>NC_088863.1:12807686-13467403 GCF_032884065.1 Artemia franciscana
TTTTTCTCTGGCAAATAGTGTTTTTTTTTTTTTTTGTTCATCTTTTATATTGATATTTATATGTTTCCTATTTTCGTTAACTGATTGGAATTTTTCAGGATATTCTTGTCTTGAGAAAGACCTTTCCTGCTTAAATGATTATTTAATGGAGTTACATTTGAAGTCGCTCATCAGCAAAAATCTAAATTTTGGGGAAGTTGAGAATGAAAGATTTTGAAAAAAAAAAAAATCAAAAGTGAGATGAAGAGTCTGTTCTAGGGGAGTTGCTGTTAGCCCACAAAGCAGCCTTTGCGCCAACCAAACCAGGTGAGTGATCCATGGCTTTTAAATTGACAGAATAAAATGCATATTCTGAAGCCACAATTTTAAAAATTAAAGCATACTTGATACAAATGTAGTTTAATTTCAGTTATCCCCCATAAAATGCAGGGTTTTATCATTAAATTTAAATTACTGCAATAGAACCGGGGCTAATAGGAAATAGGTTTCCAATAAAATGGCAATAAAGCCAATTAGGTAACAGAGTATTAAATTTGCAACGACGAATTTCAGAGCATCCGTAACGCTTTTCTACACTTACAAATTTTAACCTGTATTTTTGTTAATAACAAATATGTAATTTAAGAATAACTAACCATTACAATTATTAATCATTACAAACTATAATATAAATTATATGAGATTACAAATTATTTAACATGTTTTTTTCCATTTTTTTAAAATCATATCGAAAATCAGCTTCGGCAACGATATACTAAAAAAAACTTTAGAAATGTCTAAGTATCTTTATACCTGCAAAATTCCTATTAACCTACGAAACATTCCTATAAAAGGGAAGTTTATTAAATACTTAGAATTCACATATGGCAGATTTTGCTTCTTCTTTTTTTTCATTCTTATTTCTATCACTTTACTACTTACTTTTATATTTTTCAAGAGAAAAGAAACGTAACAATTTTGAAAAGCTAATAGAAACAGGAACTATAAAAAGATATTTCAGTTACCACGGGTTAGGGTTTGTTCTTTACTAGCCCCTAAGGGGGCAACCATGATTCAAAAACGGTAATTATTATTTTAATAATTACCTTAATAAACTTAATAGTAAAAGTTTATCTTAAAAAAATGTGGGTATTTCTATTTAGGAGAATTATAGTCCCCTATCTTGAACAAACAAAGAAAATCACTTTTTCAGAAGGGATGCATCGATGTGTCTTATTTTTTTTAGTTGCCGCTAGTGGGGCGCTGAAAATGCAAAAAATCCTTACAATATATATTAACAACAACACTCGCATTTGCCTTCTAAACAAAATAAAATTCATCAAAAGCTAATAGATGTGAAGCTACAAATGCAAATTCAAAAACAATATAAATACCTGAAAGGCTTCAGCAGAAGGTCCATTTGCTTCTGATGGGGAATGAGCTACTTGGACTGGCGGTATTGGAGTGTGTGATGTCTGAACTGGACCCGGACTTGGTCCTGGAGTTGGTGGAGCAGGACTCATAGCCCTTGTGGGAGCTAATCCAGGACTTGCACTAGGAGCGGGATTTGCACTAGCAGTTCCCTGTTGATACTGAGGTAATACTCCTTGAGCGGGAGTTGGGTATCTAAAACCAGAGGGATCAATCTGACTTGGTTGGGACACCGTTTGATTAGATGTGGCAGGTTCTGGCGTTGCTGAAGGAGGTGCAGAGGCACCATACGGAGGATATAATGTTCGCGTAGGAAGTGTATACGTTGTCGGTGGAGGTGGATATTGACTCTGTGCATTTGTAGGAGGAAATTCTTGTGAGACTGGTGCAGATGTAGATGGTGGCGCCTTATACTGCTGTTCAGCTCCATAAGGTGGATATTGACCAGGTGCACCAAATCCTGGAAAGGACGATAAATGAAACATAAAAATCTTGTGAAGTGGCAACGCTTCATAAAGAATACAAGATTAAAGGTAATAAAGAAGAACAAAAATTGAATGCAGCATTAAGCTAATTATTTGCAATCAAACCTTAAATTGAATGTAATTAGACTGAAAAGTGAATATAAATTAACTAAATAGAATTTCTCGGACAGGATTGAACTAAAATTGCGTTGTTGCAGCTAGCTTAGAAGGGAAACATTTTACCAAAATCACCTTTTTCTTTCCCCAATGCCAAGGCATTATAAAAAAGGAAGGGGAAAGCCTTTTTGTCATAAAGGTGTCTGGCGCTAGAGCATTTGTTGTTGAAACGTCGATGGAAAAAAGTTGAGCTTTAGCGCAAGGAATTGAGGTTAAGGGAAGGGATTTATTTTGATTTATTTTATTCGTTGTTTATTTTCATTCGAAAAAGCTTGCTTTTACATTTCGTTTCCTACATTTCCTACATTTCGTTTGCCGTACACGATTTTCTTCCTTTTTTTTACAAATGACCTTTGTATAACCAAATACATTCAATCTTTGAAATCTTCCACAGTTTATCATTCTTTCTCCGAATTCTCGTTTATTAAAAAATAAAATAATAGTAAAATAAAAAAAAAAACTAAAAAAGAAAATCAAAAGATTTTTTCAATCCCTTGAAGGGTAAAATCTCCCATTTTGACTGAAACTACTTGTACAATGTGGCCTTCTCGGAGTTCATAGTTTGTCCGTGGATTATACACAGTCCTTTCCGAAAATATTATTAAATATTTTAATATTAAATACCCACAAATAATGGTAAAAATAATAGTACTGGTAATAATAAAACTTAAAAAAAAAAAAACGCTGGCAAACATCCAAGTAGGAAATCCAAACAGGTCTCAGAGGGAGGATTAAGCGTAGTAATACAGAGTAGTGAAGGAAAAAGTTTCTAGTGGACTGTGAATGAAAAGGGATAGAAATAAATAGAAAAAGAATAGAAATAAATAGAAACAGAAGAAAATAGAATATGTAACAGAAATATAGAAATAGAATATGTAACAGATAGAATTATGGAAAAATAAAATATAAATAGTAAGAATAAACAAGTAAAGATAAAGTGAGAACAAAACAAGTAAGAAATACCTAAAACAAGTAAAATAGGCGATTAAAACTAAGAACAAAAATCATACAATAAAGGAAGATATTAAGCTCTGTTTCCTCATTTTATATAACATCATGTAAACTTGACCCCCTTTTTGTTGTCGTGAGAAACTGTCCCTGAAATTTGGCTCAGATCCGGACTCCTCAGAGAAATGGATGTAAAGGTCCAAAAGTGATACCAGTTTACTCCAGGTCACAGCGTTATTTACGAAGTTTTGTTCGTACTCTTAATAATTCGTAGCTTATGTATTTTCATAATTTTGATGCCTGTTGACAAATTTTTCTTGACTGATTTTTATAATTTATAGTATTTGACTAAAGTCATTATATAATATTTGATTGACTTAAGTTTTACTATAGTACTTGATTATTTAATTTTTCAAATAGATTACGATTTTGTCCATCATGCAATATTTCGGAGGAACTATCGGGATATTTTCTTATTAGGTGTAATGACCTATCAAATCTATGGGGGGATTTGTTATCGGTGGAAAATGCTACAGGGGATCCTTAAATCATAGTCTATTAGATGTATAGGGGCAATGGAAAATTTTATATCAAAGAGTTTAAAGGCTCAAAACAGAAGTTTTCTTTCATTTGATTTCATTTATTTATATCTGCTCTATTTATTATGCTCCTTCGAATTAGTTTTTACATGGCTCTATCAACTTTGAAATACACACACATATATATTTATATACATAGTATTGACTAAAAGATATTGTATTTGGGCAATGCCTTTGAAAGCCCATCTTGTTAACAACATAAGATTTAATTTGAATTTGACTTCCAGATTTCAAATGAAAATTCAAAATTAGCTAAAAATAAATCCGGGTGAATAATAGTCAAAATTCGCAACCAAATTTTTTGATAAGAATGAGCAGAAGATGCTTATAAATCCTTTAAAAAAACAGCAACAATTGTATATAAACATAAAACATAACAATATATATAAAAAAAAATATAATGTTATAAAACCATAATATAGTATAAATATAATAGTAGGGTATAATACGTAATAGTATATAACATGTATATAAAAATACAAAACAAATGTGCCGGAAAATGCTCCTTAAATTCGCTATGGTCCTAAAATACTACTACTACCAACAACTCATCGCATCACCAAGCCACCTGAGGCCAACACAGCTACGCGCGCTCCTCTCCCATCCCAATCCATTCAAAGCCTTCCTCTTTACATTCTCCCAGGAAGTTCTCATTTCCCTTAAATTTGTCTTTATGACATCTTCCCACCCCAATCTCGGACGACCTACTTTCCATGGCAATCTTCGGTAATCTGTCATTCACAGATCATGCCCTAGTCATCTCAATCTTCCTCTTATTATAGCCCTAGAAAGCACATTTTTGAACCACACTTTTTGTACAGTCTACGGCTTGAAATACGGTCAGTCAGCCGGATACCCGAACAATCCGTAGGCAATTTCTCTGGAAAACATCTAGCGAACCTTCATCCGGTTTCTGAACCACCAATGCTTCTGAACCATATTTGACCACTGTCATAAATGTAGCTTCTAATATTCTAATCTTGGTTCGCAGACTTATCTTTCTATTCTTACAAACTTTTTTTTAACTGTGAAAAAACACCCTGAATCTTGGCTATTCTATTTTTAAAATCTCCATTGCTCCCACCGTCTTTATTAATAATACTATGAAGGTAAGTAAAACTGTCCACCAGATGAATCTTTTCGTTACCAAAGTTACCTTTTCCTCTTCACTTATTCCTAGCCTTAGCGACTTACCCTTTTTGAAATTAATTTCCAAACATATGCTAGCACCTTGAACTCGCAAGACCTCCAAATTTTATTCTTTTGGCTCACATTTTCATCTAGGATGATTAAATCATCAATATAATCTAAGTTCATGAAGGTTTATCTTCCCTTTTGATTCGGCGTCCTCACATTGCCTTTCCTGTGCTCCTTAAGACGAAGTTATTCTTGATTTAATACTAAACCAGCTACAAACCTAATTTCCTACCTTAACCGCATCAGTGTTATTCTCGTACATAGCACTATTCACTTTAATGTATTGATCGGGTATGCCATACAAGGTTAGTCTAACGCTTGCTCATAATCAACAAAACTGAAGACCAAAGATGTTTTATAACTCAGGCAAATCTCATATATTAATCTAAGAGTGAGAATTTGGTCAAAACATACTTTAACCTTCTTAAAACCACACTGTTTTTCTTTTATAACTTTGTCTACAGCATATCTCGGTCTAAAAAGCATCATACTACTAAGTAATTTGCTACCTACAGAGACCAGGATAACAGTGGTCTAATAAGGGTTTTCGTTAAATCGCTAGCTACTTCCCCTTTTTCCAAAAATCATATTCATAAAAAAGACCCTAAACAGCTCATGCTATTTTAGGCACAGATGACCAGAGGCCGTCTGCAAATAAAATCTTGTTACTAGAAAACCTTTCGATCTCTTGACTAATCTGATTTTTGACCAACCATTCAGTCCGGTTTAAGAAACCAGTTCCATTCGATTTGATTTCGAATGTATTCTATTTCAAACTCATTCAAATGTTAAGCAAATATTCTCTAATTCTCATTCTCACATTCATTTCAAACTAAAACAACACAAAACTGACCTCTTTTCTCCTCTGTGTTCTATATTCCATATTTATAATTGTCTGATTTATTCAGTTGTCAGCCAATTACAAATGGTTGCTTTAGTTATAGTATAGCTAATATAGAGGTATTTTTGCAATTTCATTTATGCATATTCAATTTTGAGGGAAGTAAATAAATAAATAAGCCTTTGATAATGCGTCAGAACTTTTCTGGACATAGAGAATAAATGGACATAAAATGAAAAACTTTCAGGGCAGTTTTCCAAATCTCTGTCCAACTTTTTATATTTTTGTGGTTTTCAGTTCAATGTTATTCTACTGAAGAGTTTTTGAGGGGTATTCTTAACGGTTTCTTCGTTTTAGTATTTGTTTATCGTTAACTTCTTATATTTTGCATTATATAAAAGCTGATGCTTCTACTATGGTTGCTTGTTGACGGAGAGGCAGGTGTGAACTCAGTTTGAAGTTCTAAAACTGATTTCTGTTGCTGAAACGCATGATTCGTCAGGATAAAATAAAAACGGACTCAGTTTTCTGTCTAAAAACTGTGTGATAAACAATTTCATAATAAAATAACACAAAACTGACCTCTTTACTCCTCCGTGTTCTATATTCCATATTTATAATTGCCGTTTTAACAATAACAATTCTATAGCTTGCTTTCTGACAGATGGTTCACAAACAAATATCATGAAACTCCTCCCTTAAGTGGGGCTTGAAACTCTTAAGGCTCAGTTCGGCTTGTTCACGAAACCTCAAAATTGAAGAGATAAAACTTTGATTCGACTACATTCTTTTATTCTTTTTTATGATTTTTATATTTTTTTTCTTAATTTATTTATATTTCATTTTTATTCTTTTTCTAATTCTTTACCTACATTCTTTTTATTACTATATTCTTGTCACAGAATCAACATATCTTTGGTAAGTCAATGATTTTTAAGGAAACGAGAGAAAGGTACCTTGCGGATGTGGTGGTCGGGCAGGATGCCCTCCAGGACCAAAATTTGGTGGAAAATTGGAAGGAGGAACAGAAGGGCCTGGTGGTCTTGGATAGGGCTGAACACTGCCTCCTGTTGGCATGTCATCAAAAGGATTCGAGGCCGACATATTATCACCTAAAAAAGCGAATTCCACATATGAGTATAGAATCGCACAAATTTGGGACATTTAAATAAGGCACTTTCTGGCAAAAATAATTAACGTTGACCCCTCCCCTCTGCTGATTAATTTTGCAGATTTGTCCCCTTCCCCTGAAATTTTTTTTTTTCTGGACACCCATAGACACTAAGGGCGATTCTGATCCTCCTGCTCAGTGTAAAGTGCAAGAAAGCCATTGAGAGCATGAACGAAAACATTCTTTTTCTACTCTTTTTATTTCTTTTTTTTTATTCTATTTTTGATTATTTCATTTTTATTATATACTTTTTCTATTATATTTTATTCTATTTATTTCAATTCTTTTTTTTTATTCACATTTTACTAAAACTCCTTCCTCCACTGCTATTATTCACTACGCATAATCCTACCCCCCAAGACCTATTTGGATTTCTTACTTGAATTTGCAATGCAAAAAAGTATATTGAAAACTCTTAGGCTATTTTTTTACTTTTTCCTTTATACAAAAACGTCAATACTTAATGATTATAAAGAGCTTTTAGCCAAATTCATATTTAGAATTTCTGTTCGATTAAATATGCGTCAATAATTAAATCTTCGGAAGTCCGAAACACGGGTGCTAAGATTATCCAGAAGGAATTGCGTAATTTCATTCATAAAGTTTGTTAGATACATAGAACGTCTGAGAATTCGATGATCTCCTCGGGCTGAACAACAATAATCGCTTGATGAGGATGGAGCCTATTGGGTCTCCAAAACTCTTTAAGTGAATCCTCAGTAACTACGTTTATCCCCCCCTCACTCTAGTTTTTCGATACTCCCATCTACGTCTTCCACAGTGATATGAAAGTAAAGTTAAAATATCACAAAAGGGTACACTTCCAGGTTATAGTTAAAAACATACTTTTGTACATGCGCAAAAGGTATGCAAATAATAAAAAACATACGCAAAGGGTATAGTTAAAAACATACTTCCTGTAAAGCTTCGAAAGAGTTCTGAATTTGGTCATTTAGTGGTAATAGCAAGCTCGCTATGGCAAATAAAAGAAAGGGATTTCCTAAAATGCTGAGTGGTATCGCCCTAAAACAGCAACAACTTTAAACCAGTAAAATGTGTGATCAAATTATTTATTCATACTTCCTTGAACTTATTTGTTCGTTCTATTTCATGTCACAGAACCTATCATGCTAATGACCCCACATAGACATATTAAAAAAATAATACTTTTTACGGAAATCTGCATCTCTCACGTAGAAGATTTACAAGAGATATAAAATAACGTCAAATTTAGATATATAAAATAACGTCAAATTTAGATATATAAAATAACGTCAAATTTTAAACTTGTGTGCACTATTTTGAATTCATCAAGCTTGATGATTAAAATTTTTTTTGCCACATTCTGGTCTGACTTTCTGCTGGATTAATTGTGCTTCAATAATCAATCCTTAGTTAGTTTTCACAAGTCACTGTTACCAACTTTAGTAGTTTGAAAATAGCGTCAGATTCCAAGCGTTCATATGCTATTTTGGCGATTGAGTCTTAATAGTTTGAGTCTTAACATATGAAAAAAAATCCATAAATTCAAATTTAAAATCCTTTTTCAACGCTTGAAGAAATAAAATGCATGTTTCTTGTTATATTGACAAAAAAAAACTCCACTTAATGACAAAGGTTCTTAGATTTTCTATAAATAGTACCTATCTGATGTAGTTGTGATTATGGATGTACACGAAAGCGGGGGGGGGGGGGGTTAGCAGGGTAGAGTAAAACATTATAAAAATATCTTTGTTTTTTGTTACCTATAACAGGGGCTTGTCCCCTAACTGGCGGATGGTGTGCACCATGTGGCACTGGAGGATGACCGTGATATTCCCCAACAGGTGGAGCTCCAGGATGAGAATACATTGGATATCCAGGATGTGAAGAAGGTGGATGTCCTGGATGCTGTCCAGGAGGACCACTGTGGGGTCCTGGATGTCCCATAGGATGACCTCCATAACCATCGTGGGGAGCTACTGCTGCTGCTGTTGCGGCTGCAGCTGCAGCTATAAACAGAAGAAAACCAAATCTAACTTTCTAAATGGTAATACTTACGTCAACAGGAGTACAGATTTAACACTTCTGTGTTTTATTTGTTTTGTTTTTTTTATATTGCTTTTGAATCAGTTTGGTCACATAATTATTTGTCAAGTTGATATTTTAGTTGATTCAACACTGATTTAGTTTATTACATTGATTTAACACTTTTTTTTTGTGCATTTCGAATTGGAAGAAAAGTTCAAATTATAATTTTATTGTAGTTCGTCAAATAATTATTTGTCAATTTGATACTTTAGTTGATTCAACACTGATTTAGTTTATTACCTTGATTCAACACTGATTTAGTTTATTACCTTGATTCAACACTGATTTAATTTATTACAGGGATTTAACACTTTTTAGTTGTTTTTTTTTTGCGCTTTTCGAATCAGTTTGAAAGAAAAGTTTGAATTATAATTTTAATGTAATTCGCCAAGTAATTATTTGACAAATTGATATTTTAGTTGATTTTACAATGATTTAGTTTGTTTCACGGATTTGACACTTTTCATTTATTTTTTTTTTTTTTGTGCTTTTCGAATCAGTTTGAAAGAAAAGTTCAAATTATAATTTTATTGTAATTCATCAAATAGTTATTTGTCAAATTGATACTTCAGTTTATTCAATACTAATCTAGTTTATTTTATTGATTTAACATTTTTTAGTTGGTTTTTGTGCTTTTCGAATCAGTTTGGAAGAAAACTTCAAATTATAATTTTATTTTAATTCGTCATATAAATACTTGTTAAATTGATATTTTAGTTGATTCAACACTGATTTAGTTTATGACATTGATTTAACACTGTTCTTGTGCTTTTCGAATCAGTCTGGGAGAAAAGTTCAAAATATAATTTTATTAAAACATGTCACATAATTATTTATCAAATTTATATTTCAGTTGATTCAACGCTGATTTACTTTTTTTAAATTGATGTAACACTTTTTAGTTGTTGTTTTTTGTGCTTTTTGAATCAGTTTGGAAGAAAACTTAAGATTATAATTTTATTATAAATCGTCAAATAAATATTAAAGTTGAATTAACGCTGATTTAGTTTTCTAACTTGATTTAACACTTTTTGTGTGCCTTTCAAATCAGTTTGGAAGAAAAGTTCAACTTATAATTTTATTGTAATTTATCAAATTGATTATTTGTAAATTTTTTTGTGGAATTTTTGTCAAATAATTATTTGGCAAATTGATATTCCTTTCTCCAGATTTAAAGTAGAATACGAATATCAACAGCTGATAGCAGTTAATACCTATGCTGAGTGCAGGGCCGTATCCAGGATTTTAGTTAAGGAGAAATGGAGGTGGGGGGGAGGGGTATTTTGTTTCGAACACAGCTTAGATACCAATACAGTTCCGACAACGCGATTTATTTTTGGGACACAGTGCACGGTAGCGATGCTAGCGGCTGGAGACAGGAAACTGGCAGTACAGCTTAGATAACCAATATTGGTATCTAATCTATGTATGCAACAAAACAAAATTGCGTTCTCGCCTATGGCGTTGTATTACGATCTACGCGTCTGAGCGCAGGCTTGGACGAGGCGCCAAGTTCAGTGCTCTGTACCAAAAGCTTCTCATGGGCAAGATAGGGGTTTTCATAACTGTATTGGTATCTATATAACTGTATTGGCTGTGGTTTCGAGAGGTTTTACAAAAATCAATTTTAAAAACGCTTTAAAAAATTTATTTATAAGCATTTTTGTTATGTTAATACGATTCGGACAAGTATTTTTTTCGGGGAGGGGGGAGGATGTTCAAACACACTAATCTGCCCTCCCACCGGATACGGCCTTGGCTGAGTGACTATCAATTTCGACAAAAGTTACTTGTTCCATTTTAAACACTAAACCCAGCACTCGGGGACAAAACAGGTCGATAAAAACATGTATCATCTATGAGAAGAGGAAGACGACAACAACAATAGAAATATTTCTAAATGAAGAAAAACAGAGAACTCTCATAAAGACATTGCCATTAAAACTAAACTTTTTAAGGATCTTTCTTTACAAGCTGTTTAATAATTCCAATTAGCCAAGTTATAGTGTATACCTATCAGCAATTATAAATATATATACATATATATATATATATATATATATATATATATATATATATATATATATATATATATATATATATATATATATATATATATATAGGATATAGTAAATCAACTAATTCAAGTTCATGTTTTTAGTTAATATCTCTTGCTTTTCAAACATCCTTATAACTAAACATTCCAGGAAAACCATTTTAATAGATAAATAAAGATGGGGCACAGTTGACAGATTTATACTAATGTAAACAAAAAAGCAGAGATTATAGAAAGCTCGTGATTTAGAATTAAGTGAAAGAACAGACATAGAAACAGGGGGAATATTTATGAATAATGTAAGGCGCCTTTTTTCTTTATTTTTTATTTCGATACCAAGAAAACATTAAATACATATTTATTTAGCCTAGTTCTATTGACGTCAATTAACGAAAATGTGTGTATGGGGGGGGGGGGGGGTCATTTATTTTCAAAATCTAAGGTGGGGCTAATATGTCGTTTTTTCAATTTCTTCAATGAAAATATTAAATAAAATCACTTTTCATTGAAAACACGCCAAAAATGGTATTTTTCAAAATCCTCGGGGATGAGACAAAAAGTACAGGAGGGAGCATACAATTATGGGGGGAAATTAAAAGAACTCTCAGACTGTATTATCGGGGAAAGGGAAATTTCCCGGAAGATTCTTGCAGAAGGGAGGAATCTAAAAGGGGATAGGAAATTTCTGGGAAGAATTCTTAGAACATTTTCAAATTTAAAAATAAGATAAATTTAAAAATATAGCGGTGTGTTTGCTTTTGTAGTGAGTAGTTTTACTCTTTAGGCTAATTTTATTTTTTGGCGTGAAACTCATGCTTGCCCTTCGAGATCGTTAGAGATCGCAAAATCGAAAGCTAATTCACGCAATATACATGTTTTAAGAAATAACAAGATATGAAGATGTAGGGCAAGTGATAGCAAATATTGTGTTGTTAGCGAAGACACCAAAAAAGTTTTGCATATCGATCCTGTTGACGTCACAAGTGCTGACGTCAGCAATTACCATGTATTTAATATTGAACTCGAAACTGTTATTTACAGGGAATGTGTTTTGATATTGCATGACACGTGATAGTAACATTGAAAGTCCTCTGCGATCCTCAGAAGAATAACAATAACATGGGATTACAAAACCATATAATTCAATAAATCACAATAAATACTAAATAAGACCAAAATAAACAGTTACCTGCTTGTTCCGCATTTTTCTTTTTCTTGTGAGAAGTAGTTTCATATTGGCTAATAATGGGATTTGGATCAATACCACCGCGATCGAACCGACACTCCCAGCGCAACAGATTGCGAGTGTAATGTTTCCTCAGAGTATAAGCTGCACTAGAAGAAGCGCCAATGCCAAGTTGCCCAGCAATGTCTTTCCACGTCTTATTCTTTGTTACCTTAGAAACCAAGATAAATAGTATGAAAAAAACAAGATGAATTCACCAATTGTTCAAAATTAATACATACATATGAATCTTTTCTTTAAGACCAGCATACAAAATTTCGCAAAAAATAACTTTAATAAATAACTACACACAAGGGCGAGAGAAAAAAAAAAAAAAATCCCGAAGAGTTGAAAACAGCAAAAAAAGACTGACAAAAGCTCCCTGCTGATCATTACTCTACTGACCAAATGAAGCACCTGAGTACAAGGGGGATAGGAAGAAAAATTCCCCTGTCGATTTGGCCCATTACCCAGAAGGATCTGGAATAAATACTTATTATTATCTTATGGTGAATCTTGAAACTTCAGTGCAGGTCTGGCTTGTGTTGAAGGTCTAGTGTGTAAAGTAGTGGTCCCTAACCACTTTCGGGTCATGCCCCACCTAAGCATTTCTAAAATCCTGATACTTTATATTTAATTTTTGTTATTTAAATTGTACGTGCATTCACCTGAAGGAAGCTTAAAAGGCTGTTAACTTGATTCTTTCTATCTTTTCTCATTTTTTGGGGGGGAGGGGAGGGGGAGGGGAAGTTATCCCCTTTTCATATTATATACTAAGAAACAAATTGAAATTGGAATTCAGGAATAGTTTTATTTTAAAATAGTTGCTTTACTTTTTTATAGATTCATTTCTGAATTTTCCTTGTGCATTTTTTCTGACAATTTCTCCTGTTCTGTACCGAAAAGCACAAGGCATCCAGAATTTTTGTTCAGAAGGGGGGGGGGGGTTCTTATAAACACATTAAAATGTAATTTTATTACGTTTTTGTGAGTTGGGCAAACAGTGAGTGGCTGTACCTTATCTTGTTCGGTTGTTTACTTTGCAAGGAGGCGCTTTTTAGGACAATTTATTTTGTCGGATCCTGTACGTGTTGCACATCCTAAATTTTTGTATGTTTCACAACCTGTGAAACAAATAATTCATCTGTGAGAATATTTTCGGGAGGGCGACTTTCAGACCGAATTTATTTACGTCGTGGAGTTAAACAAGGGTCAGTTCTTAGCCTCTTTATATATTAGTAACGCAATTAGATCAGCCACACGGTTCATACCCCCATATGTGATTAAAGGTATCGACATTAGCCACTTATCGTATGCTGATGATATTTTGTTGTTCTCAGATAATTTAATATCAATGCAGAATGCAATTAATATATTGCATTCACATCTACGAGAGATAGGATTAGCCATTGAGATTGAACCATCTAAAACATAATTCCTAGTGCCGAATAAAAAGTGATATCCATCATTCAATTAGGGTGGGATCACTCAATATTATTAATAAAGATTCCATTAATTACCTTGGGTTGCCTTTTGGTCCGTCAATTATAGCCACGCGGGAGTTGGTGGTTTCATCTGTGTTGGGAAAACTTAGGAAAACAGATGGCCTGCTAGTCAGGGTGAAAGGTCGTTTTCATGAACAAACACTTGCTATAATTTATAATTCAATGTTTGCACCTCATGTATTTTTCATTGTTCCATTTCTGAAGTTTTTGAGTAAAAGTGATAAAAAGCATATCCACGTTTACTCTTTCCGTTTCTGTAAATATTTTCTTGGAATTCAACTATGGTTCAAAAATAGTTATATTATACGAAAATTCGGAATATTTGACATTACGGTTAAAATGGATCAACAATACGACCGATTTCTTAGAAGGTCTAGAGAAAATGGAATAAATTTTCCCCTTAATTGTCTCATTCAATGTTCTCATACAATTGTTCTCATTAACAGTTTTGTCGTTATTTCTGTAATAAAATAGATATTTATGCGCTATGTTTATGGGTGCTATTTTATGAGTTTTGTTTATGAGTTATGTTATTATTTATAGGTCATGTTTTGTGAGTGGTTTTTTGAGTTATGTGCAAAAAAACAAAAAAAAAACAGCTGTGACCTAATGATTTTCATTAGAAGTGTAATTTTTATATTTTTCAGTTTTCTTTTCACACTCCTCTGTGTACATCTTCTGTATGTAAAGAGGGCATAAATTATTATTATTTTTATATGTCGGTTTGAAATTTTTTACACATGTTGCAAAGCCTAAAAACTGATATGTTTCAAAGCCTAAATATGCTCCATAGTCTAAATTATATGCCGGTTCAAAAGTTTTAACTGATATGTTGCGCGGTCTAAATTTTTCAGACAAGTAGAAAGACTGACAAAAGTTTAACGGATAATCAAGGTACAGCAATAATAATATTGGTATTGCAAGCTTTATTTTCTAATCATTCATGTGAGTGAGAAAGAGGTTTTAGCAAATTTTGGTAAAAAAGAACTTCTACATACCACTAATATGATGTTATGCTCTGACGTATAACGAGACAATAATATGTTAATATTTATGAGATTATAATCAATTATTCCTACTTCAATTGAGGAAGTGGACTGTAAATCTAGCCAACTTAGTTCCATAACACAGCTAATTGGTATGTATCTTCGGGACATTTTAGGTTCTTTTTTTTAACGCAGTAGCCCTCCCGCGTGTTCTCCATCCTTCCCTATTTTTGATATTTCAAAATTTCCGATTTTTCATTCCGCTTTTACTAATTTAAATATTGAAAATTTTAGTTGCTGGAAATAGCCAAGATTAAAATGTATAACTTCATAGCTTTTATCGTAACTCTAAAAATATTCCATCTACAACCTTTATCCTTTTTTCGAGAGTTAAAAAATGTTTGAGGTTCTTTTTTTTGACGGATTTATCCAGTTGTCAGCCAATTATAAATGATTGAGCTATTTGACAACAGTGATTTAGCTATTTGTTGAAGTATTTTTGTAATTTCATTTATGCATATTCGATTTTGAGGGAAGTAAATAAATAAATAAGCTTTGATAATACGTCAGAACTTTTCTGGACATAGAGAATAAATGGACATAAAATTAAAAAAATTTCTAGACAGTTTTCCAGATCTCTGTCCAACTATTTATATTTGTGTGGTTTTCACTTCAACATTGTTCTACTGAAGAGTTTTTTGGTGTATTCTTAATGGTTTCTTCGTTTTACTATTTGCTTCTCATTAACTTCTTATATTTCCCATTATATACAAGCGACGAAACTGCTATTGGTTGCTAATTTTATACCTTTCAATCACATTTCCATAACTATTCATAGCTTGATTTTTCTACACTAACTGTTTAATTAGTATTAATTATTAAAAAAAGAGTACTTTACAATCATTTAAAGTTACGGTTTACAATTATGATTAATTTATGGATTATAAATTCCAATATTTTATAATACCTTTAGTATCAATAATAAATTATTAATGATAATTAACAATTAATTATTTGATTAATTTATACTAATTAATTTGACCCAATAAAGGTAAAGAATGCGGCATTAGACTTTATAGTCTCTACCGGCGGTGCTGATCTCCATTTCTTGGCCCTTCGGCTAGGAATTGCATTGGGGGGTTGGGGGCCAACCATCCTGTGCTTTCGCACGCCCTTCCTGTTTACCTTCCCAAGATTTCTTCAGGTACCTATTTAGAGCTGGGTCGACTCTGATTGAGCTTAAATAGTCACGCCATAGACCCCCCTCCCAAACTAAATAATTGGGTGCACTAGGATTCGAACCCTCGTCCTCTAAAAAAAAAAAAATAGATCGATAATCCAGCGCACCAACCCACTCGGCCAGGACGACCCAGTACCTTTACTTAAAATCACATTGACACAATTTCTTGGGGTATACTTACTTCGATAAAGCCGCCACGTTCCCTCACCATAATATAGAGTTTAAACAGATCGAGGGGGTTCTTGCTAATACTCGGACAAGATGTGATTGGATGCCCCTCGTCTTCCATAAATCGCAACAGCTGATCCACAAATGGACGTCTATCGGGATGATCATCAAATTCGTAAAGCTTCTGAATTCCTTCGGTCAGAGCTCCACGCTGTAAGTAAAACTTAAGTATTAGGGTTTGAAGCAATATATTATATAGGACATTAGTTTTTGACTTGAATATGCTGACGATTAACGAGGCCTAATTATCATAACAGAACTAATGATGAGGAACTTTGAAGCAAGAAAAAATTAAAATAAAGGTGAAATGCATCATTCTATGCAAATAAACTATTCAAGTTCTCAGCCTGTAGAAATAATCTTTATATCTCTTTATAGCCACTACTCTATTCCCCTACTCCCTATGGCCATTTTTCTATGAAAAGTAAAGTATAAAACCAATACTTAAAAAAAACATATCTCCTATGGCTATGAGACTAGTTCCCTCCAAGAAAAACTTGGAAGATTCAACTTTTCCCTGCGCTTGAATCAGGCTGACAAGTCCAAAATTCATTCCCGTTGGTCCATATATATATTTATACCTATATTATATATATATATATATATATATATATATATATATATATATATATATATATATATATATATATATATAAAAATAAGTTGTCTGTCCGTTACGCCAGATTATATCTTCTATATATATAAAAGAAAACAAACTAGAATGTAAAAACTGGAAATTGCATAAATATTTCAAAATATTTTGACAATAGATTAAAGTAATTCGAAAAAAGAAAAATGGTAAAAAACTAAAAAAAAACTAAAAAGAAAAAACTAAAAAAGAAAAAACTAAAAAAAAAATTTAAAATTTAAAAAATTAAAAAAAGAAAAACGTAAAAAGAAAAAACGTAAAAAAATAAAAAAGATAAAAAACTAAAAAAAAAACTAAAAAAGCTAAAAAACTAAAAAAAAACTAAAAAAAACTGGGAATTGCACAAATATTTCAATATATTTTGACAATAGATTAAAGTAATTCGAAAACCTTAAAACAGATACCCCAAATTTTGAGGTTTAATATAAATTGTTGGAGCTTTAGCATGCTTGACACATAAAGATTTTTTCAAGTGTCAATGTTAGAATGAACATTGACAAATTGAAGAAAACAAATCAATAAAAAGAAGAAACTAAAAAAGAAAAAAAACTAAAGAAGAAACTGTATCTATATATATAAAAACCTATATATATAAAAATAAGTTGTCTGTCTTTTATGTCTGTTACACTATGTCTGTTACGCCAGATTATATCTTATCTATAAATAAAAATAAGTTGTATGTATTTTTGTATTGAGGGTTTGCATATGACGTCTGAAAAATAAAGAAGAAAAAGAAAACTGAAAAAAGAAAAATGGTAAAAAACTAAAAAAAAACTAAAAAGAAAAAACTAAAAAAAAAACTAAAAAATAAAAAAAAAGAAAAAAAGGAAAAACTTGAAAAGAAAAAAAATAAAAAAAAAATAAAAAAATAAAAAGGTAAAAAACTAAAAAGAAAAAAAAACTAAAAAAGCTAAACAACTAAAAAAGAAAAAACTAAAAAAAAACTGGGAATTGCACAAATATTTCAATATATTTTGACAAAGATTCAGGTAATTCGAAAACCTTAAAACAGATACCCCAAATTTTGAGGTTTATTATAAATTGTTGGAGCTTTAGCTTGCTTGGCACGTAAAGATTTTTCCAAGTGTCAATGTTAGAATGAACATTGACAAATTGAAGAAAACAAATCAATAAAAAGAAGAAACTTAAAAAAGAAAAAAAATAAGAAAAGAAAAAACTAAAAAAGAAAAAAAACTGAAATGAAACTGTACCTATCTATATATATAAAAATAAGTTGTCTGTGTGTGGATCTGTGTGTGGATCAGGTGACGTCATGTTTGTCCGCATATGACGTCTGAATTATTTCACACTAATACAAAAGAAGAAAAAAACTAAAAAAGGTAAAAACTACAAAAAAAACTAAAAAGAAAAAAAAACTAAAAAAGCTAAAAAACTAAAAAAAAACAAAAAAAGGTAAAAATCTAATAACTAAAAAAAAACTGAAAAAAATAAAAAAAGGCAAAAACTACAAAAAAAATAAAAACTAATAAAAAAACTAAAAAAGCTAAAAAACTAAAAAAACTAAAAAAACTAAAAAAAGGTAAAAAACTAAAAAAAATAAAAATAAAAAAGAAAAAAACTAAAAAAAAAGGAAAAAACTGAAAAATAAAAGAGAAAAAGAAAACTAAAAAAATATGAATAAATATATATAAAAATAAGTTGTTTGTGGGTTATGTCTCTCTGTCTGTCTGTCGAGTGACGTCGTGTTTGTCCGCATATGACGTCTGAATTATTTCACACTAATACAAAAGAAGAAAAAAAACTAAAAAAGGTAAAAACTACAAAAAAAACTAAAAAGAAAAAAAACTAAAAAAGCTAAAAAACTAAAAAAAACTAAAAAAAGGTAAAAAACTAAAAACAAAAAAAAACTGAAAAAACTAAAAAAAAGGCAAAAACTAAAAAAAAACTAAAAACTAATAAAAAAAACTAAAAAAGCTAAAAAACTAAAAAAACTAAAAAAACTAAAAAAAGGTAAAAAACAAAAAAAAAAATAAAAACTAAAAAAGAAAAAACTAAAAAAAAGGAAAAAACTGAAAAATAAGAGAAAAAGAAAACTAAAAAAATATTAATAAATATAAAAAATATAAATATAAATATAACATAAATTAGCAATCAACAAAGCACCGAGACACAAATGACGACCGGGACACAGGGAGTATAAATGACGACCAGGACATAAGTAAAAAAAAAAACTAAAAAAACTAAAAAAATGGTAAAAAATACAAAAAAACTAAAAACTAATAAAAAAACTAAAAAATCTAAAAATCTAAATGAACTAAAAAAGAAAAAAAAGGAAAAAGGAAAAAAATAAAGGAGAAAAACAAAACTAAAAAACGAATGTATATACAGACCGGGACACCGGGATACAAATGACGACCGGGACACAGGGAATATAAATGACGACCGGGACACAGGGACACAACTACAATGGGGACGCCGGGGGGCACAGGGGGATATAAATAACGACCGGGACACCGGGACACAAGGAATATAAATGACGCCCGGGACACTCAAAGAGAAATCACAGACTGGAACACCGGGACACAAATGACGACCGGGACACAGGGAATATAAATGACGACCGGGACACAGGGACATAACTACAAAGGGGACGCCGGGGTGCACAGGGGGATATATAAATGACGATGGCGACTCAGGGAATGGTCGATTAGCAATCACCATCAACAAAGCTCAAGAGCAATCATTAGAATCATGAGGTATAGATCTGAATACGGATTGTTTTCCCATGGACCATTATATGTTGCATGTTCAAGAGTCGGTAAACCTGACAATCTATTTATATGCACAGACAATGGGACAGCAAAGAATGTTGTATATTCGCAAGTTTTACGTAGTTAAAAACATATATATATATATATATATATATATATATATATATATATATATATATATATATATATATATATATATATATATATATATATATATATATATATCTATATTCACAGGTGGGACATAGGGACACAACTACAATGGCGCGTAACTAATATGGCGCGTAACGACTTACGCGCGCGGGGGGGCTTGGGGGTGGGCGCGAAGCGCCCCCACCAACACTTCGCCTGGTTTCGCCCCAGCTATATATATATATATATATATATATATATATATATATATATATATATATATATATATATATATATATATATATATATATATATATATATATATATATATATATATATATGCGCGAACCCCAACAGCTAGTATATATATATATATATATATATATATATATATATATATATATATATATATATATATATATATATATATATATATATATATATATATATATATATAGCTGGGGCGAAACCAGGCGAAGTTACTAATACTTTACTTTAGTAATTAATTACTAGTTTACAGTATTTAATACTTATACTATTATTTATTAATTAATATACTATTATTCTTTATTAGTTTGTATGCTATTATTTACTTATTAATTATTAATTTTACAAAAAAAATCGCTAATCAATTAAATTACTGATAACTGCTAATTACTAAGACATAATTACTAAAAAGGTATTTTCTATGCAAATTTGATCGTTTTCCCTCCTGTTTTTTTTTGTATTAAAATTTTTTTTATTTTATTTTAAAATACAAAATGTATTCTGTGTTTTGTGTATCTTATCTTAAGCACAATAAACGCTAAAAAAAAAGTCTAAATATTTACGGAAATTTTACGATAATAAACGACACAAACGGCTTTAATAAACGATAAAAACTTTCACAGCCCTAGAATTTCTTTAAAAAAAAGAAGAAAAAAATAAGGGCAAAATTAAACTAATTTAACAACATCAAAGTATGGTGTCTTCCATCCCCCCCCCCTTTCTCAGCACCAAATAAAAGCAAGAATTGGTAATTCAGACCATTCTACTCAAAAATTGTAATATTAGCCTGTCTTACGATGAGTCATACCACTCTTAAGAAGAAAAAAAAATACTTTAACAGATATATGTTAAACATTCGTCTATTAAAGCCATGTCCTCAAACAATCGCAAAATCACCAAAATCAAAATGAGCTGCACAATCATGCGCAGTACGAAAAAAAGGCCAGAACAGAAAAAGCACTCCAATCGTGCAGACTTGGATTGTTGTGCAATTACTGGATACTAAACTTGTTTGCCTCTGAGAAAAAAATAGCCAACATTACCTAGCGGTATTCAGCGCACAAAAGCTAGTTATACAAAAAGGGAAAACAGGATATCAGCTTTATTTTGATTTCTATTTAGCTTTTCATTTTTGCTTTATATTCGGCCAAAAATTAAAAACCGAGCACAACACGAAGCAAATAGGTAAATCAGGGTTTTTTACAAGCACCAATGTACCCCTAAATATTTTACAACCAATAGAAACCAGTTTTAAATAATAATAATTAAAATGGGATTTTTTACGAAAAATTTCGGGTTAGAATCCAAATAGACTTAAAATTGAAATCTCAATTCAAAACTCAAACTATTTTTAATTTTCTTCTTTTTTTTGTTAATAATTTATCTTTCAAATTTATCATATCCGTCTTTTTATTCTAATTAAGCACCGGCAGCTTCAATAAGCTTTCAGATTTTAAGAAAAAGTCTTTCGGTTTGTTTTGTTCAGAGGGCTAGTAAACCTAAGTTAAACCGGCAAAAATTTCTTCATTTACCAGTTCTTATACTCGTATTCATCATCATGTCAGACAATAAGCAGGTTTGTATACTTCTGTTCTTTTTTTGCTTATGTTTTGCATGCTTACCCAGTCCTAACAATTTGTTTATCAACAAAAAGAATCTATAATGATAGAAATAAATATAAATAAATAAAAAAAAATCAGTTTTTATCCAAATAAGCTTTGTTTTGATTTTAAAAATTTGCTGGTTTAGTCAGTAGGTCAATGAAACTTCAACTTACAGTCAATTTAAATTCAACTTACAGTCCATTTAACTTCAAGTCACAGTAAAACTTCAACTTAAAGCGCCAGAACTTAATTTCTTATCTGTTCCTATACTCTATAATGCAAAGAATTACAATATCTCAAAAGTTGAAAAAAAAGGAGAAAAAAAAACGGCACACTAAATTTCACCAAATAATACTACTCTAAGATATAGTTAGTTATTCCCCACAATCTAAAAGTAAGCAGAAAGTTGCCATACACATCGAACAAGGGCGCCATTTGAGGAAGCAGGGAGAGTATAACTACTATGAATCAATTTTAGGCTGTGGAATAAGCCATATCCCCCTCCTAATCCAGGCTTCTAGTAAGTACCGGCCTTGATTTTCATCTTACAGATGAGTATTCAAAGATACTTCTGCATTAGGCTGTCGATCATCAAGATGTTGACAAGGCATGAGAAAAAATAAACTTCAAAGGCTTAAAAGGTAGGATGCCACTATACCTTGTGACATGTATATCCTCATGTGGGACCTCAATAGATGTTATGTTCAAACTAGCGTTATGTTTGCAGGCCATATTTAAGTTAAAAAGACATAGAACAATGAAATTTTGTATGCATTTAAGGCCTCTTCCCAGAATATACCGAAACATGTGTGGCTGCGACCGTAATCACACGCGGGGAGATGGGGTCATTCGTAAGGTCGTATTCAGCACGGTTTCAGAGTTTGACCCCCCCCCTCCTAAAAAAAGAGAAAATTTTCCGACTCGTAAAAATGCAACAAAAATGCATACAAACACATTTTAGGTATGTTTTTTAAGTTTTTTTGTGTAACCCCCCCCCCCAAAAAAAAATGGATAAACCCTTGGTTAATTCCATCAGTATAATTTACAAATACTATGGAGATCAGCCATGTGGAGAAGTTACATGAAAAAGAAAATAGATACAAATTTTCTAATGAAAATCCGTTGAGGTCTTGGATTTACAAAAAAAAATTTGTGGATCTGTGGATTTGCCTTGATTTTACCTTGCCCTTCCCACCCTTTCGGGCTTCTAGTGAATGGCGGCCCTTACATCAAATAGCAATTCACCAAAAAAACATAACTTGGTTAATATAAAAGAGGATAGCAGCTTAATAGAGATCAAAGTTCAAATTTACAGATGCGTAAACATAAAAAATTATAAACCTTGAATTTAGGAGCATCCGCTTGTTGAATATTAAATACCTAAAAAAAGAAAAGGCCATACTATAAATTTACAAACACTTGAATGAAACTCGGTTACAGAAGAAAAAAAGGGGGCCATATATAAAATTTAAATACTTTCTGTAAGATCTTAACTTATGCCAACTAGATTTTTTTTTTTTTTTTTATCCTCATTATAATCTATCACGCCACAGCAGACATGAAAAAAAAATACAGAAAAAAACATTCTAAACCAGCAATAGTACAAGAAAACGGAAATATTATGTTATTTTAATAGTATATTACATTAATATAATGTTATATCAATTCTTTAGTATTATGTTATCTATTAATATAAAATATACTAATATATTGATATTAAATCATAAGAATATTATGTAGTTATATTATATCAATAAATTATTTGGCATTACATATAAATTTATAATCTAAAATGGTGCCCTGTAATATAAGAAAGGGTGAAAATTCGGTCTCGATATCACGACTACTTTTAGAAGTTTTTTCCTTGATTCACAAAGTAAGATTTCTGAATAAAAAGTAAGCTTTCTATTGGTAAACGCAACATTAAACGAAGAAAATATATCTATATAAGTCTTTCTATATCAATATCAATCTTTCATCCACTAAATCAATGCTTGGCTAAGTTCTTCTTGTTGAAGAAGAGTGTGGTTCTACAGGTGTATTAGAACTAAAAAAAAAGAAAGAAATTTTTCGGCCTTTTTACGTTACGGCCTTGTTAATTTTTCGGCCATGTTACGTTTTTTCACGAACTTCGAGAAAGACCTAGACCAACCTTAGCTTTGTAACGATATAGTGAATAGAAGTTAATGTTTCTTTCATTTATTGACGCATGTACTGTCATTGAACACTATAGTTACTTGGAGTTAATAGTTACTGATTTTTTTAATAGTTATTAGTTTTTTTTGGCCAAGCTTTTATTTTACTAAAAACTAAACTTTTGCGTTTTACTAAGATCTCAAAAGAAAGGAAATTGAAGGAAAAAATATTAAGATGCAACATAAATAATAATGTTGCTTTGGCAACATCAAGTGTTGCATCCGCCATTGGTTGATACCGCCGAAAAGAAAGTGTTTTGGGTGAAACCCTTTTATTTTATTTCTTTGCCATCAATTAGACCCTGTTATGTTTGGGGTACGGCGTATTCCCCACCCCGTCGAAAATTTCCCTCCTGAAAAATTTTCGCCTCATGTAAAATAACAATCTTATTTTTAAATTTAAAAGTATTTGAAAGATTAGATTAGGATTACTAACTTACCCTTTCAGCGTTGTTGCATATAGACAGACAACCACAAATAAAATTAATATACAGAAAATATTAAAATTAATATACAGAATTTTTTTTTAATGCAAGCGAAAGCAACTGTCGAGTATTTGTGTTCAGGGGGTCTCTGGGCTCAGTCAGCAAAAAAACTATTCAATAAATTAACGGGGTCTTGGTCAGGGGTGGGGGGATTTATGAAGCTAAAACCTTTGAAAGAGTGCACTCAACAACTTCTTAAAGTTTCTTGGCCATCGAACGAACAGTGTAGTGGTGCGGATATGCGACATCGACATCGACATCGACATAAATTCGTTTTTAATTATATACATACTTGCTATATATTATTTCACTATATTTTTGCTAGTTACTTCAGAGTTGCTATATACAGTTACAATTATCGTCTATAGTTACTAAGATTATAGAGTTGTATACAGCTCTATAATCAAGAAGAAAGACTTGTGAAAAACCAGTGTAAGTCCTGAAATAACACCAAAATTCCACCCAAAAGCATCATAGAACTTAGGGAAATAAATATTTATGTTTGGGATGACAAAAATGGTGGATTACAAAAAAAAAAAAAACACAACTAAGTTCTATAAATATCTTTAAGGGTATTTTAGCTGGAGACTTGGGAGAAAAAACTTAAGGATAACCACAAATCTCGTGCTGTCTATTCACATAGTGGTTGGTTAGCAACCTATCTGTTTACTAACAGAGGGGGATGTCCATTATGTTGCTCAGCTGACCAAAAAGATTAACATTACCTAAAAATATTTAACATTACTTAGCAAAACTCTGAAATTGAACCTACACAACAAAATATATCTTTAAAAAATTGCAAAACTCGGGATTCAATTTGTAAGGGGAAAACTTCGTATGCAGTTAATTATACAGTCTTTGGTAGGAGCAGGAGCAAAAAAAAGAAGAAACGTGGGTGGAAAAAAAAAAATTCACAGTTCAAATATTTCCCTGCTTCAACGAGGCATCACTAACGAAAACGTCATAAAATTTATAAAAAATTTTATAATTAAAAAGTCATAAAATTTTGAACGTTATAAAACATTATAAGGTTATACTAAAGCGTTACAAAATTTAAGAAATTAGTTTTGCTTATTTATTTTCACGGCTTAACGTGTTAACACTGACAAAAACGTGGTATTATCCTGAAAACTTCAAAATTTCGAACCAATCAAATGAAAGATCTTAAGATATAGCAGTTTTCAGGAATGAATAGAGCTAAAATAGGCTTAAGAATTGGGCGAGGTTTTTTTTTTTTTTTTTTTTTTCCTTGAAACTTCTCTTAAACAGAGTGACAAATATTATGGGACATTTAAAAACTGCAACATAAATTTTCGACTTTAAGCTCGCGTGTTTTGTTAAGTTCTTGAAAAGATCCAAAACAAAACCCTCAGAAGTATCTAAAACTGAATTTTTATGTTTTTCAATTTTAGCTTAATTTTAATTTAAAAATTTAGGTTTGATTTTAGTTTTTAATTTTAATTTTAGTTAAGGAAATGTGGATTCCGGGGTACAAATCTCAGCTAAGAGTAACTAGCCAATACGACAATTAATAGGCATTGAGGATATTCTGATCAATTCAAATAGCTCGTTTCTTAGGGAAACTTAGCACCTGAACGCAAGTTTAATATTTTACACCAGAGCTTATCAAACTGGTGCAGACATTCACCACTTGGTCAACAACAAATGCAATTGGTACTAATTTACCTAATTCTCTGTATCTCATTTTTAAATTCAACCAACTAAGGATGTGCATATATTAATCAAAACCATTTGTGCACCAAAGATTTATTAATTCTTACTGGGCTTACGTTAGATCTTCTCCATCCTTGGCCGACACCAAATGTAATTGGTGCTAATTTACGTAATTCTCTGTATTTCATTTTTGAATTAAACCAACTAATGATATACATATAGTAGTCAAAACTATTTGTTCACCAAAGATTTATTAAATTCTTACTGGGCTTACGTTAGATCTTCCCCATCCTTGGCCAGGGCTATTTGCATCATTAAA
Source organism: Artemia franciscana (assembly GCF_032884065.1). Lineage (NCBI taxonomy): Eukaryota > Metazoa > Arthropoda > Branchiopoda > Anostraca > Artemiidae > Artemia > Artemia franciscana. The sequence goes on from NC_088863.1 coordinate 12,833,861, forward strand.
GTCGTCGTGCACCATACCAGGACTAGGAGCAGTGCCACTAGATGGTGTAGCTGGGTGGCTTCCGGGAAAACCAAGTGGAGTTGTATTTGCTTGTCTTGACCGAGGGGTAGGCGGCCCATCTTCTCCAGAGGCTGAAAAAGTAGTTTTGTATTTTATTACCTAAAAAAAAAATCTGCTACCAAGTAAAATTAGCGACAAGATACTGGAACCATTTATCAAGGATACTTAAACCATGTCAGCTGCTTAGAACCGTATAGAGTCGACCTGTTTAGTGCGGTGGTCACTTTCAAAGTTATCCCCAACTTGTGTTTCATCTTTTCTATTTAGTTTTTTTTTTTTTACCTCCTGCAGATAACAAACAATATCCCTTTCTCCTATTTCTTATAATCCAATATATTTATAATCCTATATTTTAAATATATTTATAAATATATTATAATCCTTATATTTCCAATATCAGCAGGAAATACATCTAATCTTATTTTGTAGGAATTTTCTAAATAATTTTACTAGTAGGCATTTATTTCACAAGTTAACATAGGGATACCAAAAAAAGCTTTAGGGTAGACGCTCTACCTCGCCGGGTAAGGAAATTGAAGTGTCAAAACCCATTTAGGTAGGTGGTATTCCTCTGAGGAGCCCTAATAACAGGTAATCACTTGGAGATATTTTGTTAGATTTAAAATGCTTTTCCATGTAAATTTACAACGGCTTACGTTTATTAATGACGACTTTGCATGAATTTGGACCTCTCGATTTGGTTGACGGTTTGGTTATATTGTTTTGTCCAAGGTAATTGAATAGATATGTAAGATCAAGACCTCGTTCAAGTGCTCGTTTGCGGGATACAAGTTTGATAATTTTGACACAGACTTGTAGAGATTTTTGGAAACTACAACTTGACTTTTAAGTTTTTTTTCTAATTAGCTTAAAAATGCATTTCATCAAATTTTTTTTCTGCTACAATTTGTTGCCATTATTTTTATATTGGAAACTCCTTAACATTTGAATATTTGAATAGGGGTTAATAGGTTTGAAAATTTGAATATTTGAAACCCTTCAGGTAATAAACGGTCAGTGTTTCAACTTGACTAAATTGACATTGCAAGTGAATGTTTCAATATATTATGCAAATAGGAGTAGTCTGTCAAATTAGGTTGCTGTTAAAGTCGCCAAGCAACTGCCAACACATCTAAAGCAAGAAATCAATCCAATTGTCTTGAAGCAGCATTAGAAATTTGTAAGAGTTATGGAATTGATATAGTACTTTCCAAAATGTTAAGAGTTGGTGAAATAGGTGTCCCTCCACCATGGGAGGAAAACAGGATCAGTTCAAGATTAGAATTCAATATGGACCAAGATACTCCAGCGGACTTGGCATTCTGCATGATGATGGAAAAAGAGTACAAGGGATACCTTCCATTATTCACTGACGGATCAAAAGTAGATGAAATGAAGCATGTAGGAGCAGCGTTTTGGTGCCCTTTCAAAAATGTGTCCAAAAAATTCAAATTACCTCCAGAGAGCAGTGTATTCCTGGCAGAAGTTTACGCCATTAAGAAGGTGCTGGAGTTCATTGAGGAATCTGTTGAAGAGGACAAGGTTATCATTTGCTCTGATTCAAAAAGTGCTATTCAAGCAGTTGTAAATGCTAATACTATGGCAAAACCAAATAGAGATGTCCTTATATGTTACATTAAACTACAAGACATATTAAAAAAGAAGAAAGTAGTTATTCAGTGGATTCCCGCCCACATTGGGATCTCTGGAAATGAAATAGCAGATTTGAAGGCCAAATCCGCAGTTGAGTCAGGAACACTTGTAACCGACATGGACACTCCTTACGAAGTTATGATATTTGATAAAGTGATTAAAGAGATTGATCGTCAGGGTTTTAAAGCGAATAGAGATTTGACTGGGAATCTTTTTGTGACTATGAAAAAACAGAGAAATATAGAAACAAAGGTGTATAAAGGACTCACTAGATATGAAGCAAAGAAACTGTTTCGACTCCGATCACACCATGCTGGAGTTGGTTGTTACAAAGCAAAATTTTTGGGACAGAGTGAGGAATGTCCTAAGTGTGGTGCATCAGAAACTATAGAACACTTGATGATAATTTGCCGTGAAAGCGAACAAGAAAGACGTGAAATAACCGAATTTTTCAGACAGAAGAAAGTGCAGTCGAGCCTATATATGTTATTAGGAGGATTTGATAGTGAAGAAGAAAATTGTATGATAGTTAGTCTTGTCATACAGTTTCTGACAAGAATTGCAAGATTAAAGGACATTTGAATTAAAGTTTCAGGAAATACGATTTCCTCCTACTATTTATTAAGAATTGAGAATCGACTTGCCATAGAACGTCCTCTAGGCTGAACAGCAAGAGGGGAGTTAACGTCAACGTCAACGTCAACGTCAGGTTGCTGTTAAAGATTTTGAAAGACGAGAAGAGCATGCAATTAATGAAGAGCTTGGCCTAGTCAGTTTTTCAAAAGTACCTAGTGAAACATGCTAAAGAAACGTACTAAAAGAGGACTTGGTTTGTTTGACAACTCTCAAAGAAGAGACAGCAATCTCCAGTAATCTCAATTGTTGGACTAGGAACTCTTTTTTTTCTAACCAAGTAATTATCTCTAACATATTATAATTAAACTTACTTTGATGTTTTTTTGTTATTACTCTAAAGAGTCTAAACCAATTTTAAAGCCTCGAAGCTTTTATAGTGCCACGCTTTGAATCTTTTGATGCAAAGGAAATAATTAATACTACTAAACAACTCAATGGAACACCAGGCCACCTGAGACCAGCACATCTACACACGCTCATTCTCTATCCCAAACTATTTAAAGTCTCCCTCTTTGAGCCCTTCTATAAAGTACCAATTTCCTTTAAATCCTTCAGTATGACTTCCTCCCAAAGGTGGATCTAGAGGAAAATCTTGGGAGGGGCAATGCGACAAGGGCGCAAATAATTGACCAAATTGACAAATCTGTATTTTAAAAGGGTAAAAAAGAGAAAAGAGACAAATGAAGGCACCCAAAAGAATTTTGGAGGGTCCCTCTGCCCCCTGGATCCTCCCCTACTTCCTCTCACCCAATCTGGAGACTAGATGGTTGGCCATAAAGAAGGGTTTTCGGCAATCTGCCATCTTTCATTTAAACAACTTGTTCTGCGAGCATAGCAATTTTAAAAGTCGACTCACCTTGGGAGGCATTAGAAAGCGTGGACTGTTGAGATGCTTCATCAATCCCAGCTCCATCGGGTCCAGTTACCGTTATCTGGGAGGCATTAGGGCCTGGAGACGGGGGGTGTTGAGGTGTAGGCGACAAAAGATTGCCACCACTTGTCGGATAGCCTGGATGTGGAGGAGTTAATGGCGGGTTTCCACTATGTGGCTGGTTGGAATAACCTACTTTCTGTTGCAGCTGATGACGCAGATATTGAACTGGCTGCGCGGGAGAAGGAGTCCTTACCGAAACTTGCGACTGCTGCATGGGAGGCTGTCCAAGCCCTTGTTGTTTGACCCACTAGAAAGGCATTTCATAATTTTGATAAATACTAGCCAAAACAAAATACACAAAATCTACATTATTCTTTTCTTATTTCCAAATCGCAAATCTTTCAAAGAAAAATATTGCGTAGACTCCAAAAGAATTATTTAATAAGAAGTTAGTTACAGTATATCCCTTTTCTATTCTTCCAAAATACCGAGAATTTAATGCTGCTGAAATAACTAATGCATAAAATACATTTCATTTAATAAAAAAAAGTCTAATTTAGAAAAAAAACATTTCTTAAAACTAACTATTTCTTAAAATATCAAGAATCTCACACTGCTGAAATAACTGATACATTAATTTACATTTTATTTAACTAAAATGATTTCATTTTAAAAGAAAAATATTATTTTTGGTAAACTTTCAAAATACCGAGAATGCAACACAGATCCGTTATGAAATAACTAAAAATTATCTTCTTCTTTTACTGCACATCAGATTTTTTTTTACAAGGTATGTTTTTGTATAAAAAAATATTTTCAGAACCAAATAAGATAGGAGAAACGGACTGAGTCTATCGATAAAGTAGTTAAATTTGAGGGCAAGTCCTGCAAAACTTTTGCGAAACTATTTGAACCACTACACACGCATTGAAGACGCGAAACACAAAATATAAGAAAAATCGCCAAAATACCAGCTCTCCTATACATAAACTAAAAGAACAATAACTGCTTTGTTTTGTATTCCGCTTTTTTTTTGTTTTTTTTTTTTCTAAGTGGATAAGAAAATATATATTTAGTATTTATGACTAGCGTAACAGATCAAAAAGGAAATTAAAATAAGAGCTTAAAAATCATCACGAAACAATATTTCCTTCATAATTTCCTAATTTTCATGTAATTCCGTCTTTCGTATACTTTCAGTGTTTCTCTCCTTCGAAATTATTCCCCCTCCTCCAACTTAAATAAATTCATGTGTACGTGTCAGTCTGGACGAGTAATAATTTGAGTCATAAGGATTGCCGAAAGAAAACATAAAAATGCTCATCTTCCATGTTAATTTCTAGTCCAAATAAATCAGTCTGTAGTGTAGTCTGTAGCTAAAATTTTATGTTCCATTACATTTGTTATGCTAAGAAAAGTCGCAAAAGACAAAAAAAAAACCTAGTACACAGTTTTAAAACTGCCGTTGCGTCCAGCGGCGCTAATCCATCAAAATTCAGAGAGTGGGGGCAAAATTTGTTTTTTTTTTTAAATATTAGGATGTTTAATTTTCTCTTTTTTTCCTCAATAAAATGCCAAAAATAGTATATTTCAATGAAAATATTAAAAAAAGGTATTCTTCGAAATCTAGGGGGGCAAGTTCCCCCTGCCCAATTGGCACCACAGCAGGCGTGACCAATATCATTGAATAACTATATATAACTCACTATTGTCCATGGAGGCACGTACGAAGAAAGGTTTGTCAATTATTCAAAATAAATAAAAGAAACGCACACTCACAAGAGACAAATCAAGATGAATCACAACTACCCCCCCCCCCCCTCCCATCCTTACATGTTTTTGATGTTTTGGGATCTGACCAGGTGAAAATGACGAGTTTCATCCCCTTCGGAGAAAAAGAGAACGAGGCTTTCACCTGCTCAAATCATTGCGTTCGTAAGTACTAAAATCTGTCATTTGTGTGCAAATGATATCGTTAGCAGGAATAAAAGAGAAACCTTTGCTAATTTGCAGACAGGTATTGACCAGGGTTGCCACTCGGAGGAGAAAAATCCGGTGATTATTTGGTTGATTTAGTGATTTGTTTTAAGGCAATATAAAAATCACCAGGGGTGGCAACCCTGACATTGACCATCACAAAACAAACCTGGCAAAAATAAGCACCTATGATATAGCTGGCGAGAGACGTCACCAACATGGAAGCAGTATGTCCACTATCCCGAATTATTTGGGGTTTCTTTGAAATCCACTGAATGAAAATTGGGAAAATTGAGTCAGAAATTCACCAATAATTGACGTTTGCAAAACACAGAAACGTTAATAAGATACAGTAATCGTTCATTTTCTAATGACTAAATTTTCGAAGAAATTTGGGAAACCCCAATTTTCCAAAGGAATTTAGGGAAATACCATAAAACTATTGGATAGTACAATAACTGATTAAATCATTTTTATTTTGTCATGAATACACGTTCATTTGACTGGATGTTTTTATGCCATAGTTTTTTAACCGAAAGGAAACATTTTAAGGACGTTCCATACCAAAAATGTCACATTTTCGAGTCTCAGAGTCGACTGACGGTCTCAAAGACAAAGGGCCCTTTAGCAAATTTCCCCAGCACCAAAGGAAGCCTCCAAAGCAATTTTGGTAAAAATTGATAGGAGATCTTAGATATTTCAACCACCTTGAAAAGCTAACGAGAGGCTAGTCTAAAAAAACAACTATGATCTCTTACTATTTGTTAAGCAAAATGAAGTCTAACCAGTGTGCGCACAGCATAAATGACGTGCATCCTGTGTCAGCAAATATTTCAATCAAGGTAGTTAGCACAACAGGGAACTTCTAAAGCTGTCAAATTATTCAATGAGACTTCTTTTGACCTGATTTTTAATGTTGTTCAAGCAGGTATTCTACAACACTTTAGGAATTGCCCTTTCCTGAACTTTAAAAAGAAAATTCTACTCCGTTCAATTAAAAAACTAAATGAAACTTTCTTAAGATGCAACTTTCCCAAAATCTGGATATCCCCATCTCTGGCAAAAAACAGGACAATTTAAATGTTATAAGATTTCCGGAAAAGTAGGTGTCGTTTTCTGTAGTTTATTAGGATCTCTTATGAAACGCTATGCAAGTTATGGCAAGACCGCCCAACTAATTATGACTAGATTGTCCACACAAACTAAAAAAAAAAAAAACTTGTAATGGAGAGATAGGATGATTCTCGTCAAAAGCTATACAAGTTATGACAAGGCCGCCCAACTAATTATGACAAGATTGTCCACACGAACTAAAAAAAAAAAAAAAAAATTGGAATGGACGAGATAGGGTGATTCTCGTTTATTCGCATCTCTTATCAAAAGCCATACAAGTTATGACAAGACCACCCAACTAATTATGACTAGATTGTCCACACAAACTAAAAAAAAAAAAAACTTGTAATGGAGAGATAGGGTGATTCCCGTTTATTTGCATCTCTTATCAAATCTATACAAGTTATGACAAGACCGCCCAAATAATTACGACTAGATTGTCCACAAAAACTAAAAAAAAAAAAAACTTGTAATGGAGAGATAGGATGATTCTCGTCAAAAGCTATACAAGTTATGACAAGACCGCCCAACTAATTATGACTAAATTGGCCACACTAATTAAAAAAGACACTTGTAATGGGCGAGATGGGGTGATTCTCATTTATTCCGCATCGTTTATCAAAAAGCTATACAAGTTATGGCAAGACCGCCCAAATAATTAGGATTAGATTGCCTACACAAATTAAAAAAAACTTGTAATGGACGAGATAGGGTGATTCTCGTCAAAAGCTATACAAGTTATGACAAGACCGCCCAACTAATTATGACTAGATTGTCCACATAATCTAAAAATAAACTTGTAATGGAGAGATAGGATGATTCTCGTCAAAAGCTATACAAGTTATGACAAGACCGCCCAACTAGTTATGACTAGATTGTCCATATAAACTAAAAAAAACTTGGAATGGACGAGATAGGGTGATTCCCGTTTATTCGCATCTCTTATCAAATCTATACAAGCTATGACAAGACCACCCAACTAATTATGACTAGATTGTCCACACAAACTAAAAAAAAACATTGCAATGGACGAGATAGGGTGATTCCCGTTTATTCGCATCTCTTATCAAATCTATACATGTTATGACAAGACCGCCCAACTAATTATGACTAGATTGTCCATACAAACTAAAAAAAAACAACTTGTAATAGACGAGATAGGGTGATCCTCGTTTATTCACATCTCTTATTAAAAGCTATACAAGTTATGACAAGACCATCCAACTAATTATGACTAGATTATCCATACAAACTAAAAAAAAACTTTGAATGGACGAGATAGGGTGATTCTCGTTTATTCGCATCTCTTATCAAAAGCAATACAAGTTATGACAAGACCACCCAACTAATTATGATTAAATTGTCCACACAAACTAAAAAAAAAAACATTGTAATGGACGAGATAGGGTGATTCCTGTTTTTTCGCATCTCTTATCAAATCTATACAAGTTATGACAAGACCACCCAACTAATTATGACTAGATTGTCCACACAAACTAAAAAAAACCATTGTAATGGACGAGATAGGGTGATTCCCGTTTATTCGCATCTCTTATCAAATCTATACAAGTTATGACAAGACCGCCCAACTAATTATGACTAGATTGTCCACACAAACTAAAAAAAAAAAACTTGTAATGGAGAGATAGGATTATTCTCGTCAAAAGCTATACAAGTTATGACAAGACCGCCCAACTAACTATGACTAAATTGGCCACATAAATTAAAAAAGAAACTTGTAATGGGTGAGATGGGGTGGTTCTCATTTATTCCGCATCGTTTATCAAAAAGCTATACAAGTTATGGCAAGACCGCCCAAATAATTAGGACTAGATTGCCTACACAAATTAAAAATAAAACTTGTAATGGACGAGATAGGGTGATTCTGGTTTATTCGCATCTCTTATCAAAAGCTATACAAGTTATGACAAGACCGCCCAACTAATTATGACTAGATTGGCCAAACAAACTAAAAAAAAAAACTTGTAATAGACGAGATAGGGTGATCCTCGTTTATTCACATCTCTTATCAAAAGCTATACAAGTTATGACAAGACCACCCAACTAATTACGACTAGAATGGCCACACAAACTAAAAAAAAACTTGTAATAGACGAGATAGGGTGATTCTCGTTTATTCATATCTCTTATCAAAAGCTATACAAGTTATGGCAAGACCGTCCAATCAACTAAATAATTAGGCCACACAAACTAGAAAAGCTTCAACTGGACAAGATATGAAGATTCTCTAAGGTATCGAAGAGCCTTAGCATAAGTTACAAACTTACCTGTTGTGGATACTGCCCACCTGGATGCGCATAATTAACCGTCGAGTATTGGCCATATTGACCGGGACCTCCAGGTCTTGGAGGTCCGGATGCCCCGTATGGTTGAGAAACAGGTGGACCAGGCATACCTGATTGCTGCGGAGAATATCCAGGGTATTGGCCACCCATTTGAGGTCGCTGTGGAGGATAGCTACCAGCAGGACCTGACAAAAACATTTTGATAAGACTTGAAAAACTGACCACGACTGATTGATCAAGTAAAAATAAATTGGAAAAAAAAATTCTTTTTTAAAAGTGTTCAAATCTCTGTATTTTCTAACACATTTGGTGAGACAAAAGAATACCTCTTTTACTTTATAAAATATTTTCAATCAAGAGCTTTTTTAAAAAGTATATTTGAATCTTTTTCCCATAGTCATTTAACTCTTCATTGTTTTCCAAAATCATTTTTTAAATAAAAATAATATGATTCCATACCAATTTTAAGAAACTTCAACCAGACTTTGAAGTAGATCAGCTATCTTCAATAATAAAAGTTGATTTCTCAATTTAGGGAAATTCTTAAAATAATGCTAACATCCTTCAATTAATTTCGCAGTTTTCTTTGCAAAAACAAGAATTAAGAAAAAAAATTATAACCAAAGTTGAGAACCTCTTTAACCAACCATTTTACTCAAGCTTTAGCAAAAAAACAAAATATGTCTCTGTCTTTGTTAAAAATGTAGCTCACAAGCTTTTCTTCTTTTGAGTCTTTCAACAATAAGTTGATAAAACACACCAGGAAAAACTTATCGGCGATTTACGAGCCTAACTTTAGCCAATTTAGTGATGTCAATTGCTACAGGGGTTTGTGCACCCCCTAGATTGAAAAAAAATAACCCTTTGGGAGTATTTTCCTTAATATATTTTCATATATATATTCATAGCTTATATTTCCTTAGTTCTCGATTACTGAGTTCATACAGCTTTTTTTATACAAATATTTTTTACTGAACGCTGTACTCCGAAGAAACATTTTTTTTTTTGTTCCTATTTACTAATCGTCATCAAAAATGTCCCTAAGGAGTATTATTATAAAACATCCTTTTTTATCTGGTGGTTTATCTGGTGGCCTTTTTTGTCATAGACAGAATATTCAGTATCATAGTAAAAATAATCTTGGAATTAAATGTTTAACATTTGAAAGTAGGCTTTGCCATTTTTTTTATTTTTTTTTAGTAGCATTAATTTATTAACCAAAAGAAATAACACAGACAAAATCAATCGGTAGCGCACCAAAAGTGTTGCTTGCGAGGGTGTGTTACTAACAAACAAGAACAAAAAATAGAAGAGAGAAAAAAAACAAAAACAAAAAAACAAAAAAACAACGAGTTAATCTAAAATGAGCAGAAAGGTGAAACCGTGTACCGAGAAAAAAAATTACATAAATAATTCATATATCACATTCATTCTTTTGCTGAGAAAAAAATTGCGTAATTTTATTGAGAAAATATTTTCAGTTATAATTTTTCTTAGAACAGAAAAAATTCTGTGAAATAGATTTTTTTTTTTTAGAGTGAATTCAATTTCTTATTTTATGAAGGCCTGAACGCATAATCCTTTAATCCTTGCATTTGTTAGATTTTTCTCTTATGTGTTTCTATTTTGTTTTTTATATATATATATATATATTTTCATTCATATTTGTTTCTTAAAAAAAGATGCGATCTTTTCACAAAGAGGCATCGATATTTGCTGATTTGCATTTGTGAGTTCCACTACGAGTTCATCGAATCTCAAACAAATGGGTCACTGATAACAAAGTCATGGTTTACTTCAACACTTTGAGAAGCTTTCTAATTTAGTTTTCCATTTTCAAGAATCAGCGGTTTCCCTTAACCCTTCTTCTATTAGAAGAATGATTGGTACCCAGTTTTAGTTCATTAGTATTTGTGTTTTGTGTTGTTTTGTGTCAAGTGATTTGTGTTTTTACTGCATGTATTTATTGCGGAGAAATTAATTAATTTTTTTTTTTGGGGGGGGGGGGTATTTATGTTTGAATATGTTGATGTTCTATGTGTGAATTTACTTTTGCTTCGTTTGATTTTTTTTCATATTTTGTCCATGAATTTACTTCGTTTTGATTTTATTCTTATTCTGTCCCTGCTTTATTTATAATTGGCGTTTTGATCTGATTTTTATTGGTTTTGTCGATATATGCCTCGTATTATTGTTTGTTTTTTTTTTTCTTTCTTTTTTATATACATATTTTGCTCCGTCCATTTCAAGTTTTTGTAGACGGGTTTTCAATAAATAAATAAATTAAGTATCCTCCTATGTATTTCTATTCCTTATTTATTTTGTCTTAATATATATTTTACATTCATATTTATTTCTCAAAAGCAAAAACACAATCTTTCTATGAAGTAGCATCAAACTTCGCTAATTTGCATTTTAAGTTCTACCACGAGCCCACAGTTCCAAACAAATGTGTCATTGATAACAAAGTCATGGTTTACTCCAAAACTTTGAGAAGCTTTCTAATTTATTTCTGCAGTCCCCTCAGTCAAAATCGTCGAGAAGTTTTTCGTGGAAAGTGTCTTTGTATTTTTAATCAACTTATTGTTGAAAGACTCAAAAAAAGGAAAGCTTGTCAAGTGCATTTCCAACAAAAGGAGAGAAATATGTTTGTAAAGCTTGAGTTAATGGTTGGCTAAAAATGTTCCCTATTCTGGTAATGTATTTGGTAATGTTTTTTTCTTAATTTTTGCTTTTGGATAAAAACTGTGACATGAATTAAAGGATGTTAGTATAATATGTCATTGATAACAAAGTCTTGGTTTACTCCAAAAGTTTGAGAAGTTTTCTAATTTATTTTGCGGTCTCCTCAGGCAAAATCACCGAGTTATTCCCTGGAAAATGTGTTCTTCTTTTTTTTTTCAACTTATTGTTAAAAGACTCAAAAAACGAAAACCTTGTAAAATACATTTCCAACAAATTGAGAGAAACATTTTTACTAAAGCTTGAGTAAAATTAAAATGGTTGGTTAAAAGTGTTCTCAACTTTGGTTACTTTTTTCTTGATTTATTGTTTTTTGTATAAAGACTGTGACATCAATTAAAGAATGTTAGCATAAAGAATTTCTTTTGAGAAATAAACTTTTATCAAAACAATCATAATAACAATAATAGAGTAGATTGTCTACTACAAAGCCTGGTTGATTTTTTTTTTTTTAAATTGGGATGGAGTCATTTTTTTAATTTAAAACTAGTTTTGGAAATCACGAAGAGCAAAAAGACTAAGGGGAAAACAATTCAACTGCACTTTTAAAAAAAGGGAGAAAATATATTTTTCAAAAAAGCTTGGTAAAGAAAAAAAGCTAGGATTTCCTTTTGTTCTCATCAAAAAAAGAAAGGCAAGCCTAGTTTTAAATGTTAAACATTCAATTCCAAAATTGGTTTTACTACAGTATTGAATATTCAATGAGAAATCAAATTCACACAAACAAACATAAAACACCAGATGAAAAAATAATATTTTACAAGAATACTTTTCATGGACATTTTGAAAAAAAAAGTGCTTCCAGAGTGCAGCGTTCAATCAAATATATTTATATAAAAAAGCTGTTATGGACTCCGTGATCAAGAACTAAGAAAATATAAGATTTCATTTTTTGTGTCCATAGTACTTTTATTTCATTTTCTCTTTCTTATTTTCTCTTTCTGTTTATTTCTTGCTTTCTTTCTTCCCCCAACTTTTCTATTAGGTAAGATAGATCCTTTTTTTCTTGGTTGCTTTGATTTATCTCCATTGTAGAGTAACTCCCAATACCGGGACTCAAATACTGATTTCCCTGTCGTGGTAAAATTTTCCTTTTTGTGTGTGCAAAACAAGCCAAAGGTGGACTCAGAAAGTAAAAGGAAAAAAAAAACATACAATGTAAAAAGAGGATTTATAGGTTTGTGATCTTAACTAGAATTACAACTTACATGACAGAAAATCATTTAATTTATGCTTCTCTTCTTTACCTCCTTTCGTTTCTGCTTTCTTCTCATCCCCCTTTCTGTTTTTTTTTCTTAATCAAAATCACAACTTACATGAGTGAATATCATTTACTTTATGCTTCTCTTCTTTTCCTCCTTTCGTTTCAGCTTTCTTCTCCCCCTTTCTGTTTTTTTCTTAACCAAAATCACAACTTACATGAGTGAATATCATTTACTTTATGTTTCTCTTCTTTTCCTCCTTTTGTTTCTGCTTTCTTCTCCTCCCCCTTTCTATTTTTTTTTTCTTAACCAAAATCACAACTTACATGAGTGAATATCATTTACTTTATGCTTCTCTTCTTTTGCTCCTTTCTTCTCCTCTCCCTTTCTGTTTTTTATGACATAAATTGCATCTTTTCTCTGTTTGTTTTGAAATACATCAATTTTAAAGAATGACTCGAAATATTATGCTTAACAACTTCTGATTTCACTGTTGTGATAAAATATTGTCGTTTTAAGAATCATTTTGTAGTAATTAGTTGAAGATACCCGAGACCAGCATTTGGCTGTCAATTCACTAAAATCAAGAGAGGGGGAATGCATTTTTCATAACTTAGGATCGGTAAATTTTTCGTTTTTTTCAATCTTTTACAATGAAAATGCCAAAAAAAGCAGTTTTCAGTGAAAATTCTCCCAAAAAGGTACCTATGGGGATCCAGGGTGCACCAAGTCCCCGTCGCAACTGACCCTACTAAATCGATTAAAGTTAGACACGTAAAGTCAAGAAAAAAATAACACGCTAAACAAACCAAGATTCTACGAAACAATATCAAGCTCAAAATGTACATAGGAAGTTGTTCCGTACACCTTGATGTTGCAACATATTTAAGTATTTTTTGAAATACATCAATATTAAAATAATAAATATTAAAATATTAATATCAAATAAACATCAAAAATACATAATAAATAAAATAAATATTAGACACAGAAGAAGACTCACCCTGAGGGGGACCAGGGGGGTAATGCTGCGGGTGTGGATGATATCCCGGCATTGCTTTTCCAGGAGGATAACTTCCAAGGTGAGGGGGAGGCATAGGTCCTTGGCCATAAGATCCTAAAAAGCAAACAGTCAAATTTAGTAAACATTACAGCATCGCCATCTATATATTCAAAAATTGAAAGTAGGTTACTGCAAAGTTTAAATACAAGTATCTACCTACTTTTTGATAACTTCAGGTTAATTCCAATAAATCTTCGGTTCAAATCCAACTTTTAATTCATGGAAATTAAGCATTTTTACAATTTGCCAGATTCAGCCATATAACCCTGCATTTTCAGTTGATAGGGTTAATACTCAACTAATAACTAGAATATATTAATTCTTATCCAGCAAATTTTAAAGTATCAGAGTTGTGGGTATACTTAATCAAGAGGACACAATGGAAAAGCTGGACAGCCAATATTTCTAAAACCTCCTTTATAAACGATCTTCTCTCTTTACATGGAATATTGCACTGTTTTTGTTTTGCAAAACATTCTTAATTTTTTTTAGCACGATTTTAAACGTCTACAGTGATTTGCTCAATTAAATTGAAAAATCTTTTCTTTTCTTTGTATCCAAATTCTATTCATTATAAAGAAAAATAATTCACAGCAACGCTATCAAACTTACTGCTTCAAACAGAGCATGGCTGGATGCTAACGCGTAGACATAAGGAGGCCCTCAGGCCCATACAACCCCGACCAAATATCCAACATTTTAATTTCATAGTTTCTTATATTTTTCGTAATAAACCGTTTTTGCTTCTTTTTTCAATATTCCTCTGGTTGGTTGGGCAAATGCTGCCCAACCACCCCCCCCCCAACTTTAAAATAAGTTCCTGTGTACGTTCAGTGTGGATGACTCATAATGCGATTTGCAAAAGATAATATAAAAATGAGGATCTTCCATGCTAATTTCTATTGATCAATTCAATTTCTAAAAGGCGTCTGTAACTAGCCATAATTGTATGCTCCATTACATTTCTACGCAAAGGGAAGTTGCAAATGGCAAACAAAACTAATACGAGTGATAAAATCGAGGCCGTATCCAGGGGGGGGTAGGGGTTTTGAATCTCCCCCCACAAAAAAATACAGAATATGGCCATGAATAAAATAAATTCATGAAATTTCGAGTTCAGGTGCACATTCATGGAAATTTAGGAGGGTTTTTCTTTTTTTTTGCTTTCTTTTTTATTGTTACAATCCTGTGAAAATTCCTTAGACGGGTTATTTTTCAGTGAAAATAAAAAAAGAGTTTTCGAATTCTATGGGATTAAGGAGGGGTAGCTGAGAATCGCCCCCTCTCCTCCCCGATTGGTACCACTGTTTATGTACTCAATGTTACCGAACAACAATATTTAACTCATTGCTGTCCACGAGGTCACTTACAATGAAACATATATTTAGGGGGGTATGCTCCTCCCCCTCCCTCTGTTGTCCACCTCCGTCATTAAAGTCATACAGAGGGATAGGCATAATCTGTTATAATTGGCCCGAAGGACGCCACCAAATATAAACATTAAACAGTAATCAAATGAGTATTTTTTCCAGCTTTTACAGTTCCAATTAGACATACAAAACCAAAATTTTAGGCTCTGAAGATTCAGGGTACTTTCTAATGGAGCAGAGGGGCTCCTGTCAAAAGAAACCTGGAAGGTGTTCTATCAAGTCCTTAAATTTCCATATTTTCGAAACTTAGGTGAAAGTGATAAGTTCCATTCCCTTCTGGAAAAAATTAAACTTCGCGTTCATCTGTACAACTCATTGTATTCGTTAGCACCAAAATTTGACATTCGTGTGCAAACGATCAGAAAGTGTATCTACCTAGAAAGGTAAGTAGTGTATTACTCGGGTCTCGTGTAAGACGACAACGTCTCCAGGTTCATTGGCAAGGTGACTGAATTCTATTCTCTTTATTTTAATATATGGCCAGAAGCACCGCTTTTTTAGACTGACTATACAAAATAAATCCATGGAATGTAATCTGCGTTAGATCTTAGATGATACTTAGACGGAATTTAAGATCTAAATCTCCTAAATTATTAGGAGATTTATTTGTCTCTTGATAAAACTAATAACTGAGAGTAGCAATAATTCAGCAAATCCCGTCTGAAGATATCACCTTCCCATTAATGTCCGAGGGGGCTATGACTTCCCGCCAACTCGTGGTTATTTCGGAGCGCCACGTCTGCCACAAAGTTCCGCAACGCTTGACACACTCCCAAAACCGCTTGGTAGAGTCCCAGAAACGCTTGGTACGAGCCACTTGGTGTACAAGTTTTATGAGAGTGCGACCTCTTGATAATCTCCCCAATTAAGTATGCAGCCCATTGTTTGGACATGCCTAAAGATGACAGAGAAGAATTTAGGAGAGGGACAAAGGGGGCACTTGCCCAAGGCACAGAAATTTTAGGGACGCAAAATTTCAGATAAATGGTTTAACGATGATAATCACTTTGTAATTTTTGAAATTTTAATTTAGTTAATTATTAAAATGAAAATAAATGAAAAAAAAATTAATAAAATTAAATATTTTGAGTAATAAACTAAAAATAATTAAAACTTAATCTTTGATTATTTATTGTATTGAAAATAATTTTTGCTAATAAATTAAAATCTTGCTAAAATTGGCCTGCAAATTTCATGAGAGATAGGGGGGAGCAAGATTTTACCCCAGGCGCGAGAGGCCAGAACCGCCACTGGAGTGATGGCGATGTCTCCAATTTCATTAACAACGTAGCTAAACTACATCTTTGGCCTAAAAATGTAGGCTATACTAACAACCTTTCAGACTGAAGAAAGTTATATATGTTGGAAGCGCTAGTCAAACTTGTGAAGTTAAGTCGACTACCCAATCTATTATAAGCAAACTTGAAAGGTAATTTAAATACCAGAAAATATTTAAGACCTTTTATATTTATTTGCATGTTTATAATTAATCATCCTTTCGCTTTTTCTATTTTAGGGGTTTAGACTATGTGTTTAAATAAAACGAAAAAAAATAATATTTTAACGATTTATTCTGTATTATATTTTTCAAGAAATTAACCAATGTTTGGCTTATTTTTTTCACGGCTATATCGTTCCATCCCGAAATAGAATTATTCGCACTTGCTTAACCAAAATAAGATAGTGGATATAAATTCCGCTTTTCTGTTAACCACCTTTTTATATTTTGTTTTTTAACATTTTCACTAGACGATATTGTTAAACTCAAAAAATTGAATGTACCAAAATTGCAGCAACATAAGCTCAACACTCAACAGTCCTAAAACTTCCTTACCTTGAGAAAGGGGCACAATGTTGGGCTGTTGTCCGTGTTGCGGCGGAGCGTCTTGTCTGCTTGGGGGTCTAGGTTGTAGGGCACCAACATTCCCTACAAAAAAAAGGTTATTTTAAGTTCCAAAGACATAAAACAAATATTTTTGCCTCCTCCTCCTATCTTAGGACCATTCATACCTGAGACTAACACGATCTTTCTTGCGGCAAAATATGCAAAATTCCAAATTTTTGTAGATAGGAGATTGAAAACTGTTTAGGTTTCTCTGATATACTGAATCTGATGGTGTGATGCGCATTGAATCGTGAGAATACATAAGCAGAATTAAGTAGTTAAGTTTGACAACGCTCTTTGTCCATCAACATTTAAATATTTAAGAAAAAATAATTAAAAAAAGATTTGAAACTTAAAAAGTAACTAAACCTTCAGAGATAGAGGAAAGCTACAACTTTTTAAGCTATTTGGCAGGGCTGTATCCAGGATTTTTTTCGGGAACTTCAAAAAGGCATAAATTTATTTTTTATACTCATTTTCCTTACGTTTTTACGAGTCGGATAAACATTTCAGGGGGGTTAAACCGTCAAAGCCCCCCCCCCCTGGATACGGCCTTGCTATTTGGTATCATAAGTTTTAGGCTATTTTTTTTCTGATTTTTCACCTGTTTCTTTTTATAAAATTGACATCTAGCCAGCTGCAATCAAAAACTAGATAACTGCACAAAGATGGTTTTTGCATTCAAAACTGATATCCATATTTTCCTTAATATTAGAGATTTGTGTTCCTCCTTAAATTTGAAGATATGTGAACCAGTTCAAACAATCTGCCTTCATTTTCCTTGAAACGATAAAGAAGAGGTGAAAAAAAAAAAGAACCTGCAAGTGCTACAACCATGATTTACGATCGAGCAAGTTTCAAGTTAATTCTTTAGCTAGCATATGGTAAATGATTTTTCTCTTTTTTTTGGTCCCATGTGTTCAAAATTAAATAAATAAACAAGTTTTTTTAACGGAAAGTAAGGAGCGACATTAAAACTTAAAACGTACAGAAATTACTTCGTATATGAAAGGGACTGCTTCCTCATCAACACCCCACTCTTTACGCTAAAGTTTGACTCTTTCTCTTAACTATACTTTTTAAAACAGTAAAAGACTTTAGCGTAAAGAGCAAAACGCCACGGAATTCTTCCTTGCCCAAATAAACTACATCCGAAACTAATTTGATTCTAGTAGCCTAACTTTTTGCCCCCTCGTCAAAGTGCTTTTGGTCGACCTTGAAAAAGGCCGATGAAAAAGACAAGAAAACACAAAAAAGACGATGCAATTACTTCGCCTCCATTAAACAAGGTAATCTTCAGAACAGGTAGCCTTATTATCAAAATATGACGGAAACATAAACATAAAGAAACAGAAAAATAGGAAAAAACAACAAGGAAGCTAAAACAAGAAGAAAAAAATAATTTAAAGGAAACTTCTTTGATACTCCTTAGGTGTTATATTGGCCAAATTCTGCAATCCTACAATGGTCATGTCTATTTTTATTTTTATCCTAGTACAAAAAAATGTACGAAGAATGAGTTTTACTTTTCGTTGCTATAGCAACTCCAGAGCCAAAAATCACAACAATGCCGTAAGTGGAAAGAATAATCAGCATATTTCGGTAGCAGGAGAGCATGTATAATGTTCTCACCTGATTTTATTAACTTTGGTGTGAACTGAACGAAATTTCACACCCAAATCTAAATTAAAACAGATTAATTGTTATAAGAATCTAACAAAGAATTAAATAGTTTAAAGCCTAATTTGAGGCCCATCCCGTTTTTGATCCATTGGTCCACCTTAGTCCTACGGGAGATTGAACGGTAGCCTTCCCCTCTGTCATAATCACAAGGAGTCAGAAAATTGTGGACTCAAGGACCTTTAGGATAAAGAAGCCCCAGGAAATTCTTTTGATCTGCCCACTTGCTCATGGGCGTCGTTTGGAGGGGGCAGTTGCCCCCCAATGATGTGGAGAAAAAATTTTTATGTATCCTGTCCTTACTCCAAAATTTGAACCTCTGACCCATACATTTTTCTAAAGATTACTATATATTATTGCATGTATATAAGGTAATTATAATTATTCTGGTGCCATTTTATGTACTTGGTATCTCCAGAGTTTTTGAATCTTATGGATATTTTTTGATCATACGTTTAATGAACCACATTTAAATACTCAATATTCAACTGGTCACACAATAACCTTCTCCCCCTTCCTTTATCCAGTGCAAGCGCAAGCTCCCTAATTTTTTTTGTTTTTTAATTTTATTACATATACGCTTGAACACGCACCATATTTTTAAAAAGGATCAGCATGGAGGTTTTCTTAGACGTAGAGTGATCAGATTCCAAGAATCGTGGACGAGTCCCCAATGGCAGGTAATTTTTTACATTTACAAGGGGGAGTGGTTTGGTTAATTATTTTTTCACTAGTTCCAGTCAAATTCATCTAGCTCAGAATAAAAGCGTATAAAGCATTTTTACACGCAAATTTGTTTATTTAAAAGAACAAAATAAGTCACGCTTCATGAACTTGCTTAAAATACACTATCCATCGCAAACAGTGCTAGCGATGGTCTTGTATCCCTGATCGCATAAAATAGCGTAGAATAACGAAAAATAGCGTAAAATAGACGTAGAATAACAGCAATTCAGTTCTTTAAAATAATTATATTAGACTAGCGATAATAGAAAATAAGATAGATAATTATGTTACAGATTAAGAAAGCAAAATATAGTCCATGTTCACCTAACTATGGCTTAGATTGTTAATTCTTCTCCAGCGCCTAGGGAAAATTTAATGATGCTTTTACATAACGCTGTAAAACTCACACTACCTTAACAAAAGACTATGTCACGTTATATAATCGTGCGGGGCAAATTTTTCCGTAATGAAGGCATTGCTAAGTATGCTCTAACTCTACTCATAATTTTACTTATGTTACGTCATGGAAAAACCCAACAGAATGGAATTTTCGTATGAGTAATTTATAATTTTTAAAAATGATAAACATTTTCCAAGAAAGCCTTATGACTTAATAAGGGCTCCACTCCCTATTAAATAATACAAATAAGCCCTTTAGCATAAACAATTACGCACATTGAGAAAAATCAGCAGTTACTGTTTCGCAATAAAGCGTAAACAGGTGGGCACAGAGACACCTACTTCCGTGGGCTACAAATTCTCCAGATCATTAAAAAAAAAGACGAATTATAAAAAATAGTGAAATTATTAGAAACCAAAAAATTATGACCTAAAAGAGGGAGAATTACGACTCAACATTACCGCTTTTTCAAAGAACCTGTCAGTAACAACATAAACTTGTCATTTGAAAAAATCATAACCGTCACGAGAAACACTAGCAGGATTGCAATTCCAACATTTTCCCTCCACAAACACGCAAAAACAAGTATGCTGACTTAAGCATTAATTCATATATATATATATATATATATATATATATATATATATATATATATATATATATATATATATATATATATATATATATATATATATATATATATATATATATATATATATATATATATATATATGAAAAGCAGTTGACTAACATTTTTGGCAGATACAAAAATGCTGGGACAAGCACAATCTATCAATGCGATGTTGATTGCAGAAGCAAGGAACAGACATAATTTCGAGCATTAAGACCGGAATGAGCGACAACAAGAAATCCACTATCCTCCTATCTCATCAGCAAGAAATAGTCTCCCTTTCTCTCTCGAAAAGCTCTCTTAGAAAATGTATAGTTCCATGGAACGCTGTCAAGGACCGAAAACCCAGCTCTGGAATCGATTTGCCCTCCCAGTCAGTTCCATTTGCTCAGCTAGAAAGCATTGAAACAAGAAACTCTTAGAGCTCGGAAAACGCTAGCGAGGATCAATATAGCTGCTGGATGGAGGACACAAAAAGAAAAGAATTCCGTCTACAGGGATACTGGAAAACATCGAACAATTTCCCAGAAAGAAAGTTTTGATCAGAAATGTGGTTTCAAGTGTAACTCTTGAGGCGAAAAAAGAGCCCTTTTTTCGGGGATGGGGTCAAAATCATAAAAAGTCCCAATTTCATCCACAATCATTCAATTTTTTAAGGGAAGGGGCAGGTTCCTCGGACCAAACAAACGGTGAAATGTCCCATATACCCAGATGTGTAGATATGTGAGGAGATCTAAGCCAACTTATTTTATTTAAATTAGAGGCACGACGAGGGGAACGGGCCTAAAGCGTGATATCAAAGGGTATGGGCTTAGGGCGTCAGACTGAATGCAAAGCATTTGCCGATTCTAGTATTTAATAATAAAAAAAAAACAAGTTTTTTAAACTGAAAGTAAGGAGCGATATTAAAACTTAAAACGAACAGAAATTACTTCGTATATGAAAGGGACTTTTCCCCCTCAATGCCCCGCATTTTACGCTTAAGTTTCACTCTTTCTTTTAGCTCTACTTTTTAAAATAGTAGAAAACTTAGCGTAAAGAGCGGGGCATTGAGGGGGAAAAGTCCCTTTCATATACGGAGTAATTTCTGTTCGTTTTAAGATTTAATGTCGCTCCTTACACTCAGTTAAAAAAACTTGTGTTTTTTTATTTAATTTCTGAACGTTTTTGAATTAATGCATGTTTTGATTTTGGCTCTCCGCACATAAATAATTAAAACGAAATTGGCATGTTTATTTATGTTCGTTACAAACAGTTCGTTACCACGAACTGCTGGATACGCACAATGACGATAAAATGAACTGCAAGTTTACAATATTCAAACTGAATATTTGCTTACAGAATACACTTAACCATTCTTTTCTCTCTTTTTTTCCTCTTTTTTTATCCTGGTAAAGTTTATAATCAGACAAATTCATTTCGGGAGGGGGTAAGTTAAACAACACATGTAACCTTAATCATATCTATATATATATAAAAATAAGTTGTTTGTTCCAATCATATACCAATTCAAAAACGAATGTATTCAAGCCGAAGTAGCTGAGTTGGTAAAGCGTTATGTTCCAGGTTCTAGGTCCGAGAGGTTCCAGGTTCGAACCTTGGCTTTAGCATTAATACAAAAGAAGAAAAAAACTAAAAAAGGTAAAAACTACAAGAAAAAAAACTAAAAAAGGTAAAAACTACAAGAAAAAAAACTAAAAAAGGTAAAAACTACAAAAAAAACTAAAAAGAAAATACTAAAAAAACTAAAAAAGCTAAAAAACTACAAAAAACTAAAAAAAGGTAAAAAACTAAAAACTAAAAAAGATAAAAATTATAAAAAAAAGGTAAAAACTACAAAAAAAAACTAAAAAGAAAAAACTAAAAACTTATAAAAAAAACTAAAAAACTAAAACTGAAAAAGAAAAAAAAACGAAAAAAAGAAAAAACTGAAAAAAAAAACTAAAAAGAAAATACTAAAAAAACTAAAAAAGCTAAAAAACTAAAAAAACTAAAAAAAAGATAAAAAACTAAAAAAGAACAAAAAACTAAAAAAAAACTAAAAAAAAGGGTAAAAACTACAAAAAAAGCTAAAAAACAACTAAAAACTAATAAAAAAACTAAAAACACTAAAAACTGAAAAAGAAAAAAAAACTAAAAAAGGAAAAAACTGAAAAATAAAGGAGAAAAAGAAAACTAAAAAAATTTATTTCATCGTATACCAATTCAAAAACGAATGTATATACACACCGGGACACAGGGAATATAAATAACGACCGGGACACTCAAAGAGAAATTACAGACTGGGACACCGGGACACAAATGACGACTGGGACGTGTGTGTCGACTGACGTCATGTTTGTGTGTCGACTGACGTCATGTTTGTGTGTCGACTGACGTCATGTTTGTCGACTATAAATGACGACTGGGACACAGGGACACAACTACAACGGGGACGCCGGGGGGCACAGGGGGGATATATAAATGACGATGGGGACACAGGGAATGTTTGATTAGCAATCACCATCAACAGAGCTCAAGGGCAATCATTACAATAATGAGGTATAGATCTGAATACGGATTGTTTTCCCATGGACAATTATATGTTGCATGTTCAAGAGTCAGTAAACCTGACAATCTATTTATACGTACAGACAATGGGACTGCGAAGAATGTTGTATATTCGCAAGTTTTACGTAGTTAAAAACATATATATGTATATATATATATATATGTATATATATATATATATATATATATATATATAAAAATAAGTTGTCTGTCTGTCTGTGGATCAGGTGACGTCATGTTTCTGTGTCGGCTGACGTCATGAAATTAGTTGTCGTCATTTTTGTTATGACGATGACGTCATTAATGGTATTTAAGACATGCGTTAATGCGTTCACGCTGCTGATAGAGAAAGTAAGAAAAGAAAGCGTGCCGAGGAATCACAAGAACAGCAAGAAAACAGGCTTGCAGCTGATAGAGAAAGTAAGAAAAGAAAGCGTGCCGAGGAATCACAAGAACAGCAAGAAAACAGGCTTGCGGCTAAAGAGCGCAAAACCGCGCAGTTAGATGAAAATCCACCAGGAAAGCGAGAGTCAAAACATATCAAAACTGAAAATGATAGCGATGATGATTGGGTTTGGGATTTTAACTTGGATAAGGTCATCAATGCCTACCAGATTTAAGTTAAAAAACAAAGGTTCGGCGATATGTACTTCATAGTGACGCTGAAAAATAAAGAAGAAAAAAAAATGAAAAATGTAAAAAACTAAAAAGAAAAAACACTCAAAGATAAATTACAGACCGGGACACAAATGACGACCGACAAAGAGGGAATATAAATGACGAACGGGAACCTCAAAGAAAAATTACAGACTGGGACACCCGGACACAAATCACGACCGGGAATATAAATGACGACCGGGACACAGAGACACAACTACAACGGGGACGCCGGGGGCACAGGCGGGATATATAATTGACGACTGAGACACAGGGATTGTTTGAATAGAAATTACTGACCGGCACACAAATGACGACTGGGACACAGGGAATATAAATGACGACCGGGACACGGGGAATATAAATGCTATTTATATGCACAGACAATGGGACAGCGAAGAATGTTGTATATTCGCATGTTTTACGTAGTTAAAAATATATATTTATATCTATCTCTATTCACAGGTGGGACACAGGGACACAGCTACAATGGCGCGTAACTAACATGGCGCGTAACGACTTACGCGCGCGGGGGGGCTTGGGGGGCGCGAAGCGCCCCACCAACTAGGTGTTGGGGTGGCGCGAAGCGCCACCCCAACAGCTAGTATATATATATATATATATATATATATATATATATATATATATATATATATATATATATATATATATATATATATATATATATATTCGCAGGTGGGACACAGAGACACAACTACAATGGCGCGTAACGACTTACGCGCGCGGGGGGCTTGGGGGGCGCGGATGTTTGTGTGTCGACTGACGTCACGTTTGTCGACTGACGTCATTATAAGGATTGAGCTGTATGTCGTCATGAAGTTGTTTATCAACTGACGTCATGTTTGTCAACTGATGAAATTACAGACCGGGACAGCGGGACACAGAAAATATAAATCACGACCGGGACAGCGGGACACAGGAAATATAAATGACGACCGGGACAATCAAAGAGAAATTACAGACTGGGACACAGGGAATAACAAAAGACGACCGGGACACCGGGACACAGGGAATATAAAGGACGACCGGGACACTCAAAGAGAAATTACAGACTGGGACACCGGGACACAAATGACGACCGGGACACAGGGAATATAAGTGACGACCGGGACACATGGACACAACTACAACGGGGACGCCGCGAGGCACAGGGGGATATCTAAATGACGACGGGGACACAGAGAATGTTCGATTGCAATCACCATCAACAAAGCTCAAGGGCAATCATTAGAATAATGAGGTATAGATCTGAATACGGATTGTTTTTCCCATGGACAATTATATGTTGCATGTTCAAGAGTCAGTAAACCTGACAATCTACTTATATGTACAGACAATGGGACAGCGAAGAATGTTGTATATTCGCAAGTTTTACGTAGTTAAAAACATTCGTAGTTCAAAATATATATATATATATATATATATATATATATATATATATATATATATATATATATATATATATATATATATATATATATATATATATATATATATATATATATATATATATATATATATATATATATATATATATATATATATATATATATATATTCACAGGTGGGACACAGGGACACAACTACAATGGCGCGTAACTAATATACTAATATGGCGCGTAACGACTTGCGCGCGTGGGGGGCTTGGGGTGGGGGGCGCGAAGCACCCCCACCAACTAGGTGTTGGGGCCCCACCTCAACTGCTAGTACAAATATAAGAAATTATAGATTAAATCGTAAAAAATCTACATCTTTCAAGAGGCAAAAGTCCAAAGTTAATCTAGTTCCCCTCTCAATTAAATCTGAATCTGATAGCAAAGGTAATCCAGAAAGATGGTTATCCATTCTGCAGCATTAGGTGTTGTTTTTTTCAGATTTGCGATTGGATAGGTGTTACGAACACTTACCATTTATATGAAATAAGATTCCTTTTAAATTCATTCATAGTCTCTATAACCATATTTACACACAGGAGGGGATATCTGTAAAATAAATGACAATAAGGAACTCATTTTTTTTTTGTGACATGCCCGTTTCGGCATCTTAATCTCTGGTATCCCTTATGCCCATTCCGGCATCTTAATCTCTGGAATCCATTATGTCCATTCCGGCATCTTAGTTTCTAGTATATTTTTTTGGTCCAGTAGGACTGCAATTTGAAAACATCAAAGAATGAACTTGATCCACTTTTAGTCGTCGAAGTAATAAATACAAGACGAACAGAGGTAATTGTGAATTATCCCAAACACACTCGAGAAGCTTACTCTGTTTGATTTGAAAAAAAAGAATGGTTTATCTGTCTGCAATCCGTGATAATTAGCTTAATCTGAATGTGAAAAACTACGATGGAGGTATATTTTAATTAAATATTTAATATATAGAGATGGTTAGGACTTAGATCAGGTATTTAATACAATGCGTTGTGGGCGGCCTCCTTTCCATAATTTTTGTCGTAGTTTCAACAATTTTGTTTTTAAACTATCATATTTTCATCATATTTTGGTAGGCTTATATTTCATTATGATTAACCTAACTTCACTTATCGACTGTGCTCAGGATAACACAAGTACCCAAGCACATTTCATTTCATTCAAATAAATTAAATAGTGTATTTCTTATCCGACTAAATGAGTTCAAGTTCAGGCCGAAAAAAAACCATCAATTAATATTTTTAAATAGTACGATTTTTCCAACAGAAACTTTTTCCAAAGGCACTTAGTTCCTTACTACAACTTATGACAAAAAGATAATTCAATTTATGGCACTAGGCCACGCCCAAAATTATTAAATAATCCTATCTATCTTGTATAGAATGTGGAGTATAACTAAGTACCCAATAAACTAACATTCTTTGAACGTAACAATATTTTTTCGGAAGCATGTGTTGAAATATGCAATGAAAAATAGTTTTGGCGACCCATTGTCTACTACGAAAAACCCATCAAACTGCCACGTGGTTTGTTTATTGCAAGACCGCATTTCTCTGTGATGCATATCTTTGTATTTTGTAATTAGGGATTGAACAACAAGACCATAACATAATTATTCAACCTTTTTTCTACAAACAGAATGATGTAAAGAATTTGGAAAATTTCGTTACGAATAATAAAAAGCAAGGGTTGGCTTAACATTAAATTGATAGGCACACATAGAACATGTATTTAGGGGGAGGAAGGGGTTTCAGCCCAAACCGTTTCTTAAATCCAGTAAATTTTATATTGTTTTTTATATTTCTCGTAATCATTCCTGTTTTTGTTGTTTTTTTTGCATTTTTTAACATTTTTATACATTGTAAAACTTTTCACGCTATACGTTCCAGGTACATTATGGGTAACCAAAATCTAGCGCTTTAAAATGCAAGCCTTGACCAGAAATGCAAACCATAGCGCATTATCGTTTTATCCTTACTTTCCGTAAGGGGAAGGGGTCTCAAATAAATCTTTGAAAGAACATCTAGACGCTTTCACAGCAGTATATATTTGAAAGGGGGTCAGATTTGGGGGGGGGGGGGCGGTTTACCTAAACAAATAGAAGCAGACCAGACAGTCCACGAAAAATCACAAAAAGATGAACATTTCACTGAAGGGACTGGCCCAAAGATCCACCCCTGTGTTTACATTTTTTTGGAAGAATGTTCCTTGTTTCCCTCTAGTAGAGATAAAGATATTCTTCTTTTTTTTAAAATAAAGCCTTAGATAGAATACGTATGTCTTTATGAAGGTATTTTTCTTCATATTAGATTGATTTATCTCACATTTCTTTACATAGCCTACTGCACATATTCCTAAGTCGCATAAAGTTTTCTCGAAGAATTCTCTTCATCGTCCTCAATTTTTTAGGGGGCTCTTCCCCCTAAAAAATCCTTTGATCACTACCCCCCTCCCCCTAAAACACAAAGGGTCATCTCAATGTTAGAAAAACGAATCAGCTCCTCAATATGAAATAATTATGGCTTATCTTTTGAAAGCCAATGTTTATTCTGGAGGTTTCGCACCTCAAAATGGGTATGAAACCTCATATTCGTATGAAACCCTTCATTTAAACACAAACTAACAGGTTTTTCCCTAAGTTATTTGGCTATTTTTAGAAAGCGAAAAATTTCCAAAAGTTTTCAAGCATGTGATTCCTCAAAAATGTCGATGAGTTACTTTGCCTCAGTTTTAGTAATTAATCCAGCTCGGTGCAAGGCCAGGTAGGGGCATTTACCCCCCCCCCCCGAGATTTTTAAAAAATACTTTTATTAGTATCTTCACTTAAACAATCGGAAAATGCATAACTCCCCCCCCCCCGATTTTGAAACAACTTTTTGTACTTTTAATTGGTAACACCACAACCACCCAAATTTTGAAAAAAAAGTATTGTATCTGTATGATCAATGTTGAATTAATAACTGCACTTGCTTAGGTACCGTTGGGACCTAATTAGGCTAAGCAACATGAATTTTTCACGTGGTAACGAATATGATCAGAATTAAGTAATCCAAACAAGAGTTTTGCCTATTTCTAAGGTATAAACTGCAAATTTATGATCACGATTACGGGGGAGGCTGTTTTACTTTGAAACACAAACAAAAATAATATTTTGCAACCAAAATTCCGGGGAAGCTTTTAAGTATCTTTTCAATCTTTCCAACCTGTTTTTACTCATTGACTCCAAAACCCGGATTCGGCCCTCCAGAACTTGCGATATCGATGTTTTTTGACCTTATCTCAAACCACAAAGCTTTAAAAACTGTACAAAGGGCTGACGAGACTTTGGGACTGGGTTAAATTTATTTAAGACTTGAGCCTAATTAGAGGAAAACCAAAACAGGTAGTCTCTTAGAGGCAAAGTTGGCATAACTTTTTCAGAGTTGTATACAAATGATTATTTTTACTTCTTGATGATCATTCTGGGTAGTCTATAGAATGAATCCGTCATTCTAGGGTAGAATTAAGACAGATAGTTATACAACAAGGGTAATCCAGATAGTCTATCAGTCCTGTGAACCATTTGAAGACAATTGGAGACAAAAAAAAAAAACTTATGACTGACCAGGGTCACACTTGCAGGTGAGTAGGCGACTGAGATTGTTTATATTATATGGGCTTGGCCTATTGGTAAAGCCCAGTGGAATCGCAGGGAAGTGATCAAGATTTTTGGGTTGACTCATGACCGACAATATCCACTGGAGTTGTAGGCAAACGGGCAAACGTCGGTCTTTCTTGTTCAAAAGCAATATCGGGGTATCTTGCTAATGACACAGAAGTGCAAACAAAACAAATATGCTAAAGTACTTAGAGATGCACCTAGGCGGAAAGACTGGGAAATTTCACACATTATCCTGAAAAGCAAGTGTAAAGCTAAGTTCTGACAGGCGAGAGGAGGAGGGGTAAATTTCTAGAAAAAAAATTGTGTGAGGAGTTGTGTGTTAGGGAGCTTTACTAATGGGAAATCCTTGGGCGGGTAGACACGCCCGGCTCTACAACTGACCAGTTGCTTTCTCCTACGATAAACCCCTAAGTATGTCTGTGGGATCGGTCAGTCCTGGTGTTGCTTATAGTTCAGTTTAGAACGGGGTTATTTGTGTGACTATAAGCTCAGCCAGTGTTGACCCAGCTCTAAATGGCTACATGGAGAAATCTGAGCGAAAAACACAAAAAAACGTCGGTTGAATTGCTCGGAGCCACGCATTGCACTCCCAGTCACAAACAAAGAATCAGGCGATCGGTATATATATCCACATCGGTAAATATATCCACCGCTCCGCCCCTGACAAGCCATTTGAATCTACCTCCTTTCGAGTAAAACAAAAGAATCATTACTTGTCTCAAGGTACTTTTACACATGGGATAATTAACATTAAAAATGTTTTGGAACTAAACACACGAAAAAAAAACAACATATTTTCATAAATATCCTATCGCAAACGAAACAAGTCCATGCACAATTACTAACAGAAAAACAAAATCACGACCGTGAAAACTATCGCCATAATATATGTACAAAACATCCATTTTCCCTTTCATTAGGCATTTAATCCCTTTAATAAATCACAGAGAAGTTATCGCCGGTCTAAATTGAGTGACATAACATCACTGGTCAGCTGATGATTCTAATTATAGGAAGTGACGTCATTCCAAATGCACGTGGATAAGGGGATTCCCCAATAATTGCCTATTGAGAGATCCGAATGGAATTCAAACAAAATTTCTGCTTGATTAATTTCCTTGCATCCGATGACAGAATTCCCGAGATAAATACAAGATACAGAATTTAAGTCCTTACATTGCCAGCTTGAGTTGATTTGTGTAAGAGCATTGAATCAATAAATCATGATTAAATACACATAGCTGACGTTACCAACACTTAGGAGGAGGGGGGCAGATAGGGGTTCCTGAAACTAGTGTAGGCTTTTTTACTGAGTTGCTCCTTCACCCAGAACAACCTGTTATTCGTACCTGATACAAATTTCTGACCTGTTAATAAGAGTGAATTGACTGAGCTTTAAATATTTTCTTTATCCCCATTCGTAATTTGAAGTTTGACTAATATAACAAGTTTCTCTAGTGTCTTCCTTTTTCCTTGTTATTCCCTTTTTCTTTAAAATTTGCACCTATGCGTCCCCGACAGTCAGCTGAGCACAATTTCCCTGTATGTGGTTATAGTACGTAGGCTACTTGTTACGATTAACACTAATGAAGGCATTGTTTGGCGACATTGTTGATCGACAATCTGTTCTGACGAGATATTATTGACCAACAATTGTGTTCTAGCGACCGAAAAAAATTCTTGATCAATATGGAATAAAAATAAACCCACAATTCTCTAGCTTAGTGCATGAAAAATAAGCAAGGTTGGTTGGCAATCTGAGCCTATTCCAAGACGCATCATACCCTTGCCAGAACACTCGTGTCATGATTGCAGCGGTCACTGAAACCTAGTAAAGAACGGAGTTCCGCCCATAGTATTCGACAATTTAAAAACATTAAAAATGCTGTTGTGAGGCAATCTACTCACTTTTGACTCCTAAATCAATATTCTTGTTTTTTATACTTGGGTTTTATGTTTTCAGTAAAACGCAAGTTTTCTATAGCCCTACAAATATAGGGAAATATCACCAGTTGGTTTACTTGCACTAGTTCTATCAATGTATATTAGATAGGCTGCAAAGCAATAATTTTTTGTTCGTTTTTAGTTTCAACTTCGCTCTTCACTTTCCTCTGGAAAACACTCTTTTTCTAAAAGTGGTCTTTGCTGAAACATATGCTTTATTTTTGCGCTTTACCCACTGACTGAAAATTAACCTCGTTCAATTTTTTATGTACCAGGGACATCAAAATGAAAGCATTTTCTGCCCCTTGTCTCCTTCTTATGTCAAGTAACTTATACAGAAGTAAAAAGCGCTAACAAAGGTCTTTGCCGAAATTTATGCTTTAGTTTTAGTGTTTTATTCACTGGCTGGAAATTACCCTCGTCCGGTTTTGTCTTTTCCTTAGAAGTACCAAGTACATTAAAACGAAAACATTTTTTCCCCTGGCTCCATCTTATGTCAATTCATACCTGAAAACCGGGAATTTCTACGATGTTTCTATCGGTTTTATTCAATTACTAACATTTTTTGTTACGTAAATTCTTTCCTTTGTTGCCACATTGAACCGTAAATAAACAAGTCGAAATTTTTCTTGTTTAGAGACAAGCCCAACCAAAGAGTTGTAATGCCCAATTTATCTGCTTCTGATCGTCGGGCAATACATCCATCAGAAAGGTGGTACGACTGTTATTTTCAATAGGTATCGTTTTCGTTTGTCCTTTTTCATACGTCATATATAGCTAATGTGATGCCAGATGGTATTTAAAACAGACGTGAAGTGTGGAAAACAAACAAAATCTCTTTATTGTCCTTATAACAATAACGAAGTGGGTACCAAAAAACTAAATAGAGCAATTGCAAACCCATATCTAGGATTTTTGTTCGGGCGGGGGGGGGGGAGGACAAAAATAATTTTAAGAAATGCATAAAAAATATATGTTTTTATGAATGTTTATTTCATTTTTACGAGTCGGACAAACATTTCGAGAGGGTTCATACCCCCCTAACCCCTCCCCTGAATACGGGGCACTTAGAACGTCCGGTCCAAATATCAAAAGCAAATAAAACTTAGATTTACAGGAATTAAACTTACCTATAGCAGGGGACATTGGTTGCGAGCTTGCTGAGCCACTAGATCCGGTTGGTGATGGGGAAGGCCTCTTCGCAGGCGGAGGAGCTGATTGAGGATGAGCTGGTCCAGGACTCTGTGTTTCTGGTGGATGTTGTTGTTCATTGGAAGAGGCACTAGATGCTGTCCCATTCGGTGGCTGTGAATGCTGGTGGTTATTTTCCTACAAACAAAAATCTAATTATATCATAGTAGAAACACGTAAACATACATGGAGGAAGGGGGATTCATGGGGTTATGCACGAGTCACTTCAAGTGAGCTAAATAAAAAAAAATATCGTAAAAAACTTATCTTTGCAGAGTTGAATATTGAAATAACTGCCAGAACGAGTGTTTTTGAACCATACACGGTAATGAATCGCAAGTAAAGAGAGACCCTTGTCGATGGAAGTCGAAATTTAGAAATATTAGCATTTTAGTGGTGTCAAATTTGAAAGACGATTATGCCTAATGCTGAATTAAACTCATAATTTAGAATTAAGAATATCAGCACTTGAAGTAGTTTTTGAGGCAATCATTTTTTACAACATTTTCTAAACATAATGCCTCGGTCAGGAACAACTATCTTCACAAAAAAGGACAATCCATTCTTATATTTTTTGGTAATTGTATGATACAGCGACCATACATTGTTCTTGATCTGTAATTAAAGCGGTTTTCTGTGTCCACTCGGAGCTTAGCCTGAGCGAGATAAAATACTATGCAGGTAAACTCTAAACAGTGGAATCTTGATGATAAAGGATGTGTCAAAAGAACCTGTGTTTATGCTCACTTCGAATATGCACAATTAAATAATCTTAATTCCATCAAAGACATTCAGAAAAAGGGGAAAGCACACAATATGGAATGAGATCTTCATGAAATTTTTTTCCAGAAAATTTCAACATTTCTGAGATGAGGGAAATACATTTTGCATCTTCATGTTCACACTCAAGTTCTTGGTGATAATCAGCTTATCGTGAGTGTATATACACTACAATGTAGGTTTATTTTAATTGGTATATAGGTAAGGTTTGGTTAGAAACCATTTAATATAAAGAGTTCTGGGGGGAGGGGGCCTGAAATCCATAATTCCCTGTTGTAGTTTCCATAATTTTGTTACTAAAGTATTTTATTTTCATCCTATTCAGGTATATTTCATTAGGATTAACCTAGCTTCACTTCATGAGTGTGGTGGCTATAACAGATAAATACCGCTTAAAACTAATGAAAAGATAGTATTTGGGAATTATTCAGTACACACTCGAGAATGTGGATCAACAGATAAGACAATAACGGGTTTCTCCATTAGTTTCTTTCCGCTTAGCATGAGACAGTGACAAAATAGATGGGAAATATATAATTTGGGCTATATATTTGAACATCAAGAGGGGGGGGTAAAATATTTGGATAGTATGATGTTAGAAAACAATTCGGTACTTGTGTCTTAAAGCCATCATACTCAAGTTCTTGGTGAACATGAACATGAGACAATAATCGGTTTTCATGCTCTTTATACCCGACAATACTAGCTTCGGCTGGGTGGGAGACTACATTTAGCGATATTTTAATTAAATATTTAGTTGGTATTTTGGTTAGGTTGGGTTAGTTCAGGTTACACATTTAGTGTAATGCGGTCTGGGCATAATGGGCCGTCCCTTCCGTAATTCTTTATTGTAGTTTCCATAATTTTGTTACTAAACTATTATATTTTCATCATATTTTGGTATATTTCCTTGCGATTAACCTAACTTCACTTCTTGTGTGTGGCGGCTATAAGACAAAAGTATCAACAATCCTTACTTCGTAATACGAAGAATAACTGTGCCTAACACATTTTACCTGAAAACCCACCATACTTTACCCCCCCCCCAAATGTACAAACATACAGTCTAAATTTGTTTATTAAGTATCATGTTTTAATCATGTTTTGGTATGTTTCATAAGGATTAACCAGACTTCATTTCTCGAGTGTGTACCGAATAATGCACAAATACCGAAAAGATAATTGTATAATCTCACTTTCAGAACAATATTGTCACATATTGACGCACTTGTCTTAAACATATAGGCTATGCAATCGGTAGTCCTGTCGGCTATAACTTTTCTTACTTTAGCCTATGCAAAATTATGAATTATTTCATCCCAATTGATTGCTTCTAATTCTTTAATCCGTTGTAATTACTTTTTCTTAAAATTCAATTTATTTTTTTTTTAATTCGGTCTACTTGATTTATTTTCAAAATTTCAAATTCAATTTGCTTATGCTTACTGCCAACTCTAGCCTCTACATTATTTTAATAAAAATAAAATGACAAAAATTTCAAAATGAGTACAATAATTCGAGTATTTATTTGAAAGGTCTGTAACCGGAAGGCACTCAAGAAGTGAAGTCAGGATAATCCTAATGAAGTATACCAAAACGTGATGATAATATATTACTTTAGAAACAAAATTAAGGAAACTATAACAAAGAACTAGGAAAAGCAGGCCGCGCAGAACGCATTATGTCAAATACCTAACTTAACCCAACAACCTCTAAAAATCAAATATTTAATTAAAATATACCTACATCGTGGTTTTTCTCTTTGTGTTTTTTCTCTTTGTATTCATTTGTTTTTCTCTTTGTATTTTTTATATATATTATTACTCCACTATATTTACTTTATGTATCGTGTGGGTGAAAAATAAAACAAATAAATCATAACCGACTCCAAAGAGGAAAACCAGTTTTCGTCAGATCTTAGGCAGCATAATTCTTGGGTGTGTTCCGTTTTAACAGACAAGTACCATTTGGAATTTTGCATCCCTGGAATTTCTGCACCCTACGCAAGTGCCCCTTCCCCTCTAAAACGGCCTCTGCATAGAACTTGTTTTTCTCTCGTATCAGTATTTCTGAACATAAAAGAGTCGCGTTAATAATAATGCATACAAATTTTTCAGAGGTTCTATAAATTATCTCCTTTCCACCAAATAATCTTCAGATAAGCATCCCACTTAATTATCCGAAAAGGATGTCAATTTCCTTCCATAATTACGTCATCCAGACCCTTCATCACCAAGACATTCCATTCAATTTCTTTTGAGTTTGCAATTTACTCAAAAGGCACGGGTTAATTTATTACGAGAAACAACTTGTTGCTACAAATTTTCTCTCAAAAATCCAACAACCACATGTCTCTCATTTAGGATTCACACCACGTGTTCAATAACATGCCTCTTACACCAGCTGATCCCTACAAATTGACATAATTTAAATTGAGTACACGTGGTCCCCTTTTCCTAAAGTAAATTCATAGTTTCTTTATCTTTTAATACAAAGATGACGACATTTTCCAACATATAAAAAGTGAAAAACGAAAACTGCATAAACTAATTACGGGTTTCTGGAGCACAAATCAACTTTATTAAATAAGTTTCTCAGTCCCTAAGACGAGACGAAGGAAAAATATAGAATTAATCCAAGGACAACATACTAAAATCGTTCCTAAGCAGAAATCAAGCAAACACTACGAAATAGTTGAAGAAAGTGCAGTGTTATTGACATGGAAATATTGGCAATCTCACACATGGCTGACATGAACTAATATCATCGACAATAAAAACACATCTGAAAAAAAAACCATTAACACCCCCTCCCCAGGTAGTTATCTGAAAACTACAACAAAGAATTATAGAACGGGACGCCCAGGCCGC
This sequence comes from Artemia franciscana, assembly GCF_032884065.1. Lineage (NCBI taxonomy): Eukaryota > Metazoa > Arthropoda > Branchiopoda > Anostraca > Artemiidae > Artemia > Artemia franciscana. Next base: position 12,869,342 of record NC_088863.1, read on the forward strand.
ATTATATTAAATACGCAACCTAAACTAACCTAACCAAAATACCAACTAAATATCATCTGATAAAATTTGTTTTTTTATTTTTTCCAAACACCCCCTCCCCAAAATCAAATTTTGTGTACATGTCAGCATACAACAAGACAGTAAAAATTAATTTATTTGTTCTGAAGCCTAAGAATAAATAATGACTAAGTAGATTCTAAGTAAAATACTCATTTCAAGCTTTTAGCCCCTCAGGAACCGGTTCCTCGAATACAAAAACCACCTGAATCTTACATCGTAACAACAAGAAAAAAAAGGAGAAAATAATAAAAGGATAGAATAATACAAAAATTTGTATAACCATGTCTAGTATATTATCTATTAGAACATATTCGATAACTAAGAAACTACAAATAAACATTATTTTCCGAAGGACTCAAACAATTTCTGTTTCACGAAAAACAAGACTAGCTTCGCTTATGCCCCGCATATCTATCCATGGCCAACTGGTGCCGCTAGGTTTAAACGGGAGGGAAAGACCAAAGCGAGAGCGTTGTTCTGTACATTGGATCTGATAAAGACTCAGGAAAAATAAAATATTTTTGAATCATATTCACCGTCATAAAAATAAACGTTAATCAGCAGTTTGACAAGGAACTATTTATGGCTTTGGATTTTTAAGAAAAAATAAGCATTATACACCTGTCATGCGAGAATTATTTGAACCCAAACAATGTGCTGATTTCCTTTCCAAAATAGAACCACGTGGGTTGTCTCCAAATGGAAATGATGTTGCTATTACCAATATCAGCTGTCAAATTATTCGTCCTTCCCTCAAGCTACTAAAAGGCAAACCTAATAAATTGAAGAAACGGTCAGAAAAATTATTATCTTGATTGTAAACATGAAGTTGGACTGATTCCATTGCGAAAAAGTATACGAAAAAGTGATTCATTTTTCTCCCCTATTCGTTCAGGAGTCTGAAGGGGGAATGCCATGAAAGGTTTGAAAAGAGTACGGGTCATATTTACGCAGATAGGGCTATAATAAGGTAGCAGTAATAATTAATTTATCTAACATAATTACTTCATTTGTAAATAGATAGTAATTAGCTTCTGAAAGAAATATTCACAGACATGTCAAAAATTTCCTATATTTAAGCACGTTCCTACATAAATAAAGAATTGTAAGAACTGAATGACAAAATGCTGATCATTACGATACGAGTCGCTATAAAAAGGAAGAGGTGAATGCCAATTATATTTCTGTGATGAGCTTTTATTAAATATTGTTTGGCAAGTAAAAACAAAGAGATCTATGAATAAAATAAGAATATTTCGTGAGGCAGGCACTTGGGCTATATGCAGGGAGGACCTCTGGACTTAGTGGCATCAATCCAGGAAAAAGTAAAAGGGGGCAAAATTTACTTTTCTAAATCTAGGGGAAACTTAAATTCTTGAGTTCGTGCTAGCTAAAAGGAAGCACCAAAACCATTTAATATGATACGCTCTGGGGAGCCTTATTTCCATAATTCTCTGTTGTTATATCCGTAGTCTTTTTACAGAAGTATTTTACTTTCATCATACTTAGGCATATTTCATTAGGATTACTTCTTGAGTGTAGTGGCTATAAGACAAAAGTACCGTCAAAACTTGTTCGTTGCTTTCCCACGATTTCCTGTATTTTCATCCAATTTTCCTTTTTTTGCTTTTTCTGAATTTAATCACCCTTTCAAAATGAATTTAGATATACCCACATCTCTTTTTGTATGTTGGGGTTAACCTTGAGGTTGGGGTTAAATCCATGTACGCAGGAATTTTCTTCGGCAAGAAGCAAATGCGTCAAAACAAACACGAAGCCAAATTACGATTTTTTTGGGGGTGGGGGCACAGCCCCTCTCAATTAGCATAAGTACGAGCATTGAGGTTATTATACTTCTCGATAAATGCGATAAATTTAAAGAGCCACACGCAAAAATATTATTTCATCGAACCCGAAATCCAAGAAGAGGGGAGCCAAGTTCCTTAAAAAATCAGGAATAGGGACCAGGGCACTCCTTGTACAGATTTTGAACTTAATTCCCGAGTCAACAGTCAAGCCAGCCCTTTTTTAGACAACGTTATTCGTTTCTTTGAAGAGCAAATATACACACAGAATTGCATTTCAGGACCTTTAAATAAAAATCAAGCAAAAATAGTTAGTCCACGTCCCAGATTCTATTTGTTTTGCATATTCTAGTGTGTGTATCTTACAACCTCTCATTAAATAAACAACACTATTTCTTCTAATATAATTGAAAATCTAACCATCCAAATAAACGAAGTAAATATGGAAGAAATTTGAAATTTTCGTTAAGTACAGTACACCTAGGACATTCTTAAGCTCAGACTCCAAGATATTAAAAATCTAAACAATATTGTGTTCCTTGAGTCTTATCATAGATCTCTAACTTATTTACAGAGAACAACAAACACAATCTAAAGCGTCCTATATGCGTAAAGATAAAGCCGAGACTACAGGAACACAGCCTATACTCATAGTAATTTACTAAGTTCATAGACAATTTGTTGAAAAACTCACATAGGCAGTTTAATTATTGACGTTTCATAATAATATCCATTGATAATTCCATAAAATAAGGCACTGTCCATTACTTAATATTGAAAATTACCCACTTTTACTTTATACACGCAAAATAAAATGATTATTATCAGGTATTGGTACTAGAATTTATTTCGGGATGAAAAAAAAGCAGACAATTCACATGAAAAGTAAAGGCAATTACGGGATTAATTATAAACATCTTGACATTTATAAAGAGGACATGATCTATATGGCCCTTGCCCTCCAGCGCACCCACCTATTTCTCATATAAAAGTATGGTTCGGACCCTGGATTTTTGTTAAAATTTGCAAAATATTTTTATTTTTTTATTCTAGTGGACTACAAGAAGTTTAAGACCAAAAACAAAACATGATGGACCAAGGCTCACTTAGATCGCACATAATAGAGTAATATAATGTAGTGTAATATAGTGAAATAATATTTTTTCTTGATTTTTACTGTCTTTTCCTAGGCTTTATCCAGGTTTTTTCTTTTTGTGTCGGGTTATAAATAAAATGATGACAATAATGTGTAGCAGTCTAAGGTCGGTAGGGAAAACTAAGTCGTTTGGGAAACTATGTTGTATTAACAAAATTAAATAGTTGATTGAGCGCCTCTAGCCGCTAATGGGTTTTACAAATGTGGAAAATAGGAGTCTGTTAGTGGCATTTTGTAAATCTATAAATTCAATAGGGAATACGCATTGTCACAAATCTGAATACTATTAATTTTCCGAGCCGCCTTAATGTCGTGGTCGCGGCATGAGCCAAGACCGAAAAAAAAACGCCGAGAAAAAAAACTGTCAAGTAAGGAAGAAACTTCATTTGAAACTCCATTTTTAGGGGCAGGTTCGTAAAACTGAGTCGAGCCTCAGGCGCAAGTTTTATTGCCTCCAATCATTTGATCATAGTTCAAACAGGCAAACCAAAACGCAGGGAGGAGGTAAAAAATAGTTCAAACAACGAAGGGAGGGGGGTAAAAACTATGAAACGCATTACAGATGTGTTCATACACATGTATATCACTTTTTACGAGACGAACAAACATTTTGGGGGTGGGTTAGGACCTGGAAACCCTCCCCCTGGATACAGCCTTGGTTCATATTCATTTCGTAAGATGAAACGCGAAGAAAAGAACTAGAAAGAATTCCAAGCAAGGATGCGTCAAGCAAGAAGGTATTAAGAAATTAATGCCAGATATTTTGAAAGCCTTTATCATTCAACCATCTAAAGGGTTGTCTAGGTCGACTTTAAACCTACTTTTTATCTATTTTTAGTAAATTAAAAACTGAAATCTCACAGAGATAAGGAACTTGGAAAAACAATTCTTGGATCATTAGTATAAACAAATTTAAAAAAAAATTCATGTATCAGGTTGTATGAAAGGTAGCATTACAGTTACGTCCCTATGAAACCGAGCACTAATATCATCTGTCAAATTCAAAATCTTGAAACTCTTGGAGTATGCTTTTAACATTTTACTACTTCAGGACTCATTAAATCATCTCAATGTTCTTCATGCATATCAAGTCCAGCCTCTTATTAAACTACGTCAGAAGAAAACCTTAATAACCGCTCCACGAATCAATGTCGAAACCCAACAATATTTTTCAATATTTCGTGAACTGCAATAAATACTGTTTTCGAAAACAATAGTTCCCATAAAAACATCCTTATTTTCATCCGCCTCTGCAGTTCATGTAGCTACGCTTCAAGCACGGAATCTGATTATGCTATGACTGGCGCCATGCTAGAGGAGGCCAGTGGGCGGAAATCCATGGAAAATAGCAGCAGGCGTCCCATGAGGAGAAGGGAGAGCACAGTAAAACTGCAGCTGTGGTACTCGATGCCAAAAGCTTTTCCGTTAGATAGGCAAGCATGCTATGCATACGGAGACGACAGTTGGTTCGCCTCCCGGGTTAAACCCAGCCTGAATAGCTGCTATACCTGGCCCGATCTAGCATTATTAAATACAAGATTTTCATGTAGGTTCTCTCACGAAAGATGAAGCCTAAATGATATAAGGGACGCGAACAAAAACCCTAAATTCAATGGGAAGAATGAGGAATTAATTTTGCTTGGCATCAAATAATGGACTGGAGATTCGGCTGGAGTGACAGCTTCGGCTCCGTACATGGGAAAAACTGCTTAAGTTTAGGAACGACACTGGATGACCCATTTAAATAACCAGTGATATCGACAAGATTATCATTATAGATACGAAATTTGTTTTTAGTTATAGTATATACATTTGCGTAGCAATCTATGATTAGACTATTTATGGAAGGATTTCATAATAATGCCAGGGTAAAAACAATTCAAAATAAAATATAAAAGGAACGGATGAGCATTAATTGTTCGACCCACAATGAACTTGATATTATTTAAAGCACATTAAAGAGTATAAAAAGGGCAATAAATGATTGTCAAAAAGCTAGTGTTTCTATCCATGATAAATTTTAACGATGTTGCGTCATAGGTAAAAAAAAACACGAGGTTTGTGACTCAGAATTTAAACGAAGCCCATTTAATCAACTTCATTTATTACAATTTATGGTCACAAATCATAAAATAAACAATGAAAATGAAAATTACAAAAAAGTAAAGAAATACAAACTTGTAGATCCTAAATTGGACAGTTGTGGGGTTAATTTCATTGCAAATTTGAAAAGTTTTTTTTGCAACAAAACGGTAGTCTATCTTGTTAAAAGATTCGATTAAAAGTTGATAAATGACAAGGAAGTCGCATTCCTGTTGCGCCAAGCCACGATAATTTCTGGAATAAATCTACCACCCACATTCTATCCCGGGGAAGCATTTTAACTTCCAAAATCTAACTCTTTACCCAGTAGCTTGGAGAGGTAGGCAGGGAGGGGGTATTTGTGTCCTTCCTTCTTGAAAAATATTTTTATCCACATTGAAATGTCTTTTTTGGTAGGTCATTTTCAATTAAAATATTATACAAACGAAATTGCCCGTAGTTTTGAAAAAAATGTTTCCCTTTAACCCTGCCCCCCTAACATTTGTGATTTGACGCCACTACCTTTGCCCTTCAGAGCAGTAGATTATAATGAATCAGGGAAAGTGTTATTCTGCATCAGGGTCGTATCCAGGACTTTTTCGGGGGAAGGGCATCAAAATTTATTATATTAATTTGTGTAACGTTTTTACAAGTCAGACAAACATTTCAGGAGGAGGAGGTTCAAACTCTACCCCCCCCCCCCAGTTACGGCCTTGTGTTGCATCAACAAAATTAAAAAATGGATGGAGAGTCGAAGTTAGGGGTGAAGAGGGTATTTTCTAGTCCCTGGCTCTAACCCCTTCCCTACTTGCAAGCTTTGACACATTCTGGAATGATAAGTCAATGTGGAAATTTAACACATACAAAGGGTCTTTTTCACAGGAGAGACGGGGGGGGGGGGGGGGGTAACAAATATAAAAATAGACGAATTCTAAGAGAAACCTCGATATACCGAAAGCCCTCCGCCTGGATATACGTCTTGAAATCCATTTTTGTGCCGTTTTTACGAATCGGACCAACATTTCAGAGGAGTTTTAATGCCCCATTCAAGGCCCAGTTTAAAGCCAAAAATCCTTGCGTGAATTTAAGAGAGAGGAGAGAGAGAGAGAGAGAGAGGGAGGGAGGGAGGGAGAGAGAGAGAGAGAGAGAGAGAGAGAGAGAGAGAGAGAGAGGAGAGAGAGAGAGAAGAGAGAGAGAGAGAGAGAGAGAGAGAGAGAGAGAGAGAGGGAGGGAGAGAGATATTTAGTAAACCAAAAAACAACATTAGTATTAATAGCAACCCCAAGAAGCAACTTAAACCAGGACAATAGGAACACAACTTCTCAAAAGCACCACTTCCATATAAATACAAAAGCCTGAATGTTTACTGTAAGCCTCCTAATTATAAATGGAACCAAAAAAGTAGACTAGTTATAATTATTTACAAAAATAACTACAGTAAGCCAAAAGCTTGTCACAAAAAAAAAGATGAATAAAAAATTAAAACAGTTCGTTGCTAAAAGGGAGACAGAATCCCGTTGCTAAGTCATACCTAAGAACTATTATGAAATAACAGCAATAATTCAGAGATCAATTGCATTGGAGGGCTAGGGCGTCTGTGTCCCTTCCCCTATATTTGGAAAAAAATACCTTTTTGGGGTGTTTTCATTGTGACATACCTTTACAATGAAAACATACAAAAATGAGAAATTTATGCATAGAAAATGTATTTCCCCCCCCCCGAAAAATCATGAATCGACACTATTGAGGGAAGGCTAATGCAGTGATTGTAGAAATTTGATAATAGTTGAAAACAAAAGAGAATACATTTTCTTAGTTAATAAGGAAATGTACCTTACTGACAAATGGATGACTAGTTCCTTAATGAAACTAATAGATGCAGGGTTACACCATGGTCAATTCATAAAGTACTACAATTGCCCAAATTTATGTGCTACACGTCAATTTCTGAGCTATAGTCAAAAATTTACTGTAATAGTGCTACAATAGCACTTTCGTACTACAGATGGCAGCCCTGAATGATGTAAGCAGATCACCTTGCTTCTTTGTTTATCCTTACAAATTGGTTTTAATGACTGACACTACAGAGTAGTCAATTCCCTAAAGGAGGCCCTAGCTAGACAATCCTTTTGATCAAGTTTCGGTCAATCAATTGATGTGCGCTTTAATCAACCTTCAATCGACCCTTCAATCTTGAGGAAAGCAAATCTAACGCATTGCTTTTAATCGAAATGATTGAGTCATTCAAACTATCACCGTCAACGTACTCAAGCGTCAAACAGGTTCCTAGACGGTCAATCATGCTTGAGTCAATCGATTGACGGAAGCTTTTGATCAAAATGATAGACCGTCTAGGGCCTCCTTAAGGTCTAAATACTGTCGTTTTTGTTTTATTTTCACTCCATCAAAAAAAAAGTTAAGGACAAAGACAGCGTGTTAAAACTGAAGAAGTAAAGAGTGGAGGCACAGAGTCATGTATATTAGCAACAGATAGTATACAAGCCCTTGGTGTCGATTTTGCACAAAAGAGCGTCAGCTCTTCAACAAAACGCTTTAAAAGGGTATACGCGTGAATGATGATCTGGCTCCTTCACAAAAGGTAGACTATTCTTGGCAAATAATTTAAAGTTCTAAAACATAGACACTTAATGAAGACGATTTTTTTGGCTAAGCCATCAAATAGCAAATTAAATGAACTAGTAAGTAACTCTAGTAAGGTAGTAAGTAACATGCCTTACAACGAAAATGTTTCAACATCCTGAGAAAATCTCTTCAATCTTGAAGTTGCCCTAAAAACACCCAAAATGAGCATTAAACTAGAAATAAATTCTAGTTCAAGACCATGTTAAAAATGCGTCCGTACTAAACAAAACGGTCACTTTAAGCTTGAAAAGCACTGTCTGTCTATCCCCTAAGTAAGGATAATACGTATATTACTATATAAATACGACGCAAAATCTGAAGAAAAAAGAATGTCGGTACTTGATCGGAGAGAAAAATATTCTTCCGTCATTTAAGCTATTTGCTGGAACACTTCAAATATTTTAATCAACTGTTCATCAAAGATTTCAGATCAGCACCTCCTCCCTCCAAAAAAACCTTTGGATTAAAACCTTAAACAATAAATTACTAGAATATGTGGTTTAAACATCCGAGGGTACCCCTATTTTCAGAAGTAAATTATATCAGGTGACGCGCCCCGAGCAGTGCAGAACACGTAGTATTCTAAGATGTTCACCGTGAGGGAGGAGTTTGGGCACCCTTCGTAAACAGTCTCTGAACTTGTTATATTGTTGCTAGAAAATTCTAGAATAATAGCCCTCCTGGTTTTGAACTTCAAAATCATGAATTCGAAGCCCTCCTGGTTTTGAACTTCTGGTTCAGACTTCACATATTGATGGCCATATTGAGATTCTTTACTAATTTTCCTATTGTTGCCATATAATTCTTTTTTTTTTTTATTGATGTTGTGTCCTCTCTGAAATGAGGCCCCACCCTTAACTAAATGCAACGTATACACCAATACAATAGCATTTTCTTTATTCGAAAAACTGTTACAGTCGCTATTAGAGAGCATCCATAAGGAAACGTTAGTTCGTCATTACAAAATTTCTTTTTTTTTTTACTCAATCAAAGTCAATTCCCAACCAGCTTCCATTGCTGAAAAAAATACTGTCAGTACAAATGGACAAATCTGTGCATTGATCACAAAGAAATAATTCCAAAAATTCCAAACATAATTCCGAAAGATACGCTTCTCTAGAATCACTTCAAACTGCCCCATGAAAATTTGAAAAATAATTACTCAAATCGTGCCTTTTTCACATTTTTCATCCTCCCAATCACCCCCAGACCTATGTATATGTAGATTTTGTATTCCACCTCAGCTCAAAATGAAGTAATTTGTGACGAAGAACAAACGAGGATATTTCCAGCCAATGGAAAAATGGAAGCATAAAGATGCAGAGATTTCGGTTCAAGACCTCCGCGTGACCGTCTTCAGTACAAAAAAGTAAATAAAGAGCAATAAATATACAGATTAAAGTTCCAAGGACAAAATAAAAACAAAACGAACCTAAAATACAAAACATTGAAGTAAAATAAGCCCTTTCTAAGCCACAAAGGTTTGTTTTGCTTTGTCCTTAGGGCTTTTTCTGTATGTTTTTTATTTACTAATTTGCACTCAGGGAGGTTGAGCAGAAGTCTGGACAGAAATACCTGTATATCCTTCTTTTTTTCACTGGCTGGAAATATCCTCGTCTGTTCTCCTTCACAATTTGCTTCTTTTTGTCATAGCCAGTGTGTGGTCTTAGGAATGATTCTTTTATCTAACCTAGTAGCTTAATATTACTGCTTGGGCTTCGCGCTTATTGTTCTTCGATCAAACGGTCTATGGTAACGAACTGTAGTTGGGAGCGACACAACTCAATAGTAACCGAAACTCTAAAAAACTGAATTTTGATACCATTATATACATTAAAAGAATTGGTTTTTTATGCTGATTTTAAATATATAAGTTTCATCGAGTTTAGTTTTACCTATCAAAAGTTACGAGCCTGAGAAAATTTGCCTTACTTTCGAAAAAAGGGGAAACACCCCCTTTAAGTCATAGAATCTTAATGGAAATCACACCATCGAATCAACGCATCAGAGAGCCTTACTTTAGAGGTTTCAAACTCCTTTCTGCAAAATTGTAGACATTTCTATTTTTGCCAGAAACATCACTGATTTGTTTTTATTTTTGTTTTCCCCAGGGATGATCGTATCGACCAAGTAGTCCTAGAATGCCAAAAGAGGGCTCATTTTAACGGAAATTAACCCGCGTTTATTTTTCCTAAGGTCACCGGATCAAAATTTTGAGATAGCCCATTTGTTCAGCATGGTCGAAAAAGCTAATAACTACGTCTTTGAGGACGACTTAATCCCCCACAGTCCCCGGGTGAAGGGCTGCAAGTTATGAACTTTGCCCATGGCTTACATATGGCATTGGTTATTGGGAAGTATATTCTCTGGTGGTTAAAGGGGTCGGAGGGAAGGGGTTACGTGAGAGGATCTTTCCATGGAGGAATTTAACATAGGGGAAGAAAATTTCCATGAAGAAGGTAGCGCTGGATTTCCCAGCGCTACTTAAAAAACAATGAGAAATTATATAAAAAAACATGTTTTTTTCAACTGAAAGTAAGGGGCAACATTAAAACTTAAAATAAACAGAAAATATTACGTATATGAGGGGGTTCAGTCCCTCCCCAATACCTCGCTCTTTACGCTAAAGTATTTTAATAGTTTCAAGAGCTATTTATTCCAATTAAACAGCCTTTATGATCCAGGGATCATTTTTAAAGAATTGGAACAAAATTCGAACGTTAGTGTACAGAGCGAGGTATTGGGGAGAGGGCGAACCCCCTCATATCTATATATATAAAAATAAGTTGTCTGCCTGTGGATCTGTGGATCAGGTGACGTCATGTTTCTGTGTCGGCTGACGTCATGAAATTAGTTGTCGTCATTTTTGCTTTGACGGTGACGTCATTAATGGCATTTAAGACATGCGTTCACGGAAAAATGTTTAATTGTAAAATGACTGGAGAACCTACAATGGCAACAGCCGAGGAAGCTGCTCAAAGAGTCTTGCCAAAAAACTTGCTGCTGATAGAGAAAGTAAGAAAAGAAAGCGTGCCGAGGAATCACAAGAACAGCAAGAAAACAGGCTTGCAGCTGATAGAGAAAGTAAGAAAAGAAAGCGTGCCGAGGAATCACAAGAACAGCAAGAAAACAGGCTTGCGGCTAAAGAACGCAAAACCGCGCAGTTAGATGAAAATCCACCTGGAAAGCGAGAGTCAAAACACATCAAAACTGAAAATGATAGCGATGATGATTGGGTTTGGGATTTTGACTTGGATAAGGTCATCAATGTCTACCAGATTTAAGTTAAAAAACAAAGGTTCGGCGATATGTACTTCATAGTGACGCTGAAAAATAAAGAAGAAAAAAAAACTGAAAAAATGTAAAAAACTAAAAAAAAACTAAAAAGAAAAAACACTTAAAGATAAATTACAGACCGGGACACAAATGACGACCGACACAGAGGGAATATAAATGACGACCGGGAACCTCAAAGAAAAATTACAGACTGGGACACCCGGACACAAATCACGACCGGGAATATAAATGACGACCGGGACGCATGGACACAACTACAACGGGGACGCCGGGGGCACAGGCGGGATATATAATTGACGAATGAGACACAGGGATTGTTTGAATAGAAATTACAGATAAAATATACGAATACAGAAATTTGTTACGTAACTTAATTTGAAGGTTACGTGATTTTGTTACTAATAAAAACGTTCGTAAATGAAATTAAAAGCTCTAGTGGCCTTTTTAAGTAACCAAAAAAATGGAGGGTAACTAGACCCCCTCCAACACCCCTTTTTTCTCAAAATCATCTGATCAAAACTTTGAAAAAGCCATTTATCCCAAAAAGCAAAATTAATATGCAAATTTCGTTTCAATTATTCATGTACGGTAAGCTAAAATCAAAACCTGCATCAATTCAGAAACCTTCAGAAATTCAATAGAAAAACAAGTTTTTTTCAACTGAAAGTAAAGAGCAACATTGAAACTTAAAGCAAACATAAATTATTACGTATATGAGGGGGCTTCGTCCCCTCCTTAATACCGCGCCCTTTACACTAAAGCATTTTTAGTAATTTCAAAAGAGCCATTTATTCTAATTAAACAGCATTTATGATTCATGGGTCATTCTAAAAGAATTGGAAAAAAAATCGAACTTTAGTGTAAAGAGCGAGCTATTGACGAGGGGGCGAACCTCCTCATATATATAACTAGCTGTTGGGTGGCGCTTCGTGCCACCCCAACACCTAGTTGGTGGGGGCGCTTCGCGCCCCGCACGCGCGTAAGTCGTTACGCGCCATATTAGTTACGCGCCATTGTAGTTGTGCCCCTGTGTCCCACGTATATATATATATATATATATATATATATATATATATATATATATATATATATATATATATATATATATATATATATATATATATATATATATATATATATATACTAGCTGTTGGGGTGGCGCTTCGCGCCACCCCAACACCTAGTTGGTGGGGGCGCTTCGCCCCCCCCCCCCCCCCAAGCCCCCCGCGCGCGTAAGTCGTTACGCGCCATTGTAGTTGTGTCCCTATGTCCCACCTGTGAATATAGATAGATATATATATATATATATATATATATATATATATATATATATATATATATATATATATATATATATATATATATATATATATGGTTTTAACTACGTAAAACTTGCGAATATACAACATTCTTTGCTGTCCCATTGTCTTTGCATATAAATAGATTGTCAGGTTTACCGACTCTTGAACATGCAACATATAATGGTCCATGGGAAAACAATCTGTATTCAGATCTATACCTCATGATTCTAATGATTGCCCTTGAGCTTTGTTGATGGTGATTGCTAATCGACCATTCCCTGTCCCGGTCGTCATTTATATCCCCCTGTTTCCCCCGGTGTCCCCGTTGTAGTTGTGTCCCTGTGTCCCGGTCGTCATTTATATTCCCTGTGTCCCGGTCGTCATTTGTATCCCGGTGTCCCGGTCTGTATATACATTCGTTTTTTAGTTTTGTTTTTCTCCTTTATTTTTTCTTTTTTAGTTTATTTAGATTTTTAGATTTTTTTGTTTTTTTATTAGTTTTTAGTTTCTTTTTCTTTTCTTTTTTTTTGTAGTTTTTACCTTCTTTTTAGTTTTGTTAGTTTTTTTTTTTACTTATGTCCTGGTCGTCATTTATACTCCCTGTGTCCCGGTGCTTTGTTGATTGCTAATCGAACATTCCTTTTGTCCTGGTCGCTTTCTCTTTGAGTGTCGTCATTTATTTTTTTCTTTTTTAGTTCTTTTAGTTTTTACCTTTTTTAGTTTTTTTTAGTTTTTTAGATGAAAATTTTTTTTAGTTTTTCCTTTTTTTCTTTTTAGTTTTTTATTGGTTTTTACCTTTATTTTAGCTTATTTTTCAGTTTTTTCCTTTTTTTTATTTTTTTTTTATTTTTTATTTTTTTTAGTTTTTTACCTTTTTTAGTTTTTTTAGTTTTTTACTTTTTTTATTAGTTTTTAGTTTTTTTTGTAGTTTTTGCCTTTTTTAGTTTTTTATTGGTTTTTACCTTTATTTTAGCTTATTTTTCAGTTTTTTCCTTTTTTTTAGTTTTTTACCTTTTTTTTAGTTTTTTTTTAGTTTTTTAGCTTTTTTATTTTTTTTTATTAGTTTTTTTTGTAGTTTTTGCCTTTTTTTAGTTTTTTTAGTTTTTTTAGCTTTTTTATTAGTTTTTAGTTTTTTTTGTAGTTTTTGTCTTTTTTTAGTTTTTTTCTTTTTAGTTTTTTTGTAGTTTTTACCTTCTTTTTAGTTTTGTTAGTTTTTTTTTTACTTATGTCCTGGTCGTCATTTATACTCCCTGTGTCCCGGTGCTTTGTTGATTGCTAATCGAACATTCCTTTTGTCCTGGTCGCTTTCTCTTTGAGTGTCGTCATTTATTTTTTTCTTTTTTAGTTCTTTTAGTTTTTACCTTTTTTAGTTTTTTTTTATTAGTTTTTAGTTTTTTTTGTAGTTTTTGCCTTTTTTTTAGTTTTTTTAGTTTTTTAGCTTTTTTTATTAGTTTTTAGTTTTTTTTTTAGTTTTTGCCTTTTTTTTTAGTTTTTTAGTTTTTTAGCTTTTTTATTTTTTTTATTAGTTTTTAGTTTTTTTTGTAGTTTTTGCCTTTTTTTAGTTTTTTCAGTTTTCAGTTTTGTCACCTGATCCAGTTTTTTCAGGTGACGTCACCTGATCCACAGATCCACAGATCCACACACAGACAACTTATTTATATATATATATATATATATATATATATATATATATATATATATATATATATATATATATATATATATATATATATATATATATATATATATATTTTTAACTACGTAAAACTTGCGAATATACATACCTCATTATTCTAATGATTGCTCTTGAGCTTTGTTGATGGTGATTGCTAATCGAACATTCCCTGTGTCCCCGTCGTCATTTATATATCCCCCTATGCCCCCCGGCGTCCCCGTTGTAGTTGTATCCCTGTGTCCCGGTCGTCATTTATATTCCCTGTGTCCCGGTCGTCATTTGTGTCCCGGTGTCACAGTCTGTAATTTCTCTTTGAGTGTCCCGGTCGTCATTTATATTCCCTGTGTCCCGGTCTGTAATTTCTCTTCGAACATTCCCTGTGTCCGTTCGTCATTTATATATCCCTCCTGTGCCCCCGGCATCCCCGTTGTAGTTGTGTCCCGGTCGTCATTGATATTCCCTGTGCCCCAGTGTCCCAGTCTGTAATTTCTCTTTGAGTGTCCCGGTCGTCATTTATATTCCCTGTGTCCCAGTCTATAATTTCATCAGTTGACAAACATGACGTCAGTCGATAAACAACTTCATGACGACATAAAGTTCAATCCTTATGACGTCAGTCGACAAACATGACGTCAGTCGACACACAAACATGACGTCAGTCAACAGACACACAAACAAACAACTTATTTTTATATATATAGATAGATAAAAATATAAGAATATAGAATTGCTAATAAAAACGTTCATAAATAAAATTATAAGTTCTAGTGGTCTTTTCAAGTTACAAAAAATTGGAGGGCAACCAGGCACCCTCCACCATCCCTTTTTTTAAATCGTCCGATCAAAACTTTGAGAAAGCCATTTAACAAAAAAAGTAAAATTAACATGTAAATTTTGCTTTAACACTTATTCATGTATGGTGAACCAAAATCAAAACCTGCATTAGTTCATACACATTCAGAAATTAAATAAAAAAAAACATTTTTTATCTGAAAGTAAGGCGACAATAAAATTTTAAACGAACAGAAATTATTCCGTGTATGAATGGGGCTGCCCCCTCCTAAACACCCCACTCTTTTAGCTTAAGTTTGACTCTGTCTTACAACTTTTAGAAAATAGCGGGCGTTGAGGAGAGTACAGCTCCTTACATATTCGGAATAATTTCTGTTCGTTTTAAGTTTTAATGTCGCTCCTTACTTTCAGTTAAAAAAAAACTTGTTTTTTATTTAATCTCACTAAATATCCAAAACATTTTTTTTCAAAGTTCAAAACCTTCACTAAAATAGAATTGGGTAGATCTTCAAGAAGATTCTCTCAGTAGCACCAATTAATCAAAAATGGGGAGTGGGTCAAAATATATTTTTCAAAATTTAGAGAGGTTAATTTTTGTTTTTCAAAGAAAATACCGAAATTCCATCCTTCAAGATCTGGGGGGATGTCCCTTGTCTAGTTCCCCGCCAGAAAGTATACATTCATGTTTCTCTTTCTCTTTCCAGAAAGACAATGCATAAACTCATCTACTTTTCAAAATAGATTTATCTATTTATCAAAATAGAGACACTCAAGGATTCCAAAAGTAATAAAATATGGCAATTCCTAACGTAATAAAGGCAAGAGAGAAAAACCTTCCCTACTTAAAAATAGTCCCTTTTTATCAACTTCTTTGAGGCGACAGACTTATCCATCCCACGGGAAATTGACTGCATGCTGTGAGATTTGAAAAAAGAAGAATTCACTTTAGACAGACAAAATCATTCTACAAACGGATTATAAACAAAACCACGTGGAGCCAAATTTGCATGACATTCAGATAAGTGGAAAAGCTATCTTCCCAATTGCAAATTGATAATGAACCCACACTTCCGACTCTGAACAGGTGTAAGTGACTTTCCTAGCTCACGCAATTAAGTTCCACCTAGATAAGATATGCCAAGAAAATAATAACATTCTGACCAACGTGGTACTCTTTTTCACATAATTGCATAACTTCCCTAATAACAATTCCGCTGGAATCATTCAATAAAACTGAAGATTATTTTCATTTTTGACAAGATGACTAATCAAAGCGTGCTGTAGTTGCATAATGAAAAGTAACAATGTGACAAGCATTTGAAAATAATAGACGGGCTAACAGCAATTAACGGAAAAATTAGGTCTCGCAAATTAGAGGAAAATCTAAAATGTGTAAGAAAACGACAGCAATAGAAACTTGAGTAAAAGGGGCATTAACAAGGACTAATAAATATGTAAGAATTTTTTAAGCAAGGTTAAATTAAGAAGATCCTTAAACCTTTTCATGACTCCACCCCTCAATTTCCCTCCTATAAAAGCAGTCTTAAAGTCAAGAATAGAGAATAATGCCGTTAGACAGTTTTGATCTGATAAAATGCAAATACAAATTATTTCTTTGGTATTTTCATGAAGTATTGTGTTTCTTTTATTGGAAGCTCTCTGAAAGTGTTCAGTTAAAATGAAAAGCTTTCAATACTTTCATGCAAAAAATTAGCCTAATAATTTTCCGTAGAAAGTTTCGTGTCAATTGTAAAGAATTACAGTAGCTATAAAATGTCTTTAAAAATTGACAGGAACACCATACCTATCAGTATTATGACAAATAATAACCACGAAAAGGCTGGAAATATACTTTTCAAATATAGCTTTCTAGTCACCGATCTACTAAGCATAGAAAGCCCCAAATGATGCCCCCCTAAGCTACTGAGCGCCTCAATAATATACCTAAACCCCTTTCCCTCTTATTTTTATCCAATTTTGAGCTATCCAAATGTCCAGCCTTTACGAAACAAGAGTGGAATTTTTGAGGAGAGAAGAAAAATACAAATGTACCTCTTAAAGCCGATTTTTTAGAATTTTCGGGAGCACGTCATTCAGACCAATTTTGAAGGTTCCCTCTCTTCGTATAGTACCCTGTGCAGATATCACTCCATTTTTCCTAAATTTCACAACCCATTCTACAAAACTTGTACTTTGTGCTATTGTAGACTATGTTAAGTTTTGGGCCTTTTTCATTTTTATTTGACTTTAATGTTTTCACTGATGTACTTTCCTTTCAATTTGATGACGTGATTACAAATTTTTAGTTGATGACGCAAATTCGCAATTTTTGGTTATAATAGTAGCTATCAAAAATAAATTTATTACCTTAATAGTCCTTAACTTACTCATTGTATTACTGCTTCATTAAGAATAAAATTAAATAGCCTAAAACAGACACAGATATACACAGATATTTGACCCCCCCCCCTCCTGCTAAAATAAATTGTGATGTAAAACGCTTATCTGTATCAGCTAATGCGACTTTCGACAATAATATTCCATTCCTTACAGGAATCAGCCACCTCGGCTGTTGTAACTCAAAATAGTTTGTTAATAGTCCTTACTATGGGACTATTATGAAAAAGCCTTAACAGCTTTGCCTCTCACTCAAACTATCTTTCTTGACCTTTTCTCCAATTAGCCTTAACTGGATTTCAATTCAAAATAAATTCACATAAATTTAATAGAAAAGTAAAAAAAAAATACACCATAGGGGCTTTCAGCTGTCCTTTACAAACAATGGTTTGTGCAAAGGCTTTTTTTATTTCAACAAAACCAAATGAAAACTAATTTTGTTTCACATAAATTCCGAAATATCACCCAATTTCTATTTGACATAAGTAGATAAAGGACATTTTGGAAGAAATAGAAACTCCTAATCACCTTGAGAACCAACCAAAATACGGAAAAACAGACTGAATGAATCAATCGGGCGCATCGAACTCAAATAAGGTTGTTTATAAATATCAACTTGCATTTACTTTATTTTTAATTTTTCTATATTTAATTTCAGTGTTATAATTAATATTCTTTTGTTTTAAGTTTGTATTTTATTTTTCATAATTCAATACTTTATTTAGTTGTTTATTTACAGCTTTTTTGCTCAGTGATTTGTAATTTGACAACACATTATTTTTCGGCATTTTTGCTTATGATTGCTGTTACAGAACAAAATTATATCTTTTCCTAAAAGTATTTTATTTTATCATTCTAAATGCTGCGTATGCAACAATAATATCAAATACCTTAAACAAACTCATACACAGGTTCATCCCCCCCCCCAAAAAAAAAAAGATTTTCATAATTTTAACAACAACATTATTGTAGTTTTTTTTTCGATTGTTCACCTCACAAATTTTCGAGTTCCCGACTTATACTCTGTTTATATGTCTTATTTTAATTATGTTCCGCGAAATTTTCCAATTATTGCTCTTTCGAAGTTACGTTTCCCAAGTTACCCCTATATAAAGACAATGTTAATATTGCTAGACATATACATTACAAAAGGGGATATCAACGGAGGTGGTTCCACTTTAGCCTCACATTTAAAACGTACAATACGAAAGGCCCCGTAAAATAACAAATTCAAAAACTTCCAAATTTTGACATCCTTGTGGTAACAATGTGTACTTCAAAAGAGAAAAAAACTCATTTACCCCTGTTTAGCATTGTTATTCTTTTTTTGAAAAGCGTTCACTCCTGTTCAAGGCCATATCCAAAGGGGGAAAAGAGTCCCCCGAAATGTTTATCCGACACGTAAGAACGTCAACAAAAATAAATATAAACAAATTTTTGATGTCTTTTTAAAACTTTTTTTGTAACCCCCCCCCCACACACAAAATCCCGGATACGACCCTGATTTGTTACAGCACAAAGTGAGCATCAGTGAATCATTATCACCAAGAGTTAGATGCGTGTAGAGATACAGCAGAGGAGCCATGTGCTTATCCTTCTCCGAAATCTGAGCCTTTTACGAACTTTTCTCACAACTGTCAGAGTTCGCCTGTTTTTTGGCGATTTTGTCGAATTTGAGCCCCCTCCCCCCTGCAATCTAGAGCTCTCACAATAAATACATTCTTAAATACATGCCTAGTAATTTGTGTATGAAATGAGCCTGCTTTAATGCAAAACATTGTCACTAACTGTTAGTAATTACAATGATCCAACCAAATTTCCCTAGTTATGACAAAAAAGTGGATGTACACAAGTTACTCACCATGTTCTGTGTTGATGGTTGTTGCTGAGGTCCTGGGCTGGATATAGGGCTAGGAGCATTATTATTATGTGCTGCTGGATATCGATACTGCTGGAACTGTTCATGAAAGCCTGGTCTCAAGTTATTTTGCACCTGCTACAAAATAAGAACACATAATTACAGCATACCTGTGGTCAAGGCGATAGGAGAGGACACCCCCTAAGATTACAATAAGAGCTAAGAGCTCATATGGCACTTGTGACGAGATCGGAAGAGCCAAGAGCTCATACGGCATGAGCTCTACCAAAACTCTAAGAATTAATAGATGGATTTAAAAGGAAAATAAGAGGCTTAATGCCGGTTGGGATTTAAGATAAGAGCTCTGAGACACGAGGTCCTTCTAAATATCAAAATTTATTAAGACCCATACCCATTCGTAAGTTAAGAATACCTCATTTTTTCTAATTTTTCCTCTCCCTTCAGCCCCCCAGATGGTCGAATCGGGGAAAACGGCTGTTATCAATTCAATTTGTGCAGGTCCCTGACGCGCCTAACAATTTTCATCGTCCTAGCACGTCCAGAAGCACCGAACTCGCCAAAGCAATAGAAGCAGTATCGACCCCCCTAAGATTACAACAATGGTAGTATACAAACATCTATCAGACCATACATGCACGTGGGAAGGGGTATTTACACGAGATTCGTCGGAAAGAAGACTCCCCTTCAAAACACAGAACAGTTAATGGTACATGTATGATATAGACCCAACCTAATATTCTTCATCTAAGTAGAGCCTGTTTTCCTGACGCTGAATTCTAATGAAATATGCCTAGTTATGACAACTTGAAACAATTTCCAAGGAAATCACAAGAAAAATGGTTCTATGCATTTACGATTATGATCAAAATTCCTCAGAAAAGTACCATGTGACGAAACCTTAGATGGTCTATATTGGTGAACTGGTTTTGAAAACCTGCATTGATCCTACTTTTATCCTTTTGTATATCATACCTTTTGAGAATTCCATCTTACAAACCTCTTTTTTTACGAATCAGAAATAATAAAACATTCAAGACAACCTTTCTAAAAATAAAAACTTATTCTTAGTAGCTTTTGTTACTATCATTGTTAAAAAAAGATACACAATTCTAAAATTCACGTTTTACAACCAAATGCAATTGAACATGGATCCAAACAGTCAAAATTGGGGTTTGCTTGTTCGGCAGGGGGGGGGGGGGTCCTAGGCTTTTCGCATGAGCAAAACATATGACCCAAGCTCAGATGGAGAGGGTTTTTCAATAAAAATCCCCAAAAAGGATGAGTTTCAATGAAAACCTCAACGAAGACATTTTTGAAATCTACTTGGATGAATCTTATAACTTCTGAAGGGAAAAAAATATATAACAATCTCAATTTAATCCAAACATCTTAAGGAATTACCTTGAGAATGCATAAATATCAAGAGTCTATCAATCTTTCAGATGATAAAACCCTAAAAATACCTTAAAGTGGAAAAGCAAGACTGGCTTAGAAAAGGCTCAGCTGGTGTCGAAACAGATTTTCAGAACTTGATACTCAAATAAATTCGTGGTAAATAACTGTAAGTAAGGAGCGAATCGGCCAAATAGTAACCAAACTCTGAAAAACAGAATTTAGATAACAATAAATAAAGCAAAAGAAGGCACTTTTTTGCTGATTCCAAAATAATAAAATCCATTATTTGGGCCATTGAGCCCTTTGGGATATTTTTGTTTAAAAATGGATGGATATTGGTAATAAAAGGAACTTGAACTTGATTAAGTTTAACGTTATCAATCAAAGGCTAAGCTGATTTCTGGATTTTCGAAAAAGAGACCACATCCCCAAAAAGTGAAACAATCTTGATGAAAATCACACCATCAGATCCAATGTATCGAAGAACCATAAAAGAAGTTTTGGCTCTTATCAACAAAAATACAGAATTTTTTGTTGTTTTTTTCCAGAAGAAAGATTACAGATGCGCCTTCATTTATTTTTACTTTCCCACGGGTGGCCGTATTGAGCCAATGGTCCGAGAACATAGGAAGAGAGTTCATTCAAACTGAAATAAAAGTTATAGTGCCCTTTTTAAATGACCAAAGAGATTGGAGGGCAGCTAACACCCCTCCGACGCCCCTTCCCCCCAATGGTATCCGATCAAAATTGACAGACAGCCATTTGATATCCCAAAGGTATCCGATCAAATTTTGAGATAATCATTCTATTCAGCATAACCGAAATATCCATTAATTATGCGTCTGAAGATGAAATGGTCACTCACAGCCCATGGGGAAAGGGCTGTAAGTTATACAATTTGCCCATTGTTCACACATAGACCTAGTATTTATTGTTTGGAAATATATGAAAAATTTTAGGGGGAAATTTTATCTGGGAGCGGGTATTTTCTACGAAGAGAATTTCGCGTGGGAAGGAAAGGGGATTTCCTGGCATGATATGAAAAACGGTCAGAAATTCAATTAACTATTTTTCAACTAAAATTAAGAAACAACATCAAAGTTTAAAGCGAACAGATTATTCCGTATGAGGGCGGCTAAGGAAGGGGAAGCCCCATTCCTTAACTCTCGCTCTTTACGCTAAAATTTGACTTTATGTCACAATACTTTATGAACGAATCCTGAAAAATAAGGGTCATTTAACTGGAATAAGAAGCTTCTTGAAGTATTAAAAACCTTAACGTAAAGAACAAAGGCTGACAAAGTGGCAGCCACCCTAATAAACGAAATAATTTCTTGAATGTTACTCCGTACTTTCAATTGAAAAAAAAATATATTTTTTATATTTATTAAACAAAAAAAGTGACGCCATCAGGAACTACAATTTAGGGGAATATCATGCCACTATTCGCAGCGTCAAAGAATGGCTGTATTGATGTAACTCTAAGATAAACTCCATTAAACGATAGATTGCCAGAACAACGTTATTATCTCTCTTATTCCTGTTGCGTCGTTGATGGGAGTCCCATCCTTATCGACGAGTACATTTGTTAGTGTAATTTTGCGCCTCGATAGCTCTTGTATTCTTTTGTACTTGGCATGGGTATTGCCTTTTCGGAAGTCGAGCGCGCCAAGACTTTTTCCAATTACACTCAGATACCAGGATCCTATACCCGTTTGCAAAGAATCCCCAAAACTTTGAAGGTCATTCTTTATAGTCAAATGTCTTGACTTTTGACTTAAGTCCCATCTGGCCTTGGTGGTCGTCTCGGGGCCTCCTCACGATTGAATGTATTCGTCGCCTCTACTGCTCTATGTTTCGTGTCAATCTTAGAAGAACAGGGAGGTTGCAGTCGGAGAAGTTCTCCTTCCAGCGCTTCGGAGGGTGACCGCAAGGGCGAGAACCGTGGACGAGACCTTCAAAGGCAATTTTTGGTAGTTCGTCGTTGCACATGCGCTGGACGTGACCAAGCCACCCGAATTGTTGGACACAGACCCTGTTCAGGATGGTAGTGTTATACTGCAGTCTTTTGAGTAGTTCGGCATTTGAGACTCGATCTACGTATGCTATGCCAGCAATTTGACGACAGCAGCGAGTCGCCTAAAGTCATCTACTCTGACTGTCCATGTTTCACAACCGTAAATAGCTATAGGAATAATGATGGAGCAGAATAGTTTAAGTTTTAGCTTCACGGAGTTTCGATTTTGCTTCCATATTGGCATCGGAGCTTTGAAGCTGGCACTACCCAGAGCGAGGCGTCTTTTGATATCCACTGAGTGATTATTGTCGCTTGTGATCTGGCTCCCTAGATATGTGAAGCTGTCTATCCATTCTATTTCCGCTCCATTAAGCTTTGTTTTTGGTGGGGTTGGGTTACCGAGCCTTGACACACGCATGGCTTCCGTTTTATCCTCGTTGATTTTTATTCTGGAGGTTCCTGTAACTAATTTCAGTTTATCTGCTTTGGTTTAGATTTCAGCGACGGATCCAATGAACACGTCGACATCGTCTGCGTATGCCAGCTTGTCGATTACGATCCCTCCTATCATAGCCCCATTGGTTGCTTCAACATTTGTGCATTACACAATGAAGGAAGAGATTAAATATGTGAGGTTAGGGGATGCATCCTTTCAAAACACCAACAGAAGTTTGGACTTTTCGGTCGTTCCCTCAACTGTTTGTACTTGGCTTCTGAACCGCCCATGCATGTTACGAATGAGTGATACGGTATTTCACAGGACGTCATAATGTAGTAGTATATTCAAAGGCCATCTCTCCAAATTAAGTCGAAAGCTTGTTTGAAGTCAATGAAGAGTTGATAGAGGTCCTGGCCGTATTCAAGGTATTTTTCCATTACTTGACGGATGACAAAAATCTGGTTTATCGTCGAGCAGTTCGCTCGGAAACCCACCTGATACTCAGGGATGATGTGACAGGTTAGTGCTTTTATTCTATCCAGTAGTATGTTGGTCAGCACTTTGGCAGGCTGGCTCTCATGCTGATTGGACGGTAATTGTCACATTCGCCTTTGGGCCCTTTCTAATGCAGAGGAATTATTATAGCGGAACACCACGTTTTCGGGAAATACTCCTTGCGCCATGCAGCTGTGGCAATTCTGTGGTAGAGGTCTGTTACAACTTCTGAGTCGATTTTCAGGAGTTCTGCTTGCAATCCATCTGGTCCAGGTGATTTATTTGATTTGAGGGACCTCAAGGCAGCTTCAACCTCGCTTCTGAGTGGTGGTTGTTTCCAACGGGGATATGGTTAAATTTATAAGAGCGACAAGTTTAGGATTGATTGGGGGGGGGGGTTAACTTTTCATGAAAATGTTGTTTCCACCTCTCTCTTATTCCTGTTGCGTCGTTGATGAGAGTTCCATCCTTATTCAGGAGTACATTCGTTAGCGTAATTTTGCGCCTCGATAGCTCTCGTATTCTTTTGTACACGGCATGGGTATTGCCTTTTCAGAAGTTGAGCTCGCATTGGCCACATTTGTTATGAATGTACGCGGTTAGAGCGCGTTTGATCTTCTTTTCTGTTAGTCGCTTAAGATGCTTATAAATATCTCTGCTTTCTCGGTCTTGCCTATTAGCGTCAGCACGCTTGTCTTTATACAGTTGAATGATCTCATCAGTTTTTCATGGCTTTTCAGAGCCATTAGTTCTTCCAAGGACTGTCTCGGCTGTCTGTATGAAGATCTCGGTGCTCTTGTTGACTAGGGCGTCTAAATCTATTTCTGTGGATTCATTGAAGAATTCTCTAAGGGGGTTTTGAGAGCCAAATCGAGATTCATCCGGTAACGGTTGCGAGTTGACTCGTCTTTCACCAGCTCAGTACGGAATCTCGGGACTTTTTTCTGGAGTTTTGTTACCGACTTCAGACGGAGGCGGAAAGATGCCATTACCAGTGTGTGATCACTGTCAAAGTCTCCTCCTGCAAGAGCGACTGTGTCTAGTGGGCTAGTTTTCCAGCGTTTCGGGACGAGTACATAATCGATGCAATTTTTGGTGGTTCCGTCAGGCGATCTCCACGTGACTTTTCGTCGCTCTGTGTTTGAAAAGAGTGTTGGCCACTACCAGCTCGTTATCCCGGCAGTATTCCAGAAGGCACTCACCTCTTCTGTTTCTGGTACCATGTCCAAATTTTCCCATGACGACTTCATTACCTTCATAATTCGAGCCCACTACTGCATTAAAGTCTCCAATAACGAGAATTGACTTTTTTTGGAATAGAGTCTGTGAGGCTTTAGAGTTGGTCGTAAAATTCCTCCGATTCTTTGAGGTTTTGACGAGAAGAATTTGGCACATAAACCTGGATGATGCTTAGGTTCGCAGT
This sequence comes from Artemia franciscana, assembly GCF_032884065.1. Classification (NCBI taxonomy): domain Eukaryota; kingdom Metazoa; phylum Arthropoda; class Branchiopoda; order Anostraca; family Artemiidae; genus Artemia; species Artemia franciscana. The sequence goes on from NC_088863.1 coordinate 12,894,198, forward strand.
CAGACTTTTGAGGCGGATAGCAATGATACGTTCAGAGACTGGAGTTGGGGAGATAAGTGATTTTTTGCTTTCTTCGAAAGAATAAATCCTACTCCTTGGCGATGAATTCCACCGTTACGACCTGACAAAAGTAGTGTTGTGTTCCTAATCCTTTCAACACCAGTTACTAGAAAATGGGTTTCTGACAGACCAATGATGTCCCATTTATACCTGTTGATTTCTCGTACAAGTAGATCCTTCTTTCCTTCCTTAGCCAGGGTCCTTACATTTAGAGTTACTATTGCCAATGCTGTCTTAGGGGTAAAAAGGGGTGAAGGGGTTCCGATTCAGGATTTGTTACATTGGAAATTGTAGTTGCAGCGTAGCCAGTCGTCGGGCTATCAGTAATCTTTCCAGCAGAGCCGGTCGTCACATCGTCGGCTACCCCGGACAAGGTATCTGGTTCGTCGGTTTCCCCAGACGCGGTAACATTGGTTCTTCTAAGTTTTCTTGCCTTTATCACTATATAATCTGAGAGCAATATCTGAAAAGAAAGGATGCTCAGCTAGTTTTCGAGACAGCGGCAAGCTACTCCTCTCTGTCTGAGTTCATCCGCCCTTTACAGTTGTTCTCCTAAAGGGAATCCTTCATTTGGCGTCCTGCATGGCCAACACAATTTTCTCATTGATGAGAGGAAGTTTGGTGTCTACCGGACATGTCCATACGCCAGTGGGCCTGCGCATCATCATCTCAGGGGCCTCCTTCCTCCTGTGCACAGATTTTATATTATCAGTTCATGGGTCCCCCAGTTTCATTTTATGGACCCCCGAGGGCTGGGTCCCCCTGGTCCACGCCTCCTTATTTCTAATATCCCACGAATATAATCCAGGAAACCTTTCTTTTCCCTTTGCAGCCTAAATAGTAAAATTAATCTGACAAATTTGTTCTAGGTTGATCCCGTCACCCGCGGACAATTATCCTCAAAAATCTCCCCTCGTTTAAAATCAAGCAGCCAAAAGGGAAGTGTTACAAATGTAAATAACGAAAAAAGGAAAGGGATTTTGGTACATTCCATCTATATCCCAAAACATAGCTATAATATATGGTGTAAATTATCCTAAATGTTCATTTTTACACTTTTTATTTCAGTTTTCGGGCTTTGGGGGGGTCGAGTTAGCACAGCAGGGTAATATAAACATTAAAAAAAAATTCGAAGATGTGAAATTAATAGCAACTGTTGGTGGGGTTACCCATGATGGAACTTCACAGAGGCACAGGCTGGGACAAAGAAGTACGAGTAATAATTTCCCATGGACTTGGTCTGGCATACAAATCTATAGAGCACGAAACTAATTCACCCCCAACTATCAAGAAAGCGTCTAAACGTTCACAAGAAGATTTTCCCTTTATCACTAACTTTAATACAAGCTCCTTCCAACGGTAGATAGCCAAAAATTAATATTACTGCACACTCCTTTACCAATCCACCCAGATAGCAGTACCATGGAGTCAAATTCAAAATCAGAGCCAAAAAAAATATAAAATGGACAGAACTCCTTATTTTAAACTAGCACGCAAATTATTTTCTTTAATCTTTATCTTACCCTTCTAGGATAACTCAATTCCAAACCGTGGCTGTGTGGCTGGGAGGGACCAGCTAACTAGTGACAATAATCTTCCTACATGCGGAGATAATTAATACCCAAGCCCCCAAAGTCCCTCTTCCGCAACATAGATAAAGAGGACTTGAGCCAATTTCGTAATAGCTAATATTTGAGAATTGCAAAGAAACCTTAGAAAAGAGAACGTTTTGTTTAGGTTATGTTTTCGTTACTAATTCACGGTTTATTTTTATCCGCAAATGTCGTTGCTATGACAAGAGTTAGTGCAGTAATCGGTTTCTTCATTTTCTTGTACTTATCATTTCTTTGTGTTTTTTCCTCTACTTCGTCTTATCATGTTATGTGAATGACGAGTGTTCAATAAATAAATAGATGGACCAACAAATAATGAACGACATCACATAGCATCATTTGGTTTGCCTCCCCCCCCCCGAAGTAGCGTCAATGAGGGGCGTGGGGAATACCGAAATCGGTCGTAACGAGATGCGCATGAAAAGTGGCTTTAGTTGCTTTTTCATTCAGAAAAAATGCAAAAATTCAGAAGCAGAGGCATTCAGAACAGAGGGTTGGGGACTGCACAGGTCCTAGATACTACTTTTTTCTCATCTTTTGCCTCCAGAAGAATCCGCCGGTTTGACTGTGGATGAGGAGGGTAAACTCTGTATACTTCATTCATTCAGTGTTGTTTTTTTCTTATTATTCATTACAAGAAGCAAATAGGAAAGTAACAAAAATAATAAGTTTGTTTACTGCAGAACAACCTCACACATGATGGTTATCAAATAAAGGGCAGATCGCAGCCCATCCAAGAATAAAAATATGCTTAAACAAACTCTTTTTCCTGAGTTAAATTCAATATTATTGAGAACAGAATCCGATTCAAGATTAGTAACTGTTGGCCATATCCGGCCAACAGTTGGCCATATCCGGCCAACAGTTGGCCATATCCGACAGAACAGTGTTTGGGAATCGCGAAAATAAGCTTTCCGAATTTCAGAAAAAGAGCATGAAATCCCTTGAATATGGGACTCAACGATAATACACTTGATCATCGATGGCGAAAAACCTGGAAATCCAGATTTGCAGCCCCCCTCCCTCCATCTCAGAAGTCACCTACGAAATATGTATTTAATTTATTCTACAATATAAAAAAAAATGTTTGTCCATGAACTATTTTTTTAAAGCCAGTTTTTCGATTTTCAGCAACCGAACATTGATGGATCTGGAGGGCAAAATTACAGGGGAGGGGGATAGCAAAAAGTCAAAAATTCGACAAGGTAGTGTATCTTTCTTCTATTTTGCAGCTGCAGAATTTTGGAGACAATAAAAGGTTAAAAAAATATTTTTATTAATTTTATGTTGTGAAGTGTATTTGTCACTATATTCAGTTGTTCAATACACATTTCAGAAAAGCCAATAATCTCAAAAAAGACAAAATGAACATTTATTATGCTGCAAAGAGACAAACTTTTTGAGCTTATCATTAATAGCGGTCACTTTCTTCATCTTACTCTTTTTTTGGGTGGTCCAAATCTACAGAATTCTCTCAGAATTTGGTGGAGGGCCCTTGCCCTCCTTCTAAGCGAGGACTTAACCTCCGGGTGCCTTAATTGGGGCGAAGGAACGATAAAGGATAGAAACAAACTTGCAACTAGTTTGGACCTGTATAATTTTATCCTATTAAATGATTTTAGGACTCGTATAATTTAACTATATGATTTTAGGACCCATATAATTTCTTGAACTTGACTTAGTGATGGTTTTTAAATCGACTCAGTTCATTGATTATATTAAATCAAATGGAGGAAAAACAAATAGGACTTATGATTTGGCAAAGTAGGGATATTTAAAAAAAAACTTACAGAGCGTGACTGAAAATCTAAAAGTTGAGGTTGAGACGTGACTATAAGGGTTTGCTGTAATTGATTTGAAGGGTGTAAGGCTTAACAGGAGGGAGAGGGATCAGCCCACCCCCCGGATCCTCCAGTCTAACTGATAAGGGTTGAGGGCACGATCAAAGCTTGTCATGGAAAATAAATGCACAACTTATGCAAAATTAATCTGTAAACATTTAAAGATATTGCTTTAGAATTTCAAATTAATTCTTCTTCTTTTCCATACTCCTGCGTCAGATTACCATTACTAATTTCTAACAGGTAACAACGTGTTGCCCAATATGTTTTTGCATTACCTCTCTACCTCACTTAAATAAGCAATAATTAAATCGAAGATTAAAAAGGCAAAATAAGGGACTTTGATAACAATTTTAAAGAGTGATAGGGTAAAATAAGAGACAAAATCAACTTTAGTGACTGCGACCGTCCCTGGGAATACATCCTACCAACATTTCCATGGATTGATACCTATGTCCTCCCTCCCCCATCCTAGTGAACCATAAAACGGCCCCCATGAACAATACGCAAATTGAAACTTTGTTTAACTAATCCCATATCTATAGTCGAATGAAATCTATACCAAAGGCATAAGATAGATACATCAAACTTTATAATATTTTAATAAAAAAAGATTTTTTTTGGTTCCCTTGCAATTCTTTTTTTTTTAATAGATCAGCCTGCCACTTTCCACCACGCTTCGCACGCGCCACCTGGAATACGCGGTTACTGAAAGCAGGCTTCCCTTCGAAATTAAAGCCCCCCCCCCCTCCCAGCATAAATGTAAGCAAAACACAAACAAATCAGAGTGAAAAAAATTGATGAAAGTGTGCAATCCTTCAGGCCCTCAAGCTGCGGCACTTGGGGCAGCTGACTTGGTTGCGATCTCCCCTAGGAACGGCTCTACTCAGGGTCAACCCCCCAGGACACAGCTATAAGCCTAAATCAAGTTTCCTAAAAGCACTATCTAACAAGAAAGAATCCAGCAATTTTCTTTGAGAGAGCATCAACAACTTACCTGTGGTGCTGTTGGCCTAAAATTATAAGCTGGATGCTGAGAGTTGGTCTGGGAACCATATGGACTAGGCACCCTTGGCGGTAGGCCCCATTGTCCATGATGACCACTAGGACCAGACGGCCCTGGTGGGCCTCCAGGTCTCAAATGAGGAGGAAAGGGATTATGTGGAATTCCTGTTCTTATGCCTGGATCACAAGGTGGTTGTTTAGTAGGGTAAGGCTGTGGGTATCCCTGGTAAGGATATCCCTGATGATTCACTTCTGGACCTCTAACACCATTTACTCCACTACTTTCCATATTTCAGCCTTGGGATTTATCACAGCACTTAATTCCTTAAAAACTGATAAAATTTCTTAATATCCTTGACTCTCATTCCAAATATGGCCCATTTATATCCCAATGCCTTTCACTTGTAACACTATCTGTAATTAAAAGAAATATTAAGTAACCTCAATGAGGAGAGTCCAGCAAGCTAAACAATTTCTAAGAACTTGAACAACATCAAACAGTATCTTCAAAATAGGTAAACATAGGACATGAGGGGGTATTACTGAGTTTGGTATTTGTTACAAACGGATTTTTAAATTATTAAATTTAATTAATTATTAAAAACAATCATTAAAAACAGCAATTCAGAAAGAAAAATATAGTGGCTGCCACATCCGCATCATAATTAATCTACAAATAGAAAACTGCAAAATCAATTGAGAGATAGTCTACTTAGTATCTGTTGGAATGATACCCAACAACATTACCACAATACAAAATCTTCAATTAATACCAGGGGTGTGATTTGCTATGCGGAAGGGGGCTAACCACCCCCTCCAAACCCAAGTCTGAAATTTACCCCCTCCAGCTGAAATTTAGTTTCTGCAGAAAATATTGTTAAAACTAAGAAAAGCCTGAATAATTCAAATATTCAGAGGGACAAGACAGTTTCTTTTAGTATATCCTTGCTTTATGGTAATATATGGATCATTTTCCAGTTTTCACTGGCACTTTCACTTGGATTTGGGAAAATTGGTCCCAAGCTTGCCCCTCCCTCAAGATTTTGACAAAATTACGCCACTAATAGTCCATCCCATAAGTTCAAGCAGAGGCAGAAATATACTTTTATAAGCTAGTAAAGACCAAAATGATGAAAATGAAAAAGAACAAACTTTATGTCAGACATAAAGCCATTGATATTCAATTAGCATCACACCCCCTCATGTCAAGAATACAGCTCTCAAATGTTTAAAGCTCTCAAATGTTTCTTAGTTGTAAAATATGCAGCACTTTTAATCGGCATGATTATTACTGCACACACAAAAAGAATTAGAAATATGGTAAGTATGTGAGGTGGTTTGACAGTACTAGAAAAAAAAATTGAATCAATGATCATGCAAACTGACATTAATTTGAGCTATGGCGTAATTTTTTCTACTAAAGGGGACAAAATTGGAGCCAAATTTCGTAAATCAAGTGAAAATGACAGTGGAAACTGAAAAATGAGCCATATAGTACCATAAAGGTGAAGATATACTTAAGAAAAATTACCCATTTCTATGGATGCTTGAATTATGGATGCTTGTCTCGGTTTTAACAAGTTTTTTAAACTAAATTTAGGCTGGGGGTGGTTGATCTGGAGTTCGGTCAAACTGAAGTCAGAGAGGGGCAATTGCCCCTCTGTCCCATAGCAAACTACATCCCTGAATTTGAGTGCTTAGGATCTATGATTTCAGTTGAACTACAGTCACCTTTGAGCACTCTACCATCTCTAGTCACAGCTAATGTGCTCTGATTGTTCTGCCCTGAAAATCTGGTTAACTGTTCGTAATTCCCATCACTGAGTAGAGCCAGGATGTAAGGCCTTATATTCAAACAGGACCTGATTTAAGTTTATCTGAAAATTTGCCTTACTGCTACCATAGTTTTAACAAACTTTTAATGTTTCAGCAATATCAAAAGTATGCCACAATCAGGTCAACTACCATCAGGCCTTGATTTACTAATAGGTATCACCTCTCTCTTTCATTACCTTTAGCTTGTCAGTTCTGTTCTATTGAGTGTGTTCCCCAAATTTTTGGAGATTTCCCTGAAAATCTCAATAAAACGAGGCAGCAAAGACACTTGGGTCTAGAAGCATCAAAGCTTTAAATTCAGCCATGACTACCATAGTTCAGGGTCCAAATCCTCTATCTGTTCAATTCAATCATATATATTTAAACATAAACACATAATTTCATGTACATAATCTGCCAGGAAAGCACAAAAGTGCTTGACTAGGGCAGAAACTTAACTAAAGAATAATTAAACAATCAACAAACAGAAACAACAAATTGGCTGGATTTATCCAAAAACGGGGGGGGGGGTGAGAAAGAAAAAGAAAAATGACCAAAAAGAGAAGGACCACACAATATTCAAATCTAAACAGTATTTCTGTGATGACCCTTCACTGTTCACTTGAAGGTAAAAAGGTTATTTGACTTTTGGATTTCCAAGGGATTAAATTCCAAATAGCTGGTGCAAAAAATCTAAAAGCTCTTTTTGTTTATGATGTCTTTTCTTTATAATTTCCCACTGTAGTTAATCATCAAGACTAATAAAATTGAAAAATCAATAAATATACTTCACATCATTCTGCTTAATGTACCAAAGCTATCTTGAAATATTAGTTTCATTTTTTAATAAGATAAAAATATTCTAACCCAGAAAGCAGTTCTGATATCCAGAAACTGCCAACAACACTGGTTTGAAATTTTATAGATTCCATATGAAAAACAATTTAGCTAAAATTAACCATGTGAAAAGACAGCACGACAGCATTTCTTAAGATAGTTTTCAATAATACTATTAAAATGTACATATATTAGACTGAATCAGACCTATCAAAAAGAAACCATGCCATAATAGGCTAGTACAGATTCTTGACTATTTTCAAATAGTGTTAGGGGGGGGGGGTCTCTTGGAAAACCTCTGGGTGGGTGAGTTTCCCATTCCTATAGGCAGGTATATCACAAATATACCACTAGCATACTGTGATACAATGGTTGTCTCTCACTAAAATAAGTGTTGTGACTTTAGATTCAAGGATAATATCTTTTAGCTCTAAGGAACCTAGCTGAGTGGTACTTCCTGAAATAGATCTACAACAATTAGGATGCTAAGAGGTGTTTTCAGATTGCAAACTCTATCTCTTTCCTACTAGTTTAGGTTTAAAAATTTCCAGGAGAAAGTTTAAGTCTTTTTTTTTGTAAGTGTGACTTTGAGTGTGCTTGTTAAACTGAATGTATCTGCAAAGTCTCTCCAAAAATGTTAAATGATTTATTATTTTGCTCCTCAGGTAGGACCTATTTTTAAAGAATCTTTTAATTCAAGCTTTATCAGTACCAAAGAAGTTCAGCTCTATATCTGAAGGCTATGTTTGCCTAGCAAAAATCAGATAGAATAAAAAAAAACAGATGTTAGAAACTGTCAATTCAAACCTCCCATAAATTTATGTGTATTGATGTGTTGAATTAATGATGCTTCTTGGCTACTAAGAGATGCAGTAGGCCTTTGATGTGTAGCTAAAGGTTAGTTTGGGACCAGCTATCATTGCCATTACAGTTATGGCACAGCCCCTCACTTCCCCACCTCTTAATGGGGCCAACTACAGCCCTTTATAATACATGTAAGTTTGGTGATTTTCATTTTGTGTGTGCTTACTTTTCATTGACATGCATCAAATAAAACAATTGTATAAGCCCTATGATTATAACTGGCATAATTAGAGGGGGACTGGGATACAATTGTGATAGCATTGATTATTACATTTGAAAAGAGAACTGAGCACAGAATCCTTCTTTGGACCATAATGGAGACTCATACACACATGCATCAAATCTCAGGATCTGTAGTGGGATGTTGCTATGATATTGAACTCCATGGCCCATAATACCACACAGAAATCAATCCCACTGCTATCACTACAGGGCAAATAGGGAGTCTGGTTTTGCGAAGAGATCTAGGATAGCATGACTCAAGAAGAAGACATGCTGGAACAAAAAGATAAATTTTTAGATTGCTAATTTTAAATTAATTTTTAGGAATTTGCTTGCATTTTTGACATTTCATGCCTAGTCCCTCTCTAAAGATCTCACATAGCCCCAGGCTATATAAAAAACTAACTAGAAAAATTATATCCTTGCTCTGCAGAACACAACAACTATCAATGAATCATATTTCTTTGTTTTTGAATCAATTTTCATCAATTATCATGTGTGTTCAGCATTGCCCATGGACTATATGAGACCATTAAGGGGAGGGGAAGTCATAAGTGCAGAAAGAAACATAAAGAGTAAACATAAAATTAGCAATCTAAGTGGTTTTTTTTGTTGTTGTAGCATATGCCCACCCACAGTGGCCTTACTTGTTTGCTTTAGTTTCTTGTTCTTTCTGTTTTGTGTAGTGTTTCTTTTGTTTCTTTATTGGTACTGTGCTTTGATTTTTTCCAGCAGGTCAAAAATAAATTATTATTATATCTCCCTCTGAAGAGCTGGGATTCTAGACATTTGCCTGGTTTCATTTTTCTGGTCCAATTTGGGTCCTAGCCTATAAGTGAACTCCCCAGAGCCAGCACCCTGGCCAAGGGAGAACTATAGAGGTATCTAGGTTAGCTTCCTTAAAAAAAGCTTCCCTGGTGGCAGGGGTCTGGCCCTAATTTACAACAAGAGCCCACAGTTCTAAGTTTCTTCCATCTAGAATAGTGACTTTTAGAGATAGCCTAGTGAAAAGTCACTGTCCTGGAATTTCTATTAGAGATATCCTACCCTAGTTGACACATTAAAAAGGAATACATCATCATTTAGGGATAAATTTATGGTGTTAGATCAGCATTTTAACCAATGGTAGATATTTCATTTTTCGAAAAATGTGCCAATAACCTTCTTTATCCTTTAAGGGAAGAGTTAGTCTACTAACCTCATTCCTCCTAGAATAGCCTATTTTATGACCTGGCTATGAAATACAGAAAGATAAAAACAATAGAGATGAAATGATAAACTTAAAATAAACAAGACGATTATTGCTTTATGAGAGAGTAAATAGGCTACAGAAATAAACAATACTGAATAAATAAAATAACAGCAACAAATTCAAAATGTCTGACAGTTTGCTGACTCGGCTAGTAGCCTACAGTACTATGAGCATATTAGATAAAAGAGAAAATAAATTTTACTTACGTACACAAAATAGGACCTTTATTTAACACAACACAACACTATAATTCCAAATTTATTAAAGCAAATTTCTTGAGACTTTCCAAAGTTTCAGCATTTTCAGTGTTCCTTTCTCATTACAAGGCGATGTTTGGCGGTGTGGATGTAACTGCCCGGAAGGCCTGACAATGCATACCATCTATAATAGTTTTTTATAGATGACAGTATATAAAATGATCAAACCATAGATTTACTGTTAGAGTAAATATTCGTTAATATTGAATAAGCATTGCAATACCTGGCCACGTAAACGGCCACCAAGTATCTATCAATCAATTGGTTGACAGAGATTCAAATTTAAATAAGATACTCTAACTGCTTAAAACACCTTAGGTTGTGCTTAGACTAAATTATACCTTTTAAGCGAATTTACCCGCGATTTCTTACTTTTTATGGCAGCACTGGGCTCTGTTTGTGCTGTTTAAGCCTCAAAATACAAATTAGTTGCATTTAAAATGATAGTTCAATTCTTGTAAACGGAAAGCTATTTCTACTCAATCAGATCCTTCTGAATAAGTCGTTTCAAAGATAGGGCTTTAAGGAGCTTTCAAAGGTGGTGTGCGGTGAAAAGGCGGTCACTATGACTCACGTTGTCTGTAGTCTGTTATAAATTCATTCTTCTGTGGGGTTTATCAGTCGTACATGAAATGTGGAGTGCGAAAAATATGCCAAGATTTTTACCTCAAACCCAAATTATTAGTTGAAAAATAAAGAAGGTTTTTTTTTAATCAGGGGTGTATGGATTATATTCTAAACACTGTTGGATTTAAATGAAAGCTTTTGCATATGTGCGTTTCCTCCAAAACGATCATAGAATTAATCCCAGTTTTGATGAATGTCAGAAGGATTTGAATTGTGTTTCATGGAAGGTGGCAGGGGAAAAAAAGCAATAAGAGCTTATTAAAATACATGTTGCTTATTCCCTATTATAGGTTCATACTTTTGTGGTTATATCAGTCTCACTCAACATGTCGCCTGTGGAAAATATATTGAGTATCCCACTTAGACCTCAAGCTCAAGGAGACACTTGAAAAAACAGAAGCTGAATAAAAATCATATGGGTATACGAAGGAAATTATGAAAATCGTTAGTATATTGCTACCTCTTGCGTGTGTCAAAGGTGGTGTGCGATGAAAAGTCCATGGCGGTCAGTATGACTCACGCTATACATATTCTGTTATAAACTAATGCTTCTGGGGGGGCTTATCAGTCGTACACAAACATGGTGTGCGAGAAATATGCCAAGCATTCTTTATTGACCTCAAACCCAAAGAAATAGTTGAAAAACAAAGAAGTTTTGTGTTAATCAGGGCTGTATGGAGTAGATCATAAAAATTGCTGGATCTAAATGAAAGTTTTTGCATATGTGCGTTTCCTCCAAAATGAATACAGCATTAATCCCAGTTTTGATTAGTCTCCAAAGGATTTGAATTGTGTTTCCTAGACATTTATTTCTACTGGTCATAAGTAATATGACTATTTACTTTTCTCTGAAAACTTCTATTTTTGAACGTTTTTTAATTGATAAAAAAAAAGACCCAAGCTATTGTAAAATAGCAAAATAGCTATTGTGAATATACTCAAAATATGAATATTGTGAGTAAAGCAAACTTACAGCATTACAGCTTTCAAAACTCAGATAGGGAAAAATGGAGAGACAAAAATGAAAAAGAGAAAAATGAAGACTAGTGTGTAAGAAATGAAGATTAGAAGATACTTATGTGGTTATATCAGTCTCGCTCAACATGTGGCCTGTGGGAAATATATTGAGCATCCCACTTAGACCTCGAGTTTAAGGAGACACTTGAAATTAACAGAAGCTGAACAAAACTCATATGGGTATTCGAAGGAGATCATAAAAATCGTTGCATTTGAATTGAAGGTCATTCATATGCGCATATTTAGAAAAAATTAATTATAGAACTGATCCAAATTTTGATGAATTTCTGAAGAAACCTTGTTCCATTTTCGTGCTTAGTTTGATATCCAAACTGGATATTTATTTACATATTAAGCAAGATAATTTGTACATTGTATGATTATCTAAAAAGTGGTTAAAGCTGTATCACAACATATTATAAAGATGGGTGTTACCACATAAGCAAATACTTGACTTCAAATTAAATTTGTCTCACTTCCTGATTAGTTTAAATGAGTCCCTCCATTCCTTCATTATCATCAAAATTGTAAAATCAAACAGTTCGTGGCAACGAACTGTAGTAAGGAGCGACCCGACTCAATAGTAACCAAAACTCTAAAAAATGGAATTTTGGTACCAATAGCTACATCAAAAGAATTGCATTTTAATGCTGATTTTAAACATATAAGTTTCATCAAGTTTAGTCTTACCCATCAAAAGTTACGAGCCTGAAAAATTTTTCGTTATTTTAGAAAATAGGGGGAAACACCCCCTAAAAGTCATAGAAAATCACACCATCAGATTCAGCGTATCAGAGAACCATACTGTAGAAGTTTCAAGCTCCTATCTACAAAAATGTGGAATTTTATATTTTTCGCCATAAGGCAGATCATGGATGCGTGTTTATTTGTTTTTTTTTTGTTTTTTTTTTCCCAGGGGTGATCATATCGACCCAGTTGTCCTAGAATGTTGCGAGAGGGCTCATTCTAACGGAAATGAAAAGTTCTAGTGCCCTTTTTAAGTTATCAAAAAAATTGGAGGGCACCTAGGCCCCCTCCCACGCTTATTATTTTCCCAAAGTCAACGGATCAAAATTCTGAGATAGCCTTGTAGTCGAAAACCTTGTAACTATGTCTTTGGGGACGACTTACTCCCCCGCAGTCCCCGTGGGAAGGGTTACAAGTTCAAACTTTGACCAGTGCTTACATATAGTAATGGTTATTGGGAAGTGTACAGGCGTTTTCAGGAGGATTTTTTGGTTGGAGGCAGGGGTTGAGAAGAGGGGGATACGCTGGGGGTACGTTCCATCGAGGAATTTGTCACAGGGGAAGAAAATTTCCATGAAGGGAGCGCAGGATTTACTAGCATTACTTAAAAAAAAACAATGAAAAAATAAATATGAAAAAGTTTTTTTTCAGCTGGAAGTAAGCACCAGCATTAAAACTTAAAACGAACAGAAATTATTACCCATATGAGGGGCTCACCTCCTCCTAAACCTCGCTCTCTGCGCTAAAGTATTTTTAGTAATTTCAACTATTTATTCTGCGGCTTTTGTGATTCAGGGGTCATTCTTAATGAATTGGGACAAAACTTAAGCTTTAGTGTAAAGAGCGAGGTACTGACAAGGGGGCGAACCCCCTCATATATGTAATAAAAACACGAGAATACAAAAGTTCTTTACGTAAGCTAATTTATAAGTTACGTATATCTTTTACTTATAAAAAGATTCGTAAAAAATTAAAAGTTCTAGTTGCCTTTTTAATTAACCGAAAATTGGAGGGCAACTAGGCTTCCTCCCCCGCTCTTTTTTTCTCAAAATCATTCGATCAAAACTATGAGAAAGCCATTTAGCCAAAACAAATAAATATACCAATTTCGTTTTAATTATTCCTCTGCGGAGAGCCAAAATCAAAACATGCATTGATTCAAAAACGTTCAGAAATTAAATAAAAAAAACAAGTTTTTTAAATGAAAGTATGGAGCGACATTAAAACTTAAAACGAACAGAAATTACTCCGTATACGAAAGGGGCTTTTCCTTCTCAACGCCCCGGTCTTTACGCTAAATTTTTTTACTGTTTTAAAATGTGGAGTTAAGAGAAAGAGTCAAACTTATAGATCTTGATCTATATCCAAAAAGATTGATCCAAAAAAATTGGAGGGCACCTAGGCCCCCTCCCACGCTCATTTTTTCCCAAAGTCAACGGATCAAAATTTTGAGATAGCCATTTTGTTCCACATAGTCGAAAACCATAATAACTAAGTCATTAGGAATGACTTACTCCCCCATAATCCCTGGGGGAGGGGCTGCAATTTACAAACTTTGACCAGTGTTTACATACAGTAATGGTTATTGGGAAGTGTACAGACGTTTTCAGGGGGCTTTTTTGGTTTGAGGGGTGGTGTTGAGGGGAAGGGGCTACGTGTGAGGATCTTTCCTTCGAGGAATATGTCATGGGGGAAAAAAAATTCAATGAAAAGAGCGCAGGATTTTCTAACATTACTATAAAAAAAACTAAGAAAAAATAAACATGAAAACGTTTTTTCAATTGAAAGTAAGGAGTAGCATTGAAACGTAAAACGAACAGAGATTATTACGCATATGAGGGGTTCTAAAAATACTTTAGCATAAAGAGCAAGGTATTTAGGAGGAGATAAATACCTCGCTCTTTATGCTAAAGTATTTTTAGTAATTTCAGCTATTTATTCTACGGCCTTTCTAATTCAGGGGTCTTTCTTAAATAATTGGGACAAAACTTACGATCTAGTGTAAAGAGCGAGGTATTGCCGAGGGTACAAACCCCCTCGTATACATAATAAAAATATAAGAATATAAAAGTGTGTTATGTAAGCTGGCACGTACGCAGGGTCCCCCAAAAACTTTTTGAAATGTTTAATGTCCCCATGGTTTCTTGGGATTTCTGGCAAAAGTAGGACATTTATTAAGAATCTAGATACATGTGTGAAGCCTTTTTTGGGGATTTTACAGCATGCCATTATCCGGTCAAGTCACTGCCCAATTATTAACCCATTTTCTGTCTAACTTTTTACCCTCTTTGAAGTAATTAGCAATTGTGCTGTTATTTTTTTTTTTGTAAAGAGAGTTTGCTTTCCACAGCAAAATAGAATTATCCTATATATTAGGGCGTTTATTCCCCCCCTTTCAGGATAAAGTACAGCTTTTAATGGATCAATTTTGGAGACTATCATTTTTCATTAAAATCTACGTTTTTGCAATAAAAGAACTACCCCCACAGAATCCATATTGCACTGTTACCCTAAAATTTCCCTTTCAGTGGGATATAATAGATTAATCACTGGTTCTAAATCGCTATGAACATAACCTGAGCCTAAAACATACTGTTGAGGCTTCAGTCTTCTTCCCCCCATCCGCTACAATACTACAGGATCTGTATTTTCCGATATACCTGCTTTTTGCATTACTAAATAAAAAAGTGCTACTTTATATCTGCTATTTCGAAGATTTTGGCCCCCCCCCCCGAAAAAATTCCTGTGTACGTGCCTGTACGTAAGTTAATTCTTAAGTCACGTATATTTTTTACTAATAAAAATGTTCGTTAAAAATTAAAATTTCTAGTTGGATTTTTAAGTAGCCGAGAAATTGGAGGGCAACTAGGCCTCCTTCCCCACCCCTTTTCTCAAAATCGTCTGATCAAAACTAAGAGAAAGCCATTTAGCCAAAAAAAGAATTAATATACAAATTTCATTTTAATAATTTATGTGCGGAGAGCCAAAATCAAACATGCATTAATTCAAAAACGTTCAGAAATTAAATAAAAAAAACTAGTTTTTTTAACTGAAAGTAAGGAGCGACATTAAAACTTAAAACGAACAGAAATTACTCTGTATGTGAAATGGGTTGTCCCCTCCGCAATCCCTCGCTCTTTACGCTAAAGTTTGACTCTTTGCCACAATTCTACTTTTTAAAACAATTAAAAGCTTTAGCGTAAAGAGCGAGGGATTGCGAAGGGGACAACCCATTTCATATGTGGAGTAATTTCTGTTCGTTTTAAGTGTTAATGTCGCTCCTTACTTTCAGTTAAAAAAACTAGTTTTTTTTATTTAATTAGTTAAAGCTGCAGGCCAACACAGCTGCATTTGCTACTCCGTTATTAGTTAAAGCTGCAGGCCAACACAGCTGCATTTGCTACTCCATTATTAGTTAAAGCTGCAGGCCAACACAGCTGCATTTGCTACTCCATTATTAGTTAAAGCTGCAGGCCAACACAGCTGCACTTGCTACTCCATTATTAGCTAAAGCTTTACTCTTTACCCCTTCCAAAACACTTAGATTATTCCCTCTAGAACCTTTTTTATGACCATTTCCCATTGCAGTCAGAGACGACCTTATTTTTGTTTAGTCCAGATGGGGAGGGGGGGAATGAAAAAGAAAAATCAATGACAATATGTCATCTTTCTTCTGTAAAAGATGTCCAACCCATTTCAACCTTTTTCCATTGAGGACCCAGAAAGTGGGGAAATACTACATTTTCCGGAAAATAATTTTCCCCAGCAAACAATGCAAAGGAAGTTCTTTCTTCGCTAAGGTAAGGACCACTATATCAAGATTTATGCTTAAAATTTATCTTTGATCGATCAATTATGAATGCTATGATGGTGTGGATTAATGATGGGGAGGAAAAGGGAGACTAATGATAATTAAGTCATATAGAAAAGAGGAGCTCAAAAATAATAAATTAGTTGTCTTACACTGCATTAAAAATATCTCATTCCTCTTAAAAAATTCAATGGCAATATTAATTATTAAATACCGAAAAAGTATTATATTGTAATTTTTTGTCAAGAAAGAAAAATAGCATCTAAGCGTCTCATTTGCAATAAAATATACAATTTTACCTGTGTCATAATCACTAATTTTTACCAAAATCCCGAAAAAAAACCCCTGAAAACTGCCAAATTTACTTTTGTTGAGAAGTGTTTTGGGTTGAACTTGGTCAACTGGTAACTATTTCTCAAAAGATATTTTGTCCAACATTATAAATTTTCTCAGGGCTGTAAGAAAAGAGTGGTTAAATCCCGCTCTCTATGGTTATTAAATAAAATAAAAAAGTTTTTTAACTGAAAGTAAGGAGTGACATTAAAACTTGAAGCGAACAGAAATTACTCCGCATATGAAAGGGGCTGTTCCCTCCTCAACGCCCGGCTCTTTACGCTAAAGCTTGACTCTTTCTCTCAACTCATCTTTTCAAAACAGTAAAAAACTTTAACAGTAAAAACGACTTCACCTTATTAAAACTCTTGTCAGTTTTAATAAGGAATTTCCAGGAGGGTGCGGTGTAGAGGATATGGGGAAGGGCAACAGCATTATATAGACTTGCTGGAAGAGGTAGGTTGAATCAAAGTTTACAAGATACAATGGAAGCATAAGCTGCTAAGATTCTACGACTGATTTGCTCAAGAAGAAGTTTTTGGGTGTGTCGGATAGAAGAAGCAATGGGTAGACCTAAATACATAAGGTGATATAAAGGTTGAACTGAAGTAGATCCAAACGTGATGGAAGGGGCTGAGGAATCTGTTTTCCAGTCAAAGAGGACAATATCATATTTGGAGAAGTGGAATTCAAGTGCGCTTCAAGGATTCCCAAAATTTTGGTGCTACGTTGAAGAGTTCAACTAAGGTTTAGGATATCGTCAGCATAGCTTACCAGGGAAAGATTTACAGAAGACAGAATCGGTAAAGGTGGGCATAAATCTTGTGTTTCCATTACACAGTTACGATAGAGGTCAGGAGAGGTGACAGCTCCTTTAAAGACCCCTTTATTGACTGGATTCAGTTGTCCGTGTTTAATCAGGGGCATGCCTTTATCTGGGGATAGCATCAGGTGGATATATAGTCTTGCATATCAATCCCGAAGAGAATAAATAATGGCGACGTTCAGTCTACGTCTACTAGCTTTCAGAAGCATTGCTGCATGGATAAGAGAATCGAATGCGCGTCTGACATAATGTCCCCCCAAAACAAGCCTTTCTCCAGGCATTTGTAACAGTGGTTTGTAAAAGGCATTTGTAACACATGGTACCTTACTTAAATCTGAACTGGTTTGGAGGGGTGTAGTAGACTTTTTCAAGTTCCCTAATAGATAGTAGCTCAAAGAGCTTGCAAAAAGATGTAGCAACAGTAATGGGACAGAATGTATGTACACTGGATTTCAGATTTCCCGTTCTTGGAGATAAAAGTCAGATCCGATGCAAAAAGAAGAAAGAACGATACCCTGAGTGAAAATCATCTGCATAAGCAGAGATAGACGAGCCGTAAGAATTTTTCCTCCGTATTTCGCACCGACTTGGTCCATACCAGGTGAATGTTTTCATTTTATTTTTTGGGATACCATATTAAACAGAATGGGTACTGATCACAAAATTTTCATCGGGCTGAGCATTCAGAAAGTCATCCAGAGCTACTTCGTAAGGTTATTCTATGACAGATTAGGGTCAGAGAATTCGGATCTATATTATACATACCATTCACCCTCTGGAATGTCAGCTGAGGACGGTGACAAATTAGGAGGTGCTGAGGAGGAGACAAATTTAAATAAAATATTTTGATCTTGCTTTGCACGGACAGAATAGCTATTAATAAGACCCCTATAATGCTGAGCAAGAATTTTTGAAAACTTTCACTTCGTAGAGATGCTTATGTCATTCACATGCTCGGGTTTTAAAAACTGCGGCTTATTAATTCTTGACGCCCCAAGGGACGGCGGTTCCTAGGGTTGGTGGCCTCCAGGGCAAAATTAGTTACGGCACCCCGTACCAACTCAAAAATAAATATAAAGCCCCAGAAGCCCCAACCGTGGCGTCCCCCAGCCATGGCTCCGGGGTGACTTTCCATTGCACAGCTTGACCTCCATTAAACGGACCTACTTCAATGAGACCTTAAAAAACAACAGATTAAAAAAACAAACAATAAGAACAACAACAAATAAAAACAAACCTTAAGAAAACAACAACAAAAGGATATCAAATCTATTCTCTTTTTTATAATAGGAAGCTCAAGGCCCCCATCTGTGCTTTTAACCATCAAAAATATGCTGCTGTATAATTTTAAAGTGTGAAAACATCTAATTTATTTCCGCCGATCCGCTTAGGGCATGTAGACGGAGCCTTATTTTATTAAAACAACAAAATAGAACTCCTTTTCATAAATTATTTATCTCTTATTTTATTAAAACAACAAAATAGAGCTCTTTTTCATAAATTATTTATCTCTTATTTTTATTAAAACAACAAAATAGAACACTTTTTCATGTGTCAACTCGACATGCATTTATTTAAACCAAAAAACATTTGCAACAAAGAAGGAAATCAGTTAATTCTTTTCACAAAATGGTGGATTAAGATACGTGTATATTCCAGGGTATCTACAGGAAACATTCTGATTGAAATCTCAAGTTTTGCCCAAAATTTTAATTACAATTCGAAGTGTCAGTTCTCAAGCGGAAAAAAAACTTTATGAAAGAAAAGCGAAGAATCCTAACAATCAGTTTGCAAGGGGTTACTCGGCCAAATAGTAACCAAAACTGTAATAAATACCTCATACAAAATAACTTTTGAGAAACCATAAATGGACTAAAAAGGGAAAAATCATTTTTTTTGTTTTAAAAAATACTTTTGATATACATACTTTACCCATTATTCAAACTTGGTGCGCATTTTTAGTCAACTACCTATTGACACACAATTATATTTAAGTAAAATGCGCACCACATTCAAATTGCGTTTTAAACATGCGTATAAAAATCATTCTAAAGAACATAAGAAATTCTTTCCCCCTTTTTAGTTAATTTGTAAGATGTGGTTTAAAATTCTTTTTGTACAGTATTTATTAAACTCTTTTTTTTTTGTCTTAAATTATGCCTACTTAGTTGATCATCAAACAGTTCGTGGTAACGAACTGTAGTAAGGAGCGACCCGGCTCAATAGTAAACGAAACTCTAAAAAACGGAATTTTGATGCTAAAAGATACATCAAAAGAATCGTATTTTCACGCTGATTCTAAACATATAAGTTTCAATTAATTTAGTCTTTGTCATCAAAAGTTACCAGCCTGAGAAAATTTACCTTATTTTGGAAAATAGGGGGAAACATCCCCTAAAAGTCATAGAATCTTAATCACACCATCGCATTTGGCGTATCAGAGAACCCTATAGCAAAATTTCAAGCTCCTATCTAAAAAATGTGGAATTTCGTATTTTTTGCCAGAAGACAAATCACGGGTGCGTGTTTATTTGTTTGTTTGTCTTTTTTTTTTCTTTTCCCCAGGGGTCATCGTATCGACCAAGTGGTCCTAGAGTGTCGCAAGAGGGCTCATTCTTACGGAATGAAAAGTTCTAGTGCCCTTTTTAAGTGATAAAAAACATTGGAGGGCACCTAGGCCCCCTCCCACGCTCATTTTTTTCCAAAAGTCAATGGATTAAAATTTTGAGATAGCCATTTTGTTCCGCATAGTCGAAAACCGTAATAACTATGTCTTTGGCAATGACTTACTCCCCCACAATCCCTGGGGGAGGGGCTGCAAGTTACAAACTTTGACCAGTGTTTACATCTAGTAATGGTTATTGGGAAGTGTACAGACGTTTTCAGGGGGATTTTTTTGGTTTGGGGGGTGGGGTTGATGGGATGGGGTTATGTGGGAGGATCTTTCCTTAGATTAATATTTCATGGGGGAAGAAAAATTCAATGAAAAGGGCGCAGGATTTTCTAGCATTACTATAAAAAAACAATGAAAAAATAAACATGAAAACGTTTTTTCAATTGAAAGTAAGGAATAGCATTGAAATTTAAAACGAACAGAGATTATTTCGCATATGAGGGGTTCTAAAAATATTTTAGTATAAAGAGCGAGGTATTTAGGAGGAGATAAATACCTCGCTCTTTATGCTAAAATATTTTTAGTAATTTCAACTATTTATTCTACGGCCTTTTTGATTCAGGGGTCATTCTTAAAGAATTGGGATAAAACTTACGATTTAGTGTAAAGAGCGAGGTATTAACGAGGGTACAAGCCCCCTCGTACACATAATCTATCTATATATATAAAATAAGTTGTCTGTGTGTGTGTGGGTCTGTCGGGTGACGTCACGTTTGTGTGTCGACTGACGTCATGTTTTCAACTGACGAAATTACAGACCCGGACATCGGGACACAAATGACGACCGGGACACCGGTACATAGGGAATATAAATGACGACACTCAAAGAGAAAGTGACCGGGACAAAAGGAATGTTCGATTAGCAATCACCATCAACAAAGCACCGGGACACAAATGACGACCGGGACACAGGGAGTATAAATGACGACCAGGACATAAGTAAAAAAAAAACTAAAAAAACTAAAAAAAAGGTAAAAAATACAAAAAAACTAAAAAGAAAAAAAAAACTAAAAACTAATAAAAAACTAAAAAAGCTAAAAAACTAAAAAAACTAAAAAAGAAAAAAAATAAAAAAGGAAAAAAAATGAAAAATAAAGGAGAAAAACAAAACTAAAAAAACGAATGTATATACAGACCGGGACACCGGGATACAAATGACGACCGGGACACAGGGAATATAAATGCCGACCGGGACACAACTACAACGGGGACGCCAGGGGGCACAGGGGGATATAAATGACGACCGGGACACCGGGACACAAGGAATATAAATGACGCCCGGGACACTCAAAGAGAAATCACAGACTGGGACACAAATGACGACCGGGACACAGGGAATATAAATGACGACCGGGACACAGGGACACAACTACAAAGGGGACGCCGGGGGGCACAGGAGGATATATAAATGACGACGGCGACACAGGGAATGGTCGATTAGCAATCACCATCAACAAAGCTCAAGGGTAATCATTAGAATCATGATGTATAGATCTGAATACGGATTGTTTTCCCATGAACCATTATATGTTGCATCTTCAAGAGTCGGTAAGCCTGACAATATATTTATATGCACAGACAACAGCAAAGAATGTTGTATATTCGCAAGTTTTACGTAGTTAAAAACACACACACACATATATATATATATATATATATATATATATATATATATATATATATATATATATATATATATATATATATATATATATATATATATATATATATATATATATATATATATATACATATATATTCACAGGTGGGACATAGGGGCACAACTACAATGGCGCGTAACTAATATGGCGCGTAACGACTTACGCACGCGGGGGGGCTGTTGGGGTTGCGCGGAGCGCCACCCCAACAGCTAGTAAAAATATAAGAATATAAAAGTTTGTTATGTAAGTTAATTCTTAAGTTACGCATATTTTTTACTAATAAAAACGTTCGTTAAAAATTAAAAGTTCTAGTAGCCTTTTTAAGTAACCGAAAAATTGGAGGGCAGCTAGGCCTCCCTCCCCACCCCTTATTTCTCAAAATCGTCTGATCAAAACTAAGAGAAAGCCATTTAGCCAAAAAACAATTAATATACAAATTTCATTTCAATAGTTTATGTGCGGAGAGCCAAAATCAAACATGCATTAATTCAAAAACGTCCAGAAATTAAATAAAAAAAACTAGTTTTTTTTAACTGAAAGTAAGGAGCGACATTAAAAGTTAAAACGAACAGAAATTACTCCGTATATGAAGTGGGTTGTCCCCTCCACATTCCCTCGCTCTTTACGCTAAAGTTTGACTCTTTGCCACAATTCTACTTTTTGAAACAATTAAAAGCTTTAGCGTAAAGAGCGAGGCGTTGAGGAGGGGACAACCCATTTCATATACGGATTAATTTCTGTTCGTTTTAAGTTTCAATGTCGCTCTTTACTTTCAGTTAAAAAAACTAGTTTTTTTAATTTAATTACATACTATATCCAGTATGCTATGAATATTCTGACACGCAACGAGAAGAATTTTATTCCCTTGTGGTAAAATCTGCTATCTGTTTACAGAGATCCTTAAATCTTAAAAAAATTCTATACTAGGATTCAAACCTGGGCCTACTGAGATAAATCGAGCTATCCTAGCTGCTAAACCATGTAGGACCTTACAGCGAGAGTAATATATAAAAGAGTAATGTTTATAGAATGATTGTATGAAGCAACATAGATACATCCTCCTTCGTGAAAATAGCGTAAAGGTAAGAATGCCTGGCAACCAACACCATACTCCTGAGAGCAGCATCCCCTTACTGCTTTTACAATCGTCCCTAAGGGGTAAACCTGAAGCTGCTTGCACCTCAAGGTGTTATTATACGCACCTGGGTCTGATGAATAACGTTTCCTCCCATCATCAACTACTTGATGGCAGAACATACCGACAAATAAAAATTTGTTGACGATTTGTCACTCTTACTCCCCTATCTTCTTCATGGAAATGTTCCCACCAAACAATTCCCAGAAATTACTTTCGATCTACTAAGTTCACTGTGCTCAGATACGAAATTGACTATTAGCTCTGTTAAGTCAAAAGTACTTAAACTGAAAGAGAGACTTCTTCCCCCCTGATATTCCTTTCCCTGTTGTGAGTGGGGTGAAAATACTAGGCGTCATTTTCTTGCGTGATTGCACCTTTACTACCCATATCAATAGTGTGACCCGTAAAGCAAATGCATCTCGGCAAACCCTTTCAAAAATGAATATGGAAATGGGAGCAGGTCAATAGTTTTATTTATAGATGTAGATGTAACGAAATTTAAAACAGAATTTGTTTTAAGAGGCTGGAAGGGGAAGGGGGCAAATACAATGCAGGTTCAAAGGATTGTATAGGTGTACATCACTGTAGTTTCAATACGGGCTTAAAGTGCTTCAAGTGAGCGGTCCTCGTAGAAGGCTATACATCCTCAAAGAATGAGGCCATTAAGACACATTTAAATGATTTAGCGGATAATGGGGGTGGGGAGAGGGCAGAGTTTCCTAAAGCAGCTAATAAGTAAAACAGCTAATAATTCAATTCCATGGCTGCGCAATATAAATTATCCAATGACTCTATCACGAGAAGACGAGTTGGGAACTGAAAATGTGCTGGGTGTACAAGAAAAATTTGTTGATGATTGTGGAGATATAGCAGTCCCCGACCATGGTTACTTAATTAATCCAATTTTCGTCGTGAGGGAGTAACTTTCGGGGGTTGGCACATTTAACTTGTAATATAAATGCTAGACAGCAATACGATTTGAAATTCATGTTACCAGCGAAGGCAAGTTTGCAAAAAGATGAAGTTGTAGATGGCACATGGGTAGATGGGTCTTTTTCTCATAATATTATACCCAAATAATCTGAGACGCTGCTGCTCTTAGAATTCAAATGAACAATAATTGAAATGAACAGAATAATACGTACTTGTATAAATCCCCTTTTAAGATTCCTGTAGTTTTCCCCACAATCTTTAAGTCAACTCATTCAAGTAGAGAAAAGCAACGATTTTAATTCTTATCTCTCCAAAACAGCACTTACAGATGATTTACTAGCGTGTATGAACATACACCCAAATGAGTACTACAACTCCATTTCGAGGCTACGTGAGGAAAAATTACCACCCATCGAAGCGTTTTATGATTCACTTCACCATCGTCAATGCACCACTGCCGATTATGTATTTGCTAAAAAGGTTGGGCAAAGGGAGGGTATAAAAATGGGATGGATTATTAAAATGTACATGGCAAGGGATGCGTTGACGTTTTTGGATATTGTCTGTAAAACACGGATAAAATTTACAGGGACTTTGGGTCACACTATTGTATAGTCATATGATTAACCAATTTATATGCTATTTATAGCAATGACATATTAACAGAAATACGGTTGTATTACTTCTTTTTTATAATTCACTTTCTTCCCGACTTTGCATTCGTACATCGTAGATACATAACGCTCCAGACTATTTATAAATTGATTATTGAGTGTGCTGATCATTTATCTACTCCTTTAACGGCAATTTTAAACCAGTGTTTTATTGATGGTGTTTTTCCATGTATTTTTAAACAGGCGTATGTAACGCCAATCCCCAAATGCAAGGTACCTAAAGATATAACCGAGATGAGGCCGATTTCGAAAACTCCAGCTCTCTCAAAAGTATTTGAAAGTTTTATTTTTGATTGTTTATTTGAGGACATAAATGATAATATTAATCCCCAACAATTTGGATTTAGATCTGGGCATAGTACTGTTAATTATTTGGTTGTATTGTTGGATACTATCCTTAAGCACTTAGAAAATAATAGGGCCTATGTTGATGCATCATTTGCAGACATAGTTAAGGCTTTTGATAGTCTTGATCATAATGTAGTTGTGGAAGAAGCAAAGGCTATGGGTGCCCGTCCATTTGTTGTACGAATGCTCGCTAGTTTTCTTTTTGAAAGATCTCACTGTGTCCAACTTCCTGATCATGAGCCATCTGAATTTGTAAATATTTTTTGTGGTTTGCCACAAGGGACTAAATTAGGCCCGCTTTCTTTTCTTATTGTTTTTAATCGTATTTTAACAACAATTCGTGAGCGTTTTAAATTTGCTGATGATTTAACTGTTTTATCACTGTGACTAAGCCCTCCGACTACTGAACAGTCTGACTTGATCAAAATCTATCATGATTTAAAAGCTGAATTAGGAAAGGTAAAACTGACTATCAGTGAAACTAAGAGCTTTTATATGACGTTTTCCTTCCTAAAGGGTAACAACCACTCTTCTTATAATTCCTTACTGCCAACAAAGAAAACTGTTAAAATACTTGGGATTATTTTGGACGATGATTTAAGATGGAATTCGCACGTTGACTATCTGACTAAAAAAGGCGCCTCGCTTTTACATTCATTTTCCAACCTAAAAAGATTCGGTACACCAACTGAGGTTTTAAAGTCTGTATACTGCAGCTATGTTAGACCTTCTCTTGAGTATGCATGCCCTGCTTGGCATCTGGGATTGACAAAAGATCAAACAGATATACTTGAGACAATACAAAAAAAGCTATAAAAATTATACTTGGACAGAACTACTAGACTTACGAGGATGCACTGAAACAACTCAATTTGGACTCACTTGATAGTCGTAGACATGGCTTAACATATAGATTTAGACTACATTGTTTGAATTCCCCAGCTCATTGTCGTCTACTACCCAACTTTGAGAGCCCCCCAACTGAAGGACCAGTTACTCGACTCCGACAAATAAAAAAGAATTGACCACAGTTACTGACTTGCTCAGCCTATAGTACTGAGAGATATCGTAAATCATTTGTTCCATATTTTACCCGTCATTTTAATAATATTGACGCGACTAATATTTAATGTTTGATTAATATGTGTTTGATTAACATAATGTTTGTTTAAATTTTGCTGTGAGGGTTTTTGAAGGTATAAATTATTTTTGTCATGACATGCTAATGCTAGCTCCGGCTATTGTAGTGAATAAATATATTCTATTCTATTCTATTCTATTCTATTCTATTCTATTCTATTCTATTCTATTCTATTCTATTCTATTCTATTCTATTCTATTTTATTCTATTCTATTCTATTCTATTCTATTCTATTCTATTCTATTCTATTCTATTCTATTCTATTCTATTCTATTCTATTCTATTCTATTCTATTCTATTCTATTCTATTCTATTTCTAATAAGCTATCCCGACAAAAATCGTAGCACCTTAGGAGCTGACCGTGGTGACAACCTTGTTTGTAAGTATCCCAAATCCTGTGATTCTTTTGTAAAATCTTCATAAATCAGCGCTAAAAGTTTTTATTCTATTTTTAAGTTAAATTCTATAAAATTACAAATTGAAATAAATTTTATGGACTTCAATACTGCTCATAAAATCATATAAATCATTGTTAAAATTGTTGCTAATTGTAGCACTTTACGAGCAAACCGTGGTGGCGAGCTTGACACACTGGCAGAGTCGGCAAGTTGAGTAAACCGCGGTAATCAAAAATGGAGGTTGTCATCAAAAATGTCGGATGTTGTCATCAAAAATGGAATTTTGATGACAACGTATACATCATTCGAATTGTCCCAAAAACTCATGTGATCTTAATGAAAACCACACATTCAGATTCGGTATATCAGAGAATCACACTGTTAAGTTTCCAAGCTCCTATGTACAAAAATACAAAATTTTGCATTATTTGCCAGAAGAAAGACCACAGATGTGTGTTTATTTAATTTTTTCCCCCAGGGATAATGGTAGCGAACCATCGGTCCTAAAAGATTGGGAGAGGGTTCATTCGAGCTGGATTCAAAACCTTTAGTGCTCTTTTTAAAAGCTCAAAATAATTGAAGGGCCACTGGACCCCTTACCACGCCCCCTTTTTCCCAAGCACATATGATTAAACTTTTGAGATAACCGTTTGATTTAGGATATTTGGAAAGTCTAATGGCTATTTTCTTGGAGATGACATAATACGTGGGGTAAGAGACTAGGCTTGGAAATTATTAAGAAGAAGACTTAGATTTATATTCTAAATTTTTTTTGCGCACCCCTCCACTCCAAAATGTTTGCATACTCTTCTCCACCACCTTAGAGAGGCTGTTGTTTACAAATCCGGATGATCCGTCCTGTCGCAGTTGTCCTCTTATAGAAAATCCTTTCACGATTGTGTGGCGATTCATAATCTGGCATGGGGAGTGGCATCAAAACGTCCAATGAGTATGATCCGGTCCTAAATCTAAGTTTTTTCTGGTCGCTGAAATTTTTCTGGTCGCTAAAATTAAAAGTTTTTTCTCCTGTTTTTCTAAACAATTAATATTTACAACTTTGGATGTCAAATAGTCTGCCTACAGATATGACCACCCTTGTTGGTATATCTGGCTAAATTTTTTCGAAAAGATTCTTTGCTTGAATTCTTTATTTTAGGATTGCCTAGTTCAATTCTTTTGTATCTATTTATATTCTTCACCAATTCAATGAAGTATGCAGGGACAAGTTTTCACTGAAGAGAAAATTTAATTGCAAGTTCTTACAATATTGTTTTCGTATGATCGAATTTTTTGCTCATTTTTTAATTATAAGAAACGTGAGTACGAGTTTCATTAAAATCCCTTGACTTTTTTGGAATTTTCCCCCCTTTTTTGAAAATCAGGCAAATTTTCTCAGGATGGTAGCTTTTGATGGGTAACATTAACTTTAATGAAGTTTGTCATATCCAGAATCAACACAAAAAGTTAATTCAGGTTACTGCAAGTTTCGATTACTTCTTCCAATTTCGATTGTGAGTTTCAAGTTTCAGATTGCTCCTTGCTCACACCACTGTTCTTACTTACAGTTTATTGCCAAGTAATGTTTGATGTAAAGAGTTAACTAAAACTTATTAAAAATAAGCACACAATTGGGGGAAGAGAGAAAAGTATTGAGCATAGTTGGCTGAAGGTGGTGTATGCGCAGGTGTTGTGGGTGTTAAAATTTTGTCAGTAGTAGTCTGATTAATAATCTAGACTCTCTATGCATCTTTACACGCTCATCGTTTTGACTCCAGAGAATAGCAGGAAAAGAAAAAGCATGATTAGTGGGGAGTTTGGGGGCAGGGAATGGGAATTATCAAGGAAGACAAGCCTTCCCTTGGATTGTTTTAAGATAAGTTGAACTTAATATAATTTTAAGTTTAAGAAAGGCAAACTTCAAAACTCAAATTTGGATGCTAGATACCAAATTAATGCCACAAACTTTTTGTCACAGTAACATTATTAACACAAATGTCAAAGTTTTTAAGCTCAGCCAAAATGGGTTTCAGAGTCGGCCTAGACCTAAACGGGGACATGGAGAAATCTAGGGAAGGTAATGAAGAAAGGTGGGTCAAAGCATAGGAAGACTGGCCTCTTTACCTCCATCTCATCTCCTAGCTGGAGGGTCATGAAATGGAGATCACTACCATTGGCTTGGACGGCAAAGTTCAATGTCGTATTTTAAAAAAATCTTTTTACCACAGTTTTTGAGCGCTATTTCTCGATCTGGTTGCTCCAAAATTTCATGGACATGATTTCTTTTTCTTATTTTTTTCTGATTTTTTTTCTGATTTTTGTTTTTCAGAAGAGCATTTGAGAATAATTTGTACACTCTTTTGAGTGAATGTGTATTAACCAAGAAGCTGTATATAAAATTTGGTGCGATTAACCAGTACTATTATTTAATAGAAAAGCCTTTAAAATAAATATAAAATGTTCCAAAGATGAAAATAATAGACCCCCAAATACTTTATCTTTTGACATTTTTACCTGGTAGCTCTAAACGAGAGAAGAACATCCTTAAATTAGGTGTGAAGGTATTGTCAGACAATATTAAAATAATTTGAAATTTAATTGGAGACAGCAAACAGAGAGCCTCTAAGTAAAGAGAGGTGTAGGAAAGCCATGTGCAAAGGTGGTGGTCTAAGGCGAGTCTGTGCTATAATGCGTTCGGAGCATTATAAAATAGAATAAATATCTTGTCCTCATCTTTTCAATGTAAATTTTATGGCTGTTATTACAACTTTATGGCTTTACAAATTTTTACAAATATTTACAAATATTTACAAATATTACAAATATTATATTTACATATTCACTTATATATTTACAAATATTAAAATAATTAAAATAATATATTAATATTATATAAAATTAATATTATTTTAAATAAAATTTAATTTTAATTAAAATTAATTAATGAAATTTTTTAATTAATTAAAATTACACAATAATATAATATATAATTATTAATAATATATAATATAGATAAAATAATATAATATAATTAGAATAAAATATTAAAATGATGTATATTTACAAACATATATTTACAAATATCAATATTAAAATAAATATTGACAAATATTACAAACTTATGGCTGTTATTACAATTTTATGTTGTTTCTGTTTTGCATAGCAAACAAAAGAAATAGACAGCCCTTGCAGAAATATAAAAATTCATTGAGATAAAAAGCACACAATTTTATGTCGTATTTCCATAAAACTTTCTTTATTTCAATATAAATCATAGGAAAAGCCGTAAAGAGAAAAAGTAAGCAGTTCATCAAGTGCATGATTACTTTTTAGCGTAAAAAAACTATCAAAATTTGAGAAACCATAGCTGTTTGGCTCAAAAAGCTGCAAGTTACCATCAATAACAGATGGAAGTGGATACTTTAGCTGAAAATTTCCTCGAAGCTCCAGGCTTTCAAATGTAGTAGTATCAGCATCTCTTTGACCACACGAAGATATAAGCTCATCTTTACAAGCAAGAACACCACAAGTTTCAATATAGATGGCATACTGTCCTCCACCAACATACCTCACACCATTATAAGCGACTAACTTATAGTGAGTTTTTTTAGTTGGGTTTAGTGTGTAGATAACAGAGCAGCATGTGCTATTATGGCAGATGTTTGTAATGTTTGATGTCTGATCAATATCAGTATGATTGTAGTAGAGAAGATTTTCAGAAAGGATATAGTGTTCTCCTTGTAGGAATGACATATTTTTTGTTGAAGTTTTGTCTCTACTCAATATCACTTCACTAATTTCATCTATTATAATCCTGGTTTTTGAGGTTATGCTGAAAGTGTATTGGTGATCCTTCATTCCTTGAAAAATTCCAGAGCCAAGCTGACCACCACTGGGCTGGTGGTAACCAGATACAAGGAAGGTTGCATTCAACCCTTGTGCCAACCCTGATTGGATTTGAGGTGCTGTAAAAAAGGAAATAAGGAAATAAAAAAAAGGCAAAAAGGAAATACTTTGTATTTCCTTAGTAAAGGAAATACGAAGTAAAAAAGGTTGCATTCAACCCTTGTGCCAACCATGATTGGATTTGAGGTGGTGTAAAAAAGGAAATAAGGAAATAAAAAAAAAAAGCAAAACAGGAAATACTTCGTATTTCCTTAGTAAAGGAAATACGAAGTAAAAAAGGTTGCATTCAACCCTTGTGCCAACCCTGATTGGATTTGAGGTGCTGTAAAAAAGGAAATAAGGAAATAAAAAAAAGGAAAAAAGGAAATACTTCGTAGTTCCTTAGTAAAGGAAATACGAAGTAAAAAAGGTTGCATTCAACCCTTGTGCCAACCCTGATTGGATTTGAGGTGCTGTAAAAAAGGAAATAAGGAAATAAATAAAACAGGAAAAAAGGAAATACTTCGTATTTCCTTAGTAAAGGAAATACGAAGTAAAAAAGGAATAAAAATTTCAGTATTTCATACGGCATCCGACCAGTACATAATAATTCAATTTTAAGCCAGGATATCACTATGTGAAGAATTTTTTCAAGAAAAATCTTGAATTGTCCCCTGATCCAAAAACCAGAATTCAAGCCCCCCTCCCTCCCCGCCTCATAAGTAGTGTAGAAATATTCAATGCAGTACATTCTAACTTTATATCTTTTGGTAAATTTGTATAATTCTCTCACTTTGTTTAATTTCTAGATCCACGGAAAACAAAAGTTGGAGCATTTGAGCTACATCAAACGTAACCAAGACAAGTGCAAACGCTTGTTTCTACTCGAAATCATATGAAATAACTTTTCTATACTTTGCATCAATCCTGACAGCTTGGAAAAATCTGTTAATGAATTCTATAATCTTAAGAATTAAAGAGGAAGCTTTGGACATATAATGTTAAAGAAGAAAAAAATTACTCTAGTCTCCGAACCTCTTTTTCTTTTTTTTCACCTGTAAACGACCACTACCCACAAAAAATGAACGAAGTGATTCCTCTTTCTTTTTTGCATTTATTTCAAAAAATTTCCAAAGGGCCGAATTGACATTTCAGAGTCATAACCCGTTAGCTTTGGAATCTATTATAACATTGAGAGTGCAGATATATATGGACTTTAACGCTGACTTTAATGATTGTATATAAAGTTTTTCGACAGATCACAAAAACTCTAGCAAAACCGGGAAAAATTCTGTAGAATCTGCCAAATCAAAGTAAAGTCGGCAAAGCTGCCATTTAATGGCCGTAAGAATCTCAAAGGTCTTTGAAAATGCGACCAGTGGATAAAGATTATCAACGAAAATTTTTCTCAGCTGTGATTTTTTTTATATATATGTCTGAGTTACGTTCTTTCTATGGGTACACCGTAATACTTATTATTCCTTGAAACACTAGAATTCTTCCATAGTTGAATATTTTCATTATTCTATATAGGCCTACTAATTTGCTACGTTTATAAATTGCACATGTGGACAAAAGCTTGAAGCTATTATCTGTCATGTTTCACCTCTTAATTCACCTCTTAATAAAACAAATTAATTAACGAACTAAATTACTTAAAAGTTTAAAAATACTAAAATAATTATTACCTATATTCAACTAAACCGTAGAAAGTCATACCATTATGCGAAATCCAATTTCATCATTTCTACCAATACTGCTGTAAAACTAATTCTAGCTACGGTCGGAAGCAAAGAGTAACTTATAGAAAGTTAAAGTAAAGAAGCAGGTAAGAGGTAAAGAAAGGCGAGATAAGGTACAAAAGAAAGGTAAAATATAACAAGAATGGAAATTATAAGTAAATATCGGCAAAAAACATCAATGCCATCTAGCATTTGGAAACAATTGGCATTTTTCAAACTTTGTAATCGTTTTCCTGTCAGGAGCTGAGAGAAGACACTTATTAATACACTAATTTTACCAACTGCACAAATTAAGTTAATTATTCTTTTAATACACTGAAAAATATCAATTGTGGCCAGACGCTAGATGGCTCGAGTTCTTCTTCTGTCGCCAGTTGCCACTCTTTAAAGTTGTCCATGCTCTTTAGTCTGAAGTAGACACATTTGTGGTTGGAAATTGATCACATCTGAGATACAATTATCCCTAGAAATATATCTAATTGTAAAAGATTACCTGTTAGGAACGGTAGTTCGTCAACCCAAGCTGTTGATATAATAAAATTTGTTATGTTGAATTTTTCATATAACTCAATTAAAGGAGTTCTATATATCATGTCAAAGCATATAGCTACACCAAATGAAACACCAAAATCCGTTGTAAATACAGTATAATCTGCTTCGTTTGGTTTGTCCATTGCCAGCTCACCAAAAAGATTTGTTTTTCTATATCTAAAAATAAATTTCTTTAATTGATCGACCAATTAAAAATGTGTACACGCATTAGTGTCTTTCCCAACAACTACACAAATTAATATTTCTTGTTTAAGACACCAAATCATTCATTTGACATTTTCCTGCATTTTTGAAAGTGCATATCTTTTTAGTCAGATTTGGTTTTTCTTATCATGCCGGAGAAGTAAAATTACCTTTGTATTCCGGGCAGTTTGCTTTAATACTTTGCTTTTGATGCTACAATATACCATTACAACGACTAGAACTGCTACCTCTTGTAATATTTTTTTTTCTTTTTTAAGTTTTTTAAAATGTCAATATAGTAATATATGATATACAAATCAATATACAATATAATCAAAATTCAATATAATTTAAATATAAATTCAATATTCAATATGCAATATAATTTTTCAGTATACCATTACAACAACTGAAACTGCTACCTCTGCTGGTATTTGTCTTCTATTTTAGATTTTTTAATATTTCAATATACTAATATATATTACACATTTCAATATACAATACAATTTAAATTCAATACAATTTAAATATAAATTTAATATTCAATACACAATATGATTTTTCAGTATGCCATTACACGACTGGAACTACTACCTCTAGTAGTATTTCTTTTCTATTTAAAATTTTATAATATTTCAATATACTAATATATGATATATAATTCAATATAATTTAAATTCAATATAATTTAAATATAAATTCAATATTCAATATACAATATAATTTTTCAGTATACCATTACAACGACTGGAACTGCCACCTCTAGTAGTATTTCTTTTCTATATTAATTTTTTTAATATTTCAATATACTAACATATGATAAACAATTCAATATACAATACAATTTAAATTCAGTATAATTTAAATACTATTTCAATATTCAATATACAATATAATTTTTCAATATACCATTACAACGACTGGAACTGCTACCTCTGCTAGTATTTCTTTTCTATTTTAAATTCTTTAATATTTAAATATACTAATATATGATATACAAATCTATATACAATATAATTTAAATTCAAGTTAATTTAAAATATAAATTCAATATTCAATATGCAATATAATTTTTCAGTATACCAGTACAACGACTGGAACTGCTACCTCTACTAGTATTTTTTTTCTATTTTAAATCTTTAATATTTCAATATACTAATATATGATATAAAATTCAATATACAATATAATTTAAATTCAATGTAATTGAAATATAAATTCAATATTCAATATAATTTTTCAGTATACCAGTGCAAAGACTGGAAATGCTACCTCTTCTAGTATTTCTTTTCTATTTTAAATTTTTTAATATTTCAATATGCTAATATATGATATACAATTCAGCATACAATATAATTTAAATTCAATATAATTTAAATATAAATTCAATATTCAATATACAATATAATTTTTCAGTATACCATTACAGCAACTAGAACTGCTACCTCTAGGAGTATTTCTTTTCTATTTTAAATGTTTTAATATTTCAATATACTAATATATAATATACAATTCAATATACAATATAATTTAAATTCAATATAATTTAAATATAAATTCAATATTAATTATACAATATAATTATTCAGTTTATCAATACAACGACTGGAACTGCTACCTCTGCTGGTATTCATTTTCTATTTTAAATTATTGATTCTTTCAATCGAAGCTACACTATCTGCAGCGCCAATAGTTTATTCTATGTCTTAGGTGAGCCTTATTATTCAACATACTAATAGAGGTGTTTAACCATCGGAGACTCAAGCTTTGACCAGAAAACGAAAAATTACCAATATCAAATATTTTCTTCCTTCATATCCCCTATCGACTGTCCATGGGGAAGACCTCCGGCTTCAATCTTCGGATTTCAACTAGCCTGATGAAATCTACTAGTCTGATTGCTCAACACACTGTAGTAAGTGTTTAAACTCTTTTTTGGCTATGTTTGGTCAAACTAGTAGATGATTTTCAAAACCATAATTTTAACAGGGTTTATGCTATGCAATTATCAGCAGCAATAGAAAATTCAAGAGAAAAACTTCACACCCAATTTGGTAAACATACTTCGTGTTGTTATTAAACGCCGGGAAAAAAGGGGAGGAATAGAGTTGAGACTATGAAAATACTTTTTTTCGGAGGGCTAAATTTGTGAGTATATATTTGGTAAAGCGAATAAGCTATTTTTTTTCTGCTCGTCACAAAAGAATATAACCTGAGAGTTTTTTTGCTGTATCTGTCGTTCAACAAGCTTTTCTTGTTGGACGACATTCGTATTGGACAACTGTCGTCCTACCAAAAATAATCGTAAGTGAGCTTGTGAAATTTATAGATACGCTTATGTGATTTGTTATGTGCTATTTGTGATTTGTTATGTGATTTGTTATATGATATTTGTTATGTGCTTGTGAAATTATAGATGTTATGAGATTTATAGATGTTATGCTTATGTGAGATGGAAAGTCAGTTTTAGGGGAGAAAGAGAGAGAGAGAGAGAGAGAGAGAGAAAGAGAGAGAGAGAGAGAGAGAGAGAGAGAGAGAGAGAGAGAGAGAGAGAGAGAGAGAATTTTTGGATATGGTGAAGCAATTTTTTCTTTAATGGATGGATTATAAAAATCCGATATTAGCTATTATGACCTTAGAAAAGGAATAAAAAGTGTATTACTAGCAACTATTCTGACTGAAAATTTTTGTTCTTCTTACTGGATTAAAATACCACAAAAATAAAACAATTTCATTTCTGGTTTCAAATTTGTCAAAATTTGATTTAGCAGCAATTGGTAAAATAAAAGTTTGATAACTTGGCATCTCTTTTTAACAAACGCTTACAGAATTATGTGATAGCTTACGAAAATATTCAACAAAACAAACAAATGAAGAACGTCTTCAGACTATAGCACAGGACAGGAACATCAACACCTTTTCATTTTGATTCGTCACTATAATTTAGACTTGAGATTGTAAAAAAGCTGCCCAGGGCTAACCCAGCAGCACAAAACTTTTCTTGGCTGAAGGAAAAAACTACTGGTGGAAGAAAGCGTCACATTGGCCTTGAAGGACAATTCTTAAGGTTAAAGACAATACGCAGATGTACGTATGTGTTTCAACAGCAACTGGAGGGTATTGGGTTGGAAAAATACATATTATGTTACATCCATGGACTTACTTTGCTATCAGTTTACCATCTCTGTTAAAAACAACATTCACATTGTAATGAAATGATCCATCATACGGGCAACCCCTTTCTTGGGCTGTACAAGATTGAATTTCTCCAAAGTTTGCTACCAAATAAGATGCAGCCCTTTTTGCTAGGCAGCTGAGCCTGTATACTACCTAAATCGAAGAAAAAGAAGAAAAAGTTGGCCTCGCAAAATAGAAAAGCAAGATGTGTCTTTTGCCTGAGAAAATTTTCTGAAAAAGTTTTCATTATTATTGTAAAAAAATGGTTGTACTAACTTCAAATATTTTTATGTTTGATATTTCAATGGATCCTAAAAAGTTTTGTTCAGCTTATATATATATATATATATTATATATATATATATATATATATATATTATATATATATATATATATATATATATATATATATATATATATATATATATATATATATATATATATATATATATATATATACTTGAAACTGTGGTCAGCAAGTTTTTTGGACGAGGAGAACACAAGGGGTGAAGGTGAAAGAGGTGGGCCTGGAGTTATATTTTTACCAGAGTTTGGCAGACTCATTATTTCCTAAAATTGGCATAGAGTTACTTGCCAAAGTAGTTAGGCGCCAAAGGAGTAACTCGCCGAAGGAGTTTCTTGTCGTAGCAGATACTCGCTAAAAGAATTGCTTGCAATAGGAATTTCTCACCAAAGAGGAGTCCATCAAATACCATGTGCTAGCGTAGTTATAATGTCCGCAGAACCCGCCAAAACTTAGAAAAAAAGAACAACACAAAGATGACGCAGCGAAGGCCGTAAACTCTAACGGTGATAACAGTTCTTTTGATTCTCCTCTGAGCAGACATGTTTTTGATAACCCCAACCTCTGAATACTTTCTGAAAAATCCTACGTCATTAGAATTGACTTAGGTACTGTATAAAACAGGTTGTCCGTGAAGCAGGAGACATTAAACTCAAGTTAAATAATAATATGTCTTTAAACAGGGACTTCGAGGAGGGGGGGGGTATTTGATCAATGTTTGTACGCAAATTCAATTAGAAACAATTTGATAAACTATGTTACAAAACCAGCAGTCTAGACCAATGAGCCTGTTATTAAAGGACCTTTGAGGTTGGCGATCAAAAAGGGTTGAATAGGAAGGATAGAAGGGTAGAAATAGCATTAATAGCATGATCTTGATAATTCTTATCAAACAGTTCGGGGTAACAAACTATAAATAAGGTATATCAAGAGGATTGTATTGTATATCAAACTATAGATAGATATATCAAAAGAATTGGATTTTTATGCTGATTTCAAATATATAAATATTTCATTAAGTTTAGTCTTGTCCATCAAAAGTTACCCCCTAAAATTCATAAAATCATAATAAAAATCACACCATCAGTTTCACTTGTATCAGAGACCCCTACTTAAGATGTTTTAAGCTCATATCTGCAAAACGTGAAATTTTGTATTTTTTGCCAGAAAAAAAAGGATGCGTTTTTTTTTTATGTTTTTTGTTTTATCCCCAGGAATGATCGTATCGACCCAGTGGTGCTATAATACTGGAAGAGGCTAATTCAAACGGAAATTAAAAGTTCTAGCGCCCTTTTTAAGTGACCAAAAATTAAAGGGCATCTAGGCCCCCTCCCCCACTAATTTTTCGCAAAATCATCCGATCATTATTTTGAGATAGCCATTTGGTTCAGCGTAGTTGTTAGGCCGAATAACTGTGCCTTTGGAGATATCATGATCCCCCACAGTCTCGAAGGAAAGTTTTTTAAGTTACAAAGTTTGCCCATTGTTTACATACAGAAATTGTTATTGGGAAGTACGCAGACCTTTTTTGGACGGGGGGGGGGGAGTCTGCAAAATATGTAAAAATCTATGCAAAGATGTGGAAATTTTAAATTTTCAAATTAAAATGTAATTATAATAATTTCAAAAGAGCTATTTATTCTAATTAAACGCTTTTGTGATTCGGGGGCCATTCTTAAAGAATTGGAACAAAATTCAAACTTTAGGGTAAAGAGTGAGGTATTGACGAGGTGGCAAATCCCATCATATTGCGTATACAAGGGAGTTCGATCCTCCTTCAATATCTTGCTCTTTATGCTAAAATTTAAATTTTGTTAAACAATGGCCGATATAAAAAATAAGTGTTTGGGCTATTTTTCGGCTAATCTTAGCATTTAATCTTATCTTAAACAGTTTCATAACTATGATTTTTATGTGATATTAAACCAAATATACTGTATGTCTTCGGCTTGTAGTTGCTATTAAATAAAAAGAAATTTTTTTTTTCCAACTGATAGTAAGGAACAACATTAAAACTTAAAACGAAAATAAATTATTCCTTATATTAGGGGGTTAAGGATCTTTTCTTTCATTCATTCATTCATTCATTTCAGTCATTTGAGAATTGCTCAACTTGTGACTTTAATTTTCATAAAATGGTTTTGACCTCTTTGGCCGTTCTGTTACTATGAATTACAAAAATAGTTCCGCAAATATCGCTAATTTTAGTTAAGTGAGAGAATCTTTCCATGGAGAAATTTCTCATGGGAAAAGGGAATTTTCCATAGAGGGGGAGCTGGATTTCCCAACATTATTTAAAAAAAACAATCAGCAATCAAACGAAGAAAGAAGTTTTTTCAACTGAAAATAAGAAACTACATTACAACTTAAAACGAACAGAAAATATCACGCATATGAGGGGGTTTGCCTCTCCTCAGTATCTCGCTCTTACGCTAAAGTTTTTTTTGTAACTTTTAAAAGAGGTTATTATTCTAATTAAACAGCCTTTATGATTCAGGAGTCATTCTAAAATAACTAGAAAAAATATCAAACTTAGGTTAAAAAGTAAGTTTTTTTTAAAAATCAAGGTAAGGAGCGATATTAAAACTTAAAAACGAACAGAAATTATTCTGTATATGAAAGGGGCTGTCCCCTCCTCAACACCCCGCTCTTTACGCTAAAGTTTGACTCTTCCTCACAAAACTACCTTTTAAAACAATAAGAATGTTTAGCGTAAAGAGGGGGCGTTGAGGAGGGGCAGCCCCTTTTATATACGGAATAATTTCTGTTTGTTTGAAGTTTTAATGTCAAGCCTTACTTTCAGTTAGAAAAAAACCTCTTTTTTTTATATTTAATTTGTTCTTGAGAGTGATGAATTAAGGAGATTACAATTTTGCAACATATTAGTCGATAGATTATTCAGTTAATAAATATTAATAAATATAATATTAATTAATAAATATAATAATATAATATTAATAAATATTTTTTTGCCTTAATAAATATTAAGGCAAAAAGAAAAAAAGAACTTTCAAAAGTATTTTCGCGAAAACATTTTAAAAATATTTTTGCAAAATATATTATTCTTGTTTCTTATTTATTTAATTTTCCTTGAATGATCACATTGTTTTGCTTCACTTTATATATCAGTCCTGGTTGAACTTTGTTGAAGTAATAATTCTGGGATTGTTTTAAAGAATTTTTAGTTTTAGTTTTAAAGGTTGCATTTTACTGTGAGTCACTTTTATTTATTTTTATAAGTTTTGCTGAGGAGGCTCCTCGGATATAGGATCGAAAGATTTGAGTTTTGATCAATTTTCACTTCTTAAGAACTTTGGTTATTGTTTTACCTGTTGTTTGTGTTAAGGATTGTTGAATTTATAACGGAATCAAACATGTCAAGTATGTCTTTGGAACGAGCAGAGAGATAAAATTTTAACTTTCAAGTACTTTTTTTTGGGAAGGGAGGACTTGGTCCTCAATTTTTGAATGGAAGAGCGAAAAAGAAGGACTATATGCTAAAATTTTCTTGACGAAAGTCTAAAACAACACCACAAATTTGCAAAAAAATCATTATCTTGTTACGAAAAACTAATTCCTTCAAAATTTTAAAATAAGCAAAGTTACCTCATCAATAGTTTCTTGTGGGAGACTGTCACAAGGCACGTGGTTCAAATCAATATTTGGGATTCTTTGTAAAAATTCTTTAGCTCGAGTCCGGTTCGAAGGAACTTGCAATGTCGTTATTCCATATTCAGGGAAGACTATTACATCCATACCCTGAAAAATCAAGTCCAAGCTGGAATATAAAATTGCATCGCCAATTCAAGATACAAAATTTTTTACTAAAGATTACAATGATTAAGAAAAAGACTTGTCAGATTCGGCAAGATCAGTAATTCAAAGCCATTTTTCATTCACATATTTGTGGGTTTAAATTTGTTTCCTATAATTCTCGTACAAACTGCATATGGATCCAAGCCCTTAATCTTTATCTTTTTTAAGCATCGAAATTATCAAAATAAAAATGTTTGTTGCCCGTCTTAGTTCTATGTTTCCCGGAAGACCACGACTTTCTAAAATTTCCTTTCGGTTTTTACAAAATCGTGATGTTGAAAGGGTAGTATCATATTTTAGTAAGTGTTGCCACACTGAACCTTGAAATTAAATTAGCGAAACTAAAAAATTTTGATTGTTTTTTTAAACTAAATTTTTTTATTTTGAAACCTAATTTGAAAATTTTGAAAACCAAGTTTAAAAAAATTATGTTCTTGGAAATTCAAACACTAACAATCGGTTGATTCCCAAAAACAATGCAAACGATATGTATGAAATTTGTTTAGCCCTTGTTGATGATTGTGAAGCCCCGGTGATTGTGATGAAAAGGGTATTTGATAGAACTAATTGGCACGGCGTTGCTGAACAGGGATGTGCATAATAGAGTTATGTGGAATATTTCATTAGTAATGGCTTTTTTGACGTTGTCATCTCAAGCTGCATGTGCCAAAATAGGTGCCAGTTGGTCAATCCAACTGTGCCAGTTGGATTGACCACTACTTGGTAATTTAGGAAATCTCAGCCCCGTCTGAGTTAATAAGAATAAGGGTGCTTTATAATTTATTAATTCAGACAAAACAAAGTACTATTAACTCAAATATAATTACTCTTTTTCCTTTATAGAAAGCATCATAATTTTTCTTTTGTTGCACGGATTTCGGTCTTACTGATCATGGTGACAAAACGAAGGGACTTCGTCTAAACTAATGAGCTTAGCAATACTCACTTAAAGAGAACTTACCGTAGTCTAGCAGATAAAAGTAGCAAACATAAAGGCATATACTTGTGATTGAAAAGTTCTGTGAGATTCAACAAAAATTATTTCTAATGTTTATTAATAAAAAGAATGAAATTTCAGCAGCTGAAAATCGTTGGAATTTAATTTTTAGGGCATAAGTAATATTCTCTAAATGTTATTGGATTTCCAAATTGTTGAGAAATAAAAACATTGGATTTACAAACCCGATGTTAATTTTCAACTTGTTGAACAATAAATTAGTTCGGTTTTCTCTTACACTTTTGAATGGTTAATTTGTTGAAGAACAATTATGTGTAATTTCCAGATCCTTATTCCTTCCCCAATTCATTGAACAGTGAATAAGCTCTACAAAGTAAATAAGTAAATAAAAATAGTAAATAACCCTCACAGGTTTCCTGTGAGTTTTCAAAAGTTTTCGTATCCTCACATTTTCATAGGTTTTTGCAGTGAAACGGTAGAGTCACTAATTTCTTAGCTACAGCTCAATGGCTGCTGACACAGAAATTTTAGTGCTTAAATGATAATTTTTCACCTCGGGTGGCAAATTAGAGCCTGAAAAGGAGACTTTTGGCATTTGTCCAATCTTGCATTTTAAATAAAAAGTAACAGTAGATAATACAGTACCAAAAGGAGACAATAAAAGATCAAAAAATTGCTTGATAGCAGCATATTTCCTTATGAGGACAAAACTGTTGCCGGCTTAGTTGAAATTACCTGATTTTCATTTACCTGAATTACCTGGTATTCATTTACCTGACAATGGGTAAATGAACAAAAGTCATTTGTAAATGAATGTTTAATGGGACGGGGTTCAATTAAAAATTCAAAGCATCTTCAGTTACGACAAAATGTATGAATTCTGTATTCTTTATTTTCAGACACGAACCATATTTTCATTGGCCGAATTTTAATTTGCTAGACTGAGAAAATGAAAAGATCTAGCAGAATTTTGACTTTTGTTCGGTCGTACATTAACTAGGAAGAAGGAATTTACTAAAGTTAGGGAAATATATGCTTTGAAAAGTACACAACCCATAGGTTTTCGTTATAACATAGGTAAACGTTGTTTAAAAAACGTAGTTTTAAAAAAAAATATAATATTGTGATATGTATAATGAATTGCTATTTAGGAGACGGTAATTTTGTTTGTATATTCTCGCTCTGAGGCCAAATGAGTAAGCTTTTGTTTCCAACAAAGGCAATATGCAGGTATCAATGAGATAATATGGGGAGGGGAATATCCCAGCTAGATCCTTTGTCATGTTAGACTAACAAAAAGCTTTTTTTTGAAGGGGGTATTTTACTGAAAAAATATTTTAAAATATTCATTGAAAATATTTAAAAATGGCAAATTTGCCTCCGGTAGAGATTATTAAAAAACAGTTTTTTTTATCCCCTCCTATGTTTTTGTGAGTTGATATAACTTCCACATTTTGAGAGTTGGGGTAGCAGTATATGGGGTAGCAGGTTTGACTCCTGGTGTCGCTGATTATTTGGTTTGGAACGGGGGTAAATGGCACGACTCTGTAAGCTCAGGCAGAGACGACCCAGCTTTAAATGGGTACCTGGAGAAATCTGGAGGAAAAACACGGGAGGCATCGGATGATTTGCCCCCAACCATACATTGAACTCACGGATTATGGCATTGAATCAGGTGATCAGTACCTGTGCAATGCAGTCATTGGTCAGCATGCTAAAAAGTTAAGTTTAAGTAGCAGTATATAGCCAAAATTGTAGGTTCCCCATGCTTTTTTTCGTTTCTTTGTTTCGTTAACGTTGATTCAGTTTATGAGTATTAAGTTGAAAAACGTGTGACGCATGGCAAAATGCATTGAAAATGTATGTTACTTGGGTTATATTTTTGTATGTTTTGGGGAATGGGCAGGAGGCAAAATAAAGTGAAGCGCTTTTAGGAATGATGTAAATAAGTAGTTGTTTTCAGTCAAGTTGTTTTCAGTAATGTATAGTATTTCCTCCTCGTTAAACCTAATTCTACATTGATACCACAATAACTTAGAGCTTAACGTATCAAACAGAGATTTGGGAAGTTAGTTCGTAATATATGAAGAAATCCTTCTGATTGTCAGTAATAGCTAGTGTAATATATTGCAAAATCAAACATTTCATAATAACAATTCAATTGCAAGGAGTGGGTCAGCCACTCCTTGCCACTCCAACCAAAATTCTAAAGTAAGAAATTTTTATAACGGTTATAATACTTCAAAGCATTGAGTTATTAAGCTTATTCCAAATATTTCCAATCATTTGGTTGAATGTTATTTATCAAAAGTAAAATTTTGATAAGTAGTAGGCTCTTAAAGTGGTCATAGGCAAGGTCGTACCCAGTGGCAGGCGGGGGTTGGGGGTTTGACAACCGCAAATGTTTTTAGAACTTATAGGAACTTCATAAAAATACATATAAAACATATTGTTTTACTTTTAAAGTTGTTTTATAAACCTCCCCCGAACAAAAATTCTGCTTATCGCATTGGAC
Source organism: Artemia franciscana (assembly GCF_032884065.1). Classification (NCBI taxonomy): domain Eukaryota; kingdom Metazoa; phylum Arthropoda; class Branchiopoda; order Anostraca; family Artemiidae; genus Artemia; species Artemia franciscana. The sequence goes on from NC_088863.1 coordinate 12,937,422, forward strand.
ATAGCTTGGTAATTTTTTGTTGGTAACCATTGTTGGTAATGGTTAAAAAACCATTAAATGATAATGGTTAAAATGGTAAAAAAAACCATTGTTGGTAATTTTTTCACAGGTTTTAGAAGTTTGCGGTGGCAACATTGATCTGAACTGACACTAAAATCAGCCAGGAGTGGTTTTCACTTGCCAAGTTCCAAAAACAAAACACAATACTTCTTCCGCTCATAGTGCATTTAAACATTGCGGAAATCCTTCCAGATTTAGCAATCCGAGCGGAGATTCATCCGCATCCGTACTTGAAAAACTTTATAGCTTTCTGCAACGATTTGATCATATCAGGACAGATTCTTGGCAAGGTTTTCAAAGAGTTCGTGGTAACAAACTGTAAGTAAGGAGCCACCCAGCTCGACAGTGACCGAAACTCTAAAAAACAGAATTATTATACCAAAAGATCCATCAAAATTTTTATGCTGATTTAAAATATACAAGTTTCATCAAGTATAGCCTTACCCATCAAAAGCTATGAGCCTTACAAAATTTGCCTTATTTTCGAAAAAAGAGGGAAATACTCCATAAAAGTCATAAAACTCTATGAAAATCACACCATCAGATAAAGCGTATCAGAGAACCGTACTGTAGAGGTTTCAAGTTCATATATGCAAAAATGTGTAATTTTGCATTTCTTGTCAGAAGAAAGATCACGGATCACGGTAGCAGGTTATCTTTCTTTTTTTTTACCAGGCGTGATCATATTGAACCAGTGGTCCTAGAATATTGTGAGAGGGCTCATTTGAACGGGAATTAAAAGTTATAGCGCTTCTTTTAAGTGACTCAAAACTGGAAGGCAACTAGAACCCCTCCCACGCTCATTTTTTCCCAAAATCACCTGATAAAATTTTGAAATAGCTATTTTGCTCAGGATACCCTAAAAATTTAATAACTATTTCTTTGAGGATGACTTAATCCCCCACAATCCTTGTGGGAAGGGTTGTAAGTTATAAGCTTATACCCATTTTTTACATATAGTATTGGTTATTGGGAAGTATACGGATGTTTTCAGGGGAATTTCTTCTTGTAGGGTAGGGGGGAAGGGATTACTTGGGAAGATCTTTCTAGGGAGGACCTTCTAACGGGGCAAGAGAATTTTCCTGTGAAGGGGGTGCCGGATTTCCTAGAATTATTAAAAAATGATCTGAAATTGAATAAAACACAGGTTTTTTTCCACGGAAAGTAAGGAGCAACATTAAAACTTAAAACTAACAGAAATTATTACGCATATGAGGGGGTTGAATCCCCCCGTTAATACCTCGCTCATACCTTGTTGCTAAAGCCGTTAATACCTTGTGCTAAAGTTTTCTTACCACTTTCAAAAGAGCTATTTATTCTTATTAAACGGCTTTTTTGATTCAGGGGTCATTCTGAAAGAATTAGAACAAAATTCAAGTTTTAACGTAAATAGCGAGGTATTGACGATGGGAACTGACGATGGAACCCCCTCATATACGTAATAATTTCGGTTCGTTTTAAGTTTTAATGTTGCTCCTTACCTTCAGTTGAAAAAAATAGTTTTTTTTTTATATTTAACTAAATAAATAAAACCATGGCTATGGGTCATAGAAAGTTCATGATCTTATAACATGAGGGTTCAATCTATTTCACGACACATAGAGCCTCTTTTCCTCCTTAATGATTAACGATCATGAAGAGGTTTAATGGTGATTCCTTTAAGACGCAGGTCTTTTAATTTTCTTCATGATACAGGTGTTTATTACGTAATAGGTAATGTTTGTTTTCTAAAAGACGCAGGACGTTTGTTACATAATAGGAAATGTTTTTTCTTTGGTTGTTTAAAAACCAAGGGGTGTCGGGAAAAACCTTCAGGGGCCCTTCCCAGTAGGGATATGCTCCAGATCGATCACAGCACAATATTTTCTTGCTTCACACATAGAGCCTTTGCTCTTGGCAAACAAAGGATTTTTCCGGTATTACCATGAACGAGGAGAGAAGCGTTATACAGTCTAGACGTCTATTGATTTTCTAGGAACAAAAGATTCCTGTTATTCTTCTAGCCGGAACAGGTAATTTTCTTTGTTCTCAGGGAGCATAAAACCGGGTATCGAACAAACATTTTCATCAGTCCTATATTAGATGTTGAACTTATACACTAAAGATTTAAAAACATGGATATGTCCCAAAGATACTAACAGATAGGCTTCAACGTACGTTAAGGATCCCCTCTATCCCCCCCACAAAAAACTGATTCACGCATAATCAAAGTTGAGCTAGTATAGTTTTCTATATTTCATTACCAAGTAAAAACCTGCCCCCCCCTGCTATTACATTGTTCTCTCAGTGATACATTTTCTAATTTTTATCAGGTCAAACAGATTTTACTGTGTCTGTTATTTCAATGCACCTTTCACTAACCTGGCAGACGGGTTAAACACAAATAAATTTTTATCCCTCAACTATCCACGTTCATCCTTAATCACCATCTGTCCCCTATTCAGGTTACGCTTTAAATACCATAAGCAGGAATCATTTGGCAAAGGGTTAAATAATTGGTCGAAAAGGGTTACTTTTAACAACCGCATTCGTCTGCAAAATTGACGATTTTCAAAGGTTTTTAACAAGTTAAATCTTTGCATAAGACTATGTAAAAAGTATGTTACATTTACACTAAATCTTTGATTTTTGAGAGGGGTGAAGCTGGTTATGATTGCTAATATCACATTAAAAAATGCGAATAGACCTAATTTAACTAGTTGGTGTCTATTCAGGGAGGGGTGACATATCGAGAGTTATTCATTTAACAAAAGGGTCACTTTTAACACCTGCTTTCAGCTGCAAAATTAGATGGTTTTTTAGTTAAATCTATACGTTAAATACTCTGGAAGATGTAACTTACCTATGCTTTAAATGCAAGGAATGCTGATTTCTTATAGCAAATAAAAATAGGTAAAACTAGGAAGATTTTGATTATAATAATTAATTATTGTGTAAGGCCCCTCCTCCTCTACATACAGGATATGCAACCCCTGCTCCCCTGCATAAAGGCTATGCAGTCACTTTTAAGCCATATTTTTCAGTTATACATGGCTTTTTAAAGTCGAATTTGAAAAGGTGTGCTATGATTAAACAAGGGAAACTAGAAATATATTGTCGTTTCAGAAGGTTTTGCTTACCACATTTTAACGCTGATGTATAAATTTTTGTACCTCAAGAACAGTGCTGCATAAAACTTTCGTAGCTCAAGTGCAAAATACGCGTGAAAAATAGTTAGTTTTTCCTTTACTATGTTATAGAAAGAGTAAAAAACGAATATAAAGGCAAACAAAATACTTAAGGTCTGCAATACTTGTTAATTCAAATTTGTTCTTCAAATATCTCATTTTTGGCATATCTGCCTTACTGGGGTTGAGGAGAAGGCGTCTTTAATTCCTATTAAAGACTAATTCCCACTTAGAGTAAAGGGTTACACATCTTTGCCTACACATCATGTTTGCCTCATAGTGTCGTATAATTTCGGTATTCTTCCTATGTGTGGGCCCGTTTGAGGTTGAAGTGGATGAAAAATAAGACATAATCTAACCATTTACACCCTTTTTATGAAAACTAATTTTAAACTTTCTTAAATGATCAAAATATGATGGATTTTTAACAGTTTTTTACTTCATGAAAAACTAAAATCTTATTTCTATATACTGAAAATTCTAATAAATTTTCCCCTGTTCAAAAAAGGGAAAGGGTGTGTGACGAGGAGGCAAGAAACACGGCTCTACATAGTCTAAAGACGGCCCTTTCGGCTCCCAAGCAAAGTGGGGAGAATGCGGCCACTCCAACACCTGCACCATCCTACCAAAATGGAGCTGCCTGCCCTAGCGTAAGTAAAAGCATTAATATTTTTCGTAAAGCTTAATGTTTTGGCAGTTGAAAGATTATACATGGGCTAAGAGGCTGAGATAGTGAAACATTGAGAGAGCCTTACGTCGATGTTTCGGTTGGGTCACTAAAATAAAGACACTGATGCATCCTTTTTGCGATAAGTAGTGTTTTACTGTTGAAAGGGGGCCATATCCCCACCTCTAAGAAGGACACTTGAGGAGCAACATCCTTAGATAATTAATAATGTACCTGTTTAGAATAATAACATATATTCATTTTTTGCTTAATATTCTTTTTTAAAGCTTAAAATCCAAAGTTTTTTAGGGTAATAACGATTTTTAATTATTTTCATGCCACCAATGATGGATTTGATCAGTTAATTAATGATGAAATCACCAGGGCATAAGAGCTGCCCCTTCAACCCCCATGCATGGTGAAGATCTTGGTTCTTTTCAAGCTCCCAAAACCTCATTACGAAGATGTTGCAGGGCTCTCTCTACCGTCCAGCCAAGAGAGAGGTGTCAATCCTAGTGTAAGCGCAAATCATATACTTTTTTCGTAAAGTTCAGTGTCTTAGCGTAAAAAACTAAATTTTTATGCGGGAAAAATTTGTCACTCTGTTAGAACATTGATGGTATTGCCCCATACAAAAAACATAGTTTTTTTTCAGCTTAATATACGGAGAATACCAGATTACCTCTTGATAGTTTTGAGGGGGGTTTGAGGACCATATGGGCCATAAAAGAAATAGGTTTTCACCTTAATGAAGATAATACATTCTTTTAGCGATTAATAGAATTTTATTGTTGAAAGGAGGCCATGTCCCTGTCTCTAAGAAGGGGATTTGAGGACCATAGTCCTGCGATTAACAATAATAACAATATATCTTCTCAGCTTAATATTCTTATTTACAACTTAAAATAATAAGTGTTTCAAGGGGATAACGATTGTCAATCCTCCCAGGTTGCACCTGAAATACCTGCTAGTTTTATCAGTCAAACACTGCCTTGCGCAATATTTGTGTTTTTACGGCTGAGTTTAGAGATTTCTTTAAAATTCTCTCAAGTAGTAGCATTTATATGAATACAATTGCAATAGTAAACTCCTATCTAGGCAAGACTCGACATGACAGATCCTATGTGACAGATTCACTAAACGGAAGGGCAGGATAGTGTAAAAGCAATTATTGCACAAATAATATTTTTTTAAATCTATAATCGGTTAAGGTGTACCTTAAAACGGAAATACTGACTCTTCATCCGGACATACACAATTTTGAGGGCGTTTTTTGGACTGGGTTAGTAGTATTTTTGATAAAGTGGACAAAGAATGAAAACGGGATTGGTTCGGTGGCTTTGTTTATTGAAAATATAAATTTGAATGTAACTAAATTAAAAAAGAATTTGTTTTAAGAGAGCGGGGAATGAATTGATAAAATATAATGCGGATTTGAGGGCGTGTAGAGGTGTGCAACACTTCCGTTTCAATACGGACTTAGAGTGCTTCAAATATGCTTTCGTTGTCGCAGGATGTAAACCTTGGAAAGAAAATGGCATTTCTAAGAGATATTTGGACAATTTGGCAGTTAGTGGGGATAAGAAGGGGCAGATTTTCCTAAAATAGATTGTGCCTGTTTGAAGGGGCAATATCCTGTGACACTTAAGGGGATAGACACTTTCAAGAGGGCAAACGAGCATGTAAAGATTGGCGTTTCAGTGTTACAGCTTGATGCAGAGTATGAAAAGGGGCAACTTAAAGATAAAAAGAGGGCTTTAAATTTGGGGAGGGCTCTGGCCATTGAATCGGTGAAACACTGGGTATCGCTTCTTTACGAGCCTGCCAGTGAACTTGATGGAATCAGACCTTTTTTTTCTATCCCCTACATCTGTAATGTTTCAAGTAAGGGTAAGGGGAGCTGAGGGGGTACTTGCTTCTCTTGTCCAATGTGTCTGTCTAGATTTCGTACTGAATTAAAATTAAAACAACACTTGAGGCACTGTAAGCGTCATGGGTACCAGTCTGTTGAGACGGTTTTGAGTGACACCAACATCGTGCGTTTCAAAAGTATCCACAATTGGCTCCTCCAGAGAGACAAGGTGACCCTAGACGTCGAAGATAAACCCATGGACGCGTACAATCTATTAAAGTCGAATCGTCTTAAGGAACATGAAGACATTGCAGTCTCTTATGCCTATGCGCAAAGAGACTTGATAAATACCTTGTAATTGGTAGAGGTATTTGAAACATTGGGTGGGCAAGATTGTCTGCGCAGCTATGATTGCAATTATTAAATCAGCAAATATGTCAATTTCAACGCTGCGCAGCATAAACTATCCAATGACTCTATCACCAGATATCGAGTTGGAATTTAAAAACAAAGATATGTTTTGGGTTTGTAAGAAGAAATTTCCTGAGGGTAGTGGGGAAATGTCTGTCCACGCTCATGACTATTTAAGCAATCCTTTTTTTTATCGAAGCGGGGGGGGGGAGTAAGTTTCGTTTAATGGCCTATAAATCATGTAATTTAAACATTAAGCAGCAATATTTTCTACCGGTTTACCTGCACAATTCCAACTCGGATTTGAAATTCATATTACCAGCATTAGCACGTATGCAGAGAGGTGAAGTTGTAGGTGGCACATGGGAAGATGGGCGTTTTTTATGATCATAGACTCCAATATGGTCTTTTTACACAGAAAAAAAGAAATGTAGTTTTGAATAAAGATATTGCTACTAGTAGCGCAATTGTATAGATTTCAAAAAAACTTATGCTGAATTTTGGTTCAGTGCGAGTCAGCTCCAATAGCCGGGGGAGGGGTAAGTTGAAGTTTATCATTGGGACACTGATTAACTCCTCTTGAAAGTTAACACAGATAATCTGATGGACTATTTGGAACATGGCGCTAAATACGTTGTGTCCAGGCCCCACGTAAGTTTTTATTTTTAAAATCTGACCCGGGAAGTGACTTGATATCCAATTTTATACTTGCAGGTTCAAGGATGTACTGTTTGCAACTGCACAATGAGGACATAAAAAAAGTCAGCAATGCCTTCAAACTATGTAAAGGAATATTTCAACATGACTGTTAATAGCAATTGTGTGCAAAAAACTTTTATTCTAAGAGTGAGTGTAATGATCATTTGCTCTTTGAAATATAAAATCACAAAGTTAGAGCAGAAAAATGCCAAGTCAGCCATGTCAGACGAAGTCTATGTGTGCACTGAGAAGGTCAGAACACTATCACACGGTCATGACCTTACTTCAGATCGAAACGTATGTGTTGAGAAAAGATAGCATCTCGGTCTAGAGAAGGCTCAATAATTGGTGGGAATAAGGCCCCCTTTTCTCTTCCCCAACATGTTTCCTCAGTGTCCAGCTCGGCAGTGTGTTTTATAGTGTCTTTATATGTTTTTAACTAAAAAAAGTAAATAAATAAAATATCGCGCATACCAAACTAATAAGCTGCTCTACATTATCACTAGTTTTGGCTCCAGAAGATTCCCAAGTAAGACCAGATGCGTATTTATTTATTTATTCGTTTTTCTGCCTAAGGTGGAGTCGTTGCTATTTTTAAAAGTGCATAATATTTATTTAGTATTTTATATTTATATTTCAGAGTATTTTAGCATCCAAGGATAGTATTCAAGTGTTTCATATTTCTTCATAGCCCCGACTCGACCCCTCGTCTACCACAGCCAACACCTTGCCTTCCGTTCATTACTGTGGCCACCGCGTCATTCGGCCACCCTGCCCGGCCGCATGTTCAGTTACTTTTTAATGTCTAAGTGTTTTAAATTTCTACGTAAATATATTCAAGTGCCTACTTTATGTAAGTACGCTTTAAAAATTTAAAGTTTTCTATATTAAAGAAAACATGTATTCTATTTTTGTCATTTTGGTATTTACTCAACATATTGAGGTTTGATTAGTTGTATTTTAACAGCGTGAAGAATAATATGTATCAATTTAAAGTTCCGTTCAGATAATTTCTTTGCGGGCCATAATTGTCTGATAGAATAATATTTTTAACGAGAATAATTCAAAATTGTGATAAAATGTTTTTAGAAAATCCTAAAATATCTATTATTGCTATTGTATCTGGCGAGAGTCATATGATAAAATAAGGACTATTGCACCAGATTTGAAATTAATACAGGGCTTTAATATTTTTAAAGTCATCAAAATGTCCAAAATGTCTTATCGGGAATAAACATATTTTAAATCGATTAAGGGAATATGGAAACATGTCAAAATATGTTTTTAAATCGTTTTCAGAAAATACTAGCACAGCAGTCGGGGGTGGTGATTTAATAGATATCAGAAGAAGGTGTCATAGTTATCAGATAGCAGCGCATCACTTATTAGTATGCAAAAGGGTAGCGGATTCTTTACATCACGTTTAAGTTCAAAATGGCTCAAGTTTTGAAACATGTTTATGAAAATATTAGCGAAGTGGGAAGTCTACATTCTCCCACCACACTTGCTTGAGTCGCTAGAGTTGAAAAGAAGTTAGCGACAGAGTATTGACAGAATGAACCCAGCTACACTGTTCATCAAAATGATAGAGTTCGCGGTAGTCATTATCAAAAAACAAAAGCCTTTTTCCATTGCGTATATTACAGACAGTTCTTTTGACTCTAGACGAGATTCAAAGACATCAAAAATGTTACGTATGAATCTATGTATATATTTATTGTTAACCCGTCAAAAAAAGTACACAGACGGAGTACATGAAATAAAATAAAAATAAAAGAAAAGAAAAAGTGACACTGCCAAAATAACTTATATACACCCACATATAAAAAAACAACATAAAAACGAATCTACATAAGTAAGGACTGCCATTCGTGTTCTAACGTAATCAGCTGTTTCTCATTATTGGTAATGGCCAATTGAATGGCGACGGGTGCGTAACTTATCCCAAATTGCTGAAGGATCATTATGTTTCTGGTCCGTTTTGGGAGCTGGAGTAGGAATGTGGCATAATGGAAATAGGTAGTGCGAATTTATATTTTATCCTTTCTCGTAATAACTTCTAAAATGGTTACGAATAAAGAATATTTGGCAAACACACAGAAGTAAATAGACGACCTAGTAGATGACGATTTAAACTAAGTTTAACAGAAACGGTACCAGCATAACTTGTTCCAATGTTCTTATTTATATGTTTTACTAGCAGCAAACAAGTAGATATCAAGCTATCATCTATTGGTAAACCAACTTACTTCTTGTACTTGTAGTTGTGGCGGGAATCAGGCATTTCCACCTCGCCCGGCATCGATGATCTTAGAGACCTTTTTGGACCATGTTGTTCGATCTTCTGCCAGCTGCTCTGCAAAAGCGAGCCCCTGTGTTGACCATCTGTGACCGAATTTTCTGAAACTCCCGATTGGTTCTAGATCTGACTTGGCCAGGTTCCACCAGTTCTGTCCTCCTTGGCGTTTCTTCCAGTAGCTAATAGGCTCAATTAGAAGTATTTGGCGAGGCATGTACTCTGGCGGTTTCCGTAATACATGGCCCAACCATTTCAAACGGCGTTCTTTAATAGTGAGCACAGCATCTCTCTGAATATTGCACATTCGACGTATATTAGCGTTGGAGATACGGTCACGTAGCTGTACTCTGAAAATTCTTCGCAGACAAGTATGCTCAAATACCTTAAGTCTATTCCCTTATTGTGAAGGCATAACATCATAGTTCCCAGTCTCATTGATTGGAGTTTGCTTATAATTTTTCAAGTTATATAGCAGCAATCCACTTTTACATAAATTAAAATCCGATACTTAAAAGACCGATATTATCATGTGATTTCTGTAACAGAGTAAATATTTCCTCCAAACGTGATAATATTCCGGCGATGTTTATGACGTCATTCGTAAAACCAATTAACGATATATCTTTACCTTTATAAATACAAATGGTTTAACTAACGCTTGGGCTCAGATTACACAATTATTAAACAAATCAGGAGAAGCGAGATACCCTTGTTTGATCCCTTTATGTACGTATACTGGCTTTGCAGTGATCCTATTCTTAAGCTTTGGTCTAACATTTAGACGATCATACAAGCTACAAGCTAGAAACTTGGATAACACATATGCTAACATCGATATTATATAGCTCAAAGAAGATTTGTGAATGAATGCTTGAATCAAATGTCCTTTTGGCATCATACTAACCTAAGGTGAAACTTTCTTCATTATTATGTGCATTAATCGGACTGTTCGCTAGTGCATTTGGGGCATGCTTGCAGCCTAGTTTAGGCTGAAAACCTAAGTAGTTGGGTGGTATTTTACATTTAGACTTTATTTCACTGATTATCAGAAGTTCAAACAGCTTAAAGATTACGGATGCAGCGTGATTGGTCTATAAGAGGACGGGTCATCCAGTGACTTCTTTTTTTTGAAAATGGGAGCAATAACACCTAAACAAAATAGATCAGGGTGACACCTTGATTTATCACAATCTGGTAAGCAATGGATAGATGTTCAAATAATAGATTACTGCCATGTAGAGGGTGCAGGGCACACAAGCTATTGAATTTTGAAGAATTGAAGAATCTTGAAGTGTTTATTTTTATTTTTTTTTACACTGAAACGCTACGTCAGAACTAGAGACTACAAAAACTATTGGGCTCCGGTTTTACGACACTATCGAGCCGAGTTGTAACACTACGGTTCTTAGACACATCGGGATGCTTGAGCTTGTCTGCAAAATACTGAGCCCCCTTGTCCTCACTGATTTGCCGATACCTTTTCATTACTTGTCTCCCGATGTTTAGAGAGCAGCTTTCATAATTGATTAGGGTTTTCTATGATCTTTTCCGCAGTTTTTTTGGAGATATAGTCGGTGAGTGGTGAGTTCTTTATTAAATTGCGTTTTTTGAGAAGGAAGATATTACTCACTATACCAGATTTTGGGCGATCACACTCGTTCTATAATTTAATCCAGAATTTTGGCACATCATTTGCTTTCACTAGTTCATTGTTCACATCTTTTCACATGGGTATTTACCCTAAGTCTTTTTTTTGGAGCGGCATCTTTTTCGACAGACCTTAAAGCATGGGATATTTGTCCTAAGTAGATATTGAGCGGGGATTTTCATTTCTTGAAGGATCTCATTGTAACTAGTTGTATATACTTCCTTGTCAACATTATCCCAATTGTTATATGATCTCCATTTGCCGTTGACTTTTTCACTGTGGGAGTTTGAAGTAGAGAGGAGAAAGGATATTAGTAAGTGGTTTGAATAGAGTCCTTCAGCACAAACTGAAACCATAATATTAATGCAATCTTGGGAGTATAATACCTTTTCCAGGTTCGTAACATTTTTGACAACGATTATTAACGAGTACGACCTGTCTTTTTGTAATTAATTGTAAGTAACTGGTATTACTCCCATCAAGAATTCACTTCTTGGCCTATGGTTATCTTCCAAATTACAGTTTAAATCACTAATTTTCATCACATGAAGACTAGCCATCCGCTGTTTCCCTGCCATTTTTTTTTGTTTCCCTGCTCGCTTCCCTGCCATTTTTTCTTAAATGCAAGAGTAAATTTTGCTCTGATCTTTCATCACCATAGTCGGTTGGGAGGTATAAATTGATAATTACAAAGCTGTTAATCTTGATCCCCTGACAGAAAGCATTTTGAGTAAAGAGCTGCGATGAAGAAGAGATGTTCTGACTCAGAATAACTACAAGACCTCCAGAAGGGTGACCTCGGGAATTAGATTTAGATGCAGGTTGGATGAAGTAATGTAGATTGGTAGACAATTTCAGATTTTTCGTCTTATTTTTTGTCAGGAAAGGCTCCTGTAGGCATTTTATATCCTATTTAGTTGCAGTATAAGACGTAAAGGGTACACAATCCAGCACTTTACCATTCATATTCCAAGAAAAGATACAGCGCATCGTTTTGTGGATTGAAGGGGACTAGTGGACCTACTTTGAGAGCAAGATGAATGGTAGAAGGTGTGTTTGTTGGATCTGCAGTTCAGCATTTACGAGGTAGCTTGCATGGGTTTTCCTTCGTGCTTACACGATCTAGGCTCCCAGAGACTCTAGACTTTTCTAAATTTAGTACAGTCATTGGCCAGATGTTATGCCTTATGGCAACGATAAAAATTATCGTCGTAAGAATTGAAATTTTTCAATTTCAAAAAGCTCTAGGCAGGTTTTAAGTGGTCGGGCAATAGCTTAGGGTAGATCGGTTTTCTGGAAAAGTACAATTTCTGAGCTTAGGTCTCACCACAGTGTGTTGCCTTTTTAAAATCTCAAATTAAGTGTGGTAGTCCTTCTTCACATACAGATTTGCTTAACTATGCCGATGTACTGGGGCTTCATGCCTTGCGTCTCGATTTTATGTTGTGATGACAATGCTTTTTCAACTGTTTCGGCAGAAGCAGAAGAATCGGTGATTAGCCTCCAGTCAGTTCGGTTACGTTTCAGTAACATAGAGTCGGTTTAAACTTGAGTCGGACCCAGGTTGTCGATAAAATAATTTCTAACACTAGGGGAGATCAGCAAAGCAGGGGGATTTTTCACAATGACAGAGTATAGGCCATAATTGTTTCTGATTTACTCTGTTGCACCTTGTACAGTGGCTTTTGGGAGAGCAAAGTTCTGAATATGATTGTAAAAATGAATGCTGAATAAATATGCTGAATGCTGACTAAAAACTGAATGAGGGAACCCAGGAACAAGGGAAGTGCAAGGACCCCCTCAACTGTTCTCCGCAGTCCATCCAAGTTTATTTTACTTGCAGTCAGTGTTTTAGTCGCTATACACTTGCCGTTCATTGCGTTCAAAGAGAGGTGATGAAGTTGCTAGAGCTCTTGAATCTATCTTTGAACAAGATTGTTAAGAAAAACAGTTCGGGATGGTGAATTAGTTAATCTACATGTAAAAAAGGTTTCGTTGAACTATAATACAATACTCTATCATATTCATAGCCTGATGAAGGTGGCATCGGATGAAAATTTGATAAAAACAATTCAAACTTAAATCTCAAGATAATGTACATTTAACTATACTGCTGCTTTTGTTCAACATTTACATAAAATTGTATTGATTTATAATCAATGTCTTCATTAATCTCTGTCCGATCATATCTATTTTGTAGTTCATCTCAATAGCAATACACTTGCCATGTATTAAACAATATTCCAATGAAGGGAAGGAAGTGAAAAAGAAGTGAAATTCAATGTCGGTGATACAGTTCGAGTCAATCGAACAAGAAACATTTTGAAAAGCGATATTACTTGTGCTCCACTGAACTTTTTAGTGTCAATAGTCTTGGACGCTAAACCTGCAACGTATCGTCTAAATAATATGAAAGATGAAGAGATTCTTGGCGGTTTTTATGAGTATGAACTTCAAAAAATTGACACCACTAAATGTGTCAAATTGAAGAGATATTAAAGAGTCGAACTCACAAGGCTAAGAGACAGTTGCTTGTTCGTTGGTTAGGACAAAACTCTTATTTTGATTCTTGGATTGCCACTGAAGATGTCCAAAGGGCCTATTAATTTATCTGTGATATTTACGTCCAATGTCTCTGATCCCCTCTATGATGACTAGAATAAAACAAGTGACTTTTGGACAAAACTATCTCCCACCATCAAATTCGAGGGAAGGCATGAATTTGCTCTTGTTGATTTTTTTCGCAAAAATAAGTATGCCATCCTGAGAAAGGATCATGCATATGATTTAAAAGTTAGACCGCGTGATTAGCCACTCGTTACCACGAAGCCGTCCTGGCTGAGTGGTTGGCCCGCTGACGTGGGAATTCTTTGTCCAATGGGCACGGGTTCAATCCCAATTGTGACCAGGTATTTAGTTTGGGATTGGGGGTCAATGGCGCGACTCTGTAAGCTCAGCCAGAGTCGACCCAGCTCTAAATGGGTACCTGGAGAAATCTGGGGAAGGTAAGCAGGAAGGGTGTTTGAAACCACAGGATCGTGGGCCCCCGACTCCCCATTGCACTTCCTGGCTGAAGGGTCGTGAAACGGAGATCAGCACCGCCAATTTGGACCTTAAGGGTCTAGTGCTGTCTTACTTACTTTTACTTACTTTATTTAAAGAATGGATCGAATCAATTAACTCGGGATACCCCTTCATCATATTACCATACAAAGAGTTTACAATCCTAAGATAAGTCCTGGACCTGCGATTGTAAATATTTCATCTAAAAAGCTTAGCTATGTTGAAGAAAAAGTCCTAGAACAAGGGCCAAAATTTTCGTTTTTACCGAAACAAGTTCCAGTTGCAGACTTGGTAGCATCTTTAGAATCCTCTCTCCACAAATGTAGTGCTCTTGTTTCAAACCCGATACAGTTAGATCTTGTTTAATTAACACTCTTTACAACACCTCATTAAAACTTCCTAATTCTCCCAATAACGCAATAGAAAAATCATATGACACAAAAGTTTTAAATAAACTCCGTAAAGATTTCTCAATAATAATCACTAAAGCCGATAAAAGCAACTCCATAGTAATTATGAATAAAACTGATTATGATGGTAAAATTCAGTCACATTTAAATGATACAACCACTTATGTTAAATCAACCCATGCCCAGACTGATCAATTTGCTCAAAAAGTAATAAAAGAATTAAAAACTTTGAAAGAAAATGGCAGAATCACTCCACAGTTGTACAATAAATTTCTCCCTCGTGGTGTTTTTTGCTCAAAGTTTTATGGATTACCAAAATTGCACAAACAAGGCATTCCTCTAAGACCCATTGTAGCTAGTACAAAATCACCTGCCTCAAACATTGGAAAATGGTTATGCACTGCATTTAAACCATTGCTTCACTCCCAAAAATCTTATATAAAAAATTCAGTTGATCTTGTAGAAAAATTGAAACAAATAGACATTTCTGAAAATTCCATATTAAGCAGCTTTGACATAGTTTCTATGTATACTAGTATTGATGTTTCAAAATCTGAACAATTATTACAAAATAAACTGGAAAACAATTACCGTCTAATCGAAGAGTCAGCAATAGGTCTAGACATTGATGTTCTCATGCATTTGGTTAAATTATGTAACAAATATTCCATGCACTTCCAGTTTCGAGATTCATATTACAAACAGGTAAGGGGCCTTCCTATGGGAGCACCTCTATCAGGCCTACTCGCAAATATTTTCGTCGAAAATCTTGAAATATTGGGCCCTAGATTCGTATTTTCTTAATCATGTGTTTTGGGGACGTTTCATGGACGACATAATTTCAGTTTAGAATTATGGCGAAAGTGAACTTAAAGGTTTTCTAGAACATTTAAATACTTACGATAGAAACCTGCAATTCACTCTAGAGACCGAAAGAGATGGAAAAATACCTTTTTTAGATGTATTGATAATACGCAGTGTGAATAAACTTGATTTTACGGTTTACAGAAAATCTACACATAATAATAGATACCTTCACTTCAAATCTAACCATCCTCCACAGGTTAAAAGAGGTGTAGTAATATCTCTTGTGGATAGAGTACTTAATATCTGTTCAGAGCCGTATGTTAAAAAAGAATTAAATTTTATTACAGACATACTTTTTGGCAACGGGTACCCAATTTCTCTCATAAATACTGTTATTGCTCAAAGATTAAAGATACATTCTTCTAAAGCCTTAAATCCCACACCAGTAAATGATTCTAATAAACCCACAAGCACGATTTACCTGCCTTATATTCCGAAAATTACTTCAAAACTGAAAAAAGTTTGTTTAAAGAACAATTTACGTGTTGTATTCACAAGTAATTTAAGTATAATGAATCTTGTCAATTCTGGTAAGGATAAAACCCCAATTACTCGTCTACGAGGGGTGTATCAAATACCATGTAGTTGTGGAAATTATCACATTGGTCGAACCCACCAAAATTTAGGAACAAGATTACAGCAACACAAAGAAAGTATTGAAAAAGCGTTAAAATCTAAAAGTAACTCCATATCTTTCGATTCAGCTTTAAGTAATCATATTTTTGAAAATCCAAACCATTATGTTCTATTTGACGAAACAATTCTAATTAGCAATGACCTAGGAATCAAACAAACTGTCCGTGAGGCAATCGAAATCAAACGAAACTTAAATAATAATACATCCCTAAATAGAGATTTGGGTGAATATACACTCAACCCTATGTACACAAAATTAATTATAGAAAATAGTCTAATTCAAAATAAAACAAAAATAGGAACGAACAAAAACAAGCCCAATATCAAAAGAACTATCAGATTAGCTGCAGAGAAGGCAAATATCGCAATAAGAAATCATTCCAATTATTAATAAATACAGTTAGTGAAATGAATGAACCTTTTTATCTTGTAAAATGTTAGCTTTTATCAGACAGTCTTGGCTGAATTTTTCCTTGAGTAATGATGCCAAGGCTATTTTAAAATAAAAAATGGATTTTCAACTGAGAACTTTTATTGTAAGTGTTTTATTGTTTTTTATTTTTTCTTTGCTGAAGACGGCCCTTAGATATAGGGCCGAAATATTCAAATAGGTTTTGTTGGTTCACTGTCTTGGGAAAAAAAGTCCTCATTATTCTCTCTTTTGTTGTTGTAAAAGAGTTTGATAGTATGAATGATTTGTGTTATGCATTCAATAAAAGATTTGCGATTGTAAAAATAGTGCCAATCAATTCAACAATTCAATGGAACAGGGCAAGATCTACATTAGCTCCCCCATTGATAATGAGAAGGATATTCTCAATAATAATCTGAGAGATGTTTTTTGTTTTAAACAAAATACAATCAGTGGTAGAAGCGCTGGAAGCACCAGTGGCATGGATTTTGTTATTTTTGCAGACTGTCCACCCGGATTCTCATCAGACATTTGTAAATTTATTTATACATCCTTTGTTGAGAGATTGTGAGCTGGTAATACCGATGTCCCCCTTTAACGTGTTTTCGAACGAAAAATCACTCACAAACACATTCACCACTACAATATAAATCACCTGCAATATATTAAAGTAGACACTTTATTATTGAAACTCTGTCAGTTAGCATTAAAAAGTTGAGTGGGCGATCCTTTAGCAATAACAAAATGTTTGGCTGTGATTACATGTCATTCTTGACCCATTCAGTAAGATTGCTAGTAGAAAAATACCTTTGTTTGTTCTGATATTAAATTCTATGTTGCAACTCTTAGACCAAGGCAATTACAGAGGTCGTTCTTCAATGTTCGGTTAAGGTCCTGGCAATTGGTTTGAAAAGTTGTTTCGCTCTGTATTGCCCCTTGCTAAAAAAGTTCCGCCCCGTTTGCCATGAATTTTGTGTCCTTTACACTAGATGATTTGGTATCTGAGAAGGATTTTAAAGAAAGCATTTCACGAAATCTCTGGTCCAGGATGCGATCTCTCGGCAAGCGATTAAAATCATCACAAAGTGGGAAAGGTTAAAAATGGTGAGAAACACCTCATCACTCATCAGTCTCTACTCTGGTCAGAAGTGAAAAATATTGCTGTTGTCAAAGAAGAAAGAACGGGGAAAATTTGTTAGTTCGACAAAGAATTTCTTATTCTATTAGGGCAGTATCTACCACATAAATAATATCCTCCTTCATATTTTCAACGCAGAAAATGTTGATGTGAATGTAAAACATGGTTACTACAAGCAATTTTATCAGTTCCTAAAGTTTTACAATTGCATAAATTTTTGTCAGGATAGTTGATTTAAAACGGTCTTGAGTGTTGGGTATCTATAACGTGCGAACAAAAAGTGGGCATGAGACTGAATAACAGAAATGAAGAAATAGAGCTCCATTTCTATTAATCTTTCATGGCTAAAAATAGCATAAAATAAGTACGATCATACAATAGTATGGGCTTACTAGCATCATGGATTGGCAACCATTAAGGTTCTTATAGCCTAGAAACTGCGACAAGCTTACCTATTGTTGGCGTAAGGGGTCTCTTTTTTGCCGTGAATTTGTATTTACATTTTAAGTATAATTAGGAAGTAAAAAAAGGAGAAATACGGTGAAGTTTAATATTAGATTAGTGAAAGTTCATTTCAATGCACTTCAAATGTACAAACTTCTGGTTTTTTCCATTTGATTTTAAGGGTGAAAAAATCACCTGTAAAAGTAATAAAAAGGGAATGTTTAAGCACAATTGTTTTGTGTGCTCATTCTATAGGCAGATAAATTCCACTCGCTTTAAAGTGAAACTTTTCAGAAAACTATATTTTGATATTATCTAGTTTAACTCAAAAGGACAATTATCTTCCAGCGTTTTCAGTAATAATTCCAATATTCGATATAAATTTCAATTAGACATATTAATTTAAATGGCACAATAGTCAAATTTAATACGGTATTCAAGAAATTTTGATCTACTGTTAAAATCAAAACTATTTTTATTAATAAAACCTATTTACGTTGAGAATCACATTTCTCTTTTTTTTTGCTACAAAGAATGTAAATCTTATGAATTTCAATACTTTGTTGAAATTCAAACACGAATCACAGCTTCAATAAAAAAAAGGATTTCTTTTACTGGTTCAAATTCCAGTTAAAAGTTTAGTTAGAAAATCAATTTTCTAGTGTAGCTGAAGATCATATTAGGTCAAACATGGTCAATCTGTTTCTACACCCCTCCCCATAAAAAAGCTATCATGAACCGCTTGAACATATAGGGGTATAATTATACATATAGTTAATTTTTACAATTCTGGAATGAGTTAAGCTGAATGTGAAGCAATTCGTTGAAGTTGTAACTAACACAAAAAACCAAAACAATATTTCGTCCGTTCCTTGTTTGTAGGCTGCTTTGAACAATAAAGTACAATAAATTCGTGAACATCACCCTCTCCCCCCCAGAAAAATAAAGTGGCACCTTCATTCTGTGTTTTTTGCTCTTTTTTCAAATAAACTTGTCGATTTTGTGAAGTATTGGCACCCTTGTCAAATCTACCCCTTCCTCAAGACTTAGCTCTATAGCACCTTTGGTTAGCTACAATACACCTGTTCAAACGAATTACCTGATCACTTATCAAGTTTACTATTTCTTCATACTGGTCCAGGTTTAAGCGAATTATTTCGACAGCTGTATTCGGTCCATATATTCCAACTGGGGCATATTCAACAACAGCGGCTTTGTATCCCTGAAAAAAATTATAGCAGCTTTAAGGAGCTACAAGCAAAAAGTTTTCCAAGAGAAGACGCTGCCTTTCAATTCAGTATTGAAACGAAAATATACTAATTAGGGGTAAAATTTCTTAATAAGACAGTGAAAAATAAAAAAGTAAGACTTTTTAGTACACAAGAAATTACATAAGTACGACCATTTCGGCTTCACACTTGGAAGCATTTATAAGCAGAAAGAAAAAATAACTAAAGAAAACAGAAAAAGAAAAACACAGCAAACACTATGCACAAAAAACTGGAAATGAAAAAAGTATCTTTCTGTGTAAATTTTCCTGGGAAAATTCACCCAAAATGTTCCTCCCCACTGAAAATTTTCCCCATGGAACCTCACTAGCCCCCCCTCCCTAACACAATTCTGGCTGAAAATTTTAAAGTGTTTGTACTTACAGTTAGTTACGAAAATAAATTTTGGGACAAGGAAAAGAAGATATTGAAATCCGTCGAAAATGGCTAGGAATCGAAATGAAAAGAACATCATTGGGATCACCTTAGTCAAGTTCCTTCAGCGATGTCTTACAGTTTCGTTTGAAATGATATTTTGAATGGAATTCTCAAAAAACCTATTCACTCTTTTTACACTCAAAGTTAACGCCTCAGACGCCTGTGCTCTAGCTGTCAGATCGAATCTTGGATAATGCCCTATTTTTCCATCTTATTTTAATTTTGTAACTTCTCTAGAAAATACATTTCTGCTAGTAGCACCATTGGTCGTATTTTTATTTCATGGCTTCAGCAGTAGTTATAGCCTAATAAAGAATAAATCACTGCTCTTTGTAAGAAGATTGAAGTCATTTTCTTATGATTAAGCTGGAACTCTAATTTGACGATGATTCTACCTTAAAAATATTTAATTGAAATTTTTTTTCGAAGGGGTATAGGTAAAAATAAGATTTTCTGGGGGTCATAACCTTTTTCTGTTGAGATGAAAAGGTTTTGAAAAGAATTAGCGATGGTAGCAATCATTATATTTGTAAATAAGGTAGCATGACCTACTTCCATCTACCCAAGATGGCATAATAGTTCCTCCAAGAATATATGATGAAAATATTGAAATAAACTTTTCGTTTTACTACTCCCATCTACCGAAGAGCCAAATATGTAAATTCATAAAAATAAAAAAAAACTGGAAGGGTACAGGGTGGGGGCTTTAAGATTTCTATTGTCCATTATTAAGTTCGATTTTGGGACTTGTTCTGGAAAAGTCCTTCAGATCAACGTAGAGGGTCGTCTAAAATCGTAGAGGGTCGTGTAAAATCCCTCCATTTAGAGAAATATTTTTTTTATATATTCTCTGAGGTCCTGACATGGCCATATCCAGGATTTTTTTAAAGAGAGTTAATTTTTTACAAAACAATTATAAAACTCCTAGAAAAGTTTTTATGCATTTTTATTACTTTTTTCACGAGTCAGGCAAACATTCTAGGGGAAAACGGTGGGCCAAACTCCTACCCCCCCCCTTGGGTACGACCTTGGGACCTGATATTCATAATGATCCTACTACTGCCTTATATAAAACGATATAGAATCCTATCACCCATTTAATTTTTTCATTTTCTAAGGGTACCAGAATTGGGAAACTCCTAGCTTAACTTTAGCTGTCTTTGGGTCCCAAAATTAGCCAAATACTACCCCGCTTCTAAATCACAGCGAACACACCCCTGGTACTGAAAACCAGATTTTAGCTAGAAATTATGATACTGAAAACCTACTATAATACAAAAAATACCCAATTGAAAATCACTAAATTCTTATTGGCTTCAAAGAAATTGAACAATTTTAATATTTTTGGTGAAAATATGGAAAATATGCTGCTTTCACTAGAGCTCAGGGAACTATCGAAATAAACGTTTTTGCTCGTTCTGAATTATAATTTCATTTTTTACTTTTATCTAGAAACCAGGGTGGCTCAATTCACGAAAATAAAGGGACAGGTTGTCCCTTTATTTGCACCAGTTATTGCACCAGTTCCTGTTTATTGCACCAGCGGTGCAATAAGCAGGGGGAGGGTGGGGAAACACCCCAAGTGGCCTTTAACAAGAAGTTGCAGGAAGAGGAGAGAAGAAGGGAAAAAGAGTGAAGAATTACCCGTAAAGTACACGGAAAGATCTCTTAAAGTGGTACCCTTAAAGTACCACGGAAGACCAAGCTTAATTTTGTGAAAACGTCAACACAATCGTTAGAAACGTTATAGTAGCGGCTTGAATTCAGAAATCCTCACATTCTGGAATCTTTAAGCTGTTTTGACAGTACTTTGTTGCAAAGAACTTCCACTGAGAAACTAAAACCACCTGCTATTCCTAATACACATTCCCAATACACGCTATTCCCAATATAGATTATTGTAATGCACCTAATCCTAACAACACAATTAGCCTGAGTGCGCTTTGTTTGAAAAAATCCAGAGTTAGCAGTTGATGGAAGGGAAGGAATGTCGAATCTTGACGATCTGAAGGATTTTGAACAATGGTCCATAAAAATATTAATAGCGATAGCTGCAACCTAGTAAAGAGCGAACCACGGTCCATTGTAATAGGAAGTTTTAAAAGGTGTTTTGAAGCAAAAACGGTCTAGTGAAAAACTATTGAAAATTAAAGTTTATTCAGGAATGGTAACTTTTAGTTCAGTTAGTCACCAACACTTCAAATCCCACACTCTATTCGACAAACTAATACAAACCAGTTCAGGCACCCCCCTCTCCCACACACAAACAGCTAACAAGACCTACCTTCCTCTATCACACAATCCCCTTTAGTATGGATCCTTTCTGTTTTGTGCCGTATCGACTCCTCAAATCCCAGCTGTCAAGATAGAAAAAGACACAAGTAGCATTCAAGGCCGACGATGGAGAACAAGCCTCCAAAATAAGGAGCCAACACTTACCAATCCAGGGGGAGGGACTCTGTTTCGCTCAATAAAGATATAAATTTCTTCAAATCTAGGAGAGCGGATAACTCGACCCTTCCCATATGGCACCATTGCTAAAACATATTTTTTTCAATTTTTAAAACAGACTCACCATATTGGAAGGCAAAAACATAAGTATCACATGTATAACCACCATTATATCCGCAAATTTTCTCCTAGACATATTTGAAAAGATTGGTGATAGAAGAGTGACGTTTGACTTATCTAATGGAATCTTGGCTAAAAGGCTATGTTTGATATTTATCATTGATTAAAACAGCACCATCTATTTGAAAATTTTAATGTATGATTAATTATGTTGGACAGGTTTTTCTGTTTAATAGTTTTACAAGAGCTTTATCTATTAATCTTTTTTAGACCTTGAACCTTTACATGAATGTATTATATACATGAACAGAAGAAAATCTAAAACAGGATTTCTGAAAATATTGACGTTTAAAACAATTGGCTTCTTTTTGGAAGAAGTATTTGAAGAAATATTGTCCAAAAAAGGTTTTCCAATGACAGCGATTGTTGCAACTTAGTAAAGAGTGAACGCATCGTACTCGGAAGTTGAAAAACGAATTTTGAAAAGAAAAAAATAGTGAGAGAAAAATGGTAGATTTAGGGATGGTAACTGTAACTGTGATTTTAATAGTTTTCCCCCCTTAAACAGCGATTTCGCAAAAAAGAAATGTATGATTTATTAACGTGTAAGGCCATATGCCCGTATGAGTACTACAGCTCCAACTCGAGGCTAGATGAGGAAAAATTACCGCTCATGGAAGCTTTGTATGATTCCCTTTACGATCGTCAATGCACATACTGCCAATTATGAATTTGCTAAAAAGTTTGGGCTAGGGGAGGTTGTAAAATTGGGAGGCTTAATGTAAAATTTACCAGGCAAGTGATGTATTAATGTTGTTGGATACTGTTCAGTAACATGGACACAATTTACGAGGAATTTAAGTTAGTTATTTAGGAATCAGGATTTGGGGTATTATCTTTCAATTCCTCATCTGGTTATGGATTTGTTTCTCTAAATCAACAATGAAAAATAGATCTAATGACCGACGTGAATCGGCAATTATTCATGGAGAGATCTGTGATCGTATCTTGGTAACCGACCCGACTGAACGATGCACATGTGAAGAGTCGAATGGGGTTTTATTTGATGTCAACTGTCTTACTTCTCTTTGCCAAAAACGGTTTCAAGCTGGCAAAGATTTAAAGAGTCATACAATAGGACGAATAGTATATATGAAGACGTTCCTGACACATTTATCAGTAAACGATCGAAGCAAAAAACGAATGTTGAAAAAGAAATCTTGAAACACATTATAAATTCAGCCTTCAGTAAGATGTGTTTGAGCGTGAGTGATAGTAGTTGTTTTGACGTTCCAACCGACCAAAAAGAATGTGCGAAAATCATTTCCAATTCAAGTTTCTTCTCGTTTACGATCATAGACTCAAATATACTCCTTTTCTATATAAAAAAGAGATGTAGTATTAAATAAAAACATAGTCACTGGTAGTACCATATTAGACATTAGAAAAATTGATTTTGTTGAAATGTGTGTAAGCTCCAATGGCTGGGGGAGGGACACGTTCAAGAGTATTATGCATACACTGATTCACTCCTGTTGAAAATTAAAGCAGATAATACGTTGGACGATTTGCAAAATGGTGTTCACATTAGCTCTCGAAGGGACTACACTTACTACACTAACCATTTTTTCAGAGCTAATAAAACACCAGGCCACAAATAAGCTGCTATTTTCAAAATCCTAGATGGGGAGCAACTCGATATCAAAAGGTGTGCTGGCAGGTCCGAAGGTGTACTGCATGCACACAAACAATGGAGATATCAAAAAAGTCTACAAGGGGGTGCCGTCAAACTATATAAAGAAAAAACATTGATAAGAGTGTTTATAGGAACTATGTAGAAAATTGTTTGGTTCCAAGTGGGACTGTCATTGCCAATCGCTCTTTAAAATTTAAAAACTATATAGTTGGAGTCAAAAAGTGCCATATCAGTTATATCGGATAACGTCTATGTGTGAACGAATGTTGTGAAGGTGTTACCACATGGGAATTACCTTACTTCAGATTGAAAAATATACGTAAATTACAGACGGCGTCTTGGTCTGGAGAAAGCTAAATAGTTGGTGGGTGGAGGGCCTCTTTTTCTATCTTTACAGTCAGTCTTCAGCTCTGCAGTTTTTTTCTAGTCGTTTTCTAGTGTTTTTATATATGTATTGTTTTTACTATTTTTTTATTTATATTTACTTATTTTTTTGGCTAAGCGGAATCAATGTTAAAAAGTGCTTAATTCTATAATATGAATTTACCAGTAACGCAATCTCGCCACCACATTGGCCGCCACGTTTTCTGACTACCGTTCTGACCACCGCGTCTTAGAACCAGCGTTCTGGCCTATGTGCCCTCTGGAGGGACCCAGTCATGTCCGGCCCTAAAGTTGGACCCTTCTCTAAGTTCATTTTAAATTTTGTTCTTTAAATATCCGTGTAAGTATGTTCATGTGCGTTTTCTTGTTGTTGATTATTCGATGTAAATATATAGTCCGTTTATTTGCATTAACGAGACCATATTTTTATTTTTCTGCGTTTTACTATTTATTCAATCGATTGAGGTTAGGTTCGGTTAGTTGTATTTTTACAGTGAGAGGAGTATGTATCACTTTAAAATTCCGTTCAGATCATTCCTTTTCGGACCAACTATGTCTAACAAAAGAATACTTTTAATGAAAAGTCTTTGGACAACTCTTTAAAACATCTATTATTACTATAGTTTGTGGTAAGACTCCTATCGTAAAATAAAAACTATTGCACCAGAAATAAGATTAATACGGGGACTTGACGTGTTTAACACTATTAAACGAAACTTGTGGATGATTATTGAGGATATAGCGGAATCCATTAAGAATGGTCTCAAGAGATGTTACGCTTATTCACGGTTTGGTCTCATAATGAAAAAATCTCATTAACGGTTATTCTTCATTATCTTTCTCATCAGAGCAAATACATGAGAACACATAAACTGATTTGTACTTACTATATCATCTATAGGGTTGCTAGCGATTCAAGTTCTCTTATAACTTTAAACAAGCAAGTATACCTCGATGAAGTGAAACTTTTATTCTCGGCATAGAATGAAGCTACTAATAAGCCCAATTGGTGCATCCTATTGTATCTCAATCAAAACATATCTGAAGAGTTTTGCGTGGTCACTGATATTTTTCACAATTAAATTACCGCATATCTTCCGTGAATAGTAAAAAAGGTCATTAGGGACCATGATGACACAGAAAAAACTACATGAAATTCGACATTTAGTTTTCGTACTAGGTAATTCAAAACCACGACTTAGGAATGCTGAAATAAAACATGGTATTGACAATGAATTCATTAATATTCTATCTGAGTTTAAATTTAACTGAAGGCAATTTTCAAATGCCATAAGTTGTTAGGCAACAGACAAAGCAATATCGTTCACTTTTACGTTCCCTTGTTTGCAAAAAGAAAGAAAAAGATTTAAAAAGAAAACAACTTGTTCAAGCGGGTGTTAGTTTTTTCATTGTACCTGCCAATAATCGCAGGATTTGTAAGCACTATTTCTTAGATTACTAAATCCCAAAAATTGACGCTGCTAAAACTCTTTTTATCACAAAAAAAACACTTTGAATACAATTTTGATAAATATATAAGTTGCTAGTATTAAGGAGAGAATTGTTATTATTCAAAAACTGAAAATGTATTAAAATAGACACTTATTTTCCACCCTAGGTAATTCAAAACTGCGACTTAGGAATGCTATACCATAACATGATATTGACAATGAATTCATTAATCTCCTATCTCAGCTTTGTTTAAAGTCAACAAAAGGCAATTTTCAACTGCCAGAAGATGTTTGGCAACAGACAAACCAACATCGCTCACTTGTACTTGCCCTAGCTTGTAAAAGAAAGGAAAAGATTTTAAAAGAAAACGAATTGTTCAAGCAGATGGTAGTTTCTTTTCATTATTACTGCCCGAAGAAATCGTGAACACTATTCTCTAGATGGTTAAACCCTACAAATTGACACTGATAAAACTCGCTCTTTTACCAAAAGAAAACGCTGAAAATTATACAGATAGTAGTTTCTTTTCATTATTACTGCCAATAATCGCAGGAATTGTAAACTCTATTCTCTAGATGGTTGAACCCTACAAATTGACGCTAATAAAACTCGCTCTTTTACCAAAAGAAAACGTTGAAAATTAAAAAAATTTTAAATGTAAGAGTTGCTAGTATTAAGGAGAGAATCATTACAATTAAAAAAACTTTTACTATTCAGAAAAAAGTTGCTAATCTTAAAAAAAAACTTCTCAGTATTAAGAATTTTTTTTAGTATTAAGAAAAAACTTGTTACTATTAAGAATAAAATGTTATTACTACTCTCTACTATTGGAATGATTTCTTAGTATTAAGAAAAATGTGATCTTATTAAGAGACAAACTTGTTACTTTAAAAAACCAAACTTATTACTATTATGAAAAAAACTTGTTACTATTAAGAAAAATGTTTTTATCAAAAGCAAAATGTTATTATTAATTGTTTATTATTATCAAAATTTTTGTAGTATTATAAAAAACATGTTACTATTAAGCTACAGATTTATTACTATTAAAAAAACTTATTACTAATATGAAAATTTTTGTTAGTATTAAGAAAAAATTTGTTAGTATTAGAATAAAACTTGTTGCTATTAAGAAAAACCTTGTTACTATTAAAAAGATTTGATTTGCTTTAAGAAGCACTTGTAGCTATAAGGAAAGAACTTTTACTATGATGAAAAACTTCTTACTATTAGAAATTTTGTTAGTATTAAGAAAAACTTAGTGCTATGAATAGAAAGCTTGTTTCTAATAGAAAAAATTGTTAGTTTTAAGAAAAATGTTTATTATCAATAACAAAATATAATTTTTACACATTACTTTTAGAAAAAAAATGTCACTGTTAAGAAAAACTTGTTGCCATTAGGAAAAGGCCTTTTACTATTATGAAAAGTTTGTTACTATTAGAAGAAATATGTTAGTATTAAGAAACATTTTATTAGTATTATGAATAAACTTGTTCATATCGAGAAAAACTTTGTTACTATTAAAACAAAATTTGTTAGTTTTAAGAAAAATGTTTTTATTAAGAACAAAATGTTATTATTACTCACTGCTATCAAGAATAAATGGTTAGGATTAAGACAAACTTGTTACCGTTAAGAAAAACTTTTATTGTTATGAAACAACTTTTTACTAATAAAAATCTTGTTTTAGTATTAAGAAAATTTTTGTCAGAATTAAGAAAAAACTTGTTGCTATTAAGAAAATATTGTTACTATTGGAATTTTTTTTTAGTTTTAGGAAAAATGTTTTTATCAAGAACAAAATGCTATTATTACTCGTTACTGTTAAAAAAAATTGTTACTATTAAGAAAAAATTGTTACCATTAAGAAATTTTTTTATTATTATCAAAAAACTTGCTAATCTTAAAAAAAACTGCTTAACATTCAGAAAAAACTCGTTAGGATGAAGAAAAGCTTGTTACCATTAAACAAACCTTATTATTATAAAAAACATGTCACTTTTAGAAAAATTGCTAGCATTAAAAAAAATTTGGCACTAGGATTAAGAAAAATGCTCTTATCAAAAAAGAAATGTTATTATTACTGGTTACCATTAGAAAAATTTTGTTACTGTTAAGAAAAACTTGTTACTATTAAAAAAAACTTTTATTATTATCAAAAAAGTTGCTAATTCTAGAAAACTTCTCAGTATTCAGAAAACTTTTTGTTAGTACTAAGAAAAAATTATTATAAAGAAAAAAATAATGCAATCAAGAAAAATCTTCTCACTATTGGAAATTTTTTTGTAGTTTTAACAAAATATTTTTATCAAGAACAAAATGTCATTATTCCACGTTACTATTTAAAAAAATTGTTAGTACAAAGAAAAACTTGCTGCCACTAAGAAGAACTTTTACTTTCCAAAAAAAACTTGCTAATCTTAAAAAGACCTCTTATGGTAAGTTAGTGTTAAGTAAGTAAGTTAAGTAGTAAGTTATGGTTGTTAGTGTTAAGAAAAACTTGTTACTATTCAGAAAAACATTGTTACTATTAGGAAAAATTTGTTAATATTAAGAATTATATTGTTTATAATGAGAAAAAACTTGTTGCTATTAAGAAAAATCTTGTATCTATTAGAAATAATTTGCTAGTTTTATGAAAACTTGTTACTATTGAGGGTCAAACTTGTTACCATTATTAAAAAACTTATTACCCTGTGGAAATTAAAAATTAAGGGCTAGCGGAAATAATATCAAACTATTCGTCCCGCTAACAGTCACGAATCAACGACTTTTATTTTTCGATGTTACGGACATGCTTAAAGCAAATTTGTCTTCATTTATGGTAATAATTCTCGATTGAACGACTTTCCAGCTAAAAATATCCTTTCCTACCTATATAATATTGATTTCATTATCCTAAGAATTAGATGTTCCAGTCAAATCTAGTCAAACAATTTGTGTGGATTAGTTTACTAGTAAAACTTGTGTCCTTAAGAATTTCTTTTTAACGTATAGGTAACCATCCATAATGATAAGTGTCAGCAGCTCTTCAGGATTCAACTTATATTCATCTTGGGATGCAAAATTAGGGTGATGTAACTTCCTTTTTATCTTATCTTTTCGTAGAGTCAAAAATACTATTTGATTCATATTATAAAACTTAAGAGCCATTCTCTTCACAACGATGGCGAAGAAGCCAGACTCTTTTATTATTCTGGCAATTAAAGCGTATCCCAAATTTATCTTCCCAAATCAACTTAAAACCACGATGATACCAATTTCCCTTCTTTCAGTGTTTTCAAAAATATTTGAAAAGCCGATGCAAAAAAGGCTCACAAGTTTTTTACAATCTATGGAGTTTTTGCACAGTCATCAGTTCGGATTTTGATCGAAACATACTACGGAGCAAGCATGCACTACACTCATCAGTTTTCTTCATACCACTTTAGATTCTGGAAAAATACCAGCCGCTATTTTCCTTGATGTGCGGAAAGCTTTTGATAATCTTACTCATAAGATCCTTCTTGATAAACTGTCTCATATAGGAATACGAAATTCAGCCCTATCATGGTTTCGTTCTTATTTACACGATAGAACGATTTCCATGAACCCTGACTCACTAAATTCTATTGGTGTAGACTATGGAATACCACAAGGATCGATTCTTGGTCCTACTCTGTTTTTAATATATATCAAAGATTTATTTAGAGCGGTAAAGCGCGCGATTCCTTCTGCGTTTTGTACTCTATGTCACGAAAAGGAAAATACGGTGTCATCTTCTGATATTCTGCCATCCCCTCATGAAGATTTAGTTGCCTTCACTGACGACAGCAATATCCTACGTGCTGAAGCCACGGAACAAGCTTTAGAGGTTAAACTTCACATGCTTATGGAGCGGTCTTACCACCGGTTTGATACTAACCGACTTGCTTTAAATATCGCTAAATTACACTTTCTCATATTTTCTAAAACTGGTAAGGTATGCCCGTCCTTGTCAGCTATATCTACCTCGATAGGACCTTTGTCTCGACCTAACATAAGATACGTGCGTTTCCTAGGAATTTTGTTGGATGGGAATCTTTCTTTTAGAAACCATATCAAGATTTTCCAAGCAAAAATATCACTTGATATTGGGATTATTCGGAAACTTAAACACATCTTTCCTGGATCTATTCTTCGGACCCTGCATTTTTCACTCATTCAGCCGTATTTAACTTACTGCAACTCGATTTGGATGTCTACTTTCCACTCTCTGCTCCATCCGATTAAAGTAATTCATCAAAAGGCTCGCCAGCTGGTTATTAATAAAAGTCATCGAAAAGTGCTTTTGAATGCTTATGGACTCTATGTTGTCTCTTACTCTTCAATGATTTTCAAGTATCTTCATGGTGAACTGCCTCGCTGTTTCAATTCCTTCTTTCCCGATTCAGTTAATTCAAGGAGCTCTTATAATCTACGCAATAAAGACCACCTACCATTACCTCAAGCTAAGACTGTCAGATCAGATTTTAGTCCCCGAATAGCATGTAGTAAAGTGTGGAAAACTCTCCCTGATATTGTCCGTAGCATTCATTCGTTTGATGCCTTTAAAACCCAACTAAAATATTTTTGGTTGATAAATATAAAGGGGAATAAATTTGAGAATAAATTTATTTTTGAGAAGGTTTGAATTAATATCGTTATTTGTTTAATATTATGATGAATAATGAGGGTAGGGCGACATCCCTAGTTTTATTTATTTATTTATTATTACAAATAGCGGTAAGCATCAATTTTTGTCGCAAAAACACAAAAACACACAATCATAATACTAATCTAAAGTAAATTGGCAACGACAAACTAAACAGCAAAAACTTCTAAATAACACGACACTACACAACAAAAGCGTCTAAATAAAAAGGCGTATTTACTAATGCACTCTTAAAAATTCGAACACTCTCTGCCTCGACAACCTCCAGAGGCAAACCATTCCAAGGTCCGGCAACTCTACTAACGAAAGATAATTGACTTATTTTTTTCAGTGGTTTTGGGGGATATAATTTATAATCATGCTGACGAGTAGAGTGATAATGGCTAAATTTAAAAAAATAAATTTGGATCAACATCATCCACTCCTTTAATTATACGAAACACATTTACAAAGTCATTGCGACGTCTACGAAACTTCAACGACGGGAGTTGAAGCCTAGAAAGTCTCTGCGGATAGGAAAGGCACTGAAGGTATGGGACCAATCTAGTGGCCCTTCTCTGAACCTTTTCTGTCCTATGCTCATCCGTTAGACTTAATGGAAACCAAACAGAAGTATTATACTCAAGAAGAGGGCGAACCATTGATTTGTATAGTAGTAAGAAATTACGAAGGTTAAACCTACTAAAGCTTCTCCTTATAGACGATAAACGATAATTTGCATTCTTTACAATTTCCGAAACATGCTTATCAAATTTCAATTGGGTATCAAAGTAAACGCCAAGGTCACGCACTATTTTGTTAGAAGGGATTCGTATGCCAGACAGCTGGTAAGTATGCACAGGTGGGAGTTTACGAGCATAGTGTAGAACAACACACTTAGAAGGGTTTATGAACATGGAATTAGGTTCGCAGCAATAAGTTAGAGAGTCAAGATCCTCCTGAAAAAGTGGCATATCGTTTTGGTCTCGTACTGGTAGATAAAGTTTTACATCATCCGCAAACATATTGACAGTAGAATGCTGAACAGAGGAAGGCAGATCATTAATAAATAAACAAAATAAAATTGGACCCAGGTAGCTACCCTGGGGGACTCCGCTTAACACATCAATTGAGAATGACATAGCTTCACCAACAACTGAGCTGAGTTCCAGCTGAGTTCGTCCATTTAGATAATCAGCAATAAATGCAATTGTTTTTTTTACCCAATTTATAAGCTGCACATTTTTTAAGAAGGGTGGGTATTGAGACTTTGTCGAATGCCTTCGAGAAGTCGATGTAAATGCAGTCAAAGGGTATAGCTAAATCGGCAAAACGTTGAAAGTCCAAAATAACCTCAAGAAGCTGAGTATTACAAGACCTATTTTTTCGAAAACCATGCTGAGCAGGATTCCAAAGATGATTTCCGTCAAAATACTTTTGAACGCGTGAAATAATCAACTTTTCCATCACTCGGCAAAAAATAGACGTAATTGAAATTGGCCGATAGTTTTTAAAATCCGCCCTGGAGCCACTTTTGTGAAGTGGTTTTACCAGGGCCTTCTTCCACCCTGACGGACAGAGTCCAAGCGCCAAAGATAAGTTAAATATATAGGTAAGTGGTTCTGCAATTTCATGAGCAATTTGCCTTATCATTATGTTCGGGAAACCGTCTATATCCGGCGCATTAGACGTGTCCAATTTTATAAGAATAGTATAAACTTCAGTCAATGAGAAATCTGAATCATCAAATGGAACAAAAATGTCCAACGACGCAATCGACTCTACTTGAGATACAAAACTAGCTTCATTTGAATGAATTGGCTGTGTTTTAACAAAAAATAAAGAAAAATTTTGGTTAAAAACAAGAGCCTTCTCAGCATCACTATCAATCTTTTGGTGTGTATCCTGATGTGTGAACGTAGATGTAGATGGTGCAAGGTTAGGCTTATCCCTATTTACATATTTCCAAAATATTTTAGGTGATGCGGTGCTTGAGTCAATAATACACGACTCAAGCTCTTCACGATTAGCCCTAAGAAGCCGATTGACCTTGTTTCTCGCTAGTGTATATGCATGCCATTCACCTGAATCCTCTTGCAACTTAGTATCCAAATGCCCTTGTCTGACTACTTTACTAAGTCGTGACTCAATATAAGACCGCCAAAGACTATTTTTTTCACGTATTGCTTGGAGTATGTTTCTCGGGAGCTTAGGATTATTTCTGCGAACCGAAAAATTCTTCACCAAAGGAACAAGTTTATCCCTACATTCCCTCAACACTTTTTTTTTTTACAAAATCAAACGCGGTGTCCGGAGAAACATGATTATTTTTTAGTTCATACATGATATTAATAGACGAAATAAATTGTCGCATTGATTCATAATCGACTTTAGCATAACCATACCGATAAAACTCAAAACCTCTCTGTTGAGCATCAATATTCATGTAAATATCTAACACAACATGATCACTATTACCTAAAGGCGGACGGAAATCTATACTCAAGATATCATCGATTGACTTGGTAATAACCAGTTCTAAAATCGATGGAATTGCATCATTCCTGACTCGAGTTGGCCTATCAATATGTTGGTATAAGTACAGATCATCCAATCTATCTAAAAATTGCTGCTCATACGATGAAGTGGACAAACTTGTACTATGCGCACTCCAATCTATCATAGGTAAATTGAAGTCGCCTAGAATAAGGAACTTTGAACTACGACCAACAAGACAAGAAATACATGCTGTTTTTTAACTTCATTAAAAAAAATCCCCCCCTTATTTCGTGAATTGGAGCCACTGTTACTCGTGAGCCTAATAGTACAAAAACTTAGCGTGAAATATATAAGTGATATTTTCAACTGTGGAAATGTTGGAAAACATGCATAAATTTATTTTTTGGTTCTCATTTTAATTATTTTCTCGAAATCATATATTTACATACATTTTCATCATCACAAATAGAAATTCAATATAGAAACAGATCTTTTGCTTGTCAGAATCATCAAAAAAAAAGAATACAAAGTGTTCTTCAGTAGATCATTCTGTCTACATTGGAGACAGTGATCGCCAGGATTGCCAAATTTTCAGTCAAGAAATGTGTCCCCTGAGCATCCTAAAATGTGCCATCTTTAGCTAAAATGCGTCCATTTTGAAATCTCAAAACAAGAGTTTTTTTTTACCAGTCAATTTCTACTATTGGTAGAATTTAACAAATGAAAATATTGGGAAAAAGGGACAAAAAAAGGGACAAATGAAAATATTTCAAAACGAAAAAGTGGACAAAACAAAAAGCAACAAGTTTTAAATAGTAAAGAAATCCGAATATTTCGACTTCACGTCCAAAAGCCTATATTAATGGAAGAAAAAACAACAAATGAATTAAGCTAAATTAAATGAAACACGTAAAGAAAAGGAGAAAAAATAAATAAACAAAACTTACATCTTAATAAATTCCAATATCACCATGCAAATAGCCATAAAATCAACAATAAAAATATAAGATTATGAAAGTTTGTTACGTAAGTTGCTAATTTATAAGTTACGTATATTTTTTACTAATAAAAACGTTCGTTAAAAATTAAAAGTTCTAGTTGCCTTTTTAAGCAACCGAAAAATTGGAGGGCAACTAGGCCTCCTTCTCCACCCCTTATTTCTCAAAATCGTCTGATTAAAACTAAGAGAAAGCTATTTAGCTAAAAAAAGAATTAATATACAAATTTCATTTTAATAATTTATGTGCGGAGAGCCAAAACCAAACATGCATTAATTCAAAAACGTTCAGAAATTAAATAAAAAAAACTAATTTTTTTAGCTGAAAGTAAGGAGCGACATTAAAACTTAAAATGAACAGAAATTACTCCGTATATAAAATGGGTTGTCCCCTCCGCAATCACTCGCTCTTTACGCTAAAGTTTGACTCTTTGCCACAATTCTACTTTTTAAAACAATTAAAAGCTTTAGCGTAAAGAGCGAGGGATTGCGGAGGGGACAACCCATTTTATATACGGACTAATTTCTGTTCGTTTTAAGTTTTAATGTCGCTCCTTACTTTCAGCTAAAAAAATTAGTTTTTTTTTATTTAATTAATTATAATAACAATTTTTATTACCATACTTCATTTTTACCTATTAGTGGCACTAACTCTTAGAGAGACTCTTAGCCCTTTTTGGACGCAGAATAATCTTCAGTAACTAACTTCTGAACTCGTAAAGAAAATTGCAGGGGCGGATCTAGAGCAAAATCTTGAGGGGTTTCAATGTAACAAAGGTGCTAATAAATGACAAGATTGACAAATTTATTCAAAAAAAAAGAGTAAAAAAACTGGATAAGACGGGCAAATTGTTAAGGAACCGTGCAACATTAGACTACTGAAGAATATGATCTCCGAAACCTAAAATAGGGATTCTGTATCTCTTCTAGAGTTTTATGAAATATTTCTCAGGAAAACCTAATCTCTAAATACAAAATTATGAATTTTGTTTTTGTGAGATTTTTTAGCTTGATCAAATTTTTAGAAATTCTAATTAAATATAAAGCATCAAAATAAAAGTCGACTGGAACCAATCTAGCTGCAGTCTCTTTCAAGGGGGGTATGGGGATCTCCAAATATTGTCACTTGCACGTCTAGCAGAAGATGTTGTCTGATCTTAATAAAACTATTTGAGCAGTAAGAGCAGTGTCTTAATTCTGGCATTTTGGGGTTGGGACCGGGCCCAATCCTATGGAGAGAAATTCTTGCTTTTCAGACCCCTAAATCCTTACAATCTCAACATCTAAGAAAAGGGACTTGTCCGATCTCAATTGATATTGCTAGGATTCAAAAATATGTTTCCTCGTTGTTGCATTTTTTAGGGGTGGGGCTAATCCTAACTCTTCGGGAAATAGATAAGAGGCCGTAAATTATTGTCACTAAGATGTCTTCCTTCAAGAATGTGTTCTAGGATATATAAAAAATTAGTGTAAGATAAAACTATTCTAATTGCACTAGTATCCTTGTTGAAAAAAAGAATAAGGTATCTAAATAATTGTTATGATTACAATTGCAAGTAGGAGACGCTGGATCCTAGCCAAACTTGGTGCAAAGTAAAAGTCAATCTGCAAGTTGAATCTGTCGGGTATTTCTAGAAGTGAGAATTCTCACTTCTTAAGGGGCAGGCGGGGAGCTACAGAAATTCTTGTTATCAGGATTTATACCAGAAAAGGTTGAGAGATCGTGCTTAAAATTGCTGAAAAGCAAGGACGTGTTCAAGTCGTATATTGTTTGGGAACATATGTCCCCGATACAACCTTCCTTGGGGTAGAAGAAAGGAAAGGGGGAGTGAATTTTTGTCATCACGATATCTTTACTATGGATTGTGTCATCAGATCTAAAAATTGATGGGAAGTAAAAGCTAATATGCTAATTGTGTGTTTCAGAAGTTTAAGCCCGGATCAATCTCTGTGAAAGCAGGGGATTAGGGCCCCAAAAGTAATCGGCATGATCACACCTACATTAAGAAGACGACGGATCATGTTAAAATTGGTAGGAAGTAAGAACTAGGGTTCCAGTTGCGTCTTTTGTGGATCTCTATCCCTTGCCACAGGGACATCTACCAGAAGAGGTTGTCAGATCTCAAACAAATTTAGTCATAAATAATGTATAATGTGCTAACTCTACTGTATTGGAGTCATGGACAGATCCAACCTCTGTCAGGAATGAGAAACAGTTAAATTCTTGTCGCCAAGATATCTGCCGAAAGAGATGGTCTGGTCTTAGCCAAAATTAGTGGTGAAGAAGAACGTCCTAATTATTCCTTTTGGGTTTCCAGGCGCAACCCGACTACAGCGAAGGGGACCGCTTCCTAGACCCTGGCCTCAGATGGACATCTATCCGAAGGAGGTGTTGTCAAACCTTTTTTTAGTCCAAAATCAGAGCAAGTATCCTATCCTGTCTTCCAATTTGATAGTAACCTACTTGCTCTATGAGATAGAGGAGGAGGAAGTAACTTTTTTTCTGTCATTACGAATCTGCTGGTACGGGTTATCAGATATAAATCATAGCCTATTAGGTGAGAAGTAAAAGAGCATTAATTACAGTTCCACATACTTACTGAAGAATAATGAACATTTGAATTTTGTTTAAAACCATGATTCTAAACATGGGCTTACACATCACCAGATGGGTAATTATGTTTCTAGGAGAATGGGAGTTTTAAGAATAACTAGGGCAGTTTCACATTTCCTCCTTCTTCATTTGTCTCGTTTAAATTCTAGTCTATGCTAGATTTTTTTTTTTTTTTTTTTTACTCATCAGACCATGAATCCTTATATAGTACAATTGACGTTCAGACCATCCATGAAGCAATAGCTTAAGTTCAGACAGCCAGCCAAAAATAGCGACGGTTAATCAACATTTTTATTACCTTGAGTTAACATAGAAAAACACTGAGCTAAACAGATTAAAAACCAAGCTAGAATACTTCAAAAGGCTAATTAAGAAATTCTCTTTCTGGTTGGACACTGAAGACGGCTTGGCGAAATATCTAACTTTGTCCTTTTCGCATATTTTGTCCATTTCACATCTTTTTTATCCACTGGCTTATGTTGCCTTTGTTTTCCCGGTTACTTACTAATATTATTTTGTTCTTGTATACAATTCTTTCTTCAAGTTTGAGGTAGCATATATAAAGAAAAGTTTTTGTATTTAAAAATTCACTGTAACTCGCATTAAGCACTGCAAAACTTTTTAAGCCAAAAACAAAATTAACCAATGTTATTAGCAATATGTGATTTAGTAGGGCAATCAAGGTATCGGTAAGTTAATAATGCTTGATCCACCCAAGGGGTTATCTCTGGAATTAACAAAACTTTTTGGGACCAAACGGTAAAATGAGAAAAAAACGAGACATTTCTAATGCCCCCCCCCAGAAATTTGATGGCTCAAAGAGCTGGCCGCTCACGGTTTTAACCACCCATGGTTCGATAGCAGTGTGCACATTCATGCAATTTTCCTAGCGGAAGGAATTACATACTTTTTCACGTGGATTCAACGGTACTCATGTTATTTTCAGTTTAAGATAAGATGAATTCAAAGTGAAATTCACATACAATAATACACTACATTAATCCCTCCAAAGGCTCGCTGGTCTTTAAAGTATGGGGAAGGCATACGAGTCACTTACTCAGAGAAAAAAGTCACTTGCTTACAGAGAAAAAAATGAATAATTAAAATGAATAAACCCCAATGAATTTGGCTCAAAAAAAGGAAAATAGGAAAAAAATAACTCCTAAAAAGCCAAAAAAATATTCAACTGTTTTTTTTTTTTTTTGAACAAGGTAAAAGAGTGGCACCTTCGAACAGATTCAAGCAACCTATTCCATATAATATGACTCGTGGTTTCAGCATTGAAGTCTGGCCTTACCGAAGGGGTAAAAGGAACCTGAGTTAAAGCTGCATAAATCCTATAATCATTTTGAACATATATTATCAGAGCCTTTACCTTATTCTCTACAACTGGAAGCAGTAAGGTATTTTTGTTGTTACTTTTCAGTTAAACGAAACATACTCAAGAATTACGCTGTGTAAGATCTGACAGAAACCGGTCTCTCTAGAATCGGTTGATTTGCTTATTTTGAGTAATAAAGACTACGATGTAGCTATATTTTAATTAAATATTTAATATAAAAAGGTGGTTAGGGGTAAGGTTTGGTATTTAATAAAATCTGTTCTGCACGGCCCGTTTTCCATAATTCTTTGTCGTAGTTCCCATGGTTTTGTTTATACAGTACTATATTATCATCATGTTTTGGTCTATTTCATTGGGATTATCCTAACTTCACTTTTTAGGTGTGTTCCGTTTAACAGACAAGTACCAATGTTCAAATAAATTTTCGGAAAACACTGTGTTTTCAGCGTTTTTACGACTTTTTTTTTAGCTTAGATCCTTTGGCTAAACCGCATAGCTTTTGAGAATTCACGTAGTTTTACACATCGTGGAATCGCATCATGAAAGTGATAAGCAAAAGGAATTTGAAGTGAAGGATTTCTTTTAATCCACAGGAAAAATTCAAAATAATTCCCGAAGATTTTTTTTCGAACTAGAAACTGCCAAAACAGACTGGATTGCAAAGAATAGCTCATTATTCATTCGAAGATTAACTTATTCATAAAATCAATTAAACCATAGATAAAATTTATTGTGACAAGAGACAAATCTATTACCTTTACTCTCAATAATTTTATTACAAATTGTAGCGAAAAAATTGATCCCTAGTATAGCTCTACCCCAGTGCCGTATCTGAGGGGTACCCACTTTGAGCCTCGCCTCCATAAAAAGAATTCTTTTTTCCGACTCATGCAAAATTAGCAAAAATACATGTAAAAGTGTATTTGTTACGCCTTGTAAAGCTTTTTTACCCCCCTGTCCCGAACAAAAATCCTTGATAAGGTCCTTCTCTAGACATTAGTGACTGACACTATTAGTGTAATAGAGAATATGTTAATGTAAAATTACACGATGATAATTATTGTGCAATTTTCCTGCGGAGATGATTTTCTTATTGTAAAGATCTGACAAACCTCTCGACATTTTAATTTTAAAAGGATTAAAATCACGTGATCATTAAAAAAAAACACCTGCAGAGACATCATTACAGGGTCGTATCCAGTATTTTTTCGGGGAGGGGGGGGGGTACACGAATAAACTTTAAAAAACACATCAAGTTTTGTTTATATATTTTTGTTACGTTTTTATGTTTGTTGGACAATCATTTCAAGAGAGGTGTTTCAATTCAAACCCTCTAACCCCTCTGGATACGGCCTTGTCTCGTTGGTATGGTTTTCATGGCTATTCCGTGCGGTTTTTCGTATCGTGCGGTTGTATTTTCAACATTATTTTGGCTGATAGTTAAGATACAACCTCTAAAGGTTATTACAAATTATTGGAACACATATGCATCTTTTTTTGATCCGAGTCTATCGCTATTAACATTAAAAACTAAAATCAAAGCTCTGCTAATTAGTAAATATTAATTTGTGAGTAGCTCCCGGCCCTTCAGCTGTCGGATAAATATTGAGAATATTTTTGATAAATGCTTTTTCTGCATTTATTTTTTGGCGTGGGATAGAGTGAGAAGTGTGATGACATCCGTTTCTTCTGGGTTTGATTGTTTTTAATGTTGGTATTGTCGCCCGGCTTTCGAGCCAGTCTCCCTGCCGGGGATGTTATGTGAATAGTTTGAATATGTATAGTTAAAGAATAATAAAGAACTTGAACTTAAATCTTAGATTATTAAAAGAACAATAATTGTTATATTGTATATTTATTTTTTTATCTATAAATCTTTTCTCGAAAAGAATAATATATTTTCTTATGAAAATTGGCATGCTACAACCTTTTTAAATGGAAAAACGATCTAGATAGGTCACGACTATGGGAAACTCGTTTATGGCCTTAGTTTCTTCCAACTTTTTTCATATGAATGACGTCACAAATATTGGAATGTCTGTTGCTGAAGATCAGTGCCAATTTTTTAAAATTAAATATTTAAAAAATATTAAATATTAAATATTTTCCAAAGAACATAACAATTTAATTTAATGTTCTATAATATAGTATAGAATAATTTGTCAGACTAAGTATGCAAGAACGTTTGTAGAATAAAATAAAATTTATTTTGCGAAACAGATAATAAAAACTTCTTTGCGCCCAGCATAGATCGGCCCTTGGATAATCAACTTAAACCATGAAGCCCATCAAAATTAGATTACTTAGCAAGCAAGAACAGACCCTTTCTAGTAGCAAGATCGAGTCATAATTCGCATGAAGAGCATTCCATGCACCGAGGGGTTAAAACAAGATGAGGTGGTACATACCCTTGTCTACTGAAGAAGCTCCTAGGAACTTTCAAAAGAGTGTGCATACTACAATCCATTTCTAAGTTAGAGTCCATCTCTAAGTTCAGCAAGCACAAGGAATGATGATATTTTTTACACCTGGTTAAAAATGGACCATTCACTGAAGTCACTCCAGTCACGTGTTTGATCAAGCTTAAATTATTTTAACTGCCCCTCATTTTACGAATAGAAAATGAAGGGAGCATGGCATCAAAACGCAACGGAGTTCTTAGTTAATACAAAAATTCGAACCTTAAAAGGGCAAAATCCATTGTATTAAACAAAAGAACAAAATGACAATTAACAAGGGTTTAAAAAACTAGAAACGTCCCTTGCTACCAAGGGCGTATCCAAGGGGCTAGGGGGTTTGAGCCCCTCTCCCCTGAAATGTTTGCCAGACTCATAAAAACATGAATATAAAAAGATTATATATGGGTTTTTAAAGACCCCCCCCCCAAAAAAAAAATCTTGGATACGTTCTTGCTTGTTACCTCACATGATAGCTAAAGGTGTGGATAGATGTAGCAATTGCTTCCGACATTACAAAAGCGCATGCGTACAAACAACAAGGTGACTTTTCACAGAAAAAGCACAGTATTCTTGCCAAACCTTCGAAATCTATAACACATGGACACTGAACAAAACAATTCGTTTTTTCAAGCCAATTATATAAAAAAAAAACTAGTTTGTTTTCACTGAAAGTAAGGAGCGACATTAAAACTTAAAACGAACAGAAATTACTCCGTGTATGAGAAGGGCTGTTCCCTTCTCAAAGCCCCGCTCTTTACGCTAAAGTTTGACTCTGTCTCTCAATTCTACTTTTTTAAACATAAAAAAATAGCGTAAAGAGCGGGGCGTTGAGGAGGGAACAGCCCCTATGGAGTCTTCGTTGGAGTCAGGACCAGAAGCTCAAAAGTACCAGTAGATGCAGATTCAGAAGCATTGGTGGAAGGGCCTACATGGAAAGACTTGATATACTTACCACAATTCGTGGTAAGTAAAGTAGCGACTCTGCCACCGAGAACCGCTACCATACTTTCTGTAAATAACGAACAGAAATTAGGCCTATTCTTTATATTCTTCTGCCCCCTCCTCAGTCCCTCTCTCGTTATGCTAAAGTTTATTAGTGCTTAAAAAAAAAAATTCAAATTCGAGTTCAATTGACAATCTATTTATATGCAGCGACAATTGGACAGCGAAGAATGTTGTATATTCGCAAGTTTTACGCAGTTAATTTGTATTGTATCTATCTATCTATCTATCTATCTATATAAAAACGAGTTGTGTGTATGCATGTTTGTTTGTTTGTAAAAAGAGCGTTTGCATATGACGTCATTATTAGTACATACGGCTTTGTATATGCACAGACAATGGGAAAGCCAAGAATGTTGTATATTCGCAATTTTTACGTAGTTTGAAACACATATATAAATCTATCTATATTCACAGGTGGGACACAGGGACACAACTACAATGGCGCGTAACTAATATGGCGCGTAACGACTTACGCGCGCGGGGGGGCTTGGGGGGGCGCGAAGCGCCCCACCAACTAGGTGTTGGGGTGGCGCGAAGCGCCACCCCAACAGCTAGTGATGAAATAATTCAGACGTCATATAATGACGTCACTCGACAAATGAGACCACAAAAAGACCACTTTTTAGGTGATTTCAATTTATTTTGACGGGTTTCTCACAAATTTATATATTTTTTTAACGAAAATACTAAAAAAAGAAAGTTTTCAATGAAAATATCCCAAGACAATACATCCCAAGACAATACATCTGCATATGCATAGTGCATAGCACATAGTAAATGGCACTGCTAATGAGCCTTTAGTGACCCCACAGCAAAAAGTTCTAATGGGAATTTTCAAGGAATTTTTAAGTAAAAAAAAAAAAAAAAATCACTTTGATATCAGGAAAATTTTCTGTAGTTACAGGCTCCCACTGTACAGAGACCTGAAAGACGTTCACTAGCTTAAGAAAAACTAAAATTAAACTAAAAAAACTAAAGTTGAAATAAATGGAAAACGGTGAAAACTTTTCCCGGACGTTATTGAGCTTTTTTGCTTAAGAATTCCTTGCAAATTCGAGCAGGAACATTTACTAACAAGTCCCCATTTCTAACATTCTTTGGTCTGTACTAAATGTTGTCTAAAGTTCCACGGCCTCAACTATGACTGATCGTTACCAAAAGCCTTATTCACAATGGGTTTTTGCTCATGTCAGATTAATTCATAATAAGATCTATCTAACTGGCTAATTCTGGCTAGCTTAGAAAGAAAATTTCCACTCTATGTCTTTCAGAAACAAGTATTCCGCGATAGATATTGACTAAATGTCTGTAAAGTTTTTTTTTGTGTTTTTTTTTGTCTTATGAACCTAGGAACTTGTGATGAAGGTCAC
Source organism: Artemia franciscana (assembly GCF_032884065.1). Classification (NCBI taxonomy): domain Eukaryota; kingdom Metazoa; phylum Arthropoda; class Branchiopoda; order Anostraca; family Artemiidae; genus Artemia; species Artemia franciscana. The sequence continues at coordinate 12,979,944 of NC_088863.1, forward strand.
CGATTGGCTTGTCCAGTTATATTCAACTAAAATTTGATGGCAGCTGTAAACGGATTTAAGTAGGGTGGAACCTCTTTGTCGGTACTCCAGGAAAATCCTGAGTTTTTCCGAATATTCGGACATTTCTTATTCAGATTATGAGTTTTTTCCTATGGTTCCCCCTCGAAAAATTTTTCTGCACACGTGTCTAGGTTGTAGCTAGGCCTAAAATTTAATCATGAATAAGTCAGGCACTAGTTAAATCTCTGCATTAACTAAATCTCATTATGCATGAGCCTGAATTGAAAATTGGCTTTTGATTACAAGATGGCTCTAAAAGTAGATTTTTCATTGTTATTCCCACCCCTCCTAGAAAAAAATTGAAAGCCTCTCAAAATAAAATTACATTTATCCTTCTGATTTAAGTTAGGGAGAGTCCTTTACCGTGAAACGGGCTTCCAAGAAGCGACAAGTGATCTAGACTTACGATTACCCAGTTCTGGAAACTTATTCTGCGTGGCGCGCAGAATAAGCATTTTTAAATGCGGCATTGACTATACCACGGGTGATGAGCTTATAGACACTCAGAAACGCACACCAGGTGGGGTGAGTGGGCTATCCCTTGAATCCAGCTAGTTTTTCCGCTATCCCTGGGTTTTTTGGGATTTCCGTGAACAAAAGTTGGGTCATCTAATATCTCTCCCAAAATCAACATTCGTAAGCTAATTTTCAGGGAGATCTTGGAGAGCCCGATTGTCTCTAATGGAAACTGGGGACATCTCGATAAATTTGTGAAGAATGGAAGTACTGGGATCATGGGGCATTAAATTCATTTACAGTTTTCAAGTTTTGTTTAGTAAATAATCAAAAACTTCTATCGGTCAAGTAACAATTTTAAAATTTAGAGAAGAAAACTTCTAACCCCCCAAACTAATTTACCGGGTTAACCACAAATTTTAATTAAAATCAGGAAAACAACGGATTGTTAATGCTTGAATTGTTACAAATCGTGCTGAGTCAAAGTGATCGGAGGACAACTAGCCACCCACACGCCTATTTCCCAAAGCGCATCTGATAAAAAAAATAGCCATTGTGTTAAAAATAGTTCAAAGATCAGACAAAATCCTGAGGTCCACACAACCCCCCAGAGAATAGGGGCAAGCATTGTAAGTTATGCCTTGGGGGTATATATAGTTCCTATGGAAGGGGTGCTCGTATAAACCTATATACGGCCAATTAGAGTCCCCCCACACCTTTTTCCCCGAAACCCATCTGATAAAAATTTAAAGATAGCCATTTTATTCAAATTAGTTCAAAAATCAGATGAAAAAACTTTCGGGAATAACCCGCCAGTGCCTGGGAAAAAGCGTTGTAAGTTATGCCCTGGGGACAGATAGTTCTTATAGAAGGGGTGCTCGTATAAAATTTAGAAAGGGCTCATTTAATAGGAAATTGAGAGTTTTAGTTCAAATTTTAAGAGTCAAAAGAGATCGGAAAACCCCCATGCCCTTTTTTTCCACAAACACATCTGATAAAAATTTCGAGATAGACATTTTGTAAAAAATAGTTCAAAGATCAGATAACAAACACCTTGAGATTGACACCCCCCCCCCAGATACCGGGGCCGGCGTTATAAGTTATGCCGCAGGGAATATATATGGTTCTTATGGAAGGGGTGCTCATATAAATTACATAGGGGGCTCACTTGAGAGGAAATTTAAAGTTTTAGTTCGTTTTTTAACAGTCAAAACAGGTCAGAGGGCAGCTAGCCTCCCCTCCCCTCACCCTTTTCCCCCCATACCCGTCTGATGAAAATTTTGAGATAGCCATTTTGTGAAAATTTGTTCAAACTTCAGATAATAAAAACTCCGGGACTAAAGCAACCCCCGGTGATAGGTATTTTAAGTTAGGCCCTGGAGGCATATAAGGTTCTTATGAAAGGGGTGGTCGTATAAATTTCAGAAAGAGCTCTTGTGATTGGAAATTGAAAGTTCTAGTTCCTTATTTTGAAGGGAACTAGAGCAAGAGTCAAAAATGAACAGAGGGCAACTAGACCCCCTCCCCTTACACCCTCTTTTCCCCATGTGCATCCGATCAGAATGTTTGAGACGGTCATTTTGTTAAAAATAGTTCGAACATCAGACAAGACAAACTTCGGGGTCAATACAGCCCCCCCCCCCAGAGCCTAGAGGCAAGTGTTACAAGTTCTGCTATACCCCGGAGGCATATAAGGTTTCTATGGAAGGGGTGGTCGAACATACTTCGCGGAGGACTCAAATGATTAGAAATCGATCGTATAAACTTCGAAGGGGGCTTATTCGATTCGTAACAGACGGCCGGACAGACACTATATTTTTATGTATATACTAGCTGTTGGTGTGGCGCTTCGCGCCCCTCCCCAAGCCCCCCTGCGCACGTACGTCGTTACGCGCTATATTAGTTACGCACTATTGTAGTTGTGTCCCTGTGTCCCACCTATGAATATATATATATATATATATATATATATATATATATATATATATATATATATATATATATGTTTTTAACTACTTAAAACTTGCGAATATACAACATTCTTCGCTATCCCATTGTCTGTGCATATACAAAGCCTTATATACTTATAATATCGTCATTGCTCTTATTACAAACAAACAAACATGCATACATACGACTTATTTTTATATAGATAGATAGATAGATAGATATACATATACAATATAAATTAACTGTGTAAAACTTGCGAATATACAACATTCTTCGCTGTCCCATTGTCTGTGCATATAAATAAATTGTCAGGTTTACCGACCCTCGAACATGCAACATACAATTGTCCATGGGAAAAACAATCTGCATTAAGATCTATACCGCATTTTTCTAATGATTGCCCTTGAGATTTGTTGATGGTGATTGCAAATGCTAATCGAATTGGGAATTACAATTTTTTAAATTGAAAAGGCAGATCCGTTGGAATCATGGGAATGCGAGGAATAAGAACAGCCTCACCCTCAAATGGCCCTGTCAAGATTGTTGCCTCTATTACGTTTTCCATTGTTTTTGGGTTTTTTTTACGGCAAGTCGCGTGCCATTGCAAAGGTTTGGTGGGTTGATATTTCGTAACAGTATTATTGGTACGTCTATTTTTAGTTGTAGCACATGTGGTGGAAACCTGGGAGATCCAGGGAATTTAAAAATTCAGATGGATAATTAACAGCTTCATTTGGTTCCAGAACTGTGTCGTCTGACTTGTAAATGACTGCCTGGTCTCGAATCTTGGTCAAAATAATATTGTTAATTTCATGGACGTGTTTATTCTTGGCTGCCAGAATCGGTCGTTCACTTAGCCATTTATGATTTTTATAATTGGTTAGAATATCCGGTAATAACTTTTCAACCAAATCATTTTTGGACGTCACTAAATTACAGAATTCAGCAGGCAGTTGTATGCGTCCTGAAATTGAGTCTACTGGGAGCTTTCCGTTTCCAATTGCCAGCAATTGATCTGAAAATATTTCACCTATTTCAAAATATTTGATATTTAGGTAATGTTTGCCTGAAATCTCCCAAAAGCAATATTAATGTGCTGCCAAAGGGTTCCGAATTTCCTCTCAAATCTCGCAATGATTGCTCCAGAGCCTTGACGATTTTTTGTGTGCCATTGTGCACTCGTCCCAAATAATAAGTTTGCATTGCTGCTATACTTTAACCATCCCAGATGATTTGCAAATATTGCACGTGGGAGTTTCTGTAGAATGCAAATTCAGAGGCAATTTCAAAACGGAATTTGCAGTTCTTCCACCAGGCAGCAACATTGCGGCTAATCTGGACGATGTAATTGCCAACGCTATGTCATTTTTGATCGAATTGATGCCAGAATCAATTTTATCACAAACGTTTTACCAGTACCACATGGTGCATCCAAAAAGAAGATTTCTCCAACGCTGTTATTGACACAATGCATTATCGTATCATAAATGTCTTTTTGCTCAGACGTTAACTTAGAAATATTATTTTTTTTTACATACGACAATAGATCAATCGTATTGTAACTTTGTTCACGATCCAATTCTACACATGACGAAACAGCAGCGTTACGATTAGGTGAAGGTATTCCCAAATCCTGAAGAGGTTTGTTTGCCATACATAAGCACAAATCTTCAATAATAACTAAAGTGTAGTTATAAATTTCTGATGTAAAATCAAAAGTCATATCCGACGTCTCTAACCTTTTTCGATGGTTAAATCCTCGCTTATTTTCGACTTATATTTCTATTTTATATTCGTCATTTATATTCCCTGTGTCCCGGTTTTTAGTTTTCTTTTTTCCTTTATTTTCCAGTTTTTTTCCTTTTTTTAGTTTTTTTTTCTTTTTCAGTTTTTGGTTTTTTTATTAGTTTTTTCTTCTTTTTAGTTTTTTTGTAGTTCTTACCTTTTTTTTAGTTTTTTTTTAGTTTTTTTTCTTTTTTAGTTTTTAGTTTTTTACCTTTTTTTAGTTTATTTTAGTTTTTTAGCTTTTTAGTTTTTCTAGTATATTCTTTTTAGTTTTTTTTGTAGTTTCTACCTTTTTTAGTTTTTTTCTTCTTTTGTATTAATGCTAAAGCCAAGGTTCGAACCTGGAACCTCTCGGACCTAGAACCTGGAACATAACGCTTTACCAACTCAGCTACTTCGGCTTGAATACATTCGTTTTGAGCAGCTTCCTCGGCTGTTGCCATTGTAGGTTCTTCAGTCATTTTACAATTAGAAATTTCTCTTTCAACGATCTTCTTACAATTAAAAATTTGTCTTTGAACGATTTTCTTAAATACCTGTGTCCTGGTCGTCATTTATATTCCCTGTGTCCCGGTCGTCATTTGTGTCCCGGTATCCCAGTCTGTAATTTGTCTTTGAGTGTCCCGTTCGTCATTTATATTCCCTCTGTCCCGGTCGTCATTTGTGTCCCGGTCTGTAATTTCTCTTTGAGTGTTTTTTCTTTTTAGTTTTTTTTTAGTTTTTTACCTTTTTTCTTTTTTCAGTTTTCTTTTTCTTCTTTATTTTTCAGCGTCAATATGAAATACATATCGCCGAACCTTTGTTTTTTTTAACTAAAATCTGGTAGGCATTGATGACCTTATCCAAGTCAAAATCCCAAACCCAATCATCATCGCTATCATTTTCAGTTCATTTCATTTTCATTATTTTCATAATATTATTATTTCATTTTCATTTTCATTATCATTTTCAGACTCTCGCTGTCCAGGTGGATTTTCATCTAACTGCGTGGTTTTGCGTTTTTTGCCTGTTTTTTTGCTGTTCTTGTGATTCCTCGGCACGCTTTCTTTTCTTACTTTTTCTATCAGCCGCAAGCCTATTTTCTTGATGTTCTTGTGATTCTTCGGCACGCTTTCTTTTCTTACTTTCTCTATCAGCCGCAAGTTTTTTGGCATAGACTCTTTGAGCAGCTTCCTCGGCTGTTGCCATTGTAGGTTCTTCATTCATTTTACAATTAAACATTTTTCCGTCCACGATCTTCTTACAATTAAAAATTTGTCTTTGAACGACTTTAATGACGTCACCGTCATAACAAACATGACGACAACTAACTTCATGACCACATGACATGATGACATGACGTCACTCGACACACAGACAACTTATCTTCTATATATATAAAAATAAGTTGTCTGTGTGTGTGTGTGTCGAGTGACGTCATGTTTGTGTGTCGACTGACGTCATGTTTGGCGACTGACGAAATTACAGACCGGGACATCGGGACACAAATGACGACCGGGACACCGGGACATAGGGAATATAAATGACGACCGGGACACTCAAAGAGAAAGCGACCGGGACACAAGGAATGTTCGATTAGCAATCACCATCAACAAAGCACCGGGGCACAAATGACGACCGGGACACAGGGAATATAAATGAAGACCAGGACATAAGTAAAAAAAAAATAAAAAAACTAAAAAAAGGTAACAATTACAAAAAAAACTAAAAAGAAAAAAACAACTAAAAACTAATAAAGCTAAAAAACTAAAAAAACTAAAAAAAGAAAAAATAAATAAAAAAGGAAAAAACTGAAAAATAAAGGAGAAAAACAAAACTAAAAAAATAAAAATGAAAAAAAACTAAAAAGGTAAAAATTACAAAAAAAAATAAAAAGAAAAAAGAAAAAAACTAAAAAAACTAGAAAAAAGGAAAAACCAAAAAAAACTAAAAAGAAAAAAAGGGGAAAAACACAAAAATTTATTTCATCATATACCAATTCAAAAACGAATGTATATACAGACAGGGACACAAATGATGACCGGGACACAGGGAATATAAATGACGACCGGGACACAGGGACACAACTACAACGGGGACGCTGGGGGGCACAGGGGGATATATAAATGACGATGGGGACACAGGGTTCGATTAGCAATCACCATCAACAAAGCTCAAGGGCAATCATTAGAATCATGAGGTATAACTAAAAAAAACTAAAAAAAGGTAAAAAACTAAAAACTAAAAAAAAACCAATTCGAAAACGAATGTATATACAGACCGAGACACCGGGACACAGGGAATATGAATGACGACCGGGACACTCAAAGAGAAATTACAGACTGGGACACCGGACAAAAAAGACGACCGAGACACGGGGAATATAAATGACGACCGGGACACGACTACAACGGGGACGCCGGGGGGCACAGGGGGATACATAAATGACGACGGCGACACAGAGAATGGTCGATTAGCAATCACCATCAACAAAGCTCAAGGGCAATCATTAGAATCATGAGGTATAACTAAAAAAACTAAAAAAAGGTAAAAAACTAAAAACTAAAAAAAAGACCAATTCAAAAACGAATGTATATACAGACCGGGACACAAGGAATATAAATGACGACCGGGACACTCAAAGAGAAATTACAGACTGGGACACCGGGACACAAATGACGACCGAGACACGGGGAATATAAATGACGACCGGGACACGACTACAACGGGGACGCCGGGGGGCACAGGGGGATATATAAATGACGACGGCGACACAGAGAATGGTCGATTAGCAATCACCATCAACAAAGCTCAAGGGCAATCATTAGAATCATGAGGTATCTGAATACGTATCATGAATACGTATCTGATATACGTATCTGAATACGGATTGTTTTCCCATGGACAATTATATGTTGCATGTTCAAGAGTCGGTAAACCTGACAATCTGTTTATATGCACCGACAATGGGACAGCGAAGAATGTTGTATATTCGCAAGTTTTACGTAGTTAAAAACATATATATACATATATATATATATATATATATATATATATATATATATATATATATATATATATATATATATATATATATATATATATATATATATATATATATATATATCAAAGGTGGGACACAGGGACACAACTATAGTGGCGCGTAACGACTTACGCGCGCGGGGGGGCTTGGAGGGGGGCACGAAGCGCCACCCCAACAGCTAGTTTTTATATATATAGATAGATAAGTTGTTTGTGTGTTATGTCTCTCTGTCTGTCTGTCCGCATATGACGTCTGAATTATTTCATCATATACCAATTCAAAAACGAATGTATTCAAGCCAAAAAAACTAAAAAAACTAAAAAAAAGGTAAAAACTACAAAAAAAACTAAAAAGAAAAAAAAACCCTAAAAACTAATAAAAAAACTAAAAAAGCTAAAAAACTAAAAAAATTAAAAAAGAAAAAAAAATAAAAAAAGGAAAAAAACTGAAAAATAAAGGAGAAAAACAGAACTAAAAAAAAATAAAAATAAAAATTAAAAAAACTAAAAAGGTAAAAACTACAAAAAGCCTTCCAAAATTTCAATAATATACAGCAAAGAGTTTTGGCAATTATTTCAGAAGTTTAAAAATGTCACATTCAGCCTTTACGCATAACAACGACAAAATAAAAATGAATTCAGTTAATCAGCACATACATACAATATAATATTAAAAAAAATACATTATTATCTCATTGGGTGTAACAAACACAATAACTAGTTCTTCAACACGAAAAAAGTAAGTAAACGAAAGAGCAGTTACGAAATAAAAAAAAAAAGAGAAAGTACTAGGCAAAGGAAGCGTGAAAAAAAAAATTGATTACAAACCAAGAGTTGCACGTGTGTCGCTTACACCTTTTGTAAACCTGCCCACTTCCCAAAATTTGCTAAATGCAGCTGTTTATACTTTTTAATTGGAAGAAAAAGAACAATAAATTTGGGCACTGGAAACACATTCCGGGATAACAAAAGAAGAACTAAAGAGTTGACCTGCCTCACCTATGCATTTAAAAAGTTTATAATGCACGGCCATGAGGGTTAAGAGTCAATTGTAATCCATGCTGAGACATTGGATACAAAACGAATGGTTTACATGGAAGATAACTTATACATGTCATACGCATCAAACAGTGCGTGGTAACGAACTGTAGTAAGGAGCGACCCGGCTCAATAGTAACCGAAACTCTAAAAAACGAAATTTTGATACCATTAGTTACACCAAAAGAATTAAATTTTAATACTGAAATTAAATATATAAGCTTCATCAAGTTTAGTCTTATCAATCAAAAGTTTACGAGCCTGAGAAAATTTGCCTTATTTTAGAAAATAGGGGGAAACACCCCCTAAAAGTCATAGAATCTTAACAAAAATCACTTTATCAGATTCAGTGTATCAGAGAACCTCACTGTAAAATCTACAAAATGTGGAATTTTAGATTACGGATGAGTGTTTATTTGTTGTTTTTGTTTTTTCCCAGGGGTGATTGTAACGATCCAATGGTCCTAGAATGTCACGAAAGGGCTCATTCTAACGGAAATTAAAAGTTCTAGTGCCCTTTTAAGTAATGAAAAAATTGGAGGACACCTAGGCCCCCTCCTGCGCGAATTTTCCCCCAAAGCCACCAGATCAAAATTTTGAGATAGACATTCTTTTCAACTTAGTCGAAAACCTAATAAATATGTCTTTGGGGACGACGTTATCCCCCACTGTCCCCTGGGGAGGGGCTGCAAGTTACAAACTTTGACCATTATTTACATATAGTAATGGTTATTATGAAGTGCACAGGCGTTTTGCAGGGGGATTTTTCGCGTTAGGGTGGAGGTGGGTCAGGGGAAGGGGTTGTAGAAAATAAATAATAAGCTTTATTTCACTTGGAAGTAATGAGTAGTATTAAAACTTAAAACGAATATAAAGTATTACATATATAAGGGGGGTTCGCCTCCTTCATAATACCTTGCTCTTTACGCTGAAGTATTTTTAGTAATTTCAACTATTTATTCTATGGCCTTTGTGATCCAGGATCATTCTTGAAGATTTGGGATAAAATTTATGCTTTCTTTACAGTACCATTATTAGTATCCTTTATATAGCCCTTCGTTTTTACGAAGGGCTATATACTTACAGTACCATTGCTAGTATCCTTTATATAGCCCTTCGTTTTTGTTACCTTGTTTTTCCTCAAAACTTTTTCCGTGTAATGTATTTTGATTTGATTTTTTTCAGAGATGAGCCGCTGATCCTTCGTATCAATTTCATGTAATATGTAAATATCTGAACCATTTACCTTGTGACAGCGGAACGGTGAAAGCCACACCCGTTAAGAGCGGGTATTGAGGTTCAGTCGTTCAGTCCCCCTTATCACAGGGATAACTCTACGTATTCATTATTAGCATGCCACATCCATACATCCATACATTGGTATGTATTGTTTTGTAAAGTATGGATAATGAGCTTAATTTTATAGACTGAAAATTTTTCTTAGCTGTCAAGGTTGTCAGCACTATTTTCTAGGGGTGTCTTATCTTTTGGGAATTCGTTATCAAACTTACAGTACCATTATTATTTTCCTTTATTTTTTTATTTTACCTTGTTTTTTCTCAGCACTTTTACCGTGTAATATATTTAGAATTTTTTTTTCTCAGAGACGAGCCAATGATTTTTCGTATCAATTTTATGTAATATGCAAATATCCGAACCATTCACCTTGTGACAGCGGGACGGTGAAAGCCACGCCCGTTAAAAGCGGGTACTGAGGTTCAGTCCCCCTTGTCACACGGATCAAAATCCATATATACTCCTTTTTGCTGGAATTCATGGGTATTTGCAGTGTATTTAATATTTCTTCCACCATAATGGTGAGTCATGTAAGTTTTTCATAGCTGTCAAGGTTGTCTGTACTATTTCTAGGGGTTTCTGTTTTCGTTTTCGCTACCTTGTCTTTTCTCAACACTTTTTCCCGTGTAATATATTTTGATTTTTTTCAAAGATTAGCCGATGATCTTTCGTATTCATTTCATGTAATATGTGTGAGAAGTCCCTTTCTATTATTTTTCTATTGCCTTATCACTTTACGACAAGCTGACATCCTCAAATCCTTGTTTACCCATTTTATTTATTTGCTCTTATTTACTAATTTCATTTTCCTCGACCGTTAGGCAACCTTCACTTACGGTCAAACTCAAATCTCTAATTTATTAAAAAACCGGATAAAAGAGGATGGCCCTTAAAAGCGAACGTTAGAACAATATTCGGGGAGTTTTGATTCACAATTTCTGGATGACACACGCTACAATATTCAAAGAACTAGTTTTCGCTTACCCACCCCATAGGGTGATCTCTTACGTATATAAATGTCTGAACTATTCACCTTGTGACAGCGGAACAGGGAATGCCACGCCCGTTATCTACGGGTACCGAGGTTCAATCCCCCGGGTCAAAGGGATATTTCTACCATTAATAGCCAGTTACATCCACACATATGTATGTATTGTTTTGTAAAGTATGGATAATGAACTTTACATTATAGACTGAAAGTTTTTCATAGCTGTCAAGGTTGTCGGCACTATTTTCTAGGGTTGTCGTATCTATCGGAAATTCGTTATCAAACTTACATTACCATTATTAGTATCCTTTATATAGCCCTTCGTTTTTGTTACCTTGTTTTTTCTGAACACTTTTCCCCATATAATATATTTTGATTTTTTTCCTCACAGACGAACCGGTGCTCTTTCGTATCCATTTCATGTAATACAAGGAGATCATCATGGTTTAAATAGCTTTGTTATTTTCTGAAATATTAAAGAATTTTGGTAAATTCAAAAAAAAATAATTTAAGACAATATTTGCAGCTAGATCTAAAGGCTACACTCAGCTCTAAGATTTTGTTTGGTAATATAAGATAAAATAGTTTTTTTTTTTTTATCATAGGCAAACAGCTTATCTCTCGTATCAATGTTCATATGTTATACGACATAAAAAATGTTCATATGTCTAATGACTTAAAAAGATTTATTTAAGTGTCATTAAATAAATCTAATTACAGCGTAGGGGATAAAGCCCAGGAACAAGGCTGTACCAAGAAGTTTGGGAAGGTAAGTTTATTTTTTTTTTTTTTGGGGGGGGAGGTACAAAAAATAATTCACAAAATGGATCAAAAACCTTTTTTTGCATTGTTGGTACTTTTTTGCGATTCAGAACTGAACTTGATTCAGAAAGAAAATTGGGGGTGGTGGAGAGCCTACAACCCGGTGATACTTCCCTCTGGATACGGTCTTGATTCGGACTGCAGTTGTTTTAGAATATGGAGTTGTTTTCTAGACAAAAAATAGACACTAAACTCTGTAAGCACTGAAACGATTAAATATTTATTTATTTCATTTTGATTACTGCCTTCATCGAGGAGGTATAACAAAAGGCCCACTCGAGGCCTTTGACTTTATTTTTTTCGCTTCAGTTTCTTTTTTATTTTTTCTTATTTTTATTCCTTCCAATTATTTTCATCATCATCTTTCAGGATATGTGACAACTGGTGCACAGGAAGGATCTCCAGGAAGACCTCGTGATCTCATTCTAACCAAGTCTGCCTCTTTTGTTGGAAAAGGAAGCGTCTAGGATTATGCTTGGATGCTAATGTTGAAGCCAAGAAAAAATGTTCGTATTTATTAAGCGTAATTAATTTATAAACATATATATATATATATATATATATATATATATATATATATATATTTGAACTGGTGAAGCAAGTACAACCATATGTATCCTATAGAGTTAAGGAAATTCAAGAATTCACTAAACAGGTTAAAACAACTTTTTAATGAAATTTGAGTCTCTTTAACGAAATTTGTTAGACTATTAACGAGAAGAATGTCCACCTGTGTTGGCTTAAGTTCTAATAGCACTCTAAAAACTTAGCATATTGAACTAATTCCATCAATATCCACCGAGAGGGATTCCCCTGTATCAAAAAATCTCTTTGTATGCGTAAAGAGGTCTTCAAATGATCCCATCAAATCAGAGACAACACTTTACTGTTTGCCCGTGGTGATAAACGGTAAAAGTGGTGGTAAAACGGTAAACACTTTCCCGTTTGCCCGAAGCCACAGACCTTCAACGTATGATTCTTTTTTCTAGAAGCAATTCTCATAGAAAGGCCGGTCGTAGGAACTTCGAATAGAGCTCATTCCATCAGAAATTCTTATCTGGCACGTACGCAGGGGGGGGGGGCCTTCGCCCCCCCTCAAATTTTGTCAAATGTTTAATTTCCCTATGGTTTCTTCGGATTTCTGGCAGAAGTAAGACATTTATTAAGAATCTAGATACATGTGTGAAGCCTTTTTTGGGATTTTACAGCTTGCAATTATACGGTCAAGTCACTGCCCATTTTTTGTCTAACTTTTCACCCTCTTCGAAGTAATTAGCGACTGCACTGTTATTTTTTTTTTTTTGTAAAGAGGAGTTTGTTTTCCACAGCAAAATAGAATTATCCTTGATATTGGGGTGTTTATCCCCCTTTTCAGGATAAACTACAGCTTTTAATAGATCAATTTTGGAAACTATCATTTTTCATTAAAATCGACGTTTTCGTAATAGAAGAACTACCCACCACAGAACTAAATCGCTATGAACATAACCTGAGCCTAAGACGTACTTTTGAGGCTTAAGTCTCCTTCCCCCCATCCGCTACAATACTACAGATAAAATTAAATCTGTATTTTCCGATATACGTGCTTTTTGCATTTATTTAGTTACTAAATAAAAAAAATGCTACTTTAAATCTGCTGTTTCGAAGGTTTTGGCCCCCCACCCCCAAAAAGAATATTCTTGTGTACGTGCCTTATTCTTATGCTCTTTTTCAGAGTTTTTTTTTCAACTATTAAATTAAATTGAATTATAATCAAGTAATTGTGGGCATCAAGCCATGGCTAATTGTAGAAAAAGCCAACACAGATAATCTGATTGAGTGAGAACCCTTATTAGGATTGTATAAAAAAGGTCCTTTCGGAAAGTTTTTTTTTTATTAACTGTAGCCGATCATGATCAAACGTATCAAGAGCTTCAAAAAAACAGAAGCTAGAGCGAAAAGGGGCCTGGATTGAAGCCCTAGAATTGGACGGCTTAGCACCCATGAAAAATGTGATTACGAATTTATTATGATCCTCATCACAAAAGAAAAATTAAGAGTTTGTGTTTGGTCCTCTCTTGCGGCCAAAAGTTGCAACAACGTTGACAAAACGTCTGTTATACTGAATTCTTCGCTTGCACCGTCCTGTCTTCTTCTTCTTCTTTTCTTGTTTATCAACCTTAAAAATAATCGCACGATAACTATATACATTAACCCTCTATTGGAATTTTTTCTAAGCATCAAACAAACTATTGCACAGAGTTTGAATCCCCCTCCCCCTAGATTTTGTCCGACTCACACAAACATAACAAAATTAATATAAACAAATTTTTGGTGCGTTTTTTTAAAATTGTAGCCCTCCCTCGAGATTTTTGTCCGACTCGCAAAAATATAATAAAAATTAATATAAGCAAATTTTTGATGCAGCTTTTTTTTAAATTATACCCCACCACCACCACACCCTGCTTTCAATGCAATATCTTTCTTCTTCTTCTTCCTTTTGCCGTATTTTGGCTTTCAAAGTTACAACGATAAAAGAAACTGTATATTATACCTTCGTTTTCAGTAAATTGCAAACTACAATCCCGTCTTTAGAATATTTAGGGGGTGATAGCCCTACTCTTATTTCTGGTTATTCCTGTTTGTCTAGGATTAATCTAATCATTGACGGCAGGATTTTTTATTTTCACATTTGTTAAGATTCATTTAAATTCATTCTCGTTCAATTTTATTTATCCATTCACTCATATTCACTTCTGTCCGTTTGAAGTTGCAACTTCAATGGTTTCATTTATACTCGTCTTAGGTTATAGATGGGTTTTTAATTTTCTTGGAAAACACTTCTTTTCTTTTTCATTAAAGCGCAATGACGCTGGCCTTTAGAGGGTTTAGGGGGGGGGGGGAGATTTGATGGTTTATTTGAGTCCTAATTTATTTTATTTAAGATAAAATTTACATGCCATACAACATCAACATAATCTCCCCCCCCCCCCAAAAAAAAAAAATCAACATCAATTATGTAAGGGACCATGGTCAAGAATGAACCGAGAAGACAAAAATACTAACATAAAATATGAAAGGAGATTAAGGTTGATTTTTCATTTTAGCCTCCGCTCGTTTAGCTTTATTTATTCCATCATAATAAGTTCAGTGAGTTGTAAATTGCAATTATATGACTTCATTTCTGCTCTATCTGGGTTTACTTTTATATACCTCTTTACTTTTCTTTGAAAAAACCTTAGCTCTGGACAGCCTTTTTAAAAATTAATTCAATAAAAGATGCGGCTCTCTAGTTTTTCATTCTAAGCGGAAAAAGAAACATGTTTTGAGAAAAATGTCAAACAGATGAGACACAATAGATAGAAGAAAATAAATGTATACAGCTTCCCTGTTTCTAAGGATTGCAGTCAACTTGTAGAAAGCTTTCAATTGGCGCGAGTCTTCCGGACCTAAATACTACCAGATTTTTAGCTTGTTTTAGAAAAAATTTTACACCAAAGCTATCACTGAGGATTTCTACTTATCTTAAAATTCACTTCCAAAAACTCCAGAGAATTAAAAAAATATCCAAGATTCTTAGCTTCATTTTGGTGGTTTAAGCTAACCTAATATTAGGATAATTTTGCTAAACTTCAAAAATTTCACTGGGAAGAACTCCCTGGGAAGGTGTAAAGAGGGTGGCTTTGAACAGATTGGGATGGAGGAGGAGCATGCGTAGCTATGTTGGCCTCAGACGGCTTGGTGCTACGGTTAGTTGTTAATAGTAGTAGTAGTAGTAACTAAACCAAATCAATTATTCTTGTTTTTAAACTGAAAAAAAAAAAAATGCCGTGTCACCCAACGCTAGATGGCGTTAAGGTTAGCTTAACGCCATCACTAACAAAGTGATGGTCCACAAAATATCAACTAGAAAAATGCATTGCCAAATTCATAAACTTTGTTCATCAGCCCCAACTACTAAAATTATGGAAGAATCAGGTGTAACCAAATTAGGAGGTAGTTGCCCCTCTTAGACTTTTTAAAGCGTGTTTTTAGGTAATTATTATACAACGCATATAAGATGATAAAGAAAAAAAACAGATGAACGCACAGAGTTCAGGTCATCTTCCTGAAGATTATGTTTGAAATCGTGAGTTGAAATCCGCAATAAAATAAAATCCATGTGTACGTCTGCGGCGGCGCACACTGGATGGGAAGGAAAGTCTTCGCAGCCCAGACCGTATTCCCCTTTAATATTTCTCCAGTAATTTAGAATGTTGTTCGTTTAAGTTGCCAGTTTTGAACATTTTTTAAACCTCCTTATTGATTGGCACTATACTGAATATGATATATAATTTTGAATCCTTCTGAAATATGTTGGTTTGAATCCTCCTGAATTACGTAGGCTTTGCCAACGCAAGGGAATGGATAATTTTCAAATTGGCTGCTGAACTTGCTATCTGTTAGAAAGTCTAGAAATTAGGTTGGACCTAAGATACAGTTAACCCCTTATTTTTATCTTATATTTAATTATTATTATCTTATATTTTATCTTATCATTGTATATTTTATCTTACTATTATATATTTAATTATTATTATACTTTAATTATTATCTTATATAATTATTTTTAAATTATTATTTTTATCTTATTTCATCTAGTCTTTTACATTTTTTTTATTTACCTTTTGATAATTTCCTTTTACATTTATGGTTGTGAGTATTGACCATACTCACAACCAATGAAATAGTCTGGTTATTATGTCTTCTCCTGAGGAGTTATTTTTTTCTGCATACCATGTGTACAAGTGAAGATGACAGAATATGATTAAAAACAGAATGTACTAAAAAAATCACTGTAATCAAATTCTAAATCAGAAAGAAATAATATTTTGTTTCAACTATCCTGAACTTTAGCCCCTCCCCCCAAACAATATTCAGACCCGTTAGAATAAATTCCATTTGCCAAATATTAAATATTCGATTTATTATCGATCATCGAAAAAGCAGCAAATCCCAGAAATTTACGCATAAAAAAATAAGATAGTTTACCTTCGGTGTTTGGCCCTTTACTTTACCAGCGCGAGCTAATGAGCCGTGAACTTTACCTGAAATAAAGCAGAAAGCATGAGTTTAAAAACAACTGAGCCGAGACTGATTGGCTATGTTTCTTGAGACTGGTTTCTAGGACAGCTGAAAAAAAAACTTACTTTCAGCTGAAAAAAGTTTTTTTCACCTGAAAGTAAGGAGCAACAAAAAACTTAAAACGAACAGAAATTATTATGCATATGAGGGATTCACCTCCTCCTATAATACCTCGCTCTTTAAGCTAAAGTATTTTTAGTAATTTCGACTATTTATTCAACGGCTTTTGTGAGTCAGGGGTCATTCTTAAGGAATTGGGACAAAATTTAAGCGTTAATGTAAAGAGCGAGGTATTAACGAGGGGGCAAACCCCCTCATATACGTAGTAAAAACATACGAATATAGAACTTCGTTACGTAAGTTTATTCGTCAGCTTTTTAAATAAAAAAAGCGTATATTTTTACTAATAAAAACTTTAGTGAAAAATTAAAAGTTCTAGTTACCTTTTTAAGTAACCAAAAAATCGGAGGGTAACTAGGCCTCCTCTCCCGCTCCTTTTTTTCTCAAAGTTGTCCGATCAAAACTATGAAAAAGCCATTTAGCCAAAAAAAATAAATTGATATACAAATTTTGTTTTAATTATTCATGTGCGGAGGAGCCAAAATCAAAACATGCATTAATAGCTCTTTACGGTAAAGTTTTTTACTGTTTTAAAAAGTAAAGTTGAGAGAAAAAGTCAAACTTCAGCGTAAAGAGCAGGGCGTTGAGAAGGGAACAGCCCCTTTCAAATACAAAGTAATTTCTTTTCATTTTAAGTTTTAATGTCGCTCCTTACTTTCAGTTAATTTTTTTTTATCTGCAAGAAGAGACGTATCTCTTCTCAAGCTGCTGTGTTTTAAAACCTGTTCAAACTATAAGTCCATAGAGTTTCAATGTCACTATATGAAAATTTACTTTTAAGTCGTTGTTATCCTTCGTCCTTGTGGACAAGTTTTTACTTACTCCACTTCTCTTCAACCGAAAGTGAATATTTGTCCAAATCTCGCATAAATACCCAATTCTCTCCAAACTGTTTATTCGTCAGTCGAAAGAATCTTTAAAAGACTGGTATCTATCAAGATGTACATACAGTTAAAGCAGGTAATGGGAAAGCTGGAACGTGGAAGATTGATTTAGTAGCCTTAGACAGCCACAGTGTACATACAGGTGTACAAGGTGTACATATAGTTAAAGCAGGTAATGGGAAAGCTGGAACGTGGAAGATTGATTTAGCAGCCTTAAACAGCCACAGTGTACATACAGGTGTACAAGATGTACATACAGTTAAAGCAGGTAATGGGAAAGCTGGAACGTGGAAGTTTGATTTAGCAGCCTTAAACAGCCACAGTGTACATACAGGTGTACAAGATGTACATACAGTTAAAGCAGGTAATGGGAAAGCTGGAACGTGGAAGATTGATTTAGTAGCCTTAGACAGCCACAGTGTACATACAGGTGTACAAGGTGTACATACAGTTAAAGCAGGTAATGGGAAAGCTGGAACGTGGAAGATTGATTTAGCAGCCTTAAACAGCCACAGTGTACATACAGGTGTACAAGATGTACATACAGTTAAAGCAGGTAATGGGAAAGCTGGAACGTGGAAGATTGATTTAGCAGCCTTAAACAGCCACAGTGTACATACAGGTGTACAAGATGTACATACAGTTAAAGCAGGTAATGGGAAAGCTGGAACGTGGAAGATTGATTTAGCAGCCTTAAACAGCCACAGTGTACATACAGGTGTACAAGATGTACATACAGTTAAAGCAGGTAATGGGAAAGCTGGAACGTGGAAAATTGATTTAGTAGCCTTAGACAGCCACAGTGTACATACAGGTGTACATACAGTTAAAGCAGGTAATGGGAAAGCTGGAACGTGGAAGATTGATTTAGTAGCCTTAGACAGCCACAGTGTACATACAGGTGTACAAGGTGTACATACAGTTAAAGCAGGTAATGGGAAAGCTGGAACGTGGAAGATTGATTTAGTAGCCTTAGACAGCCACAGTGTACATACAGGTGTACAAGGTGTACATACAGTTAAAGCAGGTAATGGGAAAGCTGGAACGTGGAAGATTGATTTAGTAACCTTAGACAGCCACAGTGTACATACAGGTGTACAAGGTGTACATACAGTTAAAGCAGGTAATGGGAAAGTTGGAACGTGGAAGATTGATTTAGTAGCCTTAGACAGCCACAGTGTACATACAGGTGTACAAGGTGTACATACAGTTAAAGCAGGTAATGGGAAAGCTGGAACGTGGAAGATTGATTTAACAGCCTTAAACAGCCACAGTGTACATACAGGTGTACAAGATGTACATACAGTTAAAGCAGGTAATGGGAAAGCTGGAACGTGGAAGATTGACATAGCAGCCTTAAACAGCCACAGTGTACATACAGGTGTACAAGATGTACATACAGTTAAAGCAGGTAATGGGAAAGCTGGAACGTGGAAGATTGATTTAGTAGCCTTAGACAGCCACAGTGTACATACAGGTGTACATACAGTTAAAGCAGGTAATGGGAAAGCTGGAACGAGGAAGATTGATTTAGTAGCCTTAGACAGCCACAGTGTACATACAGGTGTACAAGGTGTACCTACAGTTAAAGCAGGTAATGGGAAAGCTGGAACGTGGAAGATTGATTTAGTAGCCTTAGACAGCAACAGTGTACATACAGGTGTACAAGGTGTACATACAGTTAAAGCAGGTAATGGGAAAGCTGGAACGTGGAAGATTGATTTAGCAGCCTTAAACAGCCACAGTGTACATACAGGTGTACAAGATGTACATACAGTTAAAGCAGGTAATGGGAAAGTTGGAGCGTGGAATATTGATTTAGTAGCCTTAAACAGTCACAGTGTACATACAGGTGTACATACAGTTAAAGCAGGTAATGGGAAAGCTGGAACGTGGAAGATTGATTTAGTAGCCTTAAACAGCCACAGTGTACATACAGGTATACATACACTTAAAGCAGGTAATGGAAAAGCTGGAACGTGGAAGATTGATTTAGTAGCCTTAAACAGCCACAGTGTATATCCACTGTACAAGATGTACATACAGTTAAAGCAGGTAATGGGAAAGCTGGAACGTGGAAGATTGATTTAGCAGCCTTAAACAGCCACAGTGTACATACAGGTGTACAAGATGTACATACAGTTAAAGCAGGTAATGGGAAAGCTGGAACGTGGAAGATTGATTTAGTAGCCTTAGACAGCCACAGTGTACATACAGGTGTACAAGGTGTACATACAGTTAAAGCAGATAATGGGAAAGCTGGAACGTGGAAGATTGATTTAGCAGCCTTAAACAGCCACAGTGTACATACAGGTGTACAAGATGTACATACAGTTAAAGCAGGTAATGGGAAAGCTGGAACGTGGAAGATTGATTTAGTAGCCTTAGACAGCCACAGTGTACATACAGGTGTACAAGGTGTACATACAGTTAAAGCAGATAATGGGAAAGCTGGAACGTGGAAGATTGATTTAGCAGCCTTAAACAGCCACAGTGTACATACAGGTATACAAGGTGTACATACAGTTAAAGCAGGTAATGGGAAAGCTGGAACGTGGAAGATTGATTTAGCAGCCTTAAACAGCCACAGTGTACATACAGGTGTACAAGATGTACATACAGTTAAAGCAGGTAATGGGAAAGCTGGAGCGTGGAAGATTGATTTAATAGCCTTAAACAGCCACAGTGTACATACATGTGTACAAGATGTACATACAGTTAAAGCAGGTAATGGGAAAGCTGGAACGTGGAAGATTGATTTAGCAGCCTTAAACAGCCACAGTGTACATACAGGTGTACAAGGTGTACATACAGTTAAAGCAGGTAATGGGAAAGCTGGAACGTGGAAGATTGATTTAGTAGCCTTAAACAGCCACAGTGTACATACACTGTACAAGATGTACATACAGTTAAAGCAGGTAATGGGAAAGCTGGAACGTGGAAGATTGATTTAGCAGCCTTAAACAGCCACAGTGTACATACAGGTGTACAAGATGTACATACAGTTAAAGCAGGTAATGGGAAAGCTGGAACGTGGAAGATTGATTTAGTAGCCTTAGACAGCCACAGTGTACATACAGGTGTACAAGGTGTACATACAGTTAAAGCAGATAATGGGAAAGCTGGAACGTGGAAGATTGATTTAGCAGCCTTAAACAGCCACAGTGTACATACAGGTGTACAAGATGTACATACAGTTAAAGCAGGTAATGGGAAAGCTGGAACGTGGAAGATTGATTTAGTAGCCTTAAACAGCCACAGTGTACATACAGGTGTACATACAGTTAAAGCAGGTAATGGGAAAGCTGGAACGTGGAAGATTGATTTAGTAGCCTTAAACAGCCACAGTGTACATACAGGTGTACATACAGTTAAAGCAGGTAATGGGAAAGCTGGAACGTGGAAGATTGATTTAGTAGCCTTAGACAGCCACAGTGTACATACAGGTGTACAAGGTGTACATACAGATAAAGCAGGTAATGGGAAAGCTGGAACGTGGAAGATTGATTTAGTAGCCTTAAACAGCCACAGTGTACATACAGGTATACATACAGTTAAAGCAGGTAATGGGAAAGCTGGAACGTGGAAGATTGATTTAGTAGCCTTAGACAGCCACAGTGTACATACAGGTGTACAAGGTGTACATACAGATAAAGCAGGTAATGGGAAAGCTGGAACGTGGAAGATTGATTTAGTAGCCTTAAACAGCCACAGTACAATGTAGTAGCAATTCTCTGTTTATTCTTGGAATTAGATTAGGGCAAACCTAATATTGCAGCTTTATAATGTATGTGACTGCCAGGCTACCAATCAATATTATTCTCCCAGAAAATCAAATGGTGCTTTTAATAGTTGTAGTATAGTGATCAATGAGTATCGAGCATGCATTATTGCATGCTCGAGCATGCATTGGGTATGCATTATTTTTATAATATCAATAGCATTGGAGTGTACAACTCCATTCATAAAGTAACAGCAGTAAGCTATATACACTATTATCCATACTTTGGATACTATATACTTCATTAGCAGTATTAGAGTAAATATGATACAGTACCTAGCTACTGGTTTAAGTAAAGAGTTAATCTTGTTTAATGTTTTTTTCATTGTTATTATTTATATATATTTTTATTATTACTTATTATTTTTTTTCTTCTTTTTCCTACGCCATTGCTTCTTATCTTGACATGAGCTTCTCTTTCAATATATTTGTGCTTAACTAAAATTTATGTAAAATTAATCTCATTCTCTACAAGACTCCTTAGCTACTGGTTTAAGTAAAGAGTTAATCTTGTTTAATGTTTACTTAAACCAAAATGACATCATTTGATGCAATTCTGAAAAAAGCTTTGTCAGCTTTGCCTCTCATTCATTATTGTGCTGCTAAAGTGTCGGCAGCTTTGTAATTCTGCTACTGGCAGCTTTGGAACTTTTTGCACACCTGGCTCTACGATGGATGACAGACTATCTATCAACAAGTTAAATGACATCATTTTTATACAATTTTAAAAAAGGTTTATCTTTGCCTCTCATTGAGACTATTTGTCTCGGATTTTCTTCAATTAGCCATGGCTCTCAAGTTTTTCATAACAGTCCACTAAACAAACAGCTAAAAATAACTAACTTTCTGAAGTGGGGCCTACTAGAGCAGAAAAAAACAATGAATCAAAAAATAAGCGAAAATAAATGTATGAGTAGTTACAAATTAAATTGGGCGATAATTCTCTGCTTAACGGTTAGCTTACCTACTGACCTGATTTTTAGTATTGAGTACGCCAGTCATGCATAGCCAGATGGATCTAAGGATGTGCTTATAAAAAATTATTAAAAGAAAGAAAAAATGTGCGAAAAAAACATTAAAGATCAGACACAACTGTACCAATGGGAACGAAAGCAACAGGACATGAATCCAGCTACTTCAGAAAGACTGGCCGATTTTATCTTGAAAACTTATGAGAAAATACCTTAGCTCTTGTGATGTTTCAAAAACACAAGTTTCCATTTCAAATTCAAATTTTAAAACTACAACCATGGGATGAGGGAGAGTACCGAGGAAACCATACCCCTGCAGCCGGGGTTTTCTCCTAACTAGTAAAAAAAAGTGTATCTGGCTAATTTTAAGTGTCATCTTACAATTTTTAATAAACAAATATTAAAAAAATTGGATATTCAAAATTATTGAATAAGCAACAAATTTAGGATCTTCTGGCAAAAGTCCACATAACTACGTTGGTAATTGGTATGCAAAAAAGGATGTTGTCTTGTTTTCTACTAGATTGAAAAAAAAAATTAACTACAACTATAACAAACAATAAGAGTTCAGACACAACTGTACCAATCGGAACGAAAGCAACAGGACATGAACCCAGCTACTTCAGAAAGACAGGCCGATTTTATCTAGGAAACTTATGAGAAAACACCTCAACTGTTGTGATGTTTCAAAAAAAACACGAGTTTCCATTTCAAATTCAAATTTTAAAACTACAACCATGGGATGAGGGAGAGTACCGAGGAAACCATACCCCTGCAGCCGGGGTTTTCTCCTAACTAGTAAAAAAAAGTGTATCTGGCTAATTTTAAGTGTCATCTTACAATTTTTAATAAACAAATATTAAAAAAATTGGATATTCAAAATTATTGAATAAGCAACAAATTTAGGATCTTCTGGCCTGAGTCCACATAACTACGTTGGTATGCAAAAAAGGATGTTGTCTTGTTTTCTACTAGATTGAAAAAAAAAATTAACTACAACTATAACAAACAATAAGAGTTCAGACACAACTCTGCCAATCGGAAGAAAAGCAACAGGACATGAATCCAGCTACTTCAGAAAAACTGACCGATTTTATCTAGGAAACTTATGAGAAAACACCTCAACTGTTGTGATGTTTCAAAAAAATACAAGTTTCCATTTAAATTTAAGCTTAAAAACTACAACCATGGGAGAAGAATGGTTCTGGTCAAATCAAATCTTCCCCCTGGGATTTTCTCCTAACAACTACAAAAAGACGTATATAACTAATTTTAAGTGCTATCTTCCAATTTTCATAAATAAATGTCAAAAAACTGCATATTCGCAATTATCAAATCTGCATTTGTGTAACAATTGTGTTTTTGTTGTAAAGATATGAACAAAAAAACACTAAAGTAGGTAACAAATTTAGGATCTTCTGGTGAGTTCAGACACAACTGTGCCAATCGGAACGAAAGTAACAGGTCATGAATCCAGCTACTTCAGAAAGACTGACCGATTTTATCTAGGAAACATAAGAAAACACCGCAATTATTGTGATGTTTCAAAAAACCCAAGTTTCCACTTTAAAAACAAAGAGAGAGAAAGAATCTCAAGATGGAGGAAACAAATGGGACTACACTCAGTAGAAGGAAAAGGCAAACTAAAACGACACGGATATTTCACCAGTATAAAACAAGGCGTCTTCAACGCTAAGAATAAAGATGAAATCTAAAATAACCTAAGACCTAAAACTGAACCTAATTCCTGACTGAACAATACAACAGAAAAATCTCATGTAAGCCAAGGATAATAAAAATACTCATAATTTTGTGACCTTAAAACAAAAAGCTGTTTTCTTGTTTAATTGTAAGTTGATTTTGTGACAGTTCAGAGTGAGTACTGGGTTCAGAGTGAAAAGTAAGATTTCTTTTATTTTATATCTTTGACTTTTTTGATTAGCCCAGGTAGGGTCTGAAGCCTTGAGAGAGGCTGAGATTAATTAGCTTGGTATAGGAAAAGAATCCTATACTAAGCAAGAGATCTTTTCAGATATAAAGAGATCTTTCCTTGGGGGAAAGAAAGAGAATTGGGGAGTAGTACACTTGTCAGAACTCTGATTGTTTTTTGTGCAAACCGCCAGACAGGACATGTAGAAATTCATGGCACGTGGAAGTTACCCTGACTTCTGAAGTACCGCCAGGTCACTCTAATAGAATTAGACATCTCCCCAATACCGACGTAACCTTAAGAACACCCCCCCACCATCTACACTGGTGGTAGCGATTAAAGGAGCTATCAGCATCACTGGTAGCCAAAGAACGAGTGTTCCCAAAGATACGGGTGGATGTAGCCTAATAGTAGTAGGCTATAAAAATTTTGCACGTAAAGACAGATTTAAAATATTGTAAATTTAAAATTTGATGTCAGGCTCCAACCTAGGAACAAGATATCGTATGAGGGAGGGTATGTTTGATGAAAGGGGGTTTAGGCCTAGCCTAATTAAATATAGAAATAAGAGAAAATTACAAAAATGGACCATTTTCGCTGGAATAATCAGACAATTGTAAGATTTTGAGAATAAAAAGAAATAACATGGAAATAATAGAGTCTTCAGTTTACACTGGGGGAGTCTCTCCGTATTAGAGAGTATTACTGGGTATATCAACGGATCAGAGAAGGTGGAAGTTGGGTTATTATTCGAGTGAATTGGCGGACTTGAAAAATATTCAAGTACATGAAAAATATTACCCGGATGTTACAAAAACAATTGAGACAAATTGGGGAAATTCGTTGGGGAATTCGCAAAGTGACGTTTTATTACAAGTTACTTATAGGCCGTCGGATAGCCATAATAATTTGCCTAAGGGTCAATTGGGAGATAAAGAAAATTATCAGACATTAAATGCTAAGACAGAAAAACATGCTACTTCGTTGACTATGCGGGGAGGTTGACCGACCCCATAAAACAACATGGGAGGCTAAGCCACCCTGTCAAAAAACAATGCAATGTTTGATACTCCAGGTCGAAAGGTGGATAATCCGGAAAAAGGGGATGCGGAAATAGGATACGTGAAACCGAATTTTCGGAAGAATGTTCAGAAAAACAAACAAACTTGGGAAGACGTGTACTGAATATGAGACGCCGACAAGCATATTATATAATATAATAAAATGAATATAATAAAATGATAATAAATAATAATAAAATGTAACATAATAAACATATAATAAAATTCTTCATATAATAAAATGAAGCACTAATTATGCCCTAGGAAAATGAGAACAAATTCATCGTCCGTGCTTTTTCTCGTAAAGTTCGAAAAATTCTAGTACAATATGAAAAACTAAATGTCGGAATTTGATTCCCATTTGATGACGAATTATTTTTTTTTTCTGAGGTAAAAGTAAAGACAACTAAAAGAGAGAAAAAGGATGCAGGGCGAAATTACAAGTTAAAAATTTAATTTTCATTTACCAACAAGTTTATCCCTGCTACAATAAAAGAGAAGAAAAATGAAAAGGAGAAAATAAATATTAAACGGAACTACGATAAAAAAAAAGGGCAGTCAAAGATGATGGACACTGGACACTAATCCAAATTTAATGATGATTTATAACGCGTGATTGACAAAGTTGAGAAAATGAAAAAGAAAAAAGAAATGCAGAAAAGAAACAAAATTTGCGGATTCAGTCTGCAGTGGTGGAGAACAAAATGTTGATAGAATTACGAAATAACAAGAAGAGAAAAGAGCTCGGAGGGGGGGGGGGTGCCAAAGAAGTCCATGAACCAGCGGGAGAGCTACAAATGATCATAAAATAGAATTGAACGACCTACAACGGGTTGGTCAAAAGTTGGAAAATCCAGAATTTCGGGTTGAATTGAAGAAATTTGGGAAAGAATCTGAGATTGGTCTTATCAACTCAAATATGATTTTGAAACGGCTATAGCCTCCCCTCCATCCCCGTCATAATGAACTTGCTTGTGTACTTGCAAGAACTATTAAATTTCGTCATTTAGAGATGGCATTTGAGGAAGAGTGGGAAGAAAGATGGCTCCCTTCCAAAGCAAAAAAAGGGGGGACATCACTTTATCAGTAAACCAAGGATTAGATATAAAACATAAATGAGGGCTTTTCAAAATCTGGGGATTTTTAAAATTCCACACTGCTACTTTTTAATGTGTATCCAAAGAGCATTCTTAGCCCAGAAGAAGTTACTGCTCTGAAAAGGAGGAAGAACTGAAAGTGGGAAACTTGAAACTATTACTTCTATTGCTCAATTTTTGTATTGATTTTACCCACGAAATCTTATTGACTTAGTATTATAACTTACCACGAAAACTAGAAGTACTTCATTGAAAGAATAGCTCATTGAAATGTAATTTGGACACAATATTCAAATGCTAAATTTTAATAAAAGTTTTATTAGAATTGCAAAAACTGTGAATTAGCAAGAAGTTACCTTCATCTTTGTTTTTCCCAAAAAAGTTGTAGAACCAGCACAACAGTGTGCACCAGGGGGGGGGGGGGGTGTACAAAAAACCTTCCCGTAGGCTTAGTCTAATTAATTTAGAAACATTTTTGTTACTTTGTTTAAGTCGGACAAAATCCCTTGAATACAGTTTTGAGATGTGCACAAGACATAAATCCACAGAAGAATGGCACCAGAAACAATCAACAAGGTTTCTAGGGGGGGGAATACCCTTGGAGAAATTTGAGAGTGAATATTCTCTTGTATTTCATGTTCAATGAAGTTAAGCACACAATAAAAGAAAGGGAAATTTTACCTCCAAGCAGAGGCACAGAAAAATCTACAGTGCCTTGAATTCCATTTAGAGACATTTCATTGGTGAGAGGTACACCACTTGAAAACAGCCTTATTTCAGGCACTTGAACATCCTCAAGGGCAGCAATTTGTTCCTAAAACAGCAAATCAGCATTAATAACTACAAACACTTAGACAAACGTAGCAAGTGTATCAAGTTGCACACAAAATGTGGAAATTTTATATCGGTATGATATCAATTTTCTTGGAAGCAAGATACTAATTTAAATCCAAATCCAAGAAAAAAATCCAAACAAAAAAAAAGTTGTGGAAATAAAAAATTCAAGCAGCAACATCCAAATTCCTTTGGCCAGTAATAATAAATAAAATTCTAAATATTTTCTCCTAGGGCCTTTACCGCAGTTGAAGCAAAATTAGATGTATTGCGTGTAGCTACTCCCTTAAATTCAGATGCTCCACAAGAAGCCTCGAATTCTAACATTATAAATTTTCTTTGAAAAACTTTTTTCCTTACTACCCGAAAACCTTTAACGTTTCAAACATCAAAACAAGAAGAACAACGGGGAATTTTTTCGCAAGACCGCGGAAATCTAATATGAACGAATATTTCAACCCTATGTCCAAGGGCCGTCCTCAGCGAAACATAAATATATAGGAGAAGAAAAACTTACAATAAGATACAACCAATTGAACTAAATCACAATTGTTTTTTAAACAGTCTCAGCATCCTTACTTCAGCGAAGTTCAACCAGGACTGATAAATAAATTGAGATGAAACAAGGAAGTTCTTTGAAATGAAAGATAATGATTAAAAACACGTTTTTTAGTGCTAATCTTGTTTTTTTGGCAACTCATCTCAAAGATCTATTTGTGACAAGTTCTGTGTTAATATCGATTCGTTTTTTATAATATTTTATTAGATCGTTTTTAATTAAATTTGAGCATAGGTTATTTAGTGAATATTTTCATTCCTAGATGTGCTAATTATTCGTGTCTTAGATAAACTCAATTTTACTATTTACAGAAAAACAAGACAAAACAATAGATATTTACATGTTAAATCAAGTCCCCTCCCCCACAAGTTAAAAGAGCTGTCGAAATCTCTCTCGTCGATCGTGCCCCAAACATTTGTTCTGATTCCCACATCACAGCAGAACTAGACTTTATCAGGGACATACTTTTTGGAAATGGGTATCCCATTTTATTTATTAATAATACAATTAACCATAGACTGAAAAGACACTCCCGTAAAATCAATGGTGGTTTACCATGTGAGAATCCTGATAAGCCCTTAAACATAATTTACTTCCCATATATCCCAAAAATCATTACAAATCTTAAGTCTGCACACAAAATAATATGTATGTTGTATTTACCAACAATTTGGTAATAATAAATCTCCTATATTCTGGCAAAGATAAAACTCCAGTTACTCAGCAAAGAGGAATATATCAAATACCATGCCATTCTATGTAGGCAGAACTCACCAGAATTTAGAAAAAGGCCTACAACAGCATAAAGATGATATCACCAAAGTTCTAAATTCTAATATTGCTGCTGCTTCTTTTGATTCTGCTTTAAGCAGCCATGTGTTTGAAATCCTAGCCATAAAATACTTTTTGAAGAATCCACCCTTATTAGCAATAATCTAGGCATAAATCAGGTAGTTCGAGCAGCAATTGAAATCAGACTTAAGATTGAAAATAATATTTCCTTAAATAGGGACTTGGGACAATATTCAACAAATCCTCTATACACAAATTTATTACAAACGATCGTGCAAAATATCATCAAACACCAATCAATATTAACGCAGATCCTGTCACAAATAGACCTTTGAGATCAGCTGCCAGAAAAGCAAGATTGGCACTAAAAACGTGTTTTTAATCATTCTCTTTCATTTCAATGAAATGCCTCGTTTCTCGCTGAAGTAAGGATGCTGGGACTGTAAAAAAAAAAAAAAAATCATTTTAGTTATATTGGTTGTATCTTGTTTTAAGTCTTTCTTCTTCTATATATTTATGTTTTGCTCAGACGGCCCTTGGACATAGGACTGAAAAATTCATTCTAATTAGATTGCCAATGTCTTGCGAAAAGGATTCCCTATCGTTCTTCTTGTTTTTGATGTTTGTGATGGAAAGGCAGTGGGGTCTTCGTCGTTATTCATCTTTAACATTTCAAACACAGACTGTAGATTTACAGTTTAGCTAAAAAGAAAGAAAAACAGAAACAGTTTTTTTTTTACCAATTAGCTGTACTTTACTTACTAATTTATGTATACCAACTTGATGGATTTATACCAATTTGATACCAACAACTTATGTTCTTTGATGGATTTACAACACACAAATCATAAGAAACCCCAGAAAATGGTGTATTTACATGAGCTGCAGTAACAAAATAGACAAACCCAAAGCATAATCTTTTTTTCTTGGAATGTCAAGCCTTCCTGAGTCTACTTTGGTCTCCACAACAATTCTCCATTCTGCAGTTGATGGGTTAGGAATAGGCTATGTCTTGCAATCATTATAAAGTCGTAGGAAATTGAAGATATTGAATTGGAGAAATTGAAACCCCAGAAAGTTCTGTATTTACATGAGCTGTAATTATAAAATAGACAAATCCTAAGCATTAAATCTTCTTTTTCTTCGAACGTCAAGCCTTCCTGGGTTCACTTTGGTCTTCACAACGATTCTCCATTCTGCAGGTGATGGGTCAGGAATAAGTTGTGTCTTGAAACCATCTGTCTGATCTACTTGCAACCATTATAAAGTCATAGGAAATTGAAGATAGTTCTGTATACTTGTCTTTCAGTATTAGGCTTGAGAGTACCAACACATTGATGTCAGGCTGGAGGTTTGTCTAACTGAAGATACTCCTAGTATTGACTACATCTTGCTGGATGAATTGATATTAAAAACGAAATTTTTGTCAATAGTTTTAACCCTAATTTTTTAGATTACAAAAGCATATAGCTTTAGCCAACTATATCAAATCATACAAAAAAAGATGAATCATGCAGCAAAATATTAAACAGAACATACAACTTAAAGAATCTGACAAGAATTTCCCTCTAACTCAAGGATTAACAGACAGAGGATTTACTTAATTTCTGTGTTGAATAATGGCTAAAGAAATTTGTAACAAGCCCTTGTACTCCATACTCATTTACAATAAATAGAATATAAAACTGTGATTATTATTTTTTAAGTCATCTCTGAGACTTAACAGTTTAAACAAAAAAGAAGGCTAGGATAAATACCAAACATACCTTGATTGCTAAGACAGAATCACCTTCGTTGCAATTGATGACATGGGTGCTAGAGTCAGATCCTCTGAGATGGATTTGCATGATTAGACCTGTAAAGGAGAAGTCATCAAACTTTACATTGACACAAGGCACTCTGAAGTTTATGGACAAGAATGAAGACGAATAAAAAAGAAATCTATAAAAGAATAAATAATAACAAAAGAATATAAAAGAAAAGGTAGGTAAGGTAAAGGATACAGCACTAGACCCTTAAGGCCTGAACTGCACTGATCTCTGTCTCAAGGCCCTTCAGCCAGGAAGTGCAATGGGAGGATGGGGGCTAGCCATCCTGTGAATATACAAGAAAATCTTAAATAAAAAAAAAATGGGAGAAGAATAAACTGTCTCTTCCCATGGATGCTAAGCATTGTTCTAATAGGAGACATATTACACCGCACTGCTAAATTTGAAAAAAAGAACAAAAACATCAAGACATTTCTTTTTTAATTCTTGTCATAATCTACCTGTATTATTACTATGTCATTATTGTTTTATTTGGCAAAGTATTCATGTGTATTTGTTCTTTTTTTAATGTTGCTGAATAGAATATTTGTAAGAGAAGAAAATGTGTCATTTCTGGAGGGAGACTCGTACTCCCAATAAGCTAATCAATTCAGTAAAAAGAGCTATAAAGACCAGCCAATTATAAATGTGGATACCCCCCCCCCTCCTCCAAAGAAAAAAAATAGCTGGTGATTCTGGTAATACTGGAGGGCTATGGCTCTTCTTAAGGAAATACTTTAATAAAATAAAACTATTAAAGCACTAGTTTTTCACAATTCTAAAAAAATTAGGGAATTATTTAAAGTCAGTTTATTTGAACCAATACTATAAATATAATTTGCAGGAACTGCAAAGTCATATTTCTTGTTCACTTTAAGTTTCACCTTCAATGTTTACTTCCAGAAGAAAAAACTTCGATTTTTCAAATTAACTTTTTTTTTCATTTTTAGGTTTCAGGAATATAGCCAACACAATAAACCTTCCACAAATATTTTTATTTAAAAATCCTGAAACTAAAGAAGTCATATGAGATTTATTTCAAATGGGGCATTACACGTACAAAGGTTTTCCATTATATCTGTAATTAAATCTGGAATTTTGTCAAACAGAGACAGTAAGGAGTACATTATTCTCAGTATCTTTGAGAAGTTGAAGAAAAAAAAAAGATACTAAACAAAAGGCATCATTTGCATACTGCTAGTACTACTATGGCTAAGGATACCAAGGTGAAACTTACAGGGGATGCTGAACTAAATCAAACATACCATGTCCAAGCAGGTTGTCAAAGGGACATTTGACAAGCAATGTCCCAGGAACAGCTTCAAGTATTAAGTTGAGATTTGCAGGATATTTTGAACTAACCATAAGGCATTGTCTGCTAATACTACTTATGCTAAACTCCTAACAAAGTTAAAGGTATTAGGATGTAACTTTCAGGGAATTATTAGGTAGATTTTGAACTAAATCTATTTGAGCTATATGCATGCCAGTTTTCCAAGAACGTATCAGCAATATATCAGATACAAATTAGAGCATTAAGTTGGAACTCACAGGGCGCGTTGAGGGGGATATTGCACAACCCAAAAGGCACTATGTGCATGCTACTACTACTAATGTCCATACAATGGAATCGTTTGTAAAATAAGATTAGAAGGTCTTTATAACCCAAACAGTAGGAAATCCATTGTGGTAAGTGCAAGATCTGCCAGACTGATGAAAGAGGATAGATAGAGTTGACCTAAATTGCTATTATTATCAAATTGTGCATTGCCTTAAATCAGCTTCCAAAGCTGTAGTGCCTGTGGATAAAGTTTGGATTGGTACAAGAAAGCCTAATTTGAACGTTGATCCTGAAGTAAAATGTGCTAAGCAAAAAGGCAAATTTTGGCTACATATGTGGATATCATGTGACCGACCATCGTCCGGGGCTGTTTTCTCTGTGAAACAAAAGTGTAAACTTGAATATAAGGCCTGTTTGAAGAGAGCATGCTTGAATGCATGGCCAGGCCCCACCAATAAGGCATCCTGGAATAAGGTTATTAATAGTGAGAAATGTTCCCCATCTACCCTATCTTGTCTCCAGCTAGCTAATTTTGTTGATCATTATAAGCATGTGTTCAGTGTATTTAATAGTTTTCTTCAGTCTTTTTATTATAAGTTGCTTAAACCGCTTTTACCGTACCGTCTCCTGCAGGCTCAGGTCCTGCATGTAGCAATATCTGAAATTCGCCAGGCTTTAAGAAAAATTAAGTGTTCAAATAGCCTTGATGGTGACGGTCTTTCTTACCGATTTTTTGCTTATGATTGTCCTGCTCTACTTAACCATCTACAAATATTTTTCCAGTCTTGCTTAGCACAGTTGCTTGTTCCTGATAGTTTCCATTGTGGCCGTGTAACGTCTATTCAAAAGCAAGGCAAGGACCCCACATCATGAGTAAATTATCGTCCCATTACAGTATCGTGTTTTTTCAGTAAGTTGCTTGAACATTTGTTACTACCAGAAATTGAGCCAAATTGTGATTTTACGCCGTTTCAATTTGGTTTTCGGAAAAGTTTTGGTTGCATCCATGCACATTATGTTTTAAGCCAACTCATGAAAGATGCCGTAAAAACTATAATGTTTTTATACTGTCTTACTGTTGACATTTCTGGAGCTTTTGACAATATTATGCACTCTCAGGCTCTATTTCCCCTTGCGTTTTCAGGTGTTAATCCTCCCTTACTAAGTTTATTGTCTTCTTGCAATTCAAAGTCTAAAATTCAAGTTACCTGGAAGGGCCAAATATCTGACCCGGTAAAAATTAATAAGCGAGTTCGGCAAGGTGCTGTATTGTCTCCTAGTATATTTAAATGCGTGCTTTCATCGTATCTGCGTCCCCTTAGACGTTCTGTTTTTTA
This sequence comes from Artemia franciscana, assembly GCF_032884065.1. Taxonomy (NCBI): domain Eukaryota; kingdom Metazoa; phylum Arthropoda; class Branchiopoda; order Anostraca; family Artemiidae; genus Artemia; species Artemia franciscana. The sequence goes on from NC_088863.1 coordinate 13,013,198, forward strand.
CGGTAATATTGGTTTGTCTTCTATTGGATATGCAGATGACGTTCTTCTTGTTGCCGTACTCGCCATGTATTGCTTTCCAATTTTACTATATTAACCAATGAACTATCTAAGATTGGACTGTCAGTTAATGCGTTGAACTGCGAGTTTATTTGTTTTAATAGCCCTTATGCGGTCACTCCATTTGTTGCTGGGACTGCAGTTCTACCATGTTCTTCTTTAGTTAGTTGGCTTGGTCTCTGTTTTGGCCCAACACTTTCCACTACCTGTTCATCCCTAGTGAATCAAGACGTGAAAAACCTACACATCGCTTATGGAAAAATATCCCCAAACAAAAGCCGTTACAACTGCAACTTTTTGTCCATGATTTATAACGCTTATTGTGCCCCTGTGCTTTTGTTTTTATCAGGCATGGCTCATCTGTTTCGTAAGAAAGATTGACATACTATATGTACAGCTTATCTCATATATTGCAAATTCCTCCTCCGGCTTCCTATATGGCACCAAAACAAAAAAATAATTGCTTGATTTGGTTTAATTGATGTGCCTACTCGAATTCGGTCTTCCAGTGACGATTTATGTAAAAAGACTTATTCACGTTTATTCACGTTTATGACCCTCTGCAGCCTTTTTTCCATATTGATACTGGTTAATTAGTCCATGTTGTCTTTTGTTAGTTTGAATTTTTTCTTTGCTGTTTATCGTTTTTGTTTATTTATAATACTCTGTACTCTGTGTTTTTTATACTTTTACAGGTAATAAAGTTCATTCATTATGTAAAATATGTCCAGCAAAATTTTCTGACCAGGTTTAAGTGCAGTGTTGAGAACTATTCTTTATGAAGGACAATAAGCAATCAAATTTAACAATAAAAGCTTCACTGACACTGAACTTATAGGCAAGTGCTTTTTTCTTGTGATATCCATGAAGCTATTGAGAATGAAATTTATCTACTACAGCTGTGAGATTTGTCTACTTCAAGAACATTAGCAACCAAAGATTACCCTGCGGACAAACCCAAGAATAAAAATGATGAAACTCCTTCTCTATAACATGCAGCATGGTTTATTAGTCACATTATCATGTTCAGTTTCATTGTTATCTGCCTTCATAAATCATTTTTAAACAATACCTGATATCCAAAAATCAGAATTTCTTCTATAACCAGATATAGATCTAATGGTCTTGACGAGTTGAAAAACACATACACGAGAGGACAATGCATCAATCAATGTAAAAAAAAGAAATAGAGAAATGTGTTGGGTTTGGGTTATACCTTAAATACCTTAAATCGCATTTACAGCAAGATAAGGTGGACTGCATCCTCCTGTAGAACATCTCCCTGTTGAATTGATGAGGTGAAACAATTAGCGGGTGTGATGGGGTGTGGCGTCCCACTGGTACTTCCATTCCGTGTTACTCTACTCTAAATTGACTACTTTTTGAAAGAATTAATTGATTCACCAGTAACAGTCTCATTATAGTATATATTGGACTGAAAATGATTATTATATTCAGAAAGAGTATAAAACAACCATCAAGCAGTGTGTTCACCTAGTCCAGTAGTAAAACTAGACATGGGCAAAAGAGGGGATAGCTGCCAAATTTGCCTTTTTTAAGAAAATAGGGGGAAACACCCCCTAAAAGTCATAACATCTTAACGAAAATCACACCATCAGATTCAGCGTATCAGAGAACCGTATTGTGGAAGTTTTAAGCTCCTATATACAAAAATGTGGAATTGTGTATTTTTTGCCAGAAGGCAGATCATGGATGTGTGTTTATTTATTATTATTTTTTCCGGGGTGATTGTACTGACCCAGTGGTCCTAGAAAGTTGCAAAAGGGCTCATTCTAACAGAAATAAAAAGTTCTAGTTGAGAAGAGGGGGATATGTTGGGGGTACTTTCCATGAAGGGAGCACAGGATTTTCAAGCATTATTTAAAAAACAATAAAAAATAAATACGAAAGTTTTTTCAACTGAAAGTGAGGAGCAGCATTAAAACTTAAAACGAACAGAATTTATTATGCATATGAGGGGCTCACTTCCTCCTAATACCTTGCTCTTTATACTAAAGTATTTTTAGCAATTTCAAATATTTATTCTACAGCTTTTGTGATCCAGGGGTCATTCTTAAGGAATTGGGACAATGTTTAAGCTTTAGTGTAAAGAGCAAGGTACTGACAAGGGGGTGAATCCCCTCATATACTTAATAAAAACATGAGAATACAGAAGTTCGTTTCGTAAGCTAATTTGTAAGTTACATATATCTGTTACTAATAAAAACATTTGTAAAAATTAGTTCTAGTTGCCTTTTTAATTAACCAAAAAATCAGAGGGCAACTAGGCCTCCTCCCCGCTCCTTTTTTTCTCAAAATCATTTGATCAAAACTATGAGAAAGCCATTTAGCCAATAAAATAAATATGCAAATTCTGTTTCAATTATTCATCTGTGGAGAGCCAAAATCAAAATATACATTGATTCAAAAACGCTCAGAAATTAAATATAAAAAAAACAAGTTTTTTTTAACTGAAAGTAAGGAGCAACATTAAAACTTAAAATGAACAGAAATTACTTTGTATATGAAAGGGGCTGCTTCCTCATCAACGCCCTGCTCTTTACGCTAAAGTTTTTTACTGTTATAAAAAGTTGAGTTGAGAGAAAGTCAAACTTTAGTGTAAAGAGCAGGGCTTTGATACTAGTTACTAGTCTACTAGTAACTACTAGTATTACTTACGCCAAGTCTAGTTACTGAGTTACTCAACAGCCAATTTGTATAAATGTTTACCAATGAGCCTGAAGGTCCTCTCTCCTACAGTCCAGTATACAGTGAACCAAACCCTATGCCACCTGTGCCATCTTTTCTCCAGGGTTCTTCACAAAGCGACTTGAAGTCCTATGTCATTAATTCAGAAGTCCCTTGACTCAAAAACTGTGCCTTTGGATTGTAAGAGCTCTGACATTACACCAATATTCAAGAATGGCTACAAGATCAATGCAGAAAATTATCAGCTGATCAGTTCAACCTCAGCTGTAGCAAAAACCCTGGAACCTATTGTGAATGCCAAAATTCTGGCACATCTTCAGTCCAATAGTATACTGTCACTGGACCAGCATGGCTTACTTCTGGGAAAGTCAGTGGAGATCAACCTGCTTGAAACTTACAATATCATCAATAACCTTCTGGAGAAGGGAGTACCTGTTGACCTTATTTTGCTTGACCTTGCCAAAGCATTTGACAAGGTCCCCCACAGTAGGCTTAGAGCCAAATTATCAGCAGTTGGCATCCACACTGATGTAGTAAAATGGGTGAAGAATTTCCTGACAGACCAAAAGCAGCAGGTCCAACTTTTCACCAATAATTGTGATAAAGTCACGTCTTCATTTAAATAAATGATATGGCAAAAGAAGCCATAAATAACATCAGTCTTTATGCTGATAACTTTAAGTTTTTCAGACAAGCCATTCAACAAAAACTGTAATCAGACCTCCAGAGAATCTAGAAGTAGACCAGTGATTGGCTTGAGTTCAACATCAATAAATGCAGTGTCCTCTGTTTCAACAATAACAATCCTCACCACCACTATACCATGTGTGACCAGAAGTTGCAGTCTGGTATTCAGCTACAAACCAGTCCTGAAGAACAAGACCTAGGAGTATTTGTTGATGAGCTCCTGAAGTTCTATGGGCATTGGCAACAAGTGGTGTTGAAAGGTAAATCAAGTCTAGGCCTGCTGAAATGCACCATATCATCTTTCAATTCTTTTATCCCCCTCCTTAACTTTTAAGCATTCTTTCTCAATAGTTTATGGCACTTATTGTCCTCTTCAAAATTCTGGTCTTCTTTCTTTTGTTATCTGGCTCAATACTGAAGATTGGTCTGATATTTATAGTTTAAAATATTTTGATGAGAAAATGGCTATGTTCCACTAAAAGCTAATTGATAACATCAAATTTATTTCCCAGAAAAAAGATTTAAAAGGTGCTCCAGTGATAAGCCCTTTATTAAACAAACTATATAAATGCTAATTAGAACCAAATTGAAGCTTTTATAAACTGGCTTGTGCCAGTTTATATTAAATGATGAACTGGATGAAGCCAATAAACTAAGAAAATCAACTAAATGAGAAACTTGTAAATTGGCACAACTATACTACAAAAACAAGGTCAAAGAATTGTTCACTAATAAACCAAAAAATCGGTATTTCAAGGTCAAAAAGTTGTTAGGCAGGAGGGTTGAGCAGCATAACTTCAATCTACCCAAATCCCCTGATGTTACTGCTAATAATATAAATAGGCTAAACTCCTTGCTTCCATTATCCAGAGCCTTCTAACATTGCCTCACCCCTGGGAAAGAAAAAAAAACAATAAACATGCTTCCATGATCTTTCTTCTGGCAAAAAATTAAAAAATTCAACATTTTTATAGATATAAGCTTGAAACCTCTACAATAGGGTTCTTTGTTAAACTAAATCTGATGATGTGTTTTTCATTAAAATTCAATATGACTTCTAGGGGATCTTTCCCTTTTTTTTTGAAAACAGGCAAATTTTCTCAGGCTCATAGCTTTTGTGGGTAAAACTAAACTTGAAAATTATATATTTGGAATCAAACAAACTGTTTGATTATCCATCAAAATCCAAATAGAGATCATTGAAATATTAATAGTTTTTTCTGTGCTGCCAAAGTATTGTATTCATAAGACTTCACAGTTTCATGAAATGACATTAAACAAATAGAAAGGGTTTTTCAACTATAGTAAGGAGCAGGTATAAAACTTAAAATAAATAAATCACTCTATATTATAAGGGGGACTGCCCCCTTCTTGAAACTTTGTTCATTAAACAAAGTTTTTTAGTGCTTTGAAAAAAAAATTCATATTGTATATTTTCTTCATAATTTGGAAAAAAGCCGAAATTCACAGTAAATAATAGAAAGCTAAAGAGCAAACAGCCCCCTCCATACAAAGAATATTCTGTTGAAATAGTGAAATAATGTTTGAAATATTCTGTGAAATAGGTTCCAAATCAGTTACTTGCTCTCAGTTGAAAAGCTCTTTTTTTTATTCAATTTCTTATTCTTTTCCAAACCATACCCAGGCCTAATCAAGATATAATTTGAGGTACTTGTCCATTAAATCCCTGGTTAATTGCTTTTAAAATGTGTAAATCAATAATTGTATGTTGATTAGTACCATCCTACATTTAGATTGCAATTTCAATTTTGGATACAATTAGAATATACTTAAAAACTGGGGATGAATAGTAATTTTGGTGAAAAGTCCTTGTTAATATTACTGCTAAAACATTTTGATTGGATGAAAGGAGTATTATTGTTTGTATGGATGGAAATTCTGTGAGACTTTTGATTTTCTACATAACATATAGATAGAGATCTATACAACATTGTATAGGTAAATAATTTAATTAATTCCTACTCCCCCCCTACTTCTTTCAACATTTATCTGAAGCCTCAGGAAGAGAAAGCCTAAGGAAGAGTAAGTTTGTCCATTTAATTGCATTTTTGTAGGAATCTACCCTACCCCCACCTAAACAATGACTCACCCCCTTCATTATAGCTGATATGCAATTACAAATCACTAAAAGTAGCCTAATTTCATTTCAAATAAAACAAAACAACTTGATTGAGTCCAGTAGTGCCACCATTTAACATTATTTCTTTTGCAACTGAGAAGCCTACAACATAGTTATGGATATTTCTAAATCAATTAACTTCTCAGAATTTTAAATTGATAGCAAATTTGTCCTCTTTGGGGTAAAGTTGTAGTTTGATGCCCTAAATCACCTAAATTTTCACCCAACCACCAGTGCTATTTTGGTGTCTGCTCCCCCTGGATAATTTTCTGCTGCTGCCCTTACAATGGAGGTGTGTAGAAATTAAACATACTAGTTAAAATAACATTAGGAGAGGTATTTGCCTGAGTTGTTGGTATTTTAAGAATTTGCTTTACTTTAAGTAAAGAGCAAAAAGAATCTATTTAAGGTTGTTGGCAATACCAGCTAAAAAAAAGGCCAGCATTAGGGTACTTAGAAATAACAAAAGTAGTACTTGACTGCAATTGCTGGATGAAATTACATTTTGAATCAATATTTTGATTTAGTGAGTAATAGAAAACAGCTATTGAAATAATATTAAATGGTTGAAGGAGTGCCTTTGGTCTAATATTTAGCCAGAGGATTTCATTATATTTATATAAGGTAAAATTCTAGTTGAGTGACTTCTTGCTACCTCAGAAAGGGGTATGGTTATGAAAATGAAACTTTCAGGGATGGGTCTATAGGCTAAAGTATATCCTGGGAGAGTATTTTAAAGTACCCACCTTTACTCCTTCTCTCTCTCTAGAGATCCCTGAAATGTGCCTCCATGACAGGTCTATACCTATTGAAATTTAGACTAAACAACATTTTACCTTAATTTTCAGTTACCAGTTGCCTTTTCTCTACCTTTAGTTCTGAAAATGCAATTCCTGTTATTTGAGTAGAATTCTGAGCCATATCAATTTTTTTCTAAATTTAAGAAATATATTTGCATATCTTTAAAACCTTATAAATTGGGATTGAGCAAAGTTGTGAAGCTGAAAAAAAAAATTTTGTACTTCATTTAATCAGAAGATCTATTTTACAAGATTTCACTTTTATAACACACATATTTTTGAAGGTTATTAAAGGTCAGGGCCCTCTAGAGGGAAAAGGAGTAGAGGTAGATACTTCAAAATACCTTCCTGGGACATACTTTAGCCTGTAGACCCATCCCTGAAAGTTTCATTTTCCTAACCTAACCCCTTTCTGAGATAGGAAGAAGTCAATCAACTAGAATTGTACCCTCATTGTTTCTAATTTTCAGAATTAACCCTCCCCCTTCAACTCCCCCAAAGAGAGCTTGTCCATTACAGTTACATGTCAATCCTATATTTGGGACTTGTGCTTATTTTTCCCACCAAATTTCACCCCAATCTCCTCACTCTAAGCATTTTCCAAAATTTCTGGTCCTCTCCCAACTCTCCCTAATGACACTGGATCTGATCTGAATTACAAGGTCCTTCTAAATATGGAATTTCATTAAGATTCAATCAGTCTTTTGTAAGTTAAAAATACCTATTTTTTCTAGTTTTCAGAATTAAAAAACTCCCCCAAAGAGTGTATCCATTATGGTTATGTCAATCATGTGTATAGGACTCATGCTTATTTTTCCCATTAAATTTCTGTTTTGCCTCTCTTCAGGTTTCTAAGAATCATTATTGAGCCTTCTTGAAGAAATGGACTAGAATGAGAAATCCCTAAGTTGAATGTTCAATTACCCCTGTTTAAAGGCCTTTGATAAGACATTTCAAAACATGAGGTTCATTTAAATGTTTGCATTCCAGTCTGAACTATACCATAAAAGGTAATAATTGTTGTTCAAAGGTGGATGTTATAATTATGGAATAGTAGCTTAAAAAACCATGAAAAGTTGACTTTTTCTAAGGTAAGCAAGGATTTACAGTTATAATAGTAATATATCCTATCAATTTGACCAAAATATGAGCTGTAATGCACAAAAAGCTGCATTACATAGAGGAGGGGGGAGGAGTATAGTTAGGGAGCTCAAAATACCTTCCCAGGGTATACTTTGGCTTGTGGAACCATCCCTGAAAGTTTTGTTTCCCTAACCTAACCCCTTTCCAAGATAGCCAAAAGTCAATTAACTAGAATTTTACCCAAAAACATTTTGTGTGAGAGCTTTCTGGGAGGAGCGAGGTTGGAATTTTACCAAAGGTGAGGGATGGGTAGACCCATCCCTGAAAGTTTCATTTTCTTAACCTTACCCCTTTCCAAGATAGCCAAAAATCACTAAAATAGAATTTTACCGAACATTTTTCAACAGAAGAAAAATATTAAACAAAAGAAAACACAGCCTACTAATTACAGCAGTCAGAAATTTCTATTCTTTTTTGCTAAACGGAAACTGGAATTGCACTGGGCTACTTGTACTTCTTTAACAAAAGGATGCATAAATAGCAAGCGAAATTTGACAAATTATAGGTGGCGATTTATGGGTTGCACGATTACACGTAAGAGCCACAGGCAAAAAAAGTGTAATTATAGGCTTTTTTGCCATCGAAACAAAAACTGTAAACTAAATAATAACTAGCGATTTGTTATGCATTCTCGATGTAGAGTCTCTGTAACAAATGGGATTATTGTTGGAGAAATTGAAGGCAATGTTTCGAAACTAGATAGCTAAACACAGTGGGATAGCTAGTTTCATTGCTTATAATACTGACAGAAAGTTCAGGATTAATATATTTTCTACCTTCAGCCTCTTGTTGGTGTACTTTTTCATTCCCGCCTTGAAATTCTCTTGACCCTGCAAATAATCTCCAAAGCTTCTAAGCTAGTTTCGAAGCTTACTCCAGCCGTTTCTACATTAGTTGCAAACCTAAATGTATTTGGGGGGAACAGATGATTTTTAGGCAAAATGATGACGTGCCATGGCATGCCGCCAAAAGATTTGGACACGTTGCTATTATTCTCTTGCGAAGCACCGCCGACTGACGCCAATTTTTTGATTATTAGGAAAGGGATTTCAAATCTGTTCAAAAGACTTCGAGAGGCACAGTAAATAATAAAACAGGTCAGTTTGAGGAAAACATAACACAAACAACAACACTCAAAAATAAGTAGGATCATAAGTCTTTTTTCAGATTATTTAATATTTTGCTATCTAGTAGAGAGTAGCGTTTGCTTCCTTTCATGTTTGTGATTTCATGATACTTATCGTTGTACTCCATCAAACTCGGTAATCACAGTATTATACTATTCAGCCCTGTGTATGCCTCAATAGTGGAGCAGTTTTTTCTTTGTGGGCAGCTGAACCCAGAAGAAAATAAGGATTCAGTTCGTTTGAAGGATTCTAGTTCGCGCCACCCCAACAGCTAGTATATATATATATATATATATATATATAAATAAGTTGTCTGAGTCTGTCGAGTGACGTCATGTTTGTGTGTCGACTGACGAAATTGCAGACTGGGACATCGGGACACAAATGACGACCGGGACACCGGGACACTCAAAGAGAAAGCGACCGGAACACAAGGAATGTTCGATTAGCAATCACCATCAACAAAGCACCGGGACACAAATGACGACCGGGACACAGGGAATATAAATGACAAGCAGGACACTCAAAGAGAAATTACAGACCGGGACACCGGAACACAAATGACGACCGGGACGAAAATGACGACCAGGACACCGGAACACAGGGAATATAAATGACGACCACGACACTCAAAGAGAAATTACAGACTGGGACACCGGGACACAAATGACGACCGGGACAGAGCGAAACAACAACAAGGGGACGCCGGGGGGCACAGGGGGATATATAAATGACGACGGGGACACAGGGAATGTTCGATTAGTAATCACCATCAACAAAGCTAAAGGGCAATCATTAGAATAATGAGGTATAAATCTGAATACAGATTGTTTTTCCCATGGATAATTATATGTTGCATGTTCAAGAGTCGGTAAACCTGACAATCTATTTATATGCACAGACAATGGGACAGCCAAGAATGTTGTATATTCGCAAGTTTTACGTAGTTAAATATATATATATATATATATATATATATATATATATATATATATATATATATATATATATATATATATATATATATATATATATATATATATATATATATATATATATATATATATATATATACCTATCTATATTCACAGGTGGGACACAGGGACACAACTACAATGGCGCGTAACTAGTATGGCGCGTAACGACTTACGTGCGCGGGGGGGCTTGGGGGGTGAAGCATGTGTTCTAAGAGTTTTACCTTAATTAATACCCCTAGCTTTTTAGAGGTTAAGGATCCTACATTCCTAATTTCACCAAGAACCAAACTTATACATAAACAATGGGCAACGTATTTAACTTAAGACACCTTCCCGGGAGCTATGGGTGTTTTATCATCACTGGTAAAACCCCCAATTATAATTTTTTACTATTCTAAAGAAGATCGCTATTCCAAAATTTCTCTCATATATCTTCGGGGAGATTACAGCTAAAAAAGGCCTAGAAAGGGGGACTGGCTGTTTTCCAACCATTTTGCAACATCCCCCTTAATATGTCCTGAAAGTTTAAGTAGTCGTAATCGCAAGAAGTTGCAGCAGCATTCACAGTCACAAGCGGTCGCAGTCTCAGTCACAAGCAGTCGTAGTCACAAGCAGTCCTAGTTACACCCACAAGTAGTCCCAATTACAAATATTCTTTCTACTAACTAAATATTTGATAAGCATTTTCTTCACAAAGATTTATTTTTCCTTGCCAACTGAATTTTAGCACAATATTTGTTCTCAGCTAACTAATTTTAGTATATTTTTTTACTTTAGCATTTTTTTCTTGCTAACTAATTTCTAACACAGCATTTTGCTGTGTTATACCAAGTTTTCAGAAAACGTGTTTTTTGCTTAGAATATTTCATCATCATTTTCAAAGAATAGGTTTTCTTCTTCTTCTTCAAGAAACAACACTTAAAATCCTAAACGGGCTCCTTCCGGCTTCCAACTGCACTTCTTCATTCGATATTCACAAAATCACAACCTCTCAAAGTGCATCTAAATTTATTAACACATCAATTGTCTATATGCAAAACTTTGTTTCGTTGGAAGCTGGTAAAGGAACATCCACAATCAGGTTAACTGGATCCAGAAAACTGAAACCAGAAAATTAAAAAACTGAAACCAGATGCTTAGGAGGCTTTTTATAAGGATTGCCGTTTGCTATGGGCTGATCAACTTTGCAGTATCTGTGGCAAAACTGTACACTTTCTCGTTATAGTTGATCGCTACATGGCTAGGAATATGCTGGATAGCCACTGCTACGTCAATCTTAAATAGAGAATCAAGCTGTTCTCTTATCTTCTACAAATCAGTGTCCTTTGTGTTCCAGGTTAAGCTTTTCATTAGTTTAAAACAGTCTAAGAATTTAAGATGATTGCTACTTTGCTGAAATGGGAAGGTATATTTTTCACTTGTTTCTATGATTCAACTATTGTTGCCAGTTCAGGCGTCAAAACTGAAGAGTCCAGTGATAAGAGGCTTTTGAATGGGCAAAGGGGTGTGTAGAATTATTACTTTCGCGGCAGGTTTGTTCCCTACTAGGGACCAATCAGTATAAATGTCCACATGATCTTCAAACTCTGTAGCATTTTTTCTTAAAAATACAGCCATAATTAGTTGATGTAGGATGTTCTGCTTTTTGTCTTGCATAAGCTTTAGGCTGATATTTGGTTGGCGAAACTTCCAAGGAGGAGAGAACTTATAAGAATCAACCTGAATTTTATCCAAAGTTTGGACAGAGTGCTGAAACAACTTGCCCCGATGCGATCCCTATTTTATTCTGCTGCCTAGCGCTCCCATGACAGAGAGTGAAAATAGAGTGCCACTCCCTATACACTTGAATCCTGGTATAATATTTAACAGCGGCATTGGCTATTCTCTTGCTTATAGGAACAACTTCTGCTAGTTTCCTGGTACGATCACTAGAAGTGTGTAGGTAAAAGCCAAGCGCCAGTCGGAGTGCCATGTTCTGGATTGTTTTCAATTTTGGCAAGTTTTTTTTTGTTGGTATGGCCATAAGCGACAATCCCATGCTCCATTTTTGGCCTTATATATTGTTTGTACTAAGTTCACTTTACAGTTGGTGAGTTTCCCCATTTCGTAGAAGCAAGTCTTTTCAGAATTATAATCCTTTTCAGGCAGACCTCTTTTGTCACCTCTACTGGCTTATTTCAAGTCTATTTCAATCCAAGTAATCAGGTCTATTTTCAATCCAAGTAATCTGCATCCTTTGATTAAATCGAGTCTCTCTCCTCCAATACTTATTTGAACCATTAGAGTTTTGTTTTTTGGCTGATACACTCATTAAAAATGCCTTGGAGAATCGAACTAATTCTTTCAATCGAGCTAATAGCGTTTAGCTTTCCAATTGCTTCATTATTGCTGTCTCCTACTTCCCAAATGGTGAGGTGATCTGAAAAAGGCTGCTAGCCCCAAACTTTCACTTGAAAATTCGAGCTCAGCTAGAAAGAGGAGGAAAAGAAGTGAGCTAAGTGGTGATCCTTGTGGTTAACCCTGGTGGAGTCTACGAGTAGAGGATGTATATTCATTGATCCTTACTTTGACTGTCTTATTATTAAGCAAATCAGAGAAAGAATGGATGAATTTGTCTAAGAAATCCGTTGTTTTGAAAATCTGACATAGTTTCTTCTCTAATATTTTGTCAAAAGCAGATTTGAAGTCAGCAATTGCTGCTACGATGACCTTCTTTTGACTTTTATCATTATTTATAGCCTCCTCCATCATGAGTATACAATCAATTGTGTTGAAGCCTTTCCCAAAACCACACTGCTGTTGCAGAAAGAGGTCATGTTCGCAAAACCATTCGAGTCTTTTTTTTACCATCTTTTCCATAATATTGCCCAGTACGGATAAAAGTGATATAGGCCTGTAAGAAGATAGCCTTTCCGGTGGTAATTATTAACCTCTTCCAAATTTTGGGAAAAGTACTTTGCATCTAGGAATCGTTGTATACATCAATTAGAGCTCTTCTAAATCTCAGCTCTGAATTAATCAGCATCAAGTAAGTTATTTCATCCTCTCCAGGTGCTGAGTCCACATTCACTTCCTCCAAAGCTTCGAGAAGCTCTAATTCTATAAACAATTCCACAAGTTCTTCCTTGGCATTTGTTTTGTTGTGGAATTTGCAAACAGGCGGGTTGAGAGGAGGAAATATACTAGGGGATGGATGTTCAAAATATTTGGAAAATGCCTCCGCTTTCTGCTGGTTATTGGTAAGGACAATGCCGCTATGCTGCAATATCGGTATAATACCATCTCTTAAATTTTTTCCCAAATTCGATTGATGAAGCTAAGGAAATTTGACTGTGGGCTATTCATGTCTAGTTTATTTGAAAATTTCTTCCACGTTGTTCTCTTCACATTTAGGACTACTTTTTTCACTTTAGTTTCTGCTGTACGAAGATGTATAAGATTTTCTGTGCTAGGAAATTCCTGAAACCTGTTTCTAAGTTTGCGTGTTTCATTGACGACCTTCTTATAATCCTCCTTCCATCATACTTTGTTTGTCTTTTTGGATTGGCGTTGTGTAGGCTGGTTGGAAGATCTTGGAACGGATTTTATAGCAGCATTTCTTAAGACACATGTTGGGATTTTGGCTTTTTGGTCTACCTCTGGAGCTTGAAGAAGCGCTTCATAATTTGTGTTGTTTAAGGTAGGTTTGAACGTTAGCCAGTCAGCTTTCTTATACTTAAACCTAAAGTGCTGGGTAAGTTTTGAAATCCATTTTGGAAGTTATTATAAACTTAATTCAGTCATTGACCAGTCCCGAGCTTTGCAATCTGGATTATTTTTGTTTCACTGTTATGTCAAGGCCCATGAAATTCACATGCCCTGAGTGGAGTCTTCGTGCCGCTAGTGGAACGGTGCAGTACAGTCGATGTCAGCACTGGTTTCATCCTAAGTGCGCAAGTATTTCTATCGAGGAGAGAAAACGATGTGTTGAGTGGTTATGTTTAAACTACCAGTCCTCCCATTCTCTGGATGATGATCCTGAAAAAACCTTTAAAACCATTTTTTCGCCCCCTGGCTATAAACCCCGTTCTACACCCATGTCTGTCACAAAATCAACAGCCCCAAAATTAGTTTCAAATAACCAAGCTTCCCAAGTCCCCCCTTGTGTTGACTGTGTTAAATTTATCAAACAACTCGCTGATCTCCGAGTTAAATACAACTCACAGTAGAGTAGAATTTAAACCATGATGCCGCCATAGAAGATTTGAAAAAACAAGTTGACTTATTTCTGAATGACCAAATAAAGGGTAAAGATATACTCCATGAACGTGATCTGAAATTAACAAGAGCTAAGAGCTTATATGGCACTTGTGACGAGGCAAGATGAGCTAAGAGCCAAGAGCTCATATGGTATGAGCTCTAACAAAATTCTAAGAACCAACAGATTGATTTAAAAGGAAAATCAGAGGCTTAATGCAGGTCAGGATTTAAAATAAGAGCTCTGAGTCACGATGTCCTTCTAAATATCAAAATTCATCAAGATCCGATTACCCACTCGTAAGTTATAAATACCTCATTTTTTCTAATTTTTCCTCTCCCTTTAGTCCCCCAGATGGTCGAATCTGGGAAAACGACTTTATCAAGTCAATTTGTTCAGCTCCCTGATACGCCTACCAATTTTCATCGTCCTAGCACGTCCAGAAGCACCAAACTCGCCAAAGCACTGAACCCCTCCCCCAAACTCCCCCAAAGAGAGCGAACCCAGTATGGTTACGTCAATCACGTATCTACGACATTTGCTTATTCTTTCCACCAAGCTTCATCCCGATTCCTCCACTCTAAGCGTTTTCCAAGATTTCCGATTTCCCCCTCCAACTCCCCCCAATGTCAACAGATCTGGTCGGGATTTGAAATAAGAGCTCTGAGACGTGAATTCCTTCTAAATATCAAATTTCATTAAGAACCGGTCACACGTTCCTAAGTTAAAAATTCGAGTCGAAAATGGAGCATCTGAGACATAATATCTTTCTATATATCAAGTTTCATTAAGATCCGATCACCTATTCGTAAGATAAAAATGCCCCAATTTTCAGGTTTTCCAAGAATTACGGTTTCCCCCTCCAACTCCCCCAAATGTCACAGGATCTAGTCGGAATTTAAAATAAGAGCTTTAAAACACAAGATCCTTCTAAATATCAAATTTCATTAAGGTCTGGTCACCCGTTCGTAAGTTACAAATACCTCATTTTTCCGAAATACCCCCCCCCCCCAAACTCCACCAAAGAGAGCGGATCCGGTCCGGTTACTTCCGGTCCCCCCTAACCCCCCCCCCCCAATGACGCTGGATCCGGTTGAGATTTAAAATAAGAGATCTGAGCTACGAGGTTCTTCTAGATATGAAGTTTCATGAAGATCCGATCACTCCATTGTAAGTTAAAAATACGTCATTTTTTCTAATTTTTCAGAATTAACCCTCCCCCCCAATAGAGCAGAACCGTTCCGATTATGTCAATCACGTATCTAAGACTTGTGCTTATTTTTCCCACCAAGTTCCATCCCGATCCCTCCAAGTGTTTTCCAAGATTTTAGGTTCCCCCTCCCAACTCCCCCCAATGTCACAAGATGTGGTCGGGATTTAAAATAAGACCCCTGAGACACGATTTCCTTTCAAACATCAAATTTCATTAAGATTCGATCAACAGTTCGTGAGTTAAAAATACTATTTTTTCAGAATTAACCGGCCCCCACTCCCCCCAGATGGTCAAATTGGGAAACCGACTATTTCTAATTAAAGCTGGTCCGGTCCCTGATACACCTGCGAAATTTCATCGTCCTAGCTTACCTGGAAGTGCCTAAAGTAGCAAAACCGGGACCGACAGACAGACAGACCGACAGAATTTGCGATTGCTATGTGTCACTTGGTTAATACCAAGTGCCATAAAAACTAACTGAGGATATCAACTCCCATAATTCTCATCGCCCTGTTATGGAAAACGAACTTATAACTTTACCAAACAATCAAGTGACCCTAAATCAAAATTTATAAAATTACACGAGGAATAAAAAAAAAAAAACGAAGCAATTATTACGACACTAACGGATCAACTGTCAAAGTTCAGTAACTCCAGTAATATTTGGAAAAAAATCCCAAGAGAGTTACAGATGAAGTTCCCACAAGATACAGCTGAAGTTCTTGAGTTTGTGAATGGTTCAGTGACTTCCGATTTGTTACAAAAAACTATCAGTGATAATGAAAAAAATGGTGTAAATATTAGCAAGGTTCTTGACAAATCATTACCAGACGACGATATGGTTATTATTTTTGCGAAAATTTTGAAAGAGGAGGCTCAAAGGAAAGCTATTTAAAAATAAGCAGAAAAAAAAATGTGATCTGTAGTCATTTTAATTTTGGTTTCTGTAAGTTTTGCAAGCAATGCAAGTTTTTACATATTTGTCGTCATTTTATTTTGGGAATTTGTGCGTCTGAAAAGTGCATTCTATTGATCATATTGACCTTTGTTCTGTTTTACCTTGTATTGATAAGTATTAAGTAGTGTAATTTTGCTCATGTATCGTCAGGGGTGAAGGGTAGGTTTAAAATTCAGCCTTTTTTAGGGCGGCACTGAAAGCAATCACGGCGCTTTCCTTCCTTTAGCTCCTATTCCATTCGACTTTCAGCCTTATCCCCCTGCATACCCGATGCAGAGCAATATACCCCAGGAACCCATCCCTCGAAACAATCTTCCGCCCCAGGTACTTACACGTGTCCGGTCAACCCAACCCTAAAATCACTTTGCTCAATTCGAAATCTCCTCCCTCCCTTACTCATATTCCTCCAAAAATCCACTTACTTTCGACTCCGTTCCTCTCCGTGCGTCCAAGAACTTACTGACTGGTTCTGGACTTCACCCGTTGTTTGCCCAAATAAACCCGATGCATCTCCTCTCAGACACCTTCCACTGTACTTTCCTCTCCCAGCATCATCTTGCCTTATCATTCCCCCCCCCCAATTTTCCAACACTTTCTTGACTTCTTTGACTTCTTCCTGGATCACCAGGATACCTTTCTCCCATCCCTTGCATTTTATCCCGCCTGGCTACCCTGCCAGTGTAACTCTGATCTGACAGTTCTTACATGCGAAAATTATCCTGTAATAAATAATACGCCCCAAAATTTGTCCACTCATTCCCCTAGCTTGAACACTGAATCGCTTGAACACCAGGAAAATTTTACCCCCGGCTCTCTCAATTTACCCCCAACTTTTAGAGCTGACCCTCAATCCCTCCGACTTTCAAACCGGTTTAGCAGTCTCTCGGTCCAGGGTGGTGAGTTTGAGCCTAACGACAAACCTTCCTACAATAGCACAAACGACAATATTAATTTTAAGGTGATGTCCTTCTCGCTATCAGCATTAACTTTAATACTCACACCCCGCCAAAGCTGCCAAAGAATAAAGCTTTTTTGAAGAAATCTGTTGTTAAAGAGTTTATAAAAAAAAAAAACGTTATCATTTCCCCGTTTTCCTCCTTACGAAAGCCGAATGTTTGAATTCTGAAAAGTTAATTGAATTAGAAGCAACAGCTAAATTGAACCATTTTGATATAATTACAGTTACTGAAATCCAGGTTAAAAATCCAGATCTCCTTGAAATGACTAGTTTTCAACAATTTATAAAGCTTCACCCGGCTGACCACCCACTGGGAAAAAAGGAGGAGGAGTAACGGTTTTCGCAAAGAATTGCCCCTCTCCTACTATTATCCATGTGCTGGTCTAGGTGATAGCGATGAAATCATTTAGATATCTACTAAGCCCAAATAACTGTCTCGGCCTTACACAAATTTAGTAATTAGCTCATTTTATTGTTCACCCTGACAGAATGCTTATTCTCGTTGTTGTTTTCATGACAGGCTACAAGCAAGTCTTGACTTTGTGAAGAAAAAGTACCCAAATGCCGGCATTTTTATTGCAGGAGACGCAAACGAAAAAGGTCTTAATTATCTCTGCAAAGATCAGAAGCTCAAGCAAATTGTTGATTTCCCTACTACAAAAGGTGAAACCAGTTTGGATAATATTTGCACTAACCTTAAACCTTTTACAATGCTCTAACTACCCTTCCCCCTTCAGTGGTAGCTGTCATTTCATGCTATAATTGAAACCAGTGCTAGTTTTAAAACAAATTACTCAGTCTCAAAAATTTTGTACCGGCCAAAGTCAAGTCAAGGTCTTTTCGATTTTGTATTACATCTGAGAATGGGGATGATTTTGAGTCGTGCGTAAATTTTAATTCCAAGATTAGTTTGTTCCAAATAAAATTAATGACAAATTACCAAAAATGTTTCCCAAAGATTACCAAAAAGGTATGTTCCTCAGATAAACCCTACATTAATGAAAAAATAAAAGACTAATCCATTTGAAACTAAAACATTTTCACACCTTAGAAAAAAAGATGATGCCTTAACGCTCTGTATACAAATGAAGAAAGAAATACGTCAGGCTGCTTCTCGTTATGGCAAGAATAAATGAAATTGCTTAAAATAGAGCAAACCTAAGCAATGGTTTAAGAAAGTGAAAGAAATAGGGGGTCGCTTGTGCAAGAGCCTCGATTTTCTTCTGGATGAACCGCCTGAACAGACAGCCAATCAGCTTAATAAGCACCTAGCTAGCATCGTGCAAACGTGCCCCCCCTCTCGGAAAACCATCTAATTGCTGAAACCCCAAAGGACAAAATCCTGGCAATTTCAGCAAAGCAAATAATAGAAAAAATACACAAACTAAAAAAACTAGTGTTTGTCCCATTGATATCCCAATTAATCTACTAAAAACATTCCCTGATAAACTATCAACATCCCTTGTTAGCATTTTTAATTATATTAGTAATTCCGGATGTTACCCGTTGTTCTGGAAGATGGGCTATATTACTCCAATCCAAAAGAAGGGCCTGAATGATTTCACTGGAGTATGACCAATCACCTTGACGCCAGTTTTCTCAAAATTATGCGAGAGTTTTTTAGCTAATTGGTTAAGGGCAGGGATTCTTGAACTTATTGATTTACGACAGTTTGGAAATCTGAAGCAGACACCTCCTTCGCACTATCTTGTCAGTCTTCTTGACACCATTCTTAAAAACCTTGAAAACCCTGATACCTGGTTGAATCTTTTATCAATTGATCCCCAGAAAGTGTTTGACCTAATTGACCAAAATTTCTTAGTAAATAAACTGTTGACTGAGTTGTAAGTGAATCCCTTTTTAATTGAAATTGTTGCCCCGTTTTTAACAGATGGTTCTCAATGCTCAAATATAAAAATGTTTATTCCGATTTCCTTCCTATCTTTTTTGGGGTACCCCAGAGAATCCTGATGAGTCCCATTTTATTCCTTATAATGGTTAATAGCCCCATGACTAACCACACAGAGCGGTGGAAGTATGTGGACGACCTGTCTGCACTTGAGGTTTGTTAATGGAATATTAAAACCTCAATTACGGCATTACTTGACGATGTCACACATGAGGCTTCTTTGTCTTTTATTCGGCAAATATTGGAGTTTGATTGTCCAGTGTAGCATTTCGGTCTTTCTTCAGAGCATATTTATAAGATTGAAAATGTCCAAAACTGAGCACTTAGAATCATAAATGGTGAAAGGAAGGTTCCATATCATTATCTACTTGGTAAGTTCAAGCTCACCACGTTGGCCGAGAAAAGGAACCTCCTGCCTTCGTTTCGGTACAAAAACCCTGTCTGTTCCTCAATTACGTTCCATCATCCCCGAGCCCTACCTTCCCATCTGCAACAGACCGTCTCGTTTAAAATCCCCAAACTGAATCCCATCCCCGCTAAACATGGAAGATATTGGAAGAGTTTTGTTCCAAGTTTTCTTGAGATATACAATAGCCATTAATTTTATGGTTATCTATTTTTTTATTTTTTTTAGTTTTTAACTAAGTTTTGACTCATTCTAATTTTTTTATGTATTTTCATTAATTTTATCTATTTAATATTTAATTTTTGACTTCTTAGCTAGCATTTTTGACTTTAAATATATATATATATATATATATATATATATATATATATATATATATATATATATATATATATATATATATATATATATATATATATATATATGTATATATATATACTAGCTGTTGGGGTGGTGCTTCGCGCCACCCTAACACCTAGTTGGTGGGGGCGCTTCGGGCCCAAACCCCCCAAGCCCCCCCCCCCCCGCGCGCGTAAGTCGTTACGTGCCATATTAGTTACGCGCCATTGTAGTTGCGTCCCTGTGTCCCACCTGTGAATATAGATAGATACATATATGTTTTTAACTACGTAAAACTTGCGAATATACAACATTCTCCGATGTCCCATTGTCTGTGTATATAAATAGATTGTCAGGTTTACCGACTCTTGAACATGCAACATATAATTGTCCATGGGAAAAACAATCCGCATTCAGATCTATACCTCATTATTATAATGATTGCCCTTGAGCTTTGTTGATGGTGATTGCTAATCGAACATTCCCTATGTCCCCGTCGTCATTTATATATCCCCCTGTGCCCCCCGGCGTCCCCATTGTAGTTGTGTCCCTGTGTCCCGGTCGTCATTTATATTCCCAGTGTCCCGGTCTTCATTTGTGTCCCGGTCTTTAATTTATCTTTGAGTGTCCCGGTCGTCATTTATATTCCGTGTCCCGGTCGTCATTTGTGTCCCGGTCTGTAGTGTCATCTTATAATGACGTGTCCCGGTCGTCATTTATATATCCCCCCTGTACCCCCCGGCGTCCCCGTTGTAGTTGTGTCCCTATGTCCCGATCGTCATTTATATTCACTGTGTACCGGTCGTTATTTATGTCCCGTTGTCCCAGTCTGTAATTTCTCTTTCAGTGTCCCTATTTTTTCTATTGTTTGGTAAATGACGACTTATACTTATTGACGACATGACTGCCTGTCCATGGATTATTCTTTATGGTTGATTGTGTTTGGCTATGCTGTTTGACCTATGTGATTGTATGGATGAGTAGGGTAAGTACGGTAATTCAAGTGCTGGTCTATATTAATCACTAATTTAGGAAAACAGTCTTCCTTTTCTCCTTCTGTCTCTTTTTTTTATGAGTTTGTGCTGTTGCATTGGTGATTTCTCTTTTCATGATATATATATATATATATATATATATATATATATATATATATATATATATATATATATATATATATATATATATATATATATATATATATATATATATATTTAACTACGTAAAACTTGCGAATATACAACATTCTTGGCTGTCCCATTGTCTGTGCATATAAATAGATTGTCAGGTCTACCGACTCTTGAACATGCAACATATAATTATTCATGGGGGATTGGGGGCCAACCATCCTGTTGGCCCCCAATGACTGAGTAATGGGCTGAATAATGACTTATGCCAAATTTAATAATGTTACAGGAAAAAATTCATATGTAAATAAAGTAATATGTATTTAAATACATTTAATTTTAGATACTGTATTTTCTTAATTTCGAAAGTATGTAGATGATATTTATAGATGATTTTCTGGTTATTTTTTGAAATTCCCTAAATTTCATTTTCAACATGACATTTTACTATCAAGACTAATCTAGATAGTAGTTATAATTCCTGAATCAGCTAAAAACAACATTTTTTTTCAATAGTCAGCTTCTTTTTAGAACTCGTTTTTTAATTTTAAGTTACTGGGCCGAGGTTTGGTTTTTAGTGGCTATATTATATCTGCTTTGAGATTTTCTACGAGCCAACTTCCTTTCAAACTAAAAAAATTAACCAACCACTAATAAAAAAAAATACTGTATACCTAAAATCTAGTTTTTGGTGCTGCTCTTATAGAAAATTTCAATGAAAGAATCAGAGGTCTTATTCTACGCAAAGACAGGTTTCAGGACGATTTACCCTTTCTCTGACACTTTTCTTTTCAAAAAGAAGCTATTAAAGTCTTATCAACCAATAACTGTTTCCATCAGCATATAATTATTACTAAACACAAGTTGAAACAAAACCATTATCTTTTCGTTTGCGTTATGAAATTTGAAGTCCCAACGTTATTTTTCTCGTGATACTTGCTAAACCTGTGCCATATTAAAAAAGGAGAAAAGAAAAAATATGTACTAATTTCTTTGAGATAAAAATTTCCGTAGTAATTGCACATCAGAGATCATGCCTATCATATTGTCAGCCAACACACCTGATAATTTTAACAAGCCAATTTTGCCGAATTACGTATATATCCATATACTTGGTGGCAATATATTTTCAGTAATCTGACTTTCCTTCCATCTATCAGAATCCTTTCCCTTTTCCAAATCATATTCTTTATCAACGTGTCACATCCAAACTTAAAAATTTCATCACGTCAGCATCGAATTCTTCTCAAAATTTATTATTTTACATTGTCCTGGCAAATATTTATTTTTACCAATGTATTTTAGGATGCATTCCTATGGTAAATACCATTAAAAGTAGGTTTGTAATTTAAAAAAATTTCAATACATTATGTGAATGCCAGATTTTTTACAGCGCAAAAGCCACCTAAAATCTAAGGTTCAAAACAATATTATGTACTCTGTTCGTAAGCTATGGTCCATTTTTAAAACGAATTTGTATTTATAAAACATAGCCTTACCAACTTTTATTTAAAAGCATCAACTCATGACTTAATTCTGCTAAGCTACAGTTTCATTCTCTTTTATTTGTGTATCTACAGCTATATCTTCCACAACAGGAACAGTAGGTTTTATGTATGTCCTATAAGTAGGCTCTTTAGGTGGCATCCAGTTGGGTATTATCTTATCATGAACACGCCAAACACCATATTGATTGGAAAGATGTTTTTCAAATACAACATATTCTAAAACATCTTTCACAGTTATTTCAGAGCCGTGCATAAGCCGCCCAAAACGATCATAAACAGCAAGAGTTTGCTGACTGTGAAATCTTACAGTAACCTGTCCAAACACATTATCATCAGTCATAACATTTGTGACTCTTGCATGAACAACTCTTGGAGGTTCCAAGGATTTGATAAAACTCCAACGGATCCGATTTTTATCAGTGTTTGCTGTAACAGATGGAAACGCATGTTCAGTGACTAGATTATGCAGTTTTTCTTCATCCTTTTCTGCCAAAGAGTGATGCATATTTATGTATATTTCTTGTGCCTCATCTGCAAAGTCACTGGAATCAAAATCTTCGTCATATGATTTTATCTTCCGAATTGCTAATAAAGAGGTTCCTTTTTTACCAACTTTCAAGAGACTCTGTTTCGCCCCTCCTAAAGTTACTGGTGATATCTTACCATCTCCTTCAGGAGGCACATAAGGTTCAAAAATACCACCAGTACTAGCAATAAAAACCGGTTTCTCTTGCCACATTCTTGGTGGCACAAGACCTCGTTCTTTCATCTTGGTTCTGATTTCTTCACTTGTAGGCTGGGTTTTCTCATCAAACGATGGAACTTCCACGCGAACTACTTTCATTGCACGAAGCTTCTTAAACTTAGGAAGAAAATGTTTGTTACTCTTAAAAGCATTTACAGAGGAAGTGCTAAATGACTTTTGGGTTAGGTCACAAAAGAGTCTGCTCACTCGCCAGCTTGACATTGTGATCAATAAACTTACACCTATGCAGTATCTGGAAAACAAGAAAAAGATATATTGATAATATTAAGTGGCATGGAAAATTTAATGGGTTGAAGGGATAATATTTATTTCCAAAAGTCTATACCAAGCTCAAGTAGGGCCAAATTTGCTTCTTATACTAGGTTAAACAAAACAACATAGATAAGAGAGATCAAAAAATAACCCTGAAAAAAAATAATCACAAATGAAATATTTCATGCGTAAAATGATCTGTTTAAAAATAAAAAATAAAAGTATCAGAGAAACATAGATTACACAAATTTATAATACAAAGTAGTATTTTTTTCACCTTAATCAAATAATTTAAGATAGTAAAATATATTTTATAAGAGTTTAACTGCTGTCTCTCCCTTTCCCCTTACCATAAACCTTTAATATTCTCTTGCGACATTTGCACATTACTGAAAACTATGTGGTTCCAACAGTGTGTTTTACTTGTTTTCAAAATATCAACAGAAAATAAAATATAAAATCACTATGATAATCAAGATGACTCGTAAGAAGTAATGAAAATTACTATTTAATATGCAATGTTATCAATCTCTGGAAATCTCAGTTATTCAAGATTTTAATTAACAGTAATTTCTTATTTTCGATGTTATAATAATAAACAAAAAACCTTTACAAAATATTTTGCTCTTAATAAAGAACAAATGCATAATAGTGTTTACAGTGTTCATGGTGAGGGGGAGGGGTAGCTAAACTAATATAACTAATAACTAAAAGCAATTTCTAAATATACTAACAGCAATTTCTATTTGTTTTAAGCTTGACTTGAGCATTAATTATAATTTTCACTTGATTTAGGACGTAATTATTTGTCTATAGCAGTATATGTTGTCTTTATATTTGGCATGATTATTTATTTGAATTTCTGTTCGTTTTGGGTATCACTTATTCTTTAATAGTAAATTCTGGTCGTATAAGTTTGAATTATTGTAGGACATTATTTCTGCAAGTCTTGTATTTTAAAATGGCTCTTTACTTTTCTCTGAAAAATATCTTTTTCGTGAAGTTTTAAGTAAAATAGTTTCTGTTCGTTTTTAATTTCCAAAGTTGGCAGCATCCAGCGTAATTTCATTTGATTACAAGGATAAGCTTGAAGCTGACTGTGGGGAAAATTTTGCAAATCGTGGTCGTTTTAATAGGCGCGGTCTTATTAAACTGAAATGTAGTTCTTCTGACCCGATCAATTTTATCTGTTCCTCAACTGTTTCAATTTTTCAATAAGCATGACATTAAGCAAATGGAGACTAATTATTTTCAATATTATAAGTTGTATTATATTTGCAACTTGCTGTGTGAAACAAGCCTTGTATGCCGTTATGGTGCAATGGCAATTTTGTCCTCACTTGACATTCTGCGAGCAGAGATTAGTCAGGACGCTAATTCTTGGTTGGACCCATGCCATAGTCTTATCCAATATTTATATCAGGGATTGTCTTGTTATTCTTCTTCTTTGTGTAACTCCGCTAGTTGAGCATAATTATTAAAATGATTTACAAATATTTTTCCAGTTCTCTTTTTTTTAGTTTCCACCTCAAAAATTAAAATATTGGATTCTAGCTATAATTCTTAAGGTGCATAAGGTGATCTGAGTGACGGCTTTCATTGAAGTCAATATAGTTATTGAAAAATCATTGCATTGAGTTTGTTCAATTTGAAATCTAGGTTTAGAACGGTTCTTCCACTAAGATTTTGAGTTAACGCCAAATTATAAATAATATACTCGAAAGAATCCTCCAAGGAAAAGATTGAAAAGATTCGATATGAATAAAGACGAAATAAAACAGTTAATATATACCAGACGCATTACTCAGCTCTCTTTATTTCTGACTCGTTAACCCCTTTTGTTTGTGATTTTGACTTAAGCGTTTTCTTGATGTGGTTTAGAAAAGATTGTAGAAAAGACCTGGATGCACGAAATGTATAGGTTTCAATACCCCTCTCAACATTTATGAAAGTTCAAACTAAATATCATACATATTCCATAATGTACACATACATATTATGCACATACACATACACGTATACACATACATATTCCATGCTCTTGACATATTCCATACACACCTTTTTGATAATCTGGATGCATATGGTGTCTTTTATTTATTTTAACGTCTACCTCAACATTCTCTGAAAATTTTCATTTGATACCAATATCATTCCCGAGAAATTGCGCATAGTATTTTGATAAAATCAATATAAATAACATTTTTTCGATTTAGTTAAACATCCTCTTAGACATTCCCTGGAAGTTTCAACTTAATACCATTAGCTGTTCCTAAGATGTTATGAGCCCTTTTGACAACCACGATGGACATAGTAACTTTTAATTCGGTTCAACATTCCCCTCAAAATTCTTTGAAGCTGCCCACTTAATGACCTTCACTGTTCCTAACACATTGCAGATTTTGAGAACTTGGATGCACATGGTGACTTTTTATTTAGTTCAATATCCCAATCAACATTTCTACTGAACAATCTTAGTCGTTCCTAATATATTGCAGATACGGCCTTTTGACAACTGGGTTAGAGAAGTATCTTTAAGTTCAATATCTCCTTCAAAATTCTCTGAAAGTTTCAGAGAATATACCCTTAACTGTTCTAAAGATATTGCAGATAGGCCCTTTGACAACATGGATGCTTGTAGTGTCTTTTGATTTAAGTAGCAATCCTGTAGCATTCCTTGAAAATTTTAAATTAATACCCGTAGCTGTTCTTTAGATCAATACAAATACGCTCAGATATGACCCTTTGGACAACCTGACATCTTCCCATGTATTGGAATATTCCCCTTGAAATTCTCTGTAAATTTTCGATTTCATACTCTTAGCAGTTCTTAAGATATTGCACAAGTTCCCTTTTGAGCACCTGGATGAGCATAAAGTATTTGATTCGGTTCAACATCCCCCTCAACATTCCCTGAAATTTTAAACTAAAAAACCATGGCCATTCCTGAGATTTTGCAGGTAAAACCTTTTGATAGCCTGGATTCACTTCAACTCTTTCGATTTAGCCCAGCAGTAGAAGTGGTGGTGGAAGAAATAGTAGTAGTAAAAGCAGCAGTCAAAGTCGTAATCGAACAATGAGTAGTAGTAGTAGTCACAAATAGTCATATTTACAAGAGGTTGAAGTCACCGTTATAGTCACCAGTAGTAGCAATCACAGTCACAAGAAGTTAGTAGAAGTAGTCACAGTCACACGTAGCTACAGTCAAAGTCACAAATAATCGCTTTTGCAGGGAGTCACACTCACATTCGCAAGCAGCCCAGTTACCAGTAGTTGTAGTTGAAATCCCAAGTAGTCGTAATCAAAAGTAGTTGCAGTCTCTTGTAGTCACTGTTGTAAAAAGTTGCAAGTAGTTGTGGTGTCAAGTAGGCGTAGTCGCAAGTCGTCGTAGTTGCAATTAGTGGCAGCCACAAGCTGTTGTAATCAATGTCGCTATAGCATTTAGTCGTAGTCGCAAGTATTCGCAGTCGCAAGTAGTCACAGCTGCCAATGCAAAATATTTAAGTCACAATTTCAAGTAGTCGAAGTCGCCGTCATAGTTGCAGTATCAAGTTGTCGCAATCACAAGTAGTTGTGGTCGCAGTCAAAAGTAGTCACGTTAGTAGCTGTAGCGGCAGTCACAAGCAGTCGCACTTGCAATAGGAATATTAGTGACCCACAAAGTTTCACGTTAATACTCTACAGCCGTTTCTAAGACACGACAGACATGCCCTGTTGATAGCCTGGATCCACATGGCGTTGTTTGATTTAGTTAAACATTCCATCAACATTTCCAGCAGTTTCACGTTGATACCCTTCGTCTTTTCAGACACACCCAGTACCAAAATTCCCCTTTTCCAGATAATGAATGACAATGGTAGTAGTCACAACTAGTCAGATTTGTAAGTAGTTGTTGTCAAGGTAAAAAGCAGTCATGGCTACAAGGAGCCGCAACCCCAATCAACAGTAGTCACAGTCATAACTAGCCGTAGTTGCAACCCAAAGTAACCGTAGTTGTAATGGAAAGTAGACACAGTTGCAAGTAATCAGTCACAAGAAAGTAGCAGAGGCAGTCGCAAGCAGTCTCAGTTACGAGTAGTCGTAGTCTAAAGCAGTAACAGTGACAAACCCAAGTAGTCTTAGTCGCAGATGCCAGTAGTTAGAATCGAAGTGATAAGTAGTCGCAGTCACAAGTAGTTACAGTCGCAAGTAGTCAGACACACGTAGTCTCAGTCGGGGTCACAAGCAGTCGTATTCATACTCTCAGTCACAGTTGTAAGAAGTCACGTACCTAATTGGCAGATCGAAGTTCCGAGTAGTCACAGTTGCAGCAGCAGTAGTCTATGAGAACTTTTTTAAGTTAAAACCCTTAGCCGTTCCTAAGATATTACAGATACGCTCTTTGTTAACTTAGATGCACACATTACCTTTTGATTTGGTTAAACATATCACTCAACATTTACTGCAGTTTCATCTTAATACATTTAGCCTTTACAAACACAACTAAGATCTTATATTTGTCTCTTTCCCAGTAATACATTCTACATATAAAAATGGGCAAATGGCATAATTTACAGCTCTTATCCTAGGGACTTTGGGGAGTTACATCATCCGCAGAGGCATAGTTATTAAACCTTTAACTATTTGGAACAAAACAACAATCTTATAATTTTGATCAGTATTGAGGGGAATCAAAAAGGGCGAGTTGGGATGGTTTCCCCTTAATCACTTTTCAACATGCTCCTTCACATGCCCTGAATGTTTCAATTTAACACCCTCAGCCGTTCAAGAAATATTACAGATACACCCTTTTGATAGCCAGCATGCATATAGTGTGTTTTGATGTTGCTCAACATTCCCCTCAGTATATCCTTAAACGTTCACCTTCATATCCTAAGCCTTTTTGGAGAGCAAAGATTAAAAAGGCTACCCATTCCCAATAACAAACCCCATGTAAAAACAATGGGCACTAACATAACTTAAAACCCTTGTTCCAGAAACAGTAGGGGTCAATTAATCCCTGTGGCATAACTGTTTAACCTTTAAACTGTTTAAAACAAGATAGCAATCTTAAAATTTTGATCAGATGTCTTTGGGGAGGGTAGCTAAAAAGGATCTCGGAGAGGAACTGGTTGCCATGTGATCTATTTTGACCCTTAAAAAGAACACTACAACTATCAATTTCTGATCGGATGAGCCCTTCCGGAGTTTCTGCAATCACCCCTTCCATACGAAGTGGCTCAGGTAAAAAAGAAAAACAATAATGCTTTGAAGTTTTATGGCTCTCTATTTTAAGAAACGCTAGAGGTTTGTCTCTGGAGATATGATTCTCTTTGCAAACACTGGAGCTTTACCCTTATTCAACATAATTCTTTGGTATATTTTTCAGACTGCCTCTATTCTGTCTGACATTTTCTTGCAGATACCAGGATGCTAAACAGGATCTCAGAATTTCGATCTGGTGACTTCAGGAAAAAATGAGCGTGGGAGGGGGCCTAGGTGCCCTCAAATTTCTTTGGTCAATTAAAAAGGGCACTAGAATTTTTAATTACCATTAGAATGAGCCCTCTCGTGACATTCTAGGACCACTGAGTCGATACGATCACCACTGGAGAAAAAAAAAAAAAAAAAAAAAAAAAACATGCATCCATGATCTGTCTTCTGGCAAAAAATGCGAAATTTTACATTTTTGTAGATAGGAGCTTGAAACTTCTATAACAGGGTTCTCTGATACGCTGAATCTGATGGTGTGATTTTCGTTAAGATCGTATAACTTTTAGGGGGTGTTTCTGCCTATTTTCTAGAATGATGCAAATTTTCTCAGGCTCGTAGCTTTTGATGACCAGGACTAATCTTGATGAAACTTATATATTTAAAATCAGCATTAAAATGCAATTCTTTTGATGTAACTATTGGTATCAAAATTCCATTTTTTAGAGTTTTGGTTACTATTGGGCCGGCTTGCTCCTTACTACAGTTTGTTACCACAAACTGTTTGACTAATTATGTTCTATTTGAAACGAAGTATAAAATTATTCTATCTATAATATCCTATAAATTATTCTATATTCTATACATCATTCTATATTCTATACATTATTTCTATAAATAGAATATAACTTTTAATTCATTTCACAGTTTTTACACCAGTTTACTATGGTTAATTAATTAAAAAGCTTTCATCAATCAACATATTACTTAAACTGCATTTGAAAACTACGATTGAAAATAAAAATACAAAAAGAACAAGAGAGAGAAGAAATCGAAAGTTCAGAAAGGCTAGTTTGTGGGGCCAAACATGTTAAATTAGAAAACGAATAATCAAAGACTGGATTTGTAACTAAAAATCAGACAAAAGAGAAAATATGCAGGGCAAAAGTTTGTTTTTTTTAACAGCAGAACTTACAGCAATTTTTTTTAAACTTTAATTTTTTTTAGCTTACCCAGCAATTTTTTTAAACTTTAAGTAACTCTGCTATCCTCTGCGAAATTCATGGCAATGCAACTTTATTTTCAGTAGAATTTTTCAAGAAAGCCCCAAAACTGTGTTTCTCACTTTTCAGATATATTAAACTAAGAACAGAATGCACAAGATTTTTCCATAACCTTTCATTGGAATGTGATTGAGCAAATGCAATTTGCTAATCCATCTGTTCCAGCAAACACTGATAAAAATCGGATCCGTTGGAGTTTTATCAAATCCTTGGAACCTCCAAGAGTTGTTCACGCAAGACTCACAAATGTTATGTCTGATGATAATGTGTTTGGACAGGTTACTGTGAGATTTCACAGTCAGCAAACTTTTGCTGTTTATGATCGTTTTGTGCAGCTTATGCACGGTTCCGAAATAACTGTGAACGATGTTTCAGAAAATGTTGTATTTCAAAAACATCTTTCTAAACAATATCGCGTATGGCATTTTCAATTTTAACAAACGGAATATCCAGCTGACACTTTGGCGTACCAACCTTTTGATGAATGTGGTAACTTAAGAGATTCGAGGCAATCCAAAAGTTTATTATGAAGAGTTTTTGGTTGTCATGTCACGTGTTGTCATGACACATGATATACAAATGGGTAACAGTTAATAGTCCCATTTTTTAATATTGCAGATCTGCAATAGGGATATAATGGGTAAAAATGCGGACCTGTAATGAGAGGGCTTAGAAATTTAAACAAGTAGCACAACCGTAGATTCTTAAGACATCTTCGAATGGACTTTGAAGGAAAGGGGGGAATAATTTGGGTTAATTTTTGTGAACCACACTAAAGGCCGCAAGACTGGTCTCAAGAATAACTAGTGTTGCTTATATGAACTGTGCAATTTTTAGTAGATCATCTTCTTTAGGATCTTAATTACTTCTTCAGCAACAGTTGATTCTGTTTGAAAGGGGCAATAGTGATTATTAACCGCCCAAAAGTTGTCTTGGATTTTTGAACCTTGGCAATAATACCTTAAAATACTGAAATCGATCCTGTGGTGGCGCAGTGGACTTAATCTCAGGTTGGTAATATAGGATCCAGAGTTGGAAACCAGCTGTTACAACACACAGCAGGCCAACGCAAGGACCTTCCTTGTTACAGAAGTTAGGAAGCGTTTTTAATCCAATATATATGTAAAAGAAACTGGAATCTCTTGAATCAGATAGACATTCAAATAAAACATGCTGAATTTTTCTTTTAGATTGATAGCAATTTTGGCAGAGAGGAGAGCAGATTTCAAGTAGTAGATGTCTCAATCTCAACAAGTAATAAACTTATAAATATCAACTGGTAATAAATAGAAGTCAAAGCCCTTGAATGATATGGAGAAGATAAACAAATCCTGGGAATGGTCATTCAATCCTTCCCGGAATCAGTCCTGGGAATGCCCATTCTTGATGTTCCTAAACTTGCAAAAAAAGTGCAAAGCCCAAAAAAAACATTGGATAAAAACTTCAAGATATGTATTTTAATCAAAACACTTGAAAGGTCCACAAACAAGCCTCCAGGAATGATATAATTTTTTAAACCTTAAGACATACACTTTGTGATACCATGTTGAAATAGTGACAGCATGACTAAGTTGAAAAAATTGTGCATTGCATGTGCACAAATTGTGCATTTCCCCTGAGATTATCACTTGCAGCACAACAGTGCTACCTAAGTAAAGAGCAGAGTTTAAGTAAAGAGCAGAGTTTATGTTTTATTTTTCACTAAGCAAGTGGACAGAGTTAAAAACTTTGGAGGGGGCTCCTTAAATTGGAAATTGAAAGTTCTAGCACCCTTTTCAAGAGCCACTAAAAATCATTTGTGGACAAACAGACCCCCTCCCCACCCCATTTTGCTACCTCCTCTAAAAGACATCCAATCAAAATTTTGAGAGAGTGATTTTTAATTTATTTATTTGAAAACTCATAAAACTAAAAACAAGAAGACAGAGCAGTAACAAAAAAAGAACAGAAGAATAAAGCATTAAAACAAAAATTAAACACTTCAAAATAAATTACAACTTCAACAGATTACTGTTCTAGTACTGATATCCAAAAATGGTTCTTTTGATAGATGGGAATTGTAAATAGAAACATGCTTTTCCAAGGCAGTAATAGGGTCTATAAAGTTCAATTTTCTTACAAAATAAGAATTGCTGGTTATGAGGGAAAACATTAAAGATATTTCACGAAACAAAAGAAAAACAGAAGTTTCAAAATGTAGTGTATTTGTAAACAATTTACAAAAACATGCAATGTACATGAATTAGAACTGATACAAAACTGAATTAGAAACAGGTAAGGGACCAGAGCTGAAAATATTCCAAAAAAAGAGGATGGTTGAAGAGTATCGTATCAAGCAGTTCATGGTAACAAACAGTAGGTAAGGAGTGCTCTGGCACAATAGTAACCAAAACTCTAAAAAACAGATTTTTGATACTAATAGATACATCAAAAGAATTTGGGTTTTTTTTTGCTGATTTTAAATATATAAGTTTCATCAAGTTTAGTCCTACTCAACGAAAGTTGCGATCCTGAGAAAATTTGCCTTATTTTTGAAAAAAAAAGCGGAAAAACCCCCTAAAAGTAATAGAATCTTAATGAAAGTCACACCATCAGATTTAGTGTATTAAACCTGCTGAAGAGCTTTCAAGCTCTGATCTGCAAATCTGTGGAATTTTGCATTTTTTGCCAGAAGAAAAATAATGGATACGTGTTTATTTGTTTTTTTCCCCAGGGGGTGATCATATCAACCCAGTGGTTCTAATATGTTGCGAGAGGGCTCATTCTAACGGGAACTATAAGTTCTAGCACCTTTTTAAGTGACCAAAAAAATTGCAGGGCAACTAGGTCCCCTTCCATGCTCATTTTTTCCCAAAGTCACAAGATCAAAATTTCAAGATAGCCATTTTATTCAACATAGTCAAAAATCTAATAGCTATGTCTTTGAGGACGACTTAATCCCCCACAGTCCTTGGGGGAGAGGCTGCAAGTTATGAATGTTGCCCATTGTTTCAATACAGTATTGGTTATTGGGAAGTAAACAGACATTTTCAGGGAGTTTTTTTCTGTTGTGGGAGGGTCGGAGGAGGTTTTTACGTGGGAGGATCTGTCAATGGAAGAACTTATCATGGGGGAAGAGAATTTCCATGATGGAGGCACTGGAATTTCCAGCATTATTTTAAAAAATAAGAAATTAAATTGAAAAAAGTTTTTTTCAACTGAAAGTAAGGAGCAACATTAAAACTTAAACAAACAGAAATTACCATGTATATGAGGGGGTTCGTCCCCTCATCAATACTCTGTTCTTTATGCTAAAGCATTTTTGGTAATTTCAAAAGAGCTATTTTTTATAACTAAATAACCTTTATGATTCAGGGGTCATTCTTAAAGAATTGGAATAAAATTCAAATTTTAGCGTAAAGAGCGGGGTACTGACGAGGGAGGTGCACCCCCTCAATGCGTTATAAAAAATTATGAATATAGAAGGCTTGTTATGTATGTTAATTCATGAGTTACATATATTCATTACCAATAAAAAGGTTTTTAAATAAGATTAAAAGTTCTAGTGGCCTTTATAAGTAACCAAAAAAAACCTGAAGGTCCTAAGTAATTACTACTACTGCTAGCGCTATTACCACTACTGAGGCTAAGGAAGTTAACATAAAACATCTAGGGAGCATTGAACTAAATCAAAACACATTAAGTTCACACAGGTTATCAAAAGGCCATATTGGGAGTATTCCAGGAACTGAAACTTTCAGGCCAAGTTAGGGGGAGAAAGTGTAAGGTAACCAAAAGGCACTATGAACTACTACTACAGCTACTACTTCTAAGGCTAAGGGTACTTAGATGAAACTTTCTGGGAATGTTGAGGGGAATTTTAAAAACACTATGAGTATAGATATTGTCAAAAAGGTGTATAGTAAGGCATGTTGCCAGAAATGCTTAATTAACCAAAAGGCACAATGTATGTACAACTACTATTGCTACAACTACAAGGGCTAAGGTTATTAGGATGAATCTTTCAGGGAATATGGAGGAGGATGTTAAACTAAATCAAAACACCCTATGTGCATTTAAATTGTTAAAAGGGTATATAAGCAATATCTTAGGCATGATTTAGTGAATTAAGTTGAATTTTCCCGGGCAAGATGAGATAGATATTCAAATGGCAAAAAGGCAATATATCCACAAAGCTACTGCTACTACTGCTTCTATTACTGTTATTACTAATATTCCAACTACAGCCACTATGACTACTACTACCACTAAGTCTGGGGGTATGAAGGTAAAAACTTCAGGGAATATTGAGGGGCCTTG
Organism: Artemia franciscana; assembly: GCF_032884065.1. Classification (NCBI taxonomy): domain Eukaryota; kingdom Metazoa; phylum Arthropoda; class Branchiopoda; order Anostraca; family Artemiidae; genus Artemia; species Artemia franciscana. The sequence goes on from NC_088863.1 coordinate 13,047,280, forward strand.
AAATAAATCTAGCACACTGTGTATGCGGGTTGTCAAAAGAGTGGTTATCAAACAGTTCGTGGTAACAAACTGTAGTAAGGAGCGACCCGGCTCAATAGTAAACGAAACTCTAAAAAACGGAATTCTGATGCTAAAATATACATCAAAAGAATCAGATTTCCATGCTGATTTTAAATATATAAGTTTCATCAAATTTAGTCTTTGTCATCAAAAGTTACGAGCCTGGAAAAATTTGCCTTATTTTAGAAAATAGGGGAAAATACCCCCTAAAAGTCACAGAATCTTAACGAAAATCACTCCATCGCATTCGGCGTATCAGAGAACCCTATATCAAAATTTTCAAGCTCCTATCTATAGAAATTACTCCGTATATGAAATGGGTTGTCCCCTCTGCAATCCCTCGCTCTTTACGCTAAAGTTTGACTCTTTGCCACAATTCTGCTTTTTAAAACAATTAAAAGGAGGGGACAACCCATTTCATATACGGAGTAATTTCTGTTCGTTTTAAGTTTTAATGTCGCTCCTTACTTTCAGTTAAAAAAAACTAGTTTTTTTATGTAATCAAATTAGGAGGAGTACATTTTCCATAACGGAGCTATGAAGGCTAATTTTACCTTTTTTTTATATCAACTTAACTTTATCTGGGAGAAAACCAAACAAAAGTTTACTTATCAGACAAACCTGAAATCTTTCCTTTACACCTTAAGGTACATATTTTCAGAATGTATCTGGCCAAAATATAAAAGTACCTCAAGGTTAGAGAAAACTCAATATAAAAATTATTTTTCATAGAACAAATGATAACCCTGAAAACCACAGACCTATTAGTCAAGGCTATTTCTTCCAGAAAAAAAAAACTCATTAACTATAACATGCAAGGTTTTTATGGCACTTGGTATTAACCAAGTGCCATAAAACCTTTATAATTTGGAAAAATTAGAAAAGATGGGGTATTTTTAACTTCTGAACGGGTGATCAGATCTTAATGAAATTTATTATTTAGAAGGATATTGCGCCTCAGAGCTCTTATTTTAAATCCCGACCGGATCTGGTGACATTCAGGGGAGTTAGAGGGGGAAACCTAAAATATGGGAAAAATTATAACTGAGAAAAACTAGAAAATATGAGGCATTTATAACTTATGAATGGGTGATCAGATCTTAATGAAATTTGATATTTAGAAGGAGCTTGTGCTTCAGAGCCATTATTCTAAATCACGAATAGATTCGGTTACATTGGGGGGAGTTGGAGGGGAAAACTGGAAATCTTGGAAAACGTGAAAATTGAGGTTTCTTTATCTTATGAATGGGTGATCGGATCTTAATGAAACTTGATATATAAAAATATCTTATGTCTCAGATGCTCCATTTTCATTTCAAATCGGATCCAGGGACATAGGGGGTTGCAGGGGGGAAACAGAAATCTTGAAAACCAGAAATCTTGGAAAACACTTTGAGTGGAGAGATCAGGATGAAACTTGATAGGAAGAATAAGCACAAGTTCTAGATCCATGATTGACATAATTGGAACGGATCCACTCTCTTTGGGGGAGTTAGTGGGGGGGGGTTACTTTGGAAGGATTTGAAAAATTGATGTATTTTAACTTGAGAACAGGTGACCAGATCTTAATGAAATTTGATATTTAGAAGGAACTCAGAACTCTTATTTTAAATCCCGACCATATCTTGTGATATTGGGAGGAGTTGGAGGGGGAAACCAGAAATCTTGGAAAACGCTTTGAGTAGAGAGATTGGGATGAAACTTGGTGGGTAGAATAAGCAAATGTTGTAGACACGTGATTGACGTAACAGGACTAGATCCGCTCTCTTTGGGGGAGTTAGGGGGGTCCAGTGCTTTGGTGAGTGTGGTGCTTCTGGATGTGCTAGGATGATGAAAATTAGAAAAAAAAAGTATTTTTAACTTACGAGTGGGTGATCAGATCTTTATGAATTTTGAAATTTAGAAGGACATTGTGTCTCAGAGCTCTTATTTTAAATCCTGACCAGCATTATCCTCTAATTTTCCTTTTAAATCAATCTACTGATTCTTAGAATTTTGCTAGAGCTCATGCCATATGAGCTCTTGGCTCTTCCGACTTCATCACAAGTGCCATATGAGCTCTTAGCTTTTGTTGTACAAGTAAATCAATCGACATTGATCAAAACATTATTAAACATTATTACTGAAGTCAGCCAACATGTGTTTGAGGAATGAGTAAACTAGTTAATTTTATTTTGTTAAGATAAAATTTATAAAACAAAACGTAACCATTTCAAGCCTGGCAGAGGGGGGGGGGTTGAATTCAAAATTTGATTAAAGATAAATATAGAAAGAAAAATTTGAAAAACAGACCAAAAACAAGGTAAAAAAGATGAGAAAGCACAATCATACTAGGAAAAATACAACATAAACAAGTATAGAAGGAAAACTGAAATGAAAAAAGCACAATAATGGATTGTTATTTCTTTTCTATTACATAGAAGACATACTTTAAGGTAAGTCTGAGACAGAAGAGAAGTAAAGGCCTGGGAACACCATGGGCAGAAGGATTCTGAGTGTGAAGTGCTGGTGAGTGGATGGAGTTGGGTAACTAAGGTGATTTATTGCTGTTTCTCACCTGTTATATACACTCCTTGCAGTTGACTGGGGGATAAGATAGTTACTGGCTTGGAAACATCATGAGTCAGGTAAATTTTCTTTTGATGAAAACATTTCTAGTGCAAGGGTTGAGTAATGGATTTTTTAGGCAAAACACAGACATGCCCTATTATTTTTTTGATCTCCAGGGTTTCTAACCTTTCCAGGCCTTTTATTATGTCCTATATTGTGCTCCAGGGTTTCTAACCTTTTCAGGCCTTTTAAGTTGCAGGGAGTATGGCACTTTAAAATTAAACATAAACTCAAAAAGCCAGTGTACCAAATGGGACGAGCATATTCAAGAAGAGGTCAAACAAAAGATGTATCCATTTTAAATAGTATTTTTATGGTACTTAAAATAGTAAATTTAATTTCCCCCAATATTCAGCATATCACTGAGGCTAAAGTGGATATCTCTATTCTATACAGCAAAGCCAATTATACAACATATCATTCGATGCATAGAACAACAAGATAAAATACAATTAGGACTATGTATGTGTCCATCTGAAGGAGAGGGGGTAAGGTGGTTTGCACTGTCAGGGTAACAACTGTTATAGGGTAAAGGTACCAATGATTTGGCAGTTTTTATAAAAAAAAAAAAAACACTTTTTCTACTCCAGAAGGCTTCATTTAAAGACCTTTGGTCAGAAAAGGGTTCCAGTATATAGGAAAAATATCTACGAATCTAACTGTTTCATTGGAAGTTTTAAGTTATATCAGAAAAGGGTACACAACTCCAATTTTCTTATATTGCAGTATTTTCATGTACAAATTCAACACAACCTACCAGTTTTCAATGTCAGTTGGAACCCAATTCAATATGTGTAAAAATACTTGGGAATTCTTGTGGGCAGATCCTGGTGAATTCAACATGCTTTTTCTTCCTAGTGTATTTCTTTGTCTCTCTTCAACTTTTTTCAATGTGTAAATATACAAAACCCTATTCAGATGGTGGAAGCAAAAAACTGAAAAAAATTGCCTCAAGTATAGGGACAAAATTGGACAGTCTTGTAGAGGGTAATCATGTGACTTAGGTCTCTATAATATAATGTGTGATATAATAGTGTGATATAGGTCTCTCTATAAACACTATCTTGAAGGGCCCACTTTCTATCTGCTTTAATGGTCCAGCAAAGATTTCTTTGTTGTTCACAGTGAAAGTTTTGTCAACATTTGGCCATTTCAAAGTTAATCTATCAGTTTAATCCACTTGAAAATTTTAGTTTTGGCAATCCTTTGCCTGGAAAGTCCAGGATTCTTGAAATATACATGTCCTAATTAAGATTATTAGAAGTTTGTGACACCAAAGATTTTAACATATTTTATTAGCATTTTGGGAGGGATAGGGTCTAAGAAAACCGGAGTAAATTTTAGGAATTTTAAGAAGTTTACTGTCATTGTGTTGCAAGATCAACACTTTGATTTTGTTGTGATTTTTTTTTTTTTTTATTCCTAGCACCCTGATTTCAGCTTATTCCTGGAAAGTCATGAAGGTTTTATGCAGGAATGCCATGCATAAAATTTTTATTTATTAGATTGCTACAACAAAATAATAATTCTAACAAAAGCAATAGAGCTCAATGTGTCAACTATTTTTTTTTCCATTTTGATGTGACCACTCATTGTGTTTTGGTTTTGTCCCGCTTTTTTTTTTTTTTTTTTTTTTTTTCCTAAGCCGCCAATGTCGGCTTATTCCTGGAAACTGGTAAGGGTCTAACCTCTGCGGTTTTCACAGAAAGTGTGGACATTTGGCTGGATTGATGAATATGACTTTTCATTTTGGAAGCTTTGTAGAACTCTTGCCTGGGGCCAAAAAGGAAGGTTCTTGCTTGTCCTTGAGCCAGAGCCTATAGTGTGTGAATTGAAGTGGAGTTTTATAGCCTATGTCAGAGAGAACTATCTGAAGCTATGCAGTCAAGCTTTTGTTCCATCAAACCATGTTTCTGCTTTCAAGTGGAAAGCTCTGTTCTAGCAGGCCAAAGCTCCAAATGAAGGATGGACTAAAATTTATAAGTGTTAAATATATGCAGCAGCTACCCAGATCCATAGCCAATATATCTTCATTGAGTGATAAAAAGAAAAATATACAGAAACAAAAAGTGGCATTTTCCCATGTTTCAAAAGTGCTATTATCTATTGTTTCTATCCATTTCTGTTTGTAATTTCAGCTGAATTTATCACTCGATTTTGTGCACTTAGGATTGCAGTAGAAAATGGCATCAGATGTGCCTCTTAAACTTTAAAGTCCTCTCATTACTAAAGAAATTAGAGTTAACCTTTGCTCCTTTCTAAGTGATGATATTAAAAACTTGGCCTATGACAAAAAAGTCAAATTTTGAACTAAGACAGATAGATTTTTTTCGACAGCAGTCAATAGCTCTTGATGAGCTGATCAAAGTATATGTCATCCATTTTTTGGTAGAAAAACTCCTTCATGAAATGTAACAGTTTGAAAGTTTAAAGGGGTTGACAACTTCAGTAGTAAGGTACACACTCAAACCAAAAATAAGCCAGTACTGATTGAGAGACATATAGGGGAGTTTTAAGCAACAGTCAGCTGTCAGCTCATAATCATCTTTGGTAATGAAAGGCTTGCAATTTTTGCTAGTTGGTGTACCTATTATTTGTTTCTGGTGTATTTGATGGTAAGACCAATTTGGTTACAGTGGTAAGATATGTAGGGGACATGTTTATTTTAAGCTCCTTGCAGATTAACAATTTCAGCATTTAATCAAAGCAAGGAAACAAAACCAAACTGTTGCTTTTGCAACACTTTGCTCAGCAAAGCCAAACAAACGTTGCCACAACAACTCATGTTGCCTATACAACATAGATATAGTTTTATTTGACTTACAAGAATTTTCTTTCATATGTAAATTCTCAGCTTTGTCCAAAATTTGGGTTGGATTTTGATGGGGTCATTTTTGATAGTTCTATGAGGAGTTTAACATATTTTATTAGCATTTTGGGAGGGATATGGTCTAAGAAAACAGGAGTGGATTTTAAGAATTTTAAGAAGTTTATTGTCGTTATATTTGACATAGTGAAATTTACTTTCATATGTATATTCTTAGCTTTATCCAAAACATGGGTAGGATTTTGATGGAGTCATTTTTGATAGTTCTATGATATAGTTCAAGGATCAGCAGATCATCTACATATAAACACCATTGAGGGAATCTTACAAATTTCATAAATCAATACTACATATAAGAGTGGTCAAATGCTTAAAAATATGATGAGGTATATATGACGCATGAGGTCAAGCAGCAGTTCCTCAGATGATGGAAAAATCAAGCATCTAGTATCAAATAACTAAAATTACAATTTAAACAAATCCTTTTTTAATGTTTTTTCATGTGAAATATTTGTTACAAATAATTATCATCAAAATCTCTTGTTTTAGAGAAAGTACCCATAAATTCAACAATTATATTTTTGTCAGATGACCATTGAGTTTTAACACCTATTGTTTCTTGTCTGTTTTGTATGTTCAGTGAAGTTTCAACAGAGTCACCTATAGTTTTTGCCAATACTGGTTTCTATATTTTGACAGGGCCTGTTGCCATCTGTCAAAAATTTTGGCAAGGTTACTACAAGATATCAAACAGTTTGTGGTAATGAACTGTAGTAAGGAGCGACCTGGCTCAATAGTAACCAAAACTCTAAAAAATGGAATTTTGATATCAATAGTTACATCAAAAGAATCGCCTTTTAATGCTCATTTTAAATATATAAGTTTCATCAAGATCAATTATACCTATCAAAAGCTACGAGCCTGAGAAAATTTGTATCATTTTAGAAAATAGGGGGAAACACCCCCTAAAAGTCATGCAATCTTAACAAAAATCACACCATCGGATTCAGCGTATCAGAGAACCTTATTGTAGAAGTTTCGAGCTCCTATCTACAAAAATGTGGAATTTCACATTTTTTGCCAGATCATGGATGCATGTTTATTTGTTTGTTTTTTTTGTGTTTTTTTCCCAGGGGTCATCGTGTCGACCCAGTGGTCCTATAATCTTGCGAGAGGGCTCATTCTAACGGAAGTTAAAAGTTCTAGTGCCCTTTTTAAGTAACCAAAAAAATTGGAGGGCATCTAGGCCCCCTCCCACACTCATTTTTTCCCAAAAGTCACCAGATCAAAATTCTGAGATAGCCATTTTATTCACTGTAGTCGAAAAACCTAATAACTATGTCTTTGGGGGCAACTTACTCCCCCACAGTCCTGGTGGGAGGGGCTACAAGTTACAAACTTTGACCATTGCTTACATATAGTAATGGTTATTTGGAAATGTACAATGTTTTCAGGGGGATTTTTAGGTTGGGGGGGTTGAGAAGAGGGAGATATGTTGGGGGAACTTTCCTTGGAGGAATTTGTTGTGGGGGAAGAAAAATTTCATGAAGGGAGCACAGGATTTTCTAGTATTATTTAAAAAAAACAATGAAAAAATAAATATGAAAAAGTTTTTTCAACTGAAAGTAAGGAGAAGCATTAAAACTTAAAGCAAACAGAAATTATTACACATATGATAGGCTCACCTCTTCCTAATACCCCACTCTTTATGCTAAAGTATTTTTAGCAATTTCAACTATTTATTCTACAGCTTTTGTGATTCACGGGTCATTCTTAAGGAATTGGGACAAAATTTAAGCTTTAGTGTAAAGAGCAAGGTACTGATGAAGAGGGTGAATAAGAGGATACAGAAGTTTGCTACGTAAGCTAATTTGTAAGTTACATATATCTTTTACTAGTAAAAACATTCACATTTAGTCTTTATTATTTATCAAATTTAGTCTTTGTCATCAAAAGTTAAGAACCTGAGAAAATTTGCCTTATTTTGGAAAATAGGGGAAACACCCTCTAAAAGTCATAGAATCTTAACGAAAATTACACCATCGCATTCAGCATATCAGAGAACCCTACAGCAAAAATTTCAAGCTCCTATCTACAAAAATGTGGAATTTCACATTTTTTGCCAGAACACAGATCATGGGTGCCACAGTTCTACTTTTTAAAACAATTAAAAACTTTAGCATAAAGAGTGAGGGATTACAGAAGGGACAACCCATTTCATATACAGAGTAATTTCTGTTTATTTTAGGTTTTAATGTTGCTCCTTACTTTCAGTTAAAGAAACTAGTTTTTTTTTATTTAATTCTTGAAAGAAATGAATCTCATAATAAAATTCAATATCTATATTTGAAATTCAGGTGAAGGAACATTTTTAGCTGGCATGGTATTCCACTACATCAGACAAGTATTTTGACACTTGGAACATAGTTTTGTTGGTAAATGTATGACAGTTCACATTATTGAGCAACCCATAAAATGAATATACCATTCAATGCCTTTTTTATGCTCTTTACAAATATAATAATTGATGCTATTGCAAATTTAAGCACTTTTTGAGCTCTCAAAAATGACAAATTTTCAATTAAAGTATGAGTTATTGGTCATTTTCTGACAAAATAAGACTACATTTTCTCAGTGCTGTTTTCTTGGTAATTTCTGACAAAATAATGCTACATATTTTCAGTGCCAAAATTATTTATAATAAGGTTATTTTATGTTAGGTCAAAAAGTTCTCAAATTTGAATTTGCAATAGAAGTGATTATTATATTCGTAAAGAGCATAAAAAAGGCATCAAGTGGTATGTTCACTTTATTGGAAAGTCAATAATATGAAGTGTTATACATTTGTTGATATAATACTCCAAGTCATGACTAAGCAGAGTTAAGATTTCAAAGTGGTTCCAAACTTGCACTGTCAAATCATTACCCTACTGAAAAAAAAACATAAAATAGCCTAAGGAAAATAAAAGAATTATTTTTATTTTATGTTAGTTTTAAATATGGCTAAGGGGTATAGGGGAAGGGTGTTGGGGTTGAATTGTTGCAAACACAACCTAAACTATCCATAAAGCATAAAATTAGTAATACATAAATATCCATCTTTACTTTCTAGCAAGTTTCCTTCTATAAAACCACTACTTTGTAAATTTCTCCACTGATGTTACTTGTCTGTAATTAAATATGTTTGAAAAAAAAGTCATATTTAGAAAATCCACAGACACTATAATTTAGACTATGCATTTTATGATTAGGCATGATATAAGGAAGTATTTTAGAATTTTTATAGTTGTTTTTAAAATGTTGTTATAATAGTAACCATGGTTTGGTGGTCAAAGTAAAGAGGCAGTGTTATTTTTAGCCATTTTTCTCTTAAAGGGTTTAAAATAGAATTTGCAAGGGTTGCAATTAGTCTATTTGGAAAGTGTGAAATAGCCTTTCTAATGATATATTCATCTTTTAGCAGTTAATAAACTATTTGTGAGATTCTAAATGACACAGGAAAAAGTTGAATATATTGTTGATTTCTTCTTTTATCTTCTCTAAATATACTAATCAATTCACCCACAAAGGCACCCATCTCTCCAACTGATTCTTTTATGTAGCCTAAAACCCAAATAAAGTATCCCTTTGTTGTAGGAATGCAGTTATATTTTCTTACTCTAATCATCTTTTCAGTTTGTAAGTCATCTCTCTGTGTATTTACCAAAACAGCCAGTCCAAAATAATATTTTTTATGATTTTAAAAAGTAGGATACATGGGCTAGTAAAGGTAGTCTGACTAATAAAAACATCCACCAATAATAAAACATGAATTTTATGTTCTCTCAGTTTTTAAAGATTCCTTGGCTTTTACAGACTACAAGATCATCTCAGGGGTGGGGGGCGCGTTAATTTGAAAGTGAAATGAAAATTATATTTGAAAAAAGCATAAAAAATCAAGCAGTAGGCCTATGTACAGCTTGTCCATATGCCAGTTCAATCACATTGCAGTTTATGATACCCTGTAGTTGGACAGCAAATCAGTAGGACAAGACGACCAGTATTCGGACACTTTTTTAATCTACTAAAATTACTCTATTATACTACCTAAAAACTTGATATTTTCACACAGAACAAGTAGGACATTAATTTAAATGTTTTGCTTGTACAGCGCTGCCTATTTTTAAATTTACCAATAGCTAACAATTCAACTAATATTTGGAACATAGGCTCCTCTCACTGACAAATTTATTACGCGATGACACATATACCAGGTCAGCCATCTCTCTATTCTCGCACAAGCCCATTTTCAGAATACCAATTCACGGAGAGTAATGGTTCTATTGTCGGAAATTATTAATTTTCGGATTTATCATCTGGCTAATGAAACGCTTACACGAATGAATCTCAGACGCTTAAAACCTTAACAATTCTGTCACATCATTGTTGTTCATCTTGTATTTTTTTTTTTTTTTTTTTTTACAATTGAAACATCGTCAAAATACAACATCTAATGTCAAAAATTGTTTGTGTTTTTTTATTGAAACTAACACCAGTTTCTACTTTTGTAAATAATCCATTCTTTTTGGCAAGAGCCCAGCTTAGAATTGAAGGAAAAAAAATTACAAAATATAAGTTTGAAAATATGAACCTGCACACTTTCTTATATAATACTACAGAATTTTTATCCTTAATTTATTTTTAGCTTTGTTTTTCTATATTTCTATCCCATGGGAAAAAAGATATTCTATGCAATTAAAGAATTGTCCAATGTTATGATATTTAAAACAAAGTCAATATATGTTTTATTACAAAACTGGATAACAAAACCGGGTACACTTAGTGCTGTAGTATTTTTAATTTATTTTTGACACACACACCCCCCCCCTCTGGACAAATTTTTTACTTCTCAAGATGGTTCTTAATACTGATGTTGCTTTTTGATTGTATATATATATATATATATATATATATATATATATATATATATATATATATATATACCAAAAAACAACATCAGTATTAAAAGCCACCTTGAAAAGTAAAAACGATTGTCCAAGGGGGTGGCAAAAATAAACTTCAATTGCATTGAATATTTTTTTTTTTCAATGGGATAGAAACATAAAAAAAAACAAAGCTAAAAATAAATTAAGGATGAAAATTCTGTAGTATTTTATAGGAAAGTGTACAGGCTCATATTTTGAAACTTATATTTTGTTATTTTTTTCCTTCAATTCCAATCTGGGCAAGAAAATACAAGATAAACAACAATGATGTGACAGAATTGTTAAGGTTTTGAGCATCTGAGATTGATTCATATAAGCGTCTTCACCGCAAAGCAGCCTACTCTTCAAATGACAGCAAGATCTTCCAATCTGAATAATTATCTTTTCTCTGAAAACCAAATTAAAAATAACAATTTTTTTTAATTTGTCCAAATTTATCAAACCTTTAAAAATTGAACTGTTTCATTGGCCAGATGATAAATCCGAAAATTAATAATGTCCGACAATAGGGCCATTACTCTCCGTGAATTGGTATTCTGAAAATTGGCTTGTGCGAGAATAGAGAGATGGCTGACCTGGTATATGTGTCATCGCGTAATAAATTTGTCAGTGAGAGGAGCCTATGTTCCAAATATTAGTTGAATTGTTAGCTATTGGTAAATTTAAAAATAGGCAGCGCTGTACAAGCAAAACATTTAAATTAATGTCCTACTTGTTCTGTGTGAAAATATCAAGTTTTTAGGTAGTATAATAGAGTAATTTTAGTAGATTAAAAAAGTGTCCGAATACTGGTCGTCTTTTCCTACTGATTTGCTGTCCAACTACAGGGTATCATAAACTACAATGTGACATAACTGATATAATTTTCAGTTCACTTTCAAATTCCCGCGCTCCCCCCACCCCTGAGATGATCTTGTAGCCTATAAAAGCTAAGGAATCTTTAAAAACTGAGAGAAAACACAATTCATATTTTATTAATTGTGGATGTTTTTATTAGTCAGACTACCTTTTCTAGCCTATATACTTTTTTAAAATCATAAAAAATAATATTTTGGACTGGCTGTTTTGGTAAATACACACAAAGAGATAACTTACAAACTGAAAAGATAATTAGAGTAAGAAAATATAACTGCATTCCTACAACAAAGGGATACTTTATTTGGGTTTTAGGCAACATAAAAAAATCAGTTGGAGAGAGGGGTGCCTTTGTGGGTGAATGGTCCAGTTGTCAATAAGAAAGTCTGATCAATTGTTGACTTGAAAAAGAAAAAGCAGTATTCAGAAGGTCTATTAAATATTGCTACCTGCAACACATTCCTAAAAGGACTACAGGAACTCAGGGAGGAATGTATTTCTTCAACAGATGGTCTACTTGTTGTTATGATTTTAGCCATTGTCAGTCACATGTTAAGGCTCTGTAACATAAGTTCATAAAGTATGTCCTTACTAGGTGGCTTACAATAGGAGTAGCACCAAACCACTTGATTAAGCAATGACATGCTGTAATTGGATATTTTCTAGAATTCATGTCAAAGAAAAATAGTTTAAAGCACTTTATTTCAAATCCAAAGTATCTGAAAATTGTCAGTTGACTAAGAAAGCCAACAATGAGAGCTGAAATCAGGTTTGTGATGAGTTCTGCATATATCTTTACTGTATTTACTAGAGTATTTCAATGACAAGAGTGGTTGATTCATATGCTGAATTTTGAGTTGCATTGCTTATGCACAGTTCTGCTCAGTCAGATTTTATGCACTGATGATGTCAACCATCAACCATCACCTGCAGAAGTATATATAGAGCAATATTTGTGTAATGAGTAAATCCTGGCAGTTCTTGCTTCTTTGAAAGCAACTCATAAAGATAGGAAACATTTTTCCCTAGGAGTTAGGAAGTATGTTAAAGCTGCTGTATAGTATTTGTTGACAAAACACCCTGTGAAGAATAAGTTTTTCTGAAGCCTGAGCTGCTTCAGCCTTCCTAAGCCAGATTCCCAGTCAATGGGTGGCAGTGATGTTCTCCATGTTGTAAAAGAACTTCAGTTTGACACAAATATAGAGAAAGTCCAGCTGTAAATGGGTGTCTAGAGAAATCTGGGGAAAGTAAACAGGAAGGGTGTGCAAAAGCACAGGATGGCTGGCCCCCAACCCCCCCATTGCACTTCCTGGTTGAAGGGCCAAGAAACAGAGATCAGGACTGGTGGTAGGGACTGTAAAGTCTAATGCTGTATCCTTTATCTTTTTTTTTACATACTCTACATAAATTAATAACTATTGGCAAAAGGTGCTAGAACTAAAGACACTAGGTGGTGATGTGAAATATTAGGTCTTGGGTTGAGTAGTTAGAACAGCTCTTTTGCTCTGCCATGGAAGCACAGATGTGGAGTAAGGATTTCCTTGTCCAGCTCATTGATGACTAGCATACAAGCCCATATAGAGGAGTAGACCCTAAACACTACAGTTTTTGTTGCTGATGATCTGTGCAACTTTGAGAACAAACCAGAGGTTTTGCTGATCATAATGATGCTTCTGTATTTTGCTGGATGAGCAAGAGCTAGCTGAACTATACCTTATTAGACAAAAACAGGATGAATTTTAAACAGAAAAGCTAGAAGCTGAAAAGAAAGATACTGGATTGACAGTCCAGGACCTGGTCCAAAGGAAGTAGAATATAGCAGAGCTATATTCAGACTTTTTACAAAAAAAGAGATGGCCAAACAGAAGAAAGAAATTGGTCATGCTCTTCTGAAAGAAGCAGGAGAACATCTGACAGAAGCAGTAGAAGAGAAGGATTTTTTTTTTTTTTAGCATTGGTTGGATCTTTTCCAGCAACAAGTACTTACAAAGCTGTTCTTGAGTTTCTGTGACCATTCTGTGTTATTTTGTGCTGGTTTTTATATGCTTTTGAATAAAGGTAACGTTAAGAGGGTCAAGATGGATCACTATTGGCATTGTAAGTTCTTACTTTATTTACCATGATCATTTCGGAACCGAAGGTTAATTAGTGAATATCAGGCAACAGATATTGTTCTCTCAGTGGAAAAACTAAGCTCAAAATTAATTGATGAAGCGCCAATCCATCTTGGTCCTAACAATCGTCTTATCTGCCTCTTTTGCTAAATTATTACTTCTTTTTCTTGTTTTTGTGTTCTTTGTGTTATTTGTAGTTCTTTTTCTCCTTGTACTCCACTTTTTTGTTTTTAAGTGGGTAAGAACTAAATTATTATTATTATTATTATTATACAATTTATTCCCATTCATAAACATTCAAAATCCGCTTTACTAAGGTTGCTTGTTCCTTTTACCTTAATCAAAGTTGCGGTTTCACTAAAGTTTTCTTTTTGTATGAACAAATAAATTCATTGAAGATAAAAGAATACTTCCAGCCTTCTCTTCCCTAACCTCACAGGCTTTTAGAGGGCGATAATGATCATAAAGTAGTAACTGGGACTTGTTTAGTTCATATGTCTGTGCTCTAAGCTCCTCTCGTTATTCACTTTGGGTCACTTTTTTTTTAGTTGTGAAAGGACTAAAGTCAATTTTTTCGGGAGTATCATTACCACCAACCCCTAAAACTATCCCCCTTATAAAATAGGCATGATATGAGCTAGTTTCTAATAGGATGGGATTCCTTGGCAATTGGCAAGGAGGATTAAAATAATATTGCCAGAAGTGGGGAAGTTTTATTAACTTCTTTTTTTAGCTGACAGTGTGAATTTTGTCAGAACCAGCAGTCTTATTAGAGTTGAGGTTTTTCAACCATGGACATTGTCCATGGTTGAATATGGTTAATATGGCCTGTTTTAGATTGGAGGGGAGGCATTGTGAGGCTCATTGGTAAAACTGAGGCAAATTGCTCATTGAGAAGATCAACCATACATGTACTGCTTTCAATGAACAAAATTTGTAACTTAGGAAAATGGATTATATTAATTCAATGCTCTTTCCAAATATAATTTTTGCTACTGTCACAATTATACCCCTACCCTTCCTAATTGGTTCATTTGTAGCACTCCGTAGATTACTTTAGGAAAAGTAAAAATGATGCAACAACTTGCAGGTTACTAGAAAGTCCTCTTAGGTCAAGTCTTTTCCCTGTATTGAAAATTTATTGTTGATGACTGGTGGTTCACCCATGTGGTATAACTTTTCGTACCAACAAAAGGTTTCAAGAATGGTTAGATAGGGTTCTTATGTAAATTGGTCCTTTAAATCATAGGAAGTTTTCCTCTCATTTATATGCAAAATATGTGAGTATGCCTCCTCTATTTGGCATTTTTAAGGAATTTTCAGGATATCCAAAGAAGAAGCCTAGAAATCCAATTAATAATAAAATATTGAAGCCACGTCGCCTTTGCTATTGGCAACGCTATAGCGTTGCCTCTGATAGTCCCAGATCTAGAGCAACATCTTGGGGGAGGCCCAATGTGACAAGGGTGCCAATGAGCGAAACCTTGGGGGGTTAATGTGACAAAGATGCCAAAAATTGACAAACTTATTCTGAAAAAGAGTAAAAAAAAAAAACAGAATAAGACAGTGCCAGAAAAAATCTTGGGGGAGGGGCTCCCCCGTCCCCCTGAAACTGTCGGTGAATTCCATCAATCAAATAACAAAAATTTGGATCAACATACCCCCCCCCAGAGTGCAGGTGAACTAAGGGCTGTAACCTGTGCCCCGGGGGGAATATCAGGTTTATGGAAGAAGTGTTTGTATAAACATCAGAGAGGACTCAAATGATTAGAAATTAAAAGTTTTAGTTCCCTTTTTAAGAGTCAAATGTGATATGATGGCAATTAGTCTTCCCCCCACCACCCTATTCTCCCAAAATGCGTCCACAAATTATTCATATAGCCATTTTGTTCAAAATCGACCAAAAATTATATAACAATAACTCCATGGATTTTTATGGAAGGGACGGTAGTATAAACTTCAGAGGGGGTTCATTCGATTGTAAATTGGAATTTCTGGTGCCGTTTTAATTTTAAAAAGTGGTTTGAGGGCTATGAGCCCCTCGCCACCCTCCAAGGGCATTTTTCCCCAAATGTATCAATCAAAATTTTGAGTTAGCTATTTTATTATAAACAGTTTAAAGATACATTAGCAAAAATTCCATGTTTGACACAACCCCCAGAGCCAGTGGGCTAGTGTTGTAAGTTATGCGCCGAGGGCATTTTAGTTCTTCATGTAAGGAGTGGTCCTATAAACTTTAGAGGTGGCTCATTTCATCGGAAATTGAAAGTTGTAGTTACCTTTTCATGAGTCAAAAGTGAACGGAGGGCATCTACCCCTTCCCCTCACACACCCTTTTTTCCCCAAGCATATTCAACCAACATTTTGAGATAGCCATTTTTTTCAAATAGTCTAACAATCAAATAACAAAAAGTATGGGGTCAACTTAATTCCCCTAGAGCCATGGGGAAGTATTTTAAATTATGCCCCGGGGCATATAAGGTTCTTATGAAAGAGGTAAAGATCTGAGAGGCCTCAAACGACTGGAAATTTAAAGTCCTAGTTCTATTTTGGAGAGTCAAAAGTAATCCGATGGAAACTAGACCCCCCCCCCCCCGCAAACCTTATTTTCCCTAAATGTGTCCAATCGAATTTTTATATATCCTTTTTGTTCTAAATAGACCAAGGGTTATGTAATAAAGACTCCGGGGATAACATAGCCTACCAGAATCTGAAGGCAAGTGTTTTAAATTATGCCCCAGGGGCATGTAAGGTTTTTATGTAAGGAGTGGTTGCATAAAGTTAAGAGGTAGCTCATTGGATTGAAAATCGAGTTACATTTTTATAAGTCAAAAGATGTCGGATGGTATCTATCCCCCTCCCTCCTACACCGTCTTTTCCTTAAATGCATCCATTTGAGATTTTCTTTTCTTCCATTTGGGATTGTCATTTTCTTTGAAAGAGTCACAGGGGCGGATCTAGAACCAAATTTATTCTAAAAAAGGGTAAAAGAAGAAGAAAAAACAAGATAAAAGGACGCCAGAAAAATGTTGCAAGTTATGTTGTAATGTTGTGTTGTAAGGGGGGGGCCTTTGGTGCCCCCTGGCTCTCCTTGGATCCGCCAGTGAGTAGTCCAACGATCAAATAAGAAAAACTCTGGGTCGACACCCCCCCCCCCGAGTGCAGGGGAACTAAGGGTTGTAACTTGCACCCGGGATATATAAGGTTTTATGGAAAGGGTGGTTGTATAAACTTCATAAGGGACTCAAAATGATTTGGAATTTAAAGTTATATTTCTCTTTTAAGAGCCAAATTTAATCCAATGGCAACTAGCCCACCCCCCTACCCACTTTTCCCCAAATGTGTGCGAATTATTTATATAGCCATTTTGTTCAAAATTGGCCAAAAATCATATAGCAAAAACTCCTGTGAAAACACAGCCTCCCCAGAACCCTGGGGCAAGTGTTGTAAGTTATGCCTTTGGGACATATAAGGTTTTTGTGGAGGAGATGGTAGTATAAATTTCAGAGGGGCTATTTCGATTGTAAACCAGAATTTTTAAGAGTCAGAAGTGATCGGAGGGCTACGAGCCCCTTTCCCTCCAAGGCCCTTTTTCCCCAAATACATCCGACCAAAATTTCGAGATAGTCCTTTTTTTCAAAATAGTTTAAAGATGAAATAACAAAACTCCAGGTTTGACACAATTCCCCAGAGCCAGTGTGCTAGTGTTAAAAGCTGTGCTCTGGGGGCATTTAAGTATTTTATGTAAGGAGTGATTGTATAAACTTCAGAGGTGGCTCATTTAATTGGAAAGTGAAAGTTTTAGCTACCTTTTTTAAGAGTCAAAAGGGCATGGACGGCATCTATCCCCCCCCCCTTTGCACACGGCCTCTTTCCCCAAACTTATTAAATCAAAATTTTTAGATAGCCTTTTTTTGTACAATGAAAAGATAAGAAAATCTTTGGGGTCAACATAATTCCCCTCAGAGCCCCGGGGAAGTTTTATAAATTATGTCCGGAGACATAAAAGATTCTTATTGAAGAGGTAAACTTCAAAGGGAACTCAAATAACTAGAAATTTGTAGCTCTCTTTTTGAGTGTCAAAAGTAATTGGATTGAAAAGAGCCCCCCCCCCCCAACCGTCTTTTCCCCAAATGCGCCCGATCGAAATTTTTAGATTATTATTTTGTTCAAAATAGACCAAAGATCATAGGCTATAGCAAAAACTCCGGGGTTTACACAGCGCCCCAAAACCAGGAGGCATATAAGTGTTTCATGAAGGAATGATCGTGTAATTTTGTCAAGGGCTCATACTATTGGAAATTGAAAGTTCTAATTCCCTATCTAAGAATCTAAAGGGACTGGGGGGGGGGGAGCAACTAGCTCTCCTGCCTTCTTTGCCTCAAATTCCATCTGACCCAATTTTTGAGATAGCCATTTTATTAAAATGAGTCAAAAGATAGGTAGCAAAAACTCCAGGGTCAACACAAACTCCCCAGAGCCATGGGGCAAACTTATTAACCATATTTTATTCCAAAAATTAGGGGAGCTGACACATTTTCATCCTTCATCCCCACCACGAAAAAAATTATTAACGATATTCTGTTCCAAAAATACTGGGAATTCAGTTTAACTTTATTTGCTCTTTCCAAAGTTCCTTCATTAAAAACAAGAGTTAGGCTACTAACCGTTTCCCTAACGGAAAACATATAAGGCCTACTGCGTGTTTGGCGCTTTACTAAAACGAATTATATTACAAATATTTTCTTTTGTACTTATTTGAACATTAAAAATAAAATGAGAATGGAATCGAAACCAGGCCAGGATTTACTAATAGGCCCTGTGGTTTTCACTATCCCGAAGTTTTTGGGATTTCCCCGAAAACCTTGCAAAAACGGAATGGCAAAAATGCTGGGACCTAGAAGGGTCAGAAGAAGCTTTAAATTTGGCTCTTTGTGAAACAAAATCATGGGCCAGTGAGCTTTCAGCTATTTGTATCTTTATATATGAAATATTCTATTTAATTTTATTAGTTCTTGCTGAAGCTTTTTATTTATTTTGGAATAAAAAATTACTTTAAAATAGGGAATTTTGAAAAACTTGAAACTCAGGCAATAAAAACGAAGATAAATTAAATAAAAAAAAACTTTCAGAAATGGAAGTTTTTCAAAGTAAAGTAAAGGCTATATTAAACTTTAGATCAGAAGGAATAAAAACCTACAATAATTCAAACTCAAAAAGACCAGAAATTACTATTAAAGGATAAATGAAACCCAAAACGAACAGACATTAAATAAATAATTATAGCAAAAAACTTTCAACAGGTACTAACATAAATGAATAAATAAACCTTAAAACAAGTAAAGGCTAAGTTGAATATACAAATCAAGCTTAAAACGAACAAAAACATTTTGCTATTGAAGTATAGACGATATCCAAAATGAACAGAAATTAAATGAACAATCATAGAATCAAATGAAATACTATCATTTACAATAGGTAGTATTATAAATGAGTAAATAAATCTTAACGAGTGAAACTTCAATTGAATTTGCAAGTAAAGCTTAAGGAAATTCTCTACAAACAAAAGTTTGTGTTTTGTCTCCTTCTCTCATTATAAGTCTAAAACCTATTGCATCATTGGCACTATACTGAAAACGAATTGTATAACAAATATTTTCTTTTGTACTTATTACAACATTGAAATAAACATAAAAATTACACTAAAATTAAATTTTTAACTGATGGGCTTATTAGTTTTTCCCAAGACTGTTCAAAATAAATGTAGCTTCACTAATAACAAGGGTTTGGATACTGCCCCCGTCCCTAACTGTAAAAGTCTAAAGCCTGCTACGTTATTGGTGCCTCACCGGACACGAAGTATTTATCAAATATTTTATTTTCCAGTTATTGCACTATTGAAAATGAAAATAAAACTACTAGTGAAATAAAATCTTGAACTGGTAATCTTTCAGCAATTAATAGCATTATATATCAAACATTCAGTTTTATTTTATTTCAAACACAGTATAGTTTTCAAAACTATAAAAATATTTGAAACGACTGTCCAAAACACATATAGTTTTCAGTAAAGCGCCAATGAAGCAGTAGGATTTAGAGTTTTACAGTAGGAGAAGGAGGCAAAACCCAAACTCTTGTTTGTACAGATGTTTGTTTGTTTCAAGGTTGATTTGCATGTTCAATTTAAAGTTTCACTCATTCCAAGATTTATTTACTTATTTATATTAGAACCGATTGTAAGTTTGTTTGCTATGATTGCTTATTTAATTTCTGTTAGGTTTGGGTTTCATTTATACTTCGATAGCATAATATTTTTGTTCGTTGTAAGCTTGATTTGTATTTTCAACCTAAGCTTTACTCGCTTTAAGGTTTATTATTCGTTTATATTAGTACCTGTTGATTTTTTTTTTTTGGCTATTTTATCATTTAAATTTGTACGTTTTGGGTTTAATTTATTCCTTAATAGTAATTTATGTTTTTTTTTTGTTTTTTTAGTTTGAGTTACAGTAGGTTTCTATTTCTTTTGATTTTATGTTTAATATGGCCTTTACTTTTCTTTAGAAAACTTCTTTTTCCGTATTTTTTTTTTATTTATCAGCAGGAAAGGGGGGCTTGTTTGATTAGATTGTTGGATAACCTGTTGGTACTCCAAATTATTTTTTTGCCTTTTATGGGTGAAAAAATAAACAAAGAAACAAGTTGGTAGCTGGAAAAGAGGGAGATTTTTCAGATTGTTTTCATTTCCATGTCTATCATAAATGGTTGTCAGATCTTCATTCATGTTAGATCTAGTATCCTTGTTTCTGGATGCAATCTAACCCCTGTAGGACCTCGTGAGAGATTAGAGCTGAAGGTATATGCCTCTTTGGAATCAGAATCTGACCCAATCTCTGTTGTCAATGGAAAGGTGTTGGAGGGATACCTAAATCAGTGTTATTAGAACATCAGAACTTTTAGCAGAAGGGCTATTGGATCCCAATCAAAATATGTGGGAAGCAGGTACAAATGTTCCACTCCTGCTTTGTGGGGGAGGGGTCCATACTTGAACCAACCTCTACCTTTTTGATGAAATCTTTTAAACCAGTTCTCTAGTGAATCTCAAAAGATACAGGTTTTTGGATACAGTAAAAAAAAGTTGGGTAAAAAAAATACACTAAAAAAGTAGCAATATGTTATTTCACATTTTATGAATACCTTTTATATTAAGCTGTACGTCATATAACTGCATACATCTTATGGTTTTAGGACTCTTTGAACTACGTGAGCAAGCATTTCTTTAAAAATGGATCACTCAGATGACATGCAACAACATTCAAATGACTCAATGGATGATAATCAAGTTAGTTCTTCTGGTGGGCAGTCCTTAGGAACTTTTCTTCAAAGCTTAGAAGACTACACCCCTACAGTAAGTATCTTGTTGTGTTCTTTTTAATGTCCAAATGACTGCTTACTTTTCTACCAAAGTTTTTCCGTTATGTATAAATATGTTTTTATATTTTATGGAGAAAATGACATGAAAATAATTTTAGTATCATAGCTTTTTTTGCAAAATTGTATAATTTGGAAGAAATAATAATAGTCATAGACTGTCACAGTTTTTGTGAAAGTTGACAGTTGACAAAAAAAGTCAACAATTTTTGCGACAATGCGACAGTACTCTTGTATTAATTATACAATAAACATATGGAATAATAGCGTCAAAGATGTAATAATGAAATATTATAACATAAAATAGTCGGTAAGCCTCTGAAGGGGGTGCCAAACTCGTTTTTTTTTTTGCTTGTATTGTGGTATGGTGACAGAAAAGAGGTATTATTTTACTTTTTAATATATTTGAAGGTAAAAGCGTCTCTGTTTTAAGTCTTTTTTCTTTGAACTTCACCATTTGATTTTTATAGTGTTGTTGGTTCAACTTTTCCTGGCAAAAGAGGCATTTGCAAGAAAACGCAAATCAAACCAGTAATTTATATCAGAGCTAACCTGCAAAATTGAAAACAATTTCCTTGGTTCTATTTTTTCGGGCGAAGAAACTATTTGCAGGAAAATGAAAACCGATACTTAATATGAAAGGTAACCTGTAAAATGGAAAAACAACTTACTTGACTCAACTTTTCCGGGCTAAAGAGGTCTTTGAAGAAAAATGAAAACAAATACTTAACATGGAAGCTAACCTGCAAAATGGAAAACATCTTTCTTGGGTCGAATTTTCTAGGCAAAAGAAGTATTTGCAGGAAAACGCAAACCAGTAATTAATATCAAAGCTAACCTGCAAAATGGGAAAACAACTGAGTTGTTTCAACTTTTCCAGGCAAAAGAGGTATTTGCAGGAAAACGAAAACAAAGACTTAATATGAAAGGTAACATGCAAAATGGGACAAACAACTTACTTGGTTCAGCTTTTCCGGGCAAAATAGGCATTTGCAGGAAAACGTAAACCAGTAATTAACATCAAAGCTAACCTGCAAAATGGAAAGACAACTTACTTGGTTCAACTTTTCTGGGCAAAAGAGGTGTTTGCAGGAAAACGAAATCCAATACCTAATATGAAAAATAACCTCCAAAATGGAAAAACAGCCAGAAATTACAATCAAATAAAACCTAAGACGAGCAGAAATTAAGAGAAATGATCATATCAAACCTAAAAAAAAATAATTTGCAATGTGAAATTACCCCAAACACCTCCCGTAGATGTGGCGGGGGGGTGGGGGGCTATCACTGCCTCCTAAAGCTTTTACACTAACATTCATTGACCCAGTGCCGTATTTGATTCAATACAGCTTTTGATCCAGTGTAAAACTGTTTTTGGGGAATACATAAAAGAAAATAAACCATAATAAGAGTATATATATACACATATATATATAGCTGTATGAAAAAAAATTCTAAAGTTTAAGGCTAAACCTATTAAATAGCTGAAAAAAGAGGGGGTCTAGGTATCCTTCTAAAAGCTTAGACATGTCTTCTTTCTTCTGTTCCAGAAGATTATTTTTTCTTTTCTACTCTCTTCTATTCTTCTTCTATTTCGTCTTTCATCTACTCTTCTCTCTTCTAGATTCCAGATGCGGTTACTTGTTATTATGCTGGAACTGCTGGATTTGAATCATCTGATCCACGAATGTAAGTTCAAGTTTTATTTTGCCCATGTGTTTGAAAGTATAGAGAGGCATATAATACGTCTTTGTTGCAAATGAAGATGTATATAGTTTTTTTTTCTTCCAATTTTGGTGGGTATGAGGCATTGTGACAGTTTTTTTTTACGAAATCGTTTTTTAACCGAATTGCTTTTGATTTGAAAAAAGGAGAGATAAACAGAAAGATATTGATATAAAAAAAAAATATTTCAGCAGCTAATTGTTTGCTTTTTGCATACTCGAAAAATTAAATAAATTTTGCTTAATCCTAAATATACCAATTTGAAAAAAAAAGTCAAAGAAAAATGAAATCTATTTATTACTAAAGTAAAATATTTTTATTCATGTAGGCTATAATAAAACAGTTCGTGGTAACGAACTGTAGTAGGGAGTAAGCCGGTTTAATAGTAACTGAAACTCTAAAAAACGGAATTTTGATGCCAATAGTTACATAGAAAGAATTGTATTTTTATGCTGATTTTAAATATATAAGTTTCATCAAGTTAAGTCTTACGCATCAGAAGTTATGAGCCTAAAAAATTTGCTCATTTAAAAAAACAGGGGGAAAACCTGGCAGGTTAGTTACTAAGATTCATGCATTTATCGCACATTCGCTTGAAAGAACTAACCGAAAGTTTTTAAGACGGTAACAGATGGTTTTGTCCTTTTTGGCCAACCGTCTAGGTCTAAACGAAAAGCAGAGCATCCACGGTTGGAGTAGTAGATAACTTTTATAAGTACCAAGAACGTCAAAATACAAATATTTATTCCCTTAGACCCATCTTAGGTCTATAAATGCCTGAAAAGTGCAATTTTATAAGGTGGTTCAAATTTTTAGGGTTTTGGCGGGGTATTACATTTTCATGTTGCCACGTGGAAATTAATAGGCTACGACAATTTTGTAAGTTTAACAACACTTTTCAAACAGTTCGTGGTAACGAACTTTAAAGAGCGTGAAGTGTAAGGAGTGACCCGGCTCAATAGTAACCGAAACTCTAAAAAACGGAATTTTGATACCAATAAGTACATCAGTTTCATCAAGTTTAGTCTTACCCATCAAAAGTTACGAGCCTAAGATAATTTGCTTATTTTAGAAAACAGGTGGAAAACACCCCTTAAAGTCACAGAATCATAACGAAAATCACACCATCTGACTCAGCGTATCAGAGAACCCTACTGTAGAAGTTTTAAGTTCCTATCTATAAAATGTGGAATTTTGTTTGTTTTTTTTTTTTTTTTTTCCCAGACAGATCACGGATGTTTTTTTTTTTTTTAGGGGTGATTGTATCGACCCACTGGTCCTAGAATGTCTTGATAGAGTTCATTCTAATGGAGATTAGAAGTTCTAATGCCCTTTTTAAGTGACGAAAAAATTGGAAGGCCTCTAGGCCCCCTCCCACGCTCATTTTTTCCCAGAGTCACCGGATCAAAATTTTGAGATAGCCAATTTGTTTAGCAAAGTCGAAAAACCTAAAAAGTATGTCTTTGGGGACGACTCAATCCCTCACGGTTCCGGGGGGGGGTCTCGAAGTAACAAACCTTGACCATTGTTTACATATAGTAATTGTTATTGGGAAGTGTACAGACATTTTCAGATGGAACTTTCTTGCGTTGGGGGGAGGGTACGTGGGAGGATCTCTCCATGGAGGGATTTACCATGAGAGAAGAGAGTTTCCATGAAGGGGGCGCAGGATTTTGTAGAATTATTAAAAAAAACAATGAGAAAATAAATGCAAAAAAGTTTTTTCAAGTGGGAGTAAGGAGCAGCATTGAAACTTTAAAACGAACAGAAATTATTACGTATATAAGGGAGCTCTTCTCCTCCTCCTCAATACCACGCTCTTCACGCTAAATTATTTTTTGTAATTCCAACTATTTATTCTGCGGTCTTTGTGATTCAGGGGGTCATTCTTAAAGAATTGAGACAAAATTGTTCATGTATGGTGAGCAAAAATTGAAATCTACATTAATTCAAAAACGTTCAGAAATTAAATTAAAAAAACTAGTTTTTTTTAGCTGCAAGTAAGGAGCGACATTAAAACTTAAAACGAACAGAAATTATTCCGTATATGAAAGGGGTTCTCTCTTCCTCAACACCCCGCTCTTTAGGCTAAATTTTGACTCTTTCTCACAACTCTATTTTTTTTAATAAAAACTTGAGCGTAAAGAGCGAGGCGTAGAGGAGGGGACAACCCTTCATTTTTAAACCCCTCAATTTAATGTCAATAATTAATAAGAACACAACACAAACGCATCCTCTTCAAATACTACCGAGTAATATGAACGAGGGATAAGCAAAGAAACTCATAAGCAACATTAACCTCAGAAGGGGCTAAAAAACAAAACATGACTACAACATCACATACCCTGTTACTAATATTTCAACAATCAAATTCTTCCTTATCACACATCAATCAAAACAAAATACTAAATCTCATTATTTAATACCATTTTACGCTACCAATTATACATCCTATTAATATATATAGTCGTTAAAATCATATTTAGAATACAATCCATTCTTCTACAGTCTTTTAAATTCTCTTAAATCACTACTTTTAATATCTCATTTAACGAATTCCATAACTTATCCCCTCTAAAACAGAAGAAAACCCTGACACAGGTTTAATGAAATTATTAACATAAATTTTGTTCATTGACCTTGTACCATGGGAATGAACCTCATTAACTTGTGTGAACAGACTTGTACAAGAAGTGGACTTACTAATGACGTAATTATACATGAAAACACCAGAGTGCAGTCCATAAAAATCCCAAAAAAATCATGGAGGGCAGGCACTGGAAGTATTTTTCATCCGAGCGTAAGCCTCACGATACGATTCAAAAGAGCTTAAATTAGCAAGCATTCTATTGTCAATATTTTACAAATCTTGGACCAGACGAAAAATTGAGGAGAAAGTTCCCCGCCATATTGAACAACTGTATGTATGCCTAATAAATGCCCTGTATAACATTTGACAGTAAAAAAAGGTACTGAAATGTGAGCACAAGAAACCACGTTTAAATGTTTCAGAAGGAAATCGAATGACGCGATTCTTAGATGGTACACAGATACCCTCCGTGAAGGTGGGAGGGATCTTGAATATTATAAATCAATTAGAAGAATTAGATGTTTTCTCTGTAAGAAGTTTTTTTGGTGGCAATGGACCATAAACATATTTAAGGTCTTAACCATAACAGCTGACATTATAAATAATATATGTAAATATAAATATAAATAAATATAAATAAATATGTAAGCCGCACCTGTTGCTAATTTTGATTTTCCCAATTTTACTTAGCAATGAACCATAAATGTATTTGAGGCCTTAACCACAAATACATGGCTTTATAAATATATTTGAGCTTCACCTGTTGCATAATTTTGATTTCCCCAATTTTTCATGGCAATGAACATACGGATGTAGATAGATACGGAAAGTAGGTTTCATTGTCCTCACTGTTGGGGGTAAAGTAATTGGGCAGCGTGAAGTTAGAAAACAATTCTCACTTCATAATATGCAGAATAGTGGTAGCTAAAACGTTTTGCATGCAGACCTACTACACTTTACCCCACCCCTAGTGTGCAAATATATAGCCTAAATTTATTTATACTAAAGTAATTGGGCAGCGTGAAGTTAGAAAACAATTCTCACTTCATAATATTTTCAGAATAATGGTAGCTGAAACATTTTGCATGCAGACCTGCTATACTTTACCCCACCCCTAATGTGCAAATATATAGCCTAAATTTATTTATATTAAAGTAATTGGGCAGCGTGAAGTTAGAAAACAATTCTCACTTCATAATATTTTCAGAATAATGGTAGCTAAAACGTTTTGCATGCAGACCTGCTATACTTTACCCCACCCCTAATGTGCAAATATATAGCCTAAATTTATTTATACTAAAGTAATTGGGCAGCGTGAAGTTAGAAAACAATTCTCACTTCATAATATTTTCAGAATAATGGTAGCTAAAACGTTTTGCATGCAGACCTGCTATACTTTACCCCACCCCTAATGTGCAAATATATAGCCTAAATTCATTTATATTAAAGTAATTGGGTAGCGTGAAATTAGAAAACAATTCTCACTTCATAATATTTTCAGAATAATGGTAGCTAAAACGTTTTGCATGCAGACCTGCTACACTTTACCCCACCCCTAGTGTGCAAATATATAGCCTAAATTTATTTATACTAAAGTAATTGGGCAGCGTGAAGTTAGAAAACAATTCTCACTTCATAATATTTTCAGAATAATGGTAGCTAAAACGTTTTGCATGCAGACCTGCTACACTTTACCCCACCCCTAGTGTGCAAATATATAGCCTAAATTTATTTATACTAAAGTAATTGGGCAGCGTGAAGTTAGAAAACAATTCTCACTTCATAATATTTTCAGAATAATGGTAGCTAAAACGTTTTGTATGCAGACCTGCTATACTTTACCCCACCCCTAATGTGCAAATATATAGCCTAAATTTATTTATAAAGTATTGTATTTTCATCATATTTTAGTATTTTTTTTTTATTAGGATTAACCTAACTTCCTGTCTTGAGTGTGATGTGCGTATGAGATAGGCACAAAATAAAAACAAAAATAGAGGTGGTATATTTTCGACTAAAATAAAATAAGATGGTAGTAAATAATAGAAGAGTAAAATATCGTAAAAGTAAGAGTAAAAGTCGAAAAGAGTAAAATAGGACAGAAAAGAAGTAATATAGAAAAAAGTATAGTAATAGTCTAGTAAAATGTAGTAACATAGAAATTATGCTTCTACCTAAAACTTGAGGCTTCAAATTAATAAGTGGGGAAAATGATTGAACTCTTCAAACTGAAAACTGAACTTGAAAACTGAAAACTCTCACACTTGAAAACTGAGATGTAGTGTGAAATTCTAATGCAACATTTTGCTGAAAATAAAGTTAAAATTTTACATCACCCGAGTGATTAGCACACAAGACTTGAAATCCCTTGTCCGTGAGAATGAGGGTTTCGTTCCTGGTATTGCTGGTTATTTTGTTTGGATCAGGGGTTAGTGGCATGACTCTGTAGGCTTAGCCAGACTCGACCCAGTTCTAAACAGGTTCCTGGAAAAATATGGGTAAGGTAAACAGAAAAGGTTTACAAAAGCACAGGATGACTGGTCCCCAAATCCCAGTTGTACTTCCTGGCTGAAGGACCATGAAAATCAGCACCGTGGGTAGGAACTTTAAACTCGTTTATCGATTTTATCTTTACCAGAGTTTTCTGTAATATTTTGTAATTCGCTAGGAAATTTTATAATTCAGTTTTGTAGTCTATATTTCCAAATGTAATACTTTTTTTTCTTCTCTCTCTAATTTTTACCTCATGATCATTTTGGAAAATGATTTAAATAGTTTAATGTGCAGTCTTTATTATTGTTACTACAAGAATAACTTATGTACCATAGTTTTAGTTTTATTTTTGCTGATTTTCTCCTATTTTAATTGGCATCTAGTACTACCAAAAGCTGCATAAATACACTCTGATATCCATTTGAATTAAATTTCTGATTCTGCTACTGTTCAGATTTCGAAACGATTTGTTTATTAAAATATTGGTTCCAATAAATGTATTTTTTTCGTATTTTGTATTTAGAGGTCCAAAAACTGGAAAAACAATCAAAAGCTTCATATGGAGATCTTTTTCATTTAAAGTAAATATCTAACATTGATAATTTTCAGATTTACAAGTAGTTTCTTTCTGAAATACTGCCTCCAGTAAATGTACTTTTTCTATTTCCCTGTTTTTTTTTTCCTTTTTCTTTTTTTTTAGAGCCTCAACAAACGGGAAAGCTGTCAAAATAAAGGTTGACACTTTAACAAGTTTCCAACTAATTAGTTAAATTTAACAACACTTTTTATCCGTAAAAGTTCAAACATTTAATAATCTACTGGTTCCAAAAGACAGCTACATCATCTAAAAAAAGCTACGTTTTCTTTTGCTCTTTGATACCACAAATTAATAAGTGGGGAAAATGATTGAACTCTTCAAACTGAAAACTGAACTTGAAAACTGAAAACTCTCAAACTTGAAAACTGAGATGTAGTGTGAAATTCTAATGCAACATTTTGCTGAAAATAAAGTTTTTTTATTTCACACATAATAAACCTAATATATTGCCTGATATATTGCCTCCAGTAAATGTATTTTTTTTTTTTTTTTTTTGCACTTGGGAACCCATCAAGCGAGAAAGCTGTCAAAACAAAGGTTGACACTTTAACAAGTTTCTTTTGCTCTTCTTCTTTTTGCTACGTTTTCTTTTGCTCTTTGATACCACATTTTGCAGTATTATTTTCAGTTATTTTTCCCCTATTTTTAGATGCCTTTCGATTTTACCATAAGCTGCATTGCTTCATATGGAGATAGTATCTCCATATTTTAAATTGAATTTCTGGTTTTGGTAATTTTTAGATTTCTAAACTATTTCTTACTAAAATATTAGCTTCGGTGAAGGTAGTTTTTATATTTTCGTATTTAGAGATCCAACACCCGAAAAACCACCAAGGGCTGCGTAACAATCAACGAAAATAACAATCAAACGAAAAAGATGGAGATCTTTTTCGTTTAAACAAATTTTAGATTTTGGTAATTTTCAGATTTCTAAATGATTTCACACTAATATGTTGCCTCCAGTAAATAATTTTTTTGTACTTAGAGAGCCAACAAGCGAGAAAGCTGTTAAAATAAAGGTTGACAGTTGGACAAGTGTATAACTAATTAGTTAAATTTAATAATCTACTGGTTTCAAAAGACAACTACACTATCTAAGGAAGGCTATATTTTCTTATGCATTTTGGTGCCATATTTTTGTTTAGTTTTTAATATTTTTGGCCATTTTCAATTGGCTTTCACTTTTTCTGATAGCTGTCTTATCGTATATGGAAATCTTTTTCGTTAAAATTAAATTTCTTATTTCTTTGATTATTATGAATACACATGGCTTAGTAACTTTTTGCTTCGTGGATTCAAAGAATCAGATGTCATTTTCATTGTCCTTCGTACCTTTTTTGGTACGTACCACAAGTGCATAAGTGCGTGAGTATGACTATGGTCAACTTTCAAGCTTAACTTATATAATCTAACCAATAGAATTCAAATCATGTTTCCTTAATCTGATTTGTCAGTGGAAAAGGCCGTAAATGAATTTATGATTATCGATCTGATGTATCCTGAATCGGTGCAATGGAACTTGCTTTCTTTCTTGATTTTCTTGCTTTTGTTCTTGCTCTTGCAAGTTCATTGAAACCTGCTTGCTTTTCATTTCAATCTTCTTTCTTCTTTCGTCATACGCTAAAATGTATCCTTTGGTCTTTTTTTCTTTCAATCTTATTTCTTCTTTCTTCTTGAATATCGTCAAACGCTAAAATGTATCCTTTGAATTTTTTTTTCTTTTAATCTTATTTCTTCTTTCTGCTTGA
The DNA here is from genome assembly GCF_032884065.1 of Artemia franciscana. Taxonomy (NCBI): domain Eukaryota; kingdom Metazoa; phylum Arthropoda; class Branchiopoda; order Anostraca; family Artemiidae; genus Artemia; species Artemia franciscana. The sequence goes on from NC_088863.1 coordinate 13,077,313, forward strand.
ATATCGTCAAACGCTGAAATGTATCCTGTAGTTTTTTTGTTGTTTTCTTTTTTTTTCATTAAATTTTCTATCTTCTTCCTTCTTGAATATCGTCAAACGATGAAAAGTATCCTTTGATTTTTTTTTCTTTCATTCTTATTTCTTCTATCTTCTTGAATATCGTCTAACGCTGAAATGTAACTTTTTATTGTTTTTTTCATTCAATCTTATTTCTTCTTTCTTCTTTCTTCTTGAATATCGTCAAATGCTGAAATTTTTCCTTTGATTTTTTTTTTCAATCTTATCTCTTTATTAAATCATATACCCTAATTAGTTAATCAAGGTAATATTGTATATTCAATTTTTCAGTATTCGTTTGATGTCTTTGGCTGCCCAGAAATTTGTTTCTGATGTTATTAACGACGCTCTTCAACATTGCAAGATGAGAGGATCTGGGCAGCCTTCAAAAACTAAATCTAAGGACCGCAAGTATACCCTGAGTATGGAAGATCTAGTACCAGCATTGCAAGAGTATGGCATAGTTGTGAAAAAACCACCCTATCATACATAAGTGTATGGTAATATTAAGGAACCGAAATATACATTTTTGCAACAAATCTGAATATGGGGCTGATTTTATTCTCTGAATTCAAATAGGAAATTGATTGACCCAAAATTTTGGCGTAATGATATTTTTGCTTGCTTAATCATTTATTTCTTTAAGCAGTTCTAGATTGTAAAATAAAGATGGGATTAGATTTTTTTTAATATTGTAGCCTTCTGTGCTGAATCTATGTATATAATCAGTTTTCTAGATTCCACTAGTTATGCGATACTGTTATTGTTGTTATTTTCTTTCTTTTTTTTAACTTTTTTCATTAAAGATGGAAAGGATTCATTAAGAAAAACATGAACACTCACTCTCTCGCTGATTTGAATAATTGAATTTTATTTTGAATAGCTGAAGATTTTCAAATTTTGTAAGAAAGAAAAAATATTAATTATTATAATCATGTGGTGGATGAGAACAAAATTTCAAGAGTGAAAATTTCAAGTTGGCTGGCTAGTTTTGGCAGGTCAATCACAGACCATTTCATATACTAAAGCTTCGTAAATTAAGTTTCTAGGTAGCAATTTAAAAGGCCTGAAAATTTGATTGAAGACTAATATGTGGATCATGTGGAACCATAAGGATCTAATGTAAAATAATTGTTATCTCTACAGAAACGTGAGAGCTACGCGGATGACGTGCTTTGACGTGAATGAAAGATGAAAGACGGTTGGAATCCTAATATTACTTGATAATTTAGAAATTTCATAAAATTTAGTGTTTAGGGGGATGGCTTGGGTTTAAAGTTCCAAATTGGGCTTATTGTATCTTATAAAAATCTTTCTTGCATAAACGACTATTTGTTACTAGCAACCGAAGACGAATATCTCAGTTATAACGCTCTCCTTCAAATTTATATTGCGTAATAAAATTAGACTCCCATTCAAAATGGAACCTACGTACAAGCACTAATACTGTGGTTTACTTAAAAGAATTGCGACTCAGAGCTAAGAGTAGAAATGGACGCTCGATATTTCTTGTTTTGTTTTTTTGTTATGATTAGTAAAGACCGGGTGAGTGTCATCAATCCAATATGGGCTAAATTCAACAGAATCGTTGTAGCAAACAGCAAAAAATTATTTTTGGCATTAACTCTTATCTCAAAGAGAGAGACCTTCAGAGAAAGTATTTTTAGAGAGTTATCCGTAGAAAGACATCGTTCATAGAGAGTATCCTGTACAAGGTTATCTTTTAGATAGTCATCTTTAGAGAAAGTAAGTGTACAAATTCAAGGATTTAAATACTTTGACGTAAGAACATAAAAAATATCGATTGGATCAGATTGGCTTCTGGAAGGCTTACCTTTGGGTATGGCTCCCAAAGCTAATCTATGGGAGCCTCTGAAAGGCTCATAAAACTTGAATAGAGGCAAAATCAACAGGGCGCAAAAATATCGATTAGATCAGATTGGCTTCTGAAAGGCTTACCTATGGGTAAGACTCCCAAAGCTAATCTTTGGAAGCCTCTGAAAGGCTCATAAAGCTTGAAGAGAGGCAAAATCAAAAGAGAGCAAAAATATCGATTTGATGAGATTGGTTTTTCAAAGGCTTACCTATAGGCAAGGCTCCTAAAGTTAATCTTTGGGAGCCTCTGAAAGGCTCATAAAACTTGAAGAGAGGCAAAATCAAAAGGGAGCAAAAATATCGATTTGATGAGATTGGTTCCTCAAAGGCTTACCTATAGGCAAGGCTCCTAAAGCTAATCTTTGGGAGCCTCTGAAAGGCTCATAAAACTTGAAGAGAGGAAAAATCAAAGGGAGGAAACATATCGATTTGATGAGATTGGTTCCTCAAAGGCTTACCTATAGGCAAGGCTCCTAAAGCTAATCTTTGGGAGCCTCTGAAAGGTTCATAAAACTAGAAGAGAGGCAAAATCAAAGGGAGGAAGCATATCAATTAGGTCAGTTTGGCCTCTGAAAGGCTTGCGTATGGGTAAGGCTCCCAAAGCTAATCTCTTGGAGCCTCTGAAAGGATCATAAAACTTGAAGAGAGGCAAAATCAACGGGAAGCAAAATTTTTAGATTGAACGAACTTTGGGTAACTCAATTACGAATATTGATGAATGTCAACAATGATTGGCCTCATATCTAATATAAATGCTCAGTTATAAACTGATAAAGCTCAAACGCCATATTAATATGGACAATCAAAAGATGAAGAAAATGTCACTTCAAATTAATAGATATTTATTCAAAAACAACAAAAGTGTATATGTGATCATTTAACCCCACCTCCCCGCAAGGCTCTATGGCAGGCAGTACATGAATAAAAAGAAAATGAGGAAAGGCACAGTTAAAAGGAAAATGATAGGCAATCATTCTTCACTGGCAACCTGCCAAAGCTAGTATTGTGCACAATAAACAGATTGAAAACACGATTCCAACTTGACCCAGAGGTATCAGACGTACCGGGAATATAAAAAAAATGTTATTGACATTAGCATCATCTATTTAAACTAAATTTTTTTCGGCAATATTAAATTAGTTAACTTTCACCCGGTTTCTGCGTGAAGTGAATATCGAAATCAAAACCTTAGATCATCAGAAATAAAGTCATATATCAAGTCGAGCTTAAACAGAGCAGATATAGAAAATCCTAAAATGAACATAAACTAAAATCTAATATGTGTGATCTCTGAAAAACGTGAAGGTCCTTCAAGTACAAATTCGAGCTGTATTATGTTTCTGAAAATAATTGGATTAGGACCTTTTGATATCTTATTCGAATCAAACTTCATTAATTTTAATCAGCATATTTCAATAAAAAAAAAGAGAGGAAAAAAGTGTGCGGTGTGCAAACTTTAACTTCGGTTAGCTTTATAAATCTATTCCAGGATTTCTCTCTAACTAAAGGAAATTCATTGTCTTTTTCTGATATTCTTAGGTGAATACTTTCGGTTTGGCGCATCTGTAGGGCTCCACTTTAAAATTAAGTGTGAAAACGATCAAGAATAACCGTTAAAATCAAGATTGCATCCAGGATTTTTGTTAGGGGGAGGGGGCTTACAATAAAAGACTTAAAAACGCATTATGAATTTATTTACCCACATTTTTGTTACGTTTTTACGAGTCGGAGAAAAATTGGAGGGATATGTGTGTATATCAAATCCCGTAACCTCTCCCCTCCCTCTGCATACGGCTTAATTAACTCTTTCCGTAGTATTTTTTCGATTCTTATCAATTAAAAAAATCTGTTCTATTTCTTAAGATTTAAAAAAAACTTACAGAAAAACATAGAAATTCAACTTTCGGGGCAAATTTGCCACCCTCACCCAAATTAATTCTTGCGTAGTTGGTAGTAGATAAGTCGCTATAATTTGAAGAAATGGAAATTTGTTTAATGTTCGTCACTTTATATACCATTGTTTATTTTGCAGTACTATTTATGTATATAGCAATAAATGATCTTTACAGATCTCGAAAGAGTTGAGTATCGTTCTTTTAGTGCCAGACTTTTCCGCATTGTTAGTCAGATAATAAATTTTGACGTTCCTATTGATGTAGAACGCTTAAAAGTAAAGATATTACTAAATTAGTAAGTGATAATAGTAGAAAATAGTGAATAGAAATAGAAAATAGTAAAAGAGTAGTGATTGATAATAAATTGTGACGTTCCTATTGATGCAGAACGCTTAAAGGTAAAGATATTACTAAATTAGTAAGTGATAATAGTAGAAAATAGTAAATAGAAATTAGTGAAAGAGTAGTGATTGATAAGAAATTTTGATGTCCCTATTGATGCAGAACGTAAAGGTAAAGATATTACTAAATTAGTAAGTGATAATAGTAGAAAATATTAAAAGAGTAGTGATTGATTAATAAATTTTGACGTTCCTATTGATGCAGAACGCTTAAAGGTAAAGATATTACTAGATTAGTAAGTGATAATAGTAGAAAATAGAAAATAGTAAAAGAGTAGTGATTGATGATTAATTGTGACGTTCCTATTGATGTAGAACGCTTAAAGATAAAGATATTACTAAATTAGTAAGTGATAATAGTAGAAAATAGTAAAAGAGTAGTGATTGATAATAAATTATTGATGCAGAACACTTAAAGGTAAAGATATTGCTAAATTAGTAAGCGACTGTCATAAGCTAAAAAAATAGCCGAAGTCGCGTTTCAAGTGATATAATATCAAAATCAAAACATGAATCATAGGCATTACTTGAGTCAAAACAAATAAGTGAAAACAGACTTACAATTACATATAACCATCAAAACTAATAAGAAAATTTAAACAGTCCCAGCATCCTTACTTCTGCCGAGTTAAACCTGTTTTAAAATTCTCATTTTAGTTTTAATGATTTTATGTTATTGTAGGTCTCTTTTCTTTTATATGTTTATTTTTTTCTGAGAACAGCCCTTGGATAAAGGGGTGAAATATTCATTCAAATAATTCCACTGTCTTGCGGAAAGAATTTCCTATTGTTCTTCTTGTTTTTGATGTTTAGGAAGCAAAATTTTTCGTTATTCTTGTTGGAACCCCAAAGGCTGACAATAGACCACCGCACAGGAAAACTGATTACAAGTCAGCCCCGTCAAAAGAGATTCTGGGTAAATCATCATTTGAATTATTAGAATTATATATATTAATATTAAAATCTCTCATGTTAATAATTTTGGGGTACTTTTTCGAAGCAATAATCATGAAAGAATCAAGAAATTCCACAAATTTGGAGGGCGGTAAAATACGTAAACTTGGAGGAGATTCTGGGTCGATTTTAGAATTATAAACACCAATATTAAAATCCCCCATGGCAACAATTTTGGGGTAACTTTTTCGAAGCAATAATCATAAAATCATCAAGAAATTTCACGAATTTGGTGGCCGGTAAAATACGCAAATTCGGAGGAGATTCTGGGGGAACTACCATTTGAAGTATTAGAATTATAAACATCAATATTAAAATCCCCCATGATGACAATTTTTGGGTACTTTTTTGAAGTAATAATAATAAAATCATCAAGAATTTCAGCGTACTTAGAGGCCAGTAAAATACAAAACACTATTCTTTAATACTTTTCACATCTATAGTAACCGTCAAAAACTCAAACAATATTTTAGTATATAGATGATAAAATTCACTCACCATATCTGACTGAATTGTTGATTTAATGAAAAAATCAACCCCTCTCTGTTTTTATTAATCCAATTCTTATGAAAAAAAACATAATCCTTTTTGGTATTTAATGTCTCTGTCAAATCATCCAAACAATTTTTATAAGAGGTGAAGACATCTACATCATAATAAAGAAATAAACAGGGACCTTCCCTGTTTTGACCATGGAGCCTTTCGACGGGAATTAAGTGTATTGTGATTGGATTTTGTATTGTCTTCTATTTAATAATAAACTTCTCCTCTCTCCTTCGATCAAAAATATTTAGCAGCCAGCGACAGTCCAAAAATGTCAATCTGCAACCAGCACCTTTATTCAAAATTTGAGCGGAGAGTAGATATTTAATTTTTTGGGATAGAATGGGCCATCATATCAAAAACACTATTATCTTTGCATCAAAATTTCCCCTAGATCTAAGGGGAACTCCTTGTATTTACGATGTTTATCATCCATTATCTTGACCTTGGGTATGCTTATTGACAAAAAGTGGCTTGCCAACCATACGAAGAGCCAAAAGAGACACAGATGTGGCCAGAATTTCTTCTGAAAGAAAAAAACAAAAACCAGAACTTCATAACGTGGAAACCTTATATGAGAAAAATAAGGGAAAGCGTGGCACAGAGTAAGAAAAAAAAGCATAATAACTAGGCCTATTGATAAGAAAAAAATTGAAGTAAGAAAAAACCTCAGCGGAACACTTACCTTAACACTTCACGAACGGGTATCCGAAAATAAAATAATCGTAACCCCAACAAATCATAAATTATCAACTGACTTAATAACCAAATCCAAAGAAACAAAATACTCCATAAAATCATATAAATACAGACTCAGATCACTGGTATGCTAATTCAATTATTGATTAGTTCTCTTCCATATTTCCGAACCGTATTTCCTTTATCTTTAACCCAAGAAGCAATAATCAATCCAGACTCCTTTATCTCCTTTTTTAGTGAGAAATCATCTGTGCAAAGTGTCAAGGGCTGGAGGAACGTGCAAATTTTTATTCCAGAGCCCTTTAGCTTTGAATTGTTTTGCATTGCTAGATTTACTTCAGCTTCATTCCTGAGCCTATTTAATACTGGATTAATCACCAGTTTACGTGAATGACTTTGATTCTGGTGTCTATACAGTATATTGTCCTTTTTTTCTTCTAAGTGGTAACATTTATTAATTGACACAGGTGATGCAATTTTTAGGGTACTCCTAAGCAAATCTTTTACGTGAGCTTCAAAAAATGGATTCAGATCAGGATCAGTAGCCGTTTATGATCAAGTTTGAACACTCTTTCAGCACATCCTGATTGGTTTCTTATTTCGACATTTCTTCTTGACTTTACCTGAAAAGGCCAATAAAATATTACCTAGGTTTTTTTTTTAATTAGTGATAAAAAATGTTAACGGACTTTTCGATGCAATATTTGATTTTAAATAGAAACTAAATTGTACCATCTATAATAATTTTTTTCATAATTCTTGATGATGAAAATGATAAAAGCTAAAGAAAAGAATAGCCTAACTAATATTTAAGAACTTATGTTGAGTGTTTGACCAAGTTGGCATTGAAACTAAAGTTTAAATAAGTAGGATAATGTCTGCTTATGGTTTTTTTCGGACAAATTGCCGTCCTTTTTTGTTCTAAATTCTTGCTCAACTCAGCTTGAAAAATAAGAAGTGTGTTTTTCTTTGATAGGCCTAGTAATGCTAGCATAATAATAAACTTATATTATAGCCTAAGTAATAAACTTAGGCTAAGTGACCAGATTGAATACTTCAACCGTAGCCTAGCCTTTTCAAATATCGCAACTTAAAATATAGGCTATTGATAGTCAACAGTAGAGCCTAATCTCAACAAAACCTTTGATAAAGTACAGCATCAATTTCTTCTCCTGAAAATGGGAGCATACAGGGTGCATGAGGGTATAGTTGCCTAGATGAAAACTTTCTTACTGGAGGAACTCAGAGGGTAGTAGCCTAGTAAATGAGGCCACTGGTAAAACTGTTTATTCTGATGGAAATCCTGTCATTAGTGGAGTCTCACAGGGCACAATCCTGGGGCCCACATTGTTGAGCATATATATTAATGACTTTACAACTCACCTGTAAAACCCACTGATAATATATGCTGACAATTAGAAGCTCATAGGACAGACCCAAATTAGCTCCAATCCCTCACCAATGCAAGAAGATTTAGGTCAACTATCTAGGTGGTCATCTGAGTAGGGTTTGCAGTTCAATTTGTCAAAATGTAAAGTCCTACATCTTGGACATAACAATCCTAGATGACCTTACTATAATGGAGATGACCTACTGAAGGCTAGCCTATAAGTGAGGAGAAGGACTTAGGGGTTATTGTTGATGAAAAACTTAATCTCCACAGCCACACACAAGCTCAAGTTGCTAAAGCAAACAAAGCCCTAGGGCTTATAAAATGAATATTTACCACCAGGAAGCCATGTGTGGTCATTAAGCTCTACAAAGCTATTGTGTGTCCACACACAGAATTTGGAATGACCCTAACATTTCCCTACTACAAAATGGATGTTAAAGCACTCAAGAGTGAATGCCTCAAATGGCTTTTCTTGCCTCTCAATGTTGTATTCTCTCAATTCAAGTATTCTCCTCATCCCTTGCAAGTACAACAAGAGGTCACACAAAGAAGCTGCAAGTCCCCTCTATTCATCAACATGAGTGCCAGCAATGTTTCTCTGTACATGATGTCCTTTGCTAGAACAGCCTCTCCAAAGCCACTATCTAGTCCCAAACCATGAATGCATTTAAGAAAGGAGTTGATCAGGACTAGACCAATGCAGAGAGTATCTCTAACCTGGATGTTATAAAAGTGATCAAAAATACATTATCTGCTTAAACAAAGCATAACAAAAGTGTTTTCAGCTTCACAACTTAAGACTTGGAAATCAGAAGAGAGTTAACATAGAAGCTTGGCAATACCTACCCAAATTATGATTTTGACCCTAAACTCATTACTAAAAGTTTCATTTTTCTAGCCTAACCCCTTTCCAATATAGCAAAAAGTAGCTAAGCTAGAATTTTACCCATATTTAATCTAAGACAAGTATTGTGATCCAGGATAATTGTATCTTAATAGGCTAGGTTTCAGAGCTAACCTATGTCTGAATTTAAGTGCTGAAAAACCTTAAGTTTTCCAAGATTGCACTCAGCCAATCCAAACTATCTCAACCTATATAGGCTACATCATATTCAAGATTTAGCACTGTCTGAGTATGTAGCTTCTTACCCTGGGCTAGCTTATTTTTATAGGCTAACTAATTTGAAAAATTATTAAATCAGTAGGTTTAAGCTTGTATCACAGAAAATAATGTTGGTAATTTTTTCCTCTTCTTGATAAGTCTAAACAGTTAAGATCTAGATTAGGGGCTATTAAGAAGGAAACATGTTAAGAAAACAATTCTTACTTCATAATAAGATATACAAAACAATTATAGCTAGTACATTTTGACTACACCTCAATTATACTTTACCCCAACTCCTGCTAATGTGCAAATATATGGCCCAAATTATGTATTTTCCATGGATTGCACCACCTGCCACTCTTGTTTTACTAGTTCTTATTTTGTCATAGTTGGTTCAATTTACAGTCACATAGAATGAAAAAAGAGATATGTATTGGCAGAACACTATTGAAAAACTGATATATTTATTACAATAAGTAGAAAACACATAATGAAAGTGGATAGAAAGTGAAGCTGCTAATCTAGATCTTTACTGCTAGGTCTAAAACATAAATGTGGCCTGCCTCTTAAGTCTTTTAATGCTCATTCAAATAAAATAATTTTCACCCTCAAAGGTTCCATTTTGAGCTCTTAAAGATGGCCTGAATGAATTTCCTTGAAGTTGTGACCTATATATATTGTTTTTTCAAGTTAGAAAATATTAGTGTGCCAATTTTCAGAAAAACTTATCTGGCCATTTTTAAGGGGAAAAATACCTACATAAATATGTTTAAAGTTATTGCTCACTGAAAGGTAGTAGACATATGGGACCATGGGGAATGGGGTATTTTCATAAAAATTACCATGATACTTGATTAATGACCAATTTTACTGATTGTTCTACCATTTGATATGTGTAAATTTTATCAAATTGTATGTTATTAGCTTTAATAATTTAACCATGGCCTATACAATACTAACAATTTGATATATACTCCTTGAGTCTAAACCAAGAAAAATGCTACCCAGTCATGAACATAGGATTTTAAAGTTAAGATTAAGTATTTAAATCATAGACAGACTTTGCCATGGATATATGACAAATAATAGGTGTTGTAAAATTGAATAACTGTATTTAAATAGACTAGGCTTTAATGGTAATTTTTGTTTAAATTTAAATGTTAAGAGAAAGTTTTTTTAGATTATAGTTAGCCAATCCTGTCCTAACTATTAGCCAATCCCAACTGTGTAAAACAGTGTAAATTGTATCCCAGACTAAGAACCTAGCCCATTGTCTATTTTTATGCATTTTAATCGAATACATATAGGCTATACATTTAAATCAAAATCCTTGTCTGAGACTAGCCAATGTCCAAGTATTAGGAAATGTCTTGGATTAAAATATGGTAATGCTGTATTATATGGCCTCTTGAGAAGGAAATGTAATAATAACAAAAGGATACTGCTATTTGTTTCTCTAATCAAGACTCACAATCAACATGTGTAAATCAATGGTCACTACTTTCACAGTCTGCCCCCTGCAAATAGTACCAGATATAGACATTTTTTCAGCTTGTATTACCAAATGAAACTCTTATAATCTTTTGCCCAAACATATATTGAGGGTGTTTTCATATGTAGGCCCACAAGAAAGTAAATGAAGAAAAACAATTATATTTCCTCTGTTGTTTTCATCTTAAATTGTTGTATTTCTTAATCTGCTAACAATATCACAGTCATTGTGAAAGAATTAAGATCAGTTGAATGAAAATATTATTCAAGAACACATAGAAAATGTTGATTTCAGTCATGGCATCAACTAGGGGAGGCTCACTGTCACCCAGGATATTTTATCCCTCCCTCCCCCCATATATTTTGAAAATAGTTTTGTTGTTATTATTATTGAAAAATGATTTTTTTTACTTTCTTGAAATACTGGAAAAACATTTGCCCCTCCCCCCTCCAGATTTGTGTAGAACATACATTTTTGCCCCTTTTTCCTAATTTCCATTATTTGGTGTTACTAGATAAATATAGAAAGGAACATGAAAGTTAGGGTGTCTCAAAAACAAAGAGGTAACAGTAGGTAAAGGATAAAGCACTAAACCATGAAAATTCAAACTGTCAGTGCTGATCTCCATCTCAAAGCTCCTTGGCCAGGAAGTGCAATGGTGGCTGGGGGTCAGCCATCCTGTGCTTTTCCACACCGTTTCTGCTTACCTTCCCCAGATTTCTCCAGTTACCCATTTAGAACTGGGTTGACTCTGACTGAGCTTACAGAGTCACACCACTGACCCCCATCTTAAACCAGATAGTTGGATACACTAGGGTTTAAACCATCACCTTTCAGACAAAGGATTATAATTCCAGTGCACCAACCAATTGGCTAGGACAACTCATAGAGGAGGAGGGGATAAAATGCAGTTTTCAAAATCATGGTAGGAGGGGTTACAATTTTGTTGTTTTTTCAATAAAAAAAATCAAATAGATTGTTTTTTCAGTGAAATTTTGAAGGAGCAAAAGAGGCAAAAATACAAGGAGCCAATATTTTGGCCTTAACCAATAATATCAAATAGTCTGTGGGAATAAACTCTGAGTAAGGAACAACTTGTTCCAATAGTAACCCAAACTCTAAAAAACAGAATTTTCATAAAAATAGATGCATGAAAAGAATTCACTTGTTATGCAGATTCCAAGTATATAAAATCCATTATTTTGATGTTACCCATTAAAAGCTACAAGCCTGAGAGAATTTGCCTGATTTTCAAAAAAGGGGAAAACACTCCCAAATAGTCAACCCATGCTAATGAAATTTGCAGCATTAGATTTAGCATATCAGAACCTAACTGTAGAGGCTTTGAGCTCCTATTGATCTGTTCTTGTTTTCTTTTTCCACATAAGTGATTGTATTGAACCAATGGTCCTAGAAGATGTGGCTCAATGACCGAGCTCATTGAAACAGAAATCAAAAGTTCTAGTCAAAAATGTCAGAAATTAAATAAAAAAATACAAACTAGGTTTTTCCAATGAAATTAAGAAGAAGCATTAAAACTTAAAATAAACAGAAATTACTCAGTATTTGGGGAGATTTCCCCTTACTCAGCCCTTGCTTTTATGATAAAGTTTGACTTCTTGTCCCAGTTGTTTATCAAAGACTGCTAAAAAAAAAACTTGAAGACTTTAGTGTAAAGAGCATGGGTTACAGAAGGGATCACAGCCTTCATATGCAGAATAATTTCTGTGCTTTTAAGTTTCAACATTGCTCCTAAATTTCAGTTGAAAAAACTTGTTTTTTATTTAATTTTGGTTCAAAGTTTATTGTAAGGGGAAAATAAGTAAAGAAAAACAAAATAATATGCCACCAAGTGGTTAATCCAAATGTAGTAATTACTACTATTTTATCCCATTCCCGTTTATGTGGGCTACATACAACCATAGTCTGTATAGTCTATAAAAGTTTGCTGGCTTTATACATTTTTTATGGCACTTGGTATTAACCAAGTGACATATAGCAATCGCAAATCCTGTTGGTCCCAGTTTTGCTACTTTAGGCACTTCCAGGTAAGCTAGGACGATGAAATTTGGCAGGCTTATCAGGGACTGGACCAGATTAAATTAGAAATAGTCGTTTTTCTGATTTGACCATATGGGGGGGAGTGAGGGGCCGGTTAATTTGGAAAAAATGAAGTATATTTAACTTACAAATGGTTGATCAGATCTTAATAAAATTTGATGTTTGGAAGAATATTGTGTCTCAGAGCTGTTATTTTAAATCCTAACTGGATCTGGTGACATTGGGGGGGGGGAGGGGGAAACCTAAAATTTCGGAAAACACTTAGAGTGGAGGGATCAGGATGAAACTTGGTGGGAAAAATAAGCACAAGTCCTAGATACATGATTGATATAACCGGAATGGATCCGCTCTCTTTGGGGTAGTTGGGGAGGGGTTAATTCCAAAAAATTAGAAAAAATTAGGTATTTTAACTTATGAATGGGTGATCAGATCTCAATGAAATTTGACATTTAGAAGGATATTGTGTCTCAAAGCTCTTATTTTAAATCCTGACCAGACCTGGTCACATTGGGGGGTGTTTGGGGGGGGCCTAAAATCATGGAAAATGCTTAGATTGGAGGGATCAGGATGAAACTTGGTGCAAAAAATAAGCAGAAGTCTTAGATACATGATTGGCATAATTGGAACAGATCCGCTCTATTGGGGGATCCGCTCATATTTAGAAGGACCTCGTAACTCAGATCTCTTATTTTAAATCTCAGCTGGATCCAGCATCATTGGGGAGGGGACTGGAAATCTTAGAAAATACTTAAAGCAGAGAGATCAGGGTGAAACTGGACGGGAAGAATAAAAACCTGTCTAAGATACGTGACTGACATAACCGGACTGGATCTGCTCTCTTTGGTGGAGTTGGGAGGGTGGTAGTTTGGAAAAATGAGGTATTTGTAACTTACAAAAGGGTGACCAGATCTTAATGAAATTTGATATTTAGAAGGATCTTGTGCTTTAAAGCTCTAATTTCAAATTCCGACCAGATCCTGTGACATTGGGGGGAGTTGGAGGGGGAAACGGGAATTCTTGGAAAACGTGAAAATTGGGGTATTTTTATCTTACGAATAGGCGATCGGATCTTAATGAAACTTGATATATATAGAAGGATCTTATGTCTCATGCTCCAGTTTCGACTTGAATTGGATCCAGGGACATAGGGGGTTGGAGGAGGGAAACAAAAATCTTGGAAAATGCCGAGTGGAGAGATTGGGATGAAACTTGGATGGGAAAAATAAGCACAAGTTCTAGATACGTGACATAATTGGGACGGATCCGTTCTCTTTTGAGGAGCCGGGAGGGGGTGTTAATTTGGAAAAGTTTGAAAAATTGAGGTATTTTTAACTTAAGAACAGGTGACCGGATCTTAATGAAATTTGATATTTAGAAGGAATTCATGTCTCAGAGCTTTCATTCCAAATCCTGACCAGATCTGTTGACATTGGGGGGAGTTGGAGGGGGAAATCTTGGAAAATGCTTGGAGTGGAGGAATCAGGATGAAACTTGGTGGATAGAATAAGCAAATGTCCTTGATACGTGATTGACGTAACCGTATTGGACTCGCTCTCTTTGGGGAAGTTTGGGAGAGGGGTTCAGCGATTTGGCGTGTTTGACGCTTCTGGGCGTGCTAGGATGATGAAAATTGGTAGGCGTGTCAGGGAGCTGCAAAAATTGACTTGATAATGTCGTTTTCCCAGATTCGACCATCTGGGGCTAAAGGGAGAGGAAAAATTAAAAAAAATGAGGTATTTATAACTTACGAGTGGGTGATTGGATCTTAATGAATTTTGATATTTAGAAGGACATTGTGACTCAGAGCTCTTATTTTAAATCCTGACCTGCATTAAGCCTCTGATTTTCCTTTTAAATCAATCTATTGATTCTTAGAATTTTGTTAGAGCTCATACAATATGAGCTCTTGGCTCTTAGCTCTTCTTGCCTCATCACAAGTGCAATATGAGCTCTTAGCTCTTGTTTTAATTGACTTTGTTTGGCTTTGGGGACCAACTGCTGATTATAAAAGTAAAAAAGATAATGGCAAACCCCCAAAGCCATCAAGCCTATAGCCCAAGTCTATGTCTAGATAAGATGTTTATTTCACAAAACTTCTTTTAGAAGCCCCAGAGCCAAACTCGAATTTTAGGACCAAAAAACAACTAAAAAGAAAAGCAAACATCAAACAAAACATGTTAAAAAAAATTAGTTAGGACATTAAAAACATAAGAAAGAAGAAAAATCAGGAAATACAAAACATAGGCAACACATGTTCAAGTAATAAAATCTGTTGGGGGGGGTGCCAGAAAAACAGCAGTGATTATTATATATGAAAAGAGCTTTTATTAAAGAGCATAGGCCCAGTGGTATATTTCTTTTTTCTCTCTGATTTCTGCCTTATGATTAGTCTTAACCAATTTTTCAATCATCTATTCTACTTGTATGGATTTATTGTGGTCAAATCTGATAAACTTAACAATATATTGATAGTTCAAGTATGCCATTTTTTATCATTGTTGATAGTTCATAAGCAAGTTTTTTAAATGCAAATGAGACAAATTATCCTCTTAAAAAATGATAGAAAATACATTAAATTGCACAATCAATATTCTTACCCTTCTTACCAAATATAATGATCATTGTCTTTTCAGATTTGACCCCCCCCCACAAATGGTGCCAGACATAACCCTAGGTTGTGCTAAAAAATTTGTCAATTATCTTGCTTTTTTCTTTTTTTTAAAGCCTCAAAATTTTACTTACACAACTCAAGAACTTTTCAAGTCATGTGTAACTACTGATCAAGACTTTTACCTAAATAACAGCATGAGAAGGTGTTTTCATGTTCTCCTAATTCTACCCCTATAACAATATTAAGGTATATTAAATAAGATAATAATATGATAAAGAAATACTATAGTAATAAGATATTAAAGAACATGTCAAGAAATGTGTTTATATTAATAAGAGAAGTACAACTTAGAGTTTTGGTTTAGAGTTTGTGTATCTTGGACTAAGTTTATAGTAACAATTTCATGGAAGAACATTAAAAAAAAACAATCTTTTTTTAGGTACTAAGCAGGAAATGAATGGACCTGTTGGGCAACCACCTTCTGGTCAAACTCCACAGGGTCCCCCAAAGCCGGGTTTTCCGGGCCCTATTCCGTCTGGAGCTCCTTTAAATAGACCATTTAATAGTCAGCAGCCACCATTTCAACAGGTTGTTCTTTATTTATATTTACTAGGTTACAGCTACTGCTATAACTATGATTCTTTTCTTACTACTTGTCATATTAACTTGATTTATCATAAGAAATATCATATTTAGGACAAACAATATCTATGATGAAACTTGGAAATTTATAGCATGAGAGTGGGTTTGCAATAGTTGTAAATTTTCTAACTTATTAAATTGTTATCATCATGAGAAGCAATTTCATATTTTATAATAGAAAGTAAAAGCTTTGGACTTTAATTATCTTAAAACCCTTTTTGTGCATGCAAGTGTAATTTTAAGGGAAAAAGGTCTAGTAATTAAACAATAATAAGTTTTAAAACCAATAAAAGGTTTTAATTTCTTTTACTGAATAGGCTTTCCTGATTATTTTTTTTAGTGAAGGAATCCTGCACCTTAGCCTCTAATAACCAAGATTTATTTGTTTTTATTCTACCCTTTCCCCACCAAATCATAGTTTTTTTCTTTTTCTTATTTTTTGCTTTCTTCTTTTTTTTCTTTAGAAGTTTTACACACTATTTAACATTTTGGTAGTCTTAAATTAGTCTACCATATCTTTTAAAACAATCCCCACTAGAAATTCGCCACGCCAAATGCTACCATAACCTGAATTTGGGAAAATCAAGGGCTTGTCAAGAATCAGAATTATGCATTTTTCTGATTCTTAAAGTAGTTTGACAATCTTTTTGTTATCCAAAAACATATTACATCTTAAATTTTTCATTTGTCATTCACATTAATTGAAATTTTGGATTTAGAATCAAATTAAATCATTAATTACAATTGTGGCAAGACGGAAAACAAATTCCTCATTATAAAGTTGTACTGCTAATGATACTACCAAATAGTCCTACTAGTGATACTAAAATCACACTAATTTTATGCCTTAGCATATTATATCTCTCTCTATGTAAAAAAACAAACACAATACTTGATCTAATTAGGTTTTAAAACAGGTTGATTTTTGAACCTATAATTATTCCTGGTAACTTAACACCTATAAGTTAGTGTAGAAAGTCTCTTTTTTATGACTGTAGATGGAATTAAGAGTTTTATTCACTTAAGTCATAAATCGTTTTTTCAAGTTTCTTTAAAAATAGACAAAATCGTTCGTATGATGGAAGGGCCCATGCTTTGTCAATTTAAGTTCACAAATCAATTTGTTGCTGTGTGATTGCATAATATTCCAACCTGCCAGTAGCAGAACCTGACAAAATTCTAAAAACTGCTAATGTATTAGCAGGACAACTTGTGTTTTTACAGTTTTTCTTCAGGCAAAAAGTATTTTTATATGTAAAAATGGTAATTTCAGACAAATTATGTCAACTTATTTGAAAACTACAAAGTAGCATAGTACTTTGCTATGGAATTTTTTGCTTGCCTGATGACACACTAATTTTTGCTGTGATTAAGTTTTGCTAAGATTGATGACAGTCTTGATGTATCCTATCTCTCTTCAATTTGTCTTCTACTTCTGCTGGTTGGCAGGTTTTTATTTCTGAATTTCAGAAGCCATCAGTTTGTAGGATATATTTTTATTATAATGTACTTATGATATTCTTTTATAGAAGATATACTATATTAATATAATATATATTACAATATTATGTATCATATTTAACATACACTAAATTAATATTGTATATAATATTAGAATATATATATTATATTTATAAAATATTAGAAAATATATAGAATATATTTGCATTGTACTAAATTTCTTCTTATTTATCCCCCGTGGTCTACAACTAGCTATTTAATTAATTTTATTTCATTTTATTATAAATGGCTTCTTTTTTCCTTTTTTCTTTAATTTTTCCATTTCAATGTCAGATTATTTGTTGTCAGTACTATTTATTTAATGCTTCTTGTTGGTACTCAATTTATCTGTTTATTGTTGTGTTTATGGTTTATTTACCAGTGCTGTATATTTAATATGTTAAGTTTTTTTTTTTTTTTTCTACTTCCCTCAAGTTTTTCTTTGAAGTAATGTATGCTAGAAAATATTAAAGCCTTTCTCTGGACGTAATATTTTGGCCTTTTTTCATTTGTGCATATACAAGGGGGAGTGGGGGTTTGTGGTTCCTCCCTCTCTTAAAGAGCAACTAATTATCTTTTTCATAATAAGGAAAATTAAAATATTATTTAGAAGTTTGAATCATAAAATATTTTGTATTTATTCCTTTAAAAACGTGGGCTATAATGTTTTTTAAGTTTTAATTGATCTCTAAAATGATGAGTGTAAGAAAATTTGCGGAATACATGCAATTTGTTGATAATTTATACTCAGCTTCTATTTAAGAAAAACTATTGCAGTAAGTTATCCCTAGGCCAGTTTTAAACACGCCTTCTTATTACAAAACACTGTTGTTTAGAGTTTTTTATGATAGCTATTCTGGTCAAAACAGTTACAGAAGTATAGACAAATATTTCATTTTACGCGTTTTTGAAATCAGGTACATAGAAGGATTTTCGATATATAATTGAAAGACCTAAAGTGAGGTTCTACTGTCCCACAAGGATTATGCTTCTATGCCTGCATAATGGGATTTAAGGTGAGCTAAAATGAGATAATTGATCCCTTACTTCTGTTACTTCCAATTCCCTCTACTTTTTGCGGCTGTAGGAATGATGTCCCCCAAAATTCCAAATAGCCAATAAAAAAGAGTTGCTTGATGAATGCAATTCAATAGAAAGGTGGAAATATTAGATCTCTGTTAGAATCAGGGTCTTAGTAAGATTTTCAATCTGAATGTCGAAATTGAGACACTTGAACCCATGTCTCCTCCTGGAAAATATTTTTGGATTTATGCACCTCCTCCTCCCTCCTGAGAGTCTCTAGGGAAAGAGCTCCCAATTATACAAATACTTCTAATGTAAAAACTTCTCAGTAGAAACTATTCCAGGTCCATGTAATCAATAATAAGCCAACTCTATCCTTATTTCCCTCGAAGTTCCACTCCAAAAATATTTAAAATCCGTGCAAACTCAAATGGCCTGAATTTGTAAGATTTTTCTTACCAAGACCCCAATGCATCAGGTCTCATCCTCTCTTCTCTATATTGCTGTTTCTGCAATATTAAAAATAAAAGTGTTGATCATGACGCATCTGAATGGAACGTGCTAATGCCACCAGAGTATGCTCTTTAAAGCAAATTTTCGAACCGTCTCGAACCCTAGTATCAGTAACCTCCTTCAGTTAATAGCTGTGTTGACCACACCCATTCAAAGAATGTTAAGCTTAAAATTTTCAATTCGGTACTCCAATTCCTATAATCGAAGTAGCTATTTCGAGACTGAAGCTACCAGACTAAGTATAATACTTCACTTTAAGACAGAGATTCGGGAAAAGGAGTAAAAAGTCAATTCCGAGATTCGGGAAAAGGGCTAAGTGGTCTTTGACTAGAAAGCCGGTCAGCTTAAATATGAGAGGATATTATCTCAAAAACTGGAATTTTAAAAGCTCCCTGAGCTTGTTAATTACAAGTTTTTTGATCATGTGACGAGTTTAGATGGGAACATTTTTGAGTAATTGCCGAAGTTTAGTGAATACAAGGAAAATAAATTTTCGAGGGGATACCATTGCTTCCAGGTATTTTGGAGACTTCTTCTAGACAGTGGCATATAAAAATCTTCTTGCACCAAGACCGGAGTTTCAACTTGTCCCCCCTCCTTTTTGTTCCTTAACCGTTAAACATAGCCTTCACACAACAAAACTCATTTAAAGTGAAAACATTATGGAAACAAAGAAGTGAGAGGAAAAATAAACTGTTTATTTTAAAGAAATTGAAGTTAAACATCGCAATGTAAATAGCTTAGTACGTAATAAAGTATAAACAAAATACAAAATTTTTAAAAGTAGTTGTTCACTTAACATTATTTTAACATTAATGTTATAATAACTGTTTTTGTTTTATGTGGCAAACTGATTAATCAGTTATTAAAGGGTGTGTATTAAAAAGAAATAGCTAATTCAAGCCACTACTGCTGTGATCCATTTTAAAACGAATGGTAGATGGTAATGGAAGCTATTTTGAATCAATGAAGATATCAAACTGACTGGTAAATACAAAAAACAGAATTTGGATGAATTTTGTGTCAACCCTACAACGATTGTGTGGATGTGGCTGGCCCGCATATGGATAAATTCTATCATAGGGGATTTAGCCCTAGGAAAATTCCTCCATACATAATTTTGTGCTAATGTATAATGTTAATGCATAATACATAAAATAATGCATAATATTGTACTGTCTATATGACCCTTGGGTTTTAAATACACACACACACACACACACACACACACACACACACACACACACACACACACACACACACACACACACACACACACACACACACACACACACACACACACACACACACACACACACACACACACACACACACACACACACACACACACACACACACACACACACACACACACACACATATATGCATATATATATATATATATATATATATATATATATATATGTATATATATATATATATATATATATATATATATATATATATATATATATATATATATATATTATAATTTGCTTTTACATAAATATAAGGTCACAAAGTTGAGCTATATCCTCGCTAAGGGGCTTCTTTAAAAAAAATATTCTTGCTTATGAATGGCTGCATGGAAACAAGTGTCTCAAATTATTAGATTTTTTAGTTTTCTTTATGTATATAGATGAATATTGTATTTATTTCCGTTCTAGACTCAGCAGCAGCGCCCTGGTTTTCCAGGTCCACAACAAAATTCTCCAAGTCCAGTCCCACCAAGAGGTCATCAAGGACCAGGATATGGACCAAAACCAGTGTCCATTAACACTCCACCACCTGGGACCAAAAGACCTATGGAACCAAGAGGCTCTCAGCCACCTCCAAAACCGTAAGTAAAGGATCTTGAAGCATCCTCGTCTGGGGTGGGAGAATATCATAAATAAAGATTTAAAGGAAACGGGAACTTCCTGGGGGGGAGGGGGTGTAAAGAGGGAGGCCTTGAATAGATTGGGTTGGAGGAGGAGCGTACGTAGCTGTGTTGGCCTCAGGTGGCTAGGTGATGCGGTGAGCTATTAGTGGTAGTAGTAGACAATATTATACTGAAGACACCCAACTCACTTGAAAAGTGCAACTGAAATTACTTAGTTAGCCTAATAGCTGTGGAATAGGTAGATCTTGTCAGAATAGCCATAATAATTGTTTTTTAAGCTCATTGAATGCTCGCAATGGCTGTAGAATATCCATAAACAAATGGTATTTACATTAATAGACCAGTTGTGTATGCAAGGGAGGTGTTTGGGTGCCCTCCCTCCCGGAAAATTTGTTTTTATAAAAATTTAAAATGAAATGGAAATATAATTAGTAAAAGTTTTAATTATGACAGCGAAAAAATGCATATACCAATAAAAGCCCGAATACTATGGCCTCTGCTTCAGCTCCATAAGGTTTTATCAGAAGGATAAGAAAGAAAAGAATAGTAGACTAAAAACTAATACGTACTAGAACATAACATAAAGATATTCTCGTCAGATAAATTGTAGCTGTTGTAGTAAAAAAATGTAGTCCAATATTGTAATAAAAATGTAACACCGATCTAGATAAATCTGTCTTTTAAAATTGTCTAGATTCCAGGGGTTTAATAATATCCTCTGATATGAGATTATTTTGTTAACTATGAGTGCTCTTTGTCACAAATAAATGAGACAAATCAAATAAATTCATATTGACAAATCAAAATTGACAAATATTGACAAATCAAATAAATGAGATTATTTTGTTAACTATGAGTGCTCTTTGTCACAAATAAATGAGACAAATCAAATAAATTCATATTGACAAATCAAAATTGACAAATTTTGACGAACAAAAGTTTGGCAAACAAAGTTTGACAAAATATTAACAAATCAAATAAATGAGATTATTTTGTTAACTATGAGTGCTCTTTGTCACAAATCAAATCCAACGTAGTGATAAAACATTGCACTGATTCAGAGGAAATTGTTTTATAATATCATCTAGCTCCCTAAAGATTAGTAATATCTTGGAAATGAGAATACCTTCTTAACACTATGTTATTATTATTACATATAAAATTCAATATGATAACAAAACAATATATTTATCCCGAAAACTGATAAGTCATAGGATGTCTTAACTGTTTTGCCCACTATTATCTATAATGTTATGTATTATTATGTATTATATTATATATCCCGACAAAACTGATAAGTCATAGTATGTCTTAACGGTTTTCCCACTAGTATGTATAATGTTATGTCCTTGATTTTACTCATCTCTAAATATTTTCGAGTAAGTATATGTCGCAAATTTAATCTTATTCTTATAATTTCTTTATTTTATAAATAAAGACATCCAACCTCTATGGACTGTTAAAAGCCATACTTTTTCGCCCCTTCCCCTGAATGTGCTCGGTCCCTCAGAGATTTAGGGACGATCAGATGCTTCGAAAATTGTGTTTAGACTCATCATTGTCTTGGGGGGGGGGGTAAAGCGACAAATTAAAAAGAGGGACGAATTCTTTTTCCTCCATTTTCTGTATGTGCAAATCTAATAATACAAAAAATCGGGTTTGGTTTTCGTAATTTTGAAGGGTAGTTCTTTCAGTTGAATATTTGTTAATTTTTTATTTCATTGTATAGTTGTTTTTTTAATGGTGAAAAACTATGAAGTCGTAAGTGCTAAATATAAGTATACAAGTATATAAATATAAGTCGCAAGTATTGATATAGAACCAGTTGAAAAAACATGGAAAGGAAGAATAATTTAACCTGCTTCATCATTAGCTGAAACGTGTATTTGTTATAAATTGTTACTACTAGCAAAAAGAAATGACAACTAATCTCAATTTCAGGGAATCAACAAACTTGTACATAATGTGTTTTTTTCAATGTGTTTTTCAATTTACCCATGCATATAATGTTTTTACTAGCTTAACATACCCTTCGGCAAGCACTGGAAGTTTCAATTTTATACTCTAATCTATCCTTGATATACTCCTGATGCGGCCATTTGACAGCTTGTATATATACCACGTGTTTCCATTTAATATAACAAACCTCCCAACATTATCCGAAAATATCTCCTTAAATGTTTAATTAATTAAAATTAAATTAAAATTTGTAATTGTTATAAATTATTACTAGTAGGAATAGGAAATGGCAATTAATCTCAATTCCAGGGAACCAACAAACTTGCACATAATCTTTTTTTTAATGTGTTTTTTAATTTACAATTAAAATCTTTGTTTTTTAATTGACAATTAATCTCAATTTCAGGGAACCAACAAACTTGCACATAATCTGTTTTTTTTTTTTTTTTTTTTAATTCGTTTTTTAATTTACCTATGCATATAGTGTTTTTACTAGCTAATTTACTGTTTTTACTAGCTTAATGTGTTTTTTAATTTACCCATGCATATAGTGTTTTTACTAGCTTAACATATCCTCCAGCATGCACTGGAAGTTTCAATTATACTCTAATCTATCCTTGATATACTCCTGATGCGGCCATTTGACAGCTTATATATATACCACGTGTTTCCATTTAATATAACAAACCTCCCAACATTATCCGAAAATATCTCCTTAAATTTTTAATTAATTAAAACTAAATTAAAATTTGTAATTGTTATAAATTATTACTATTAGGAATAGGAAATGGCAATTAATCGCAATTTCAGGGAACCAACAAACTTGCTCATAATCTGTTTTTTTTTTAATGTGTTTTTTAATTTACCCATGCATATAGTGTTTTTACTAGCTTAACATATCCTCCAGCATGCACTGGAAGTTTCAATTATACTCTAATCTATCCTTGATATACTCCTGATGCGGCCATTTGACAGCTTGTATATATACCACGTGTTTCCATTTAATATAACAAACCTCCCAACATTATCCGAAAATATCTCCTTAAATGTTTAATTAATTAAAATTAAATTAAAATTTGTAATTGTTATAAATTATTACTAGTAGGAATAGGAAATGGCAATTAATCTCATTTTCAGGGAACCACCATCAACTGCAACTGTCCCGCCAGCTGCAAAAAAGAAGAAAAAGCTCAGCGACAAGATTTTACCTCAAAAAGTCAGAGATTTGGTGCCAGAATCCCAAGCTTATATGGACCTATTGGCGTTTGAGCGTAAATTGGATGCAACAATTATGAGAAAACGACTAGACATTCAGGTATAGGATTTTGTATAATTCTATATTTTTAGATTATTTTTTTCGCGCTCCTCTAGGTTCTAAAAACAAACTTTTTTGTAGATTTATTGAAGAAACCTTCCCCCATGTATTGAAATACATTTTGTCCCCCCACATTTTTGTGAATTGACACCCTGTATACGGGTCAAGAGATGGTTGGATAAAACATTTCTTACTGTTTTAAAAAGTAGAGTTAAGAGAAAGAGTCAAACTTTAGCGTAAAGAGCGGGGCGTTGAGGAGGAAAAGCCCCTTTCATGTACGGAGTAATTTCTGTTGCTCCTTCCGTTTTAACTTTTATTGTTGCTCCTTACTTTCATTTAAAAAGACTTGTTTTTTTTCTATATATATATGTATATATATATATGTATATATATATATATATATATATATATATATATATATATATATATATATATATATATATATATATATATATATATATATATATATATATATATATATATATATATATTTTAAAAAGGACATTTTTCAAAAGAACTTTTTTTTCAGAATTTTTCAAAAGAATTTATTTTCAATAACTTTTTATGCAACAAAACGCAAATATTATTATGAATTCTATAATTGTTTAGTTCATTCATGTTTTTTGCAATGTGTTAATATTTGTGATTTGGTAAAATTTATTATATTTAGTTTACCTATTGTTGCTAAAAAGAGGGATATATTAACAGGATAAGCTTGTTTTGGTGTTACTTGGTTGTTTTACATTTGCTGTTTTTTTTTTTTTTTTCATAGGCATGTATTTTGGGGGTGATACCTGACACGGGGATGCCATGGATATTCTGTGGTAGCCACAACACTTGGCTGGGTAGAGAATTAAAAGTGGCGAAACCCTATATAGGCCAGTGTATTCTCCTGATGAGCCCTTGTGTTGGGTTGTTGCCTCTGAATTATTTGTCTTTATTATTTTTTCTATTGTTTGGTAAATGACGACTTATACTTATTGACGACATGACTGCCTGTCCATGGATTATTCTTTATGGTTGATTGTGTATGGCTATGCTGTTTGACCTATGTGATTGTATGGATGAGTAGGGTTAAGGCCTCATTCAAGTGCTGGTCTATATTAATCACTAATTTAGGAAAACAGTCTTCCTTTTCTCCTTCTCTCTCTTTTTTTTTTGTGTTTGTGCTGTTGCATTGGTGATTTCTCTTTTCATGATATATATATATATATATATATATATATATATATATATATATATATATATATATATATATATATATATATATATATATATATATATATTAAAAAGGACATTTTTCAAAAGAACGGAAGTGGCAACATTAAAACTTCAAGTGAACCGAAATTATTGCTATTGTGGGCCACTTCCACAACCCTAGCTTTTTACGTCAAAGTCTTTTAAGTTCTTTAAAAATATATCTCGTTCCGTACCTGCGTCCGTTTTGTTTAAGCAGTCTTTTTGTTAAAGCCATTGGCTTTCGCAGATTATTTATATGGGAGTACCTTCCACTTGGCTTTCAATCGCTGGGTGAAGTTTTTGTCCCATCTACGCATTCTTTAAAAGCAGTACTTCCTTATTTAGGATTCCTGAAATTTGTAAGTTCTTATTATCTAAATATGTCTTAAATTCCTAGGAAGCGTTAAAACGTCCAATGAAACAAAAGAGAAAACTCCGAATTTTCATATCGAATACGTTGTATCCTTCGGAGAACGAAGAAGGAAGTGTTGCCTCCTGGGAGCTCCGAGTTGAAGGAAGACTTCTAGAAGATGGGAAAAATGACCCCACTAAGGTAAGATTATTATGGGTCTTTTGGCAATTACCAAAATGTAACTTAAGCCCAAGGCCAATTTTTTTTTTACCCTAAGTCACAAAGCTGCATTTTATCGTTTCGTGTCATTGCTGCTTCGGCTGTGTATGAGAATTATACCAGATAGAAAGCAGCTATATAAACCAAGTATTGCTGTTCTTAAGCAATTCTCAGGTAGGGTTTGGTAACTTTATTTGGGTCTCTCCGGCTTAATACCTGTGTTTGTAATAATGGGCTGTGTTATCCCCGCCTTATACTGTTATTGTGTAATCATTCGTAGTCATAATCATGCATAATACACACTAGTATACATACACATAACAACAGATAAACACAATGTAAAATGCAAAAAATAACAAAATATAATAATGCAAAGTTATACTGTTATTGTGTAATCATTCGTAATCTTAATCATGCATAATACACACTAGTATACATACACATAACAACAGATAAACATAACGTAAAATGTAAAACATAACAAAATATTATGTTGTAAAATTATGCTGTTATTGTGTAATCATTCGCAATCTTAATCATGCATAATACACACTAGTATATATACTCAAATCAACATCTATTGCTACCCAATAAAAGTGTAAAGTTTATTTATAAAACAAATAAAAACCTAAAAATACCAGTTCTTTTCTCTCTTTGTTTTCTCAACTTTCACTTTACATGTCAACACCCGAGACATTGTTACAGGATTTTTGGACTGTTCTGAAGAGTATGGCTATCTCAAAATTTTGATATGATGCATTTGAGGAAAAGAGGGCGTGGGGAGAAAGACTAGTTATCCTACGATTATTTTTGATTCTTAAAAAGGAGCTATAACTTTGGTAAAATTATAGACAAGCTACTTTTTGATATCTTGGAAAGGAAAAAGGAAAATGATGCTTTCAGGAATGGGTGTACAGACTAAAGCAGAGTCTAGGAAGGTATTTGGAGTACCTATCTCCACTCTTTCTTCCTCTAGAGGGCACTGACCTTTAAAAACTTTGTGTTGTAAACGTGAAAGCTTGCTAAATAAATCTTCTGCTTAAGTGAAGTACAAGAAAAGTATTCTCAGCTTCACAACCTTGCTCAATCCCAATTTATGCGGTTTCAAAGAACTGCAAATGCGTTTTATAAACTTAGAGAGAGAAAAAACCATTGATATGGCTTAAAGTTCTATTCAGATAACAGGAATTACGTTTTCAAAACTAAAGCCAGAGAAAAAGAAATTGAAAAGTGAAAATCGTAGGTAAAAGATCCAGTTTTGGAACAATAAAGTTTAAATGGGAATAAGTCCTTTTATTAGACAGTGAAAATAGATAAAAAAAAATTCTTGATATTTCGACCACATGTACCGATGGCCATCATCTGCCAAAAAATTAAAGCTCTACAATTAAAACAAAAGTATTTGTATAAAATAAAATAATTACTTTTGGGGTCAGAAACAGCTTTTTTCTGCTGATGACGACCACTGGTGTATGTGGTCGGAATATCCAGATTTATGTTATTTTTATCTAACTGATTTTTTTTCTGATTTCAGATAAATTTTTTTAGCTAAGGGTCCGTATGTTAATCCACTCTAACCTGTCTTGTAATCAGTGAAAATAGTTAAAAGAGAAGAAACTGTCTATTTTTCTACAACTTCAATTTAAACCCTAATGTTGATAAATTAAGATTTAGCTTTCTTTGAATTATTTAAATTCTATTTGGTAGTGCTGTATTGTAATTGATGCTTATAATTTCTAATTCTTATTTAACCCATATTAAAGTATCAAAATTCCTGCGCTACGACATTTTGAGCGAGATCTTTGCTTTAATAACGTTCAACCTAGATCGAAGCAATTGAATTGAATCGCCAGAATCTTTGTCTGGAGTATCCTCCCCAGTCTCCCTCTCCCTTCTAACAGAGTGATTTGCGTGATAGACTTGTAATCGAATGTCCTTTGGGAGGGGGTTGGACTTTCTAGTGTCGCCGATTATTTGTTTCAAAACGAAGGTCAGTGGTGTTACTCTGTAAGCTTAGCCAGAGTCGAAGCAGCTCCAAAAAGGTACCTGGAAAAATGTAGTGAAGATAAAGAGGAAGTATTAGTGGTGTATCTGTAGATTTTGACCATTTGAGAAATCATCATTTGCCATAATCACCAAAAAAACCTGGATAACGTTCTGAAAGTGTAAATAACACATCCAAAATGTATTTGCAATTGCTCTTTGTCTTCAATTAGTGGGCCGCCCAAGTATCTGGTATTCTGTTGCATCAACAAGCCGTGGGAGTGAACATTTTAATAAACAAATTATGCTAGCTGAACAACATTCTAACACTTCAAAAATGAGACATGACGTCAGATAATAATTGGAGGTGAACAGATTTCTAAAATAGCAGTGCTTTTTATTGAAGGATGAAAATAAATAAGCAAAACTATTTGGTTGATTTTAATGCCACTTTTTATCCACGAAAAATTCAAATATTAACAATCTCACGACTCTCAAAGGATACTAGAGGAAGGATATGTGGCAGTTCTGAGATTCTTTTCTGCCTAAGGCCTTTTTAAGGGCGATTCCGTCTACCCCATTTTAGCTGTGTAGTCTTCGTTTTCATCCGTTTTCGCACTGAATGGGTGTATATCAATTAGTGCTACGTGAACTGGTCATGGCATATTTGCAATCTCAACCGACTCGACCCAATGCTCCAGCCTGCTTATTTGGAAGACCCGAACTAGGGAGGGGTATAGTTACGATTTGACGAAGACTCTGCCGAGTCCTGAACGAGGAAGATCTAGGTTATCTCTTGTACTATATTGCTTAAGGAATACAATAAGAATACGGCTTCTAATATGATTTAAAGAAAGACTCAAATAAATAAGAATTAAATTCGAAGCAAGCAGGCTAATTTCACAAATACCGTAGTGCAGTGACACCGTGTCTCCATAGGCTTCAGTTGTACTTTTTTTCGACCTTTATGGTATTCTTTCTCAACCACAGTTTTTGTCTCTTTCACCAATTTCTTTTCCCTTATTTCGTAGGAAGTCCGGGAAGTTAACGCTCATCAAATGCCCTGAACGTCCGGCACATTATATTCCATCTACGTATTCTGTTTCTTTGAATTCCAAAATTAGGATTGTTAAACCGTTTTCATTTTATTAAACTGTTTATTTTAATTGATCCTCCTTATACAAAAGTACAGGATGGCTGACGCCTAGCTGTTCATCTCACCTCATCGCTAAGGGACGTGAAATAGAGATCAGTATCGCTGGTAGGGACAACCCAGTGAAGTGTTATTTACCTTTTTTACCTTTACCTCTTTCTCCTCTCTCTCTCTCTCTCTCTCTCTCTCTCTCTCTCCTTCCTCTCTTACCTCCAACTGCCTCTCTCCTATATCCCCCTCTATCTCCTCCCTCCCCTACTCTTTCCTATCTCTCCGTCTCTCCTTCCTCTCTATCTCTCTCTCACTCTCACCCTCTTTCTCCCTCTCCTTTTCTCTGTCATGACGCAGTTTTTGTGCATTATAAGTGTCGAGAAGTAATATACGGTTGACGTGCTGCACTCTGTTCGTCCTTGGTGTATGCCAAGTCTGTGTCTATCTATGTCTATATCTATCTATGTCTATGTCTATCTATGTCTATCCTTGGTGTATAATACACCTAATTAAAATACTTTTCTTGTGCCTTTTTTAGGTGAAAAGGAAGTTTTCGTCGTTTTTCAAATCGCTTGTTATCGAATTAGACAAAGAGCTCTATGGTCCAGATAACCATTTAGTGGAATGGCATAGAACCCCTACTACACAAGAGACGGATGGATTTCAGGTATATTTTTCAGCTTATTTATGGTACGTTTAGCTAGCTCGTAGTGCGTTTAGTCAGAAACTGATGGTCTTGATTATGTTTTTCAGTTTACTTTTGATATTTGAATTAGTTTGTGGTGTACTTAATTTGCAATGGATAGTGTCAGCTGTGGATTTCCCGTATGGTTAAGGTGTAAGGTTTTATGAAGATTTTCTCCCTTTTGTTTTCCCGTTCGATTTTTCCTGCGATTTCCTGTTGGATTTTCCCCTACGGTTAATTATTAGTGTCAAATTAATAATTATTTTAGTTGGCTGTATGCCTTCTAAATATGTAAAGATAAACTCAATACCGATAACTGGACATCGGATCACATATTCCCAGCATTCGATTTCTATACCTTCAGTATGTTTTGTCCCCAGGATGCATTTTTTTTTTTGTTCTCAAGATGCATTTATACTCCCAACTGTTCGTTACAGTATGTGCACTGTATGCACAGATTTGTACGCAAGTATACGTACTTCTCGTACGCAAGTATTTATACGATTCGTACGCAAGTTTTTATACTTCCTGCGTTTCATTTTGTATTTTTAGGCTTTAATTTTCTTGTCCTCAAGATTCATGTAGACTCTTTACTGAATGTACTACTTTACAGGTGCATTTACAAGTATGTGTTCTCTCAGCATTTTGTTTAGTCATCCCCAAATGCTGCTTACAGTTTAGCTTACAGAGTCACTTCACTGACCCTACTCCAAACCCAATAACCAGTGACGTCAAGACTCGAACCCTCGTCCTTATGAACAAATCACAAATTTCGCAACATAAAATCTTTCATTAGTAAAACACCAATGAAAAAATACGTAAATTTTATTACAAAATATCCATAAGAAATACTATTTTCGGCTTCGTTATGCTATTTTTGTCCTCGATGATTTTGTGATAAAATCGAAATATTTGCACACAGTATTCAAATCGTGAAGTTTTCATGTCGTTTAGGAGATTTAGTAGTGGTTTAATTTGAGAATATCCGTTTTAATCCATTATTCGGTTGTTTTTTTATGTAATTTAAGATGTTTATTCTTAACAACTTAAAAATATAGGCTAATGATTTAATTAAAAGATTTTTTTTCTTGCTTAATGTAATAATTTGAAAAGACAAAATATATATTAGATAATTTTAAAATATGTACAGGTTAAGCAGCAAGGATATTGTATTGTTGCATATATAAATCCTCTTGATCAGACGGCATATAGCTAAAAAGAGCTCTAGAAAAGAACTATTCAGCATTCCTTCGAAATATAATATCCTTACGTCAAAATTACGATTAGGGTTGCAAAATTAGGGTTGGTGGTGCCCGAAGAAAAATTAATTGCATTGCCTTCCGGCGAAATAATAAGCAACATATCTGAATCAAAGTAAAATATTTGATCAAAGTGGACAACCCCCCCTAAGCCGGGGCATGTAAGGCAACTTTTTGCAGACCTCTTTCTGTACAAAATTGAAAAGCAGCAGCATAAGAATGTATTTTTTCTGAATTAGGAGCCTATACCCAAGTAAAATGATGTGGACCCTAAAGCCCCTCCCCCATGAGTTAGACCTTTGTTTATCTATGTTTGAAATGTAAGAAAATTGTGGGTGCTGTATCAAGTAAATTGAATTTAACCCTTTTTTCTGTACCAACAGAATAGGTAATGAAATTTGATCAATTTTACCAGCTATTAAACACTCCTTCGAAATATAATATCCTTACGTCAAAATTATGATACAGATAATTAGCTGTTGTAGATTATAATGCTAAAAAATTTATTCTTTTGGATTATCTGCAGAGACCGCTGAATCACTTTTCCCCTGCATATTTTCCAAATGAATATTTCCAAAATGACTATAAAGATTCAAAGATATTGAACAAGAAAACAGATTTAGTCAGTTCATTTTGAGATGGATGATGACTTTTTCACTCAATCTTTTTTTCTAATTTTAGAATAATTTAATAAATCGGTTTAATCAACGCAATGATCTGCTGAAATATAGTTTGACTGTTTGAAAATCAATTACTTTATAAAAACAATAATAAATATAATTAATATATTCTTTTTCAGATAAAATACTAACAACGTGTGTAATTATTATATATATTATTATTATGTATATTATATAATTATTATTATTATATAAAATATAATAAATTAAAACTCGAATTTATGTTGAATAATTTAAATATATACAGGTTCAGCGACCAGGAGATCGTAATATTGCAAGTACAGTTCTTCCGCTTCTTGATTATCTACAGAGACAATGAATCACTATTTTCTCTATTTATTTTTTTTCTAAAAGAACATTTAAAATAATTCATAAAAATAAAAATATGTTAATCAATTAGTCAAAATATATTTATAAATCTTTTAATTGAAGCAATAAGTAAAGAGTACAGTCCCCATTGGTGGGGCTTATCTCCGTTTCGTGGCCCTTCAGCCAGGAAGTGCAATGGGGGCTTGAGGGTCAGCCATCCTGTGCTTTTGGACATTCTTCCCGTTTGCCTTCCCCATGTGTCTCCAGGTACCCATTTAGAGCTGGGTCGACTCTGGTTGAGCTTATAGAGTCACGCCACTGACCCCATTCCTAACCAAATAACCAGCGACACCAGGACTTGAACCACTATCCTCAATGACAAGGAATTTCAAATCTAGCGTCCTAACAACTTGGCTAGGACGGCTATTATTAGCTGTAATATAATTTGATTTTTTTAATTACAATAATTGGTTATTATAAATGTCAATCAGTATAATTGATATGTTGTTATATTTATTAATTATAAGTATGATTAGAATATATATAAAATATAATAAGTAAAAAATTTAGGATTTATGTTTAATTATTTGAAATGTTTACAGGTTAAGCGGCCAGGAGATCGTAATGTTGCTTGCACAATTCTTCTGCTTCTCGATTATCAGCCTTTGCAGTTCCGTTTGGATCCACGTTTGGCTCGCCTCTTGGGTGTTCACACTTCAACGAGACCAATGATAATTAATGCGTTATGGCAGTATATCAAAACACATAAACTCCAGGTAAATTGACAATATATTAGGCTCAGCATCATTATGTGGAAGGGGAATAATTCATACCGATATTGGAGGGGATCGCTAATTTAGACTAATGGGGTAACGAGGTTGATCTTGTCTATCCATCCTTCATTTTCATCATCAATCACTACGTAACATGTTATCAATTCAGTGATAAAAGACGAATTTTGTATTCAAAACTGAGTAAATCAAGCTGTTTAAAGAAAAGCTTTCATTCATCGCAAAAACCCGTAAGAATCAGCAAATGGCTATATAGGCTATATAATGGCTATATATATATATATATATATATATATATATATATATATATATATATATATATATATATATATATATATATATATATATATATATATATACTGCTTTTCTATTTACAGAATATAAGAAAGAAAAAATGGGTATAATTTAAAACAGTGGAACAAAAAGTCTGGGAGCCTTTACCAACGGGAAAAAAGGTGAAGTTAAATTAAACGCAACATACAAAGAAAAAGACAAGCAACAATAAAAAAAATAAATAAAACTCAAATCTTAATAACCTCCAAAATACTGTAGTCTAAGGTTATATATGGCATATATAACCTAAGAATGTCCCTGTAGTTCTTATGATCTTAACCTTGTAATTGCAATCATTGGTGATGACCTGGAGTTTATGTAAATTCTTTCAAATAGATATAGTATTTCATTTTGCTAATTCCCATTGCTAAACTGATATCAAATAGTTCGTGGTAAAGAACTGTAGTAAGGAGCCTGAAAGTTACTAGCCTGAGAAAATTTGCCCTATTTTAGAAAATAGGGGGAGACACCCCCTAAAAGTCATAGAATATTAACGAAAATCACACCATCAGATTCAGCGTATCAGAGAATCCTGCTGTATAAGTTCCAAGCTCCTATCTACAAAAATGTGGAATTTTATTTATTTTTTTTGCCAGAAGACAAATCACGGATGCGTGTTTATTTAGTTTTTTTTTTCCAGGGGTGATCATATTGACCCAGTAGTCCTAGAATTTTGTGAGAGAGCTCATTCGAACGGAAATGAAAAGTTCTAGTGCCCTTTATAAGTGACCAAAAAAATTGGAGGGGACCTAGGCCCCCTCCCACGCTCATTTTTTCCCAAAGTCGTCGGATCAAAATTCTGAAATAGTCATTTTATTCGTCATAGTCAAAAAACCTTATAACTATGTCTTTGGGGATGAATTACTCCCCCACAGTCCCCGTGGGAGGGGCTGCAAGTTACAAACTTTGACCAGTGTTTGCATATAGTAATGGTTATTGGGAAGTGTACAGAGGTTTCCAGGGGGATTTTTTGGTTGGGAGGAGGGGTTATGTGGGGGAAACTTTCCATGGAGGAATTTTCGTCATGGGGGTAGAAGATTTCCATGAAGGGGGCTCAGCATTTTCTAGCATTATTTAAAAAAAACAATGAAAAAATAAATATGAAAAAGTTTGTTCAACTGAAAGTAAGGAGTAGCAAAACTTAAAACGAACAGAAAATAATACACATATAGGGGGTTCACCTCCTCCTAATACCTCACTCTTTACGCTAAAGTATTTTTAGTAATTTCAACTATTTATTCTACGACCTTTGTGATTCAGGGGACAAAATTTGAAGCTTTAGTGTAAAGAGCGAGGTATTGATGAGTGGGCGAACCCTCTCGTATACGTAATAAAAAAATACGAATATAGAAGTTTGTTACGTAAGCTAATTTGTAACTTACGTTTTACGTTACGTAAAAAAACTAAAAGTTCTAGTTGCCTTTTTAAGTACCCAAAAAATTGAAGGACAACTGGGCCTCCTCTCCCCTCCTTTTTTCTCAAAATCATTCGATCAAAACTATGGGAAAGCCATTTAACCAAATAAATAAATATGCAAATTTCGCTTTAATTATTCATCTGCGGAGAGCCGAAATCAAAACATGGATTAACTAAAAAACGTTCAGAAATTAAATATAGAAAAAAAACAAGTTTTTTTTAACTGAAAGTAAGGAGCGACATTAAAACTTAAAACGAACAAAAATTACCCCGTATATGAGAGGGGCTGCTCCCTCTTCAACGCCCTGCTCTTTACGCTAAAGTTTTTACTGTTTTAAAAATAGGGTTGAGAGAAAGAGTCAAACTTTAGCGCAAAGAGCAGGGCGTTGAAGAGGGAGCAGCCCCTTTCATATACGGGGTAATTTTTGTTTGTTTTAAGTTTTAATGTCGCTCCTTACTTTCAGTTAAGAAAAACTTGTTTTTTTTTTATTTAATTATACGAGAGACGATTTAATGTATCATACACAATCTTCTGTCATTTATATGTACTTATTCAGGTTATACACAGTGATTGCATTACTTGGGAGGTTATTAAGATGTGTTTTTTTTTATGTTGCGTTTAATTTGTTTGAAAAGTTAGTTAGATTTAACTAACTTTTCTTTCTTTTGATAAAGGCTTCTGAACATGGAGTCGAAACATTCGGATTTTTATTATATAAAGTTTTGGATTTTTAATATATGTACATATATTAAAATTATAAAATAGGTTAATAATCAATAAAAAGTAAATATAATAATAAAACTAAAACCAAGAAGCTTCGCTGGTGTAATTTGTTTAAAGCCCAGGAATGTGAAGGATGAAAGCTTATACTTCTTTTATTTTTGTTCACAGCAATTTATTTTGTAGTAGATTTGCGTGTCGTCAAAGAGAAGTATTACTTTTTTATAATATTTTTACATTTTTGTTTAATTTTTGGTATAATCTAATTAATCCTAGTTGTTTACTTTTGAATCTAGAGGTATTTTTCGGTAATAAACAACGTTTAGTCTTCATTAAGAGAGCTTTCCTTCTCTTTTAAGTGTGTTTTAAGTGTTTTATGTTGTTCTTTTGTATAATTTTAGTGCTTTTTGATAAGCAAAGATTCCATTATGGAGCTTTTTTGGTAAAAAAAAGAGGTTGATTTATAATCAGTAAACATGACAAAACCTGGAGCAAAGCTTGTTAAGGTAAATAATAACCATACTAGGCCTGAATATTAACTTGCACAAGATAACGAAAGTATAAATTTTTATATATAACACGCAATTATTGATCTGTTGTTCAGTCTTCTTCCCATCTTCTAAACTTTCATAACCGCACATTTTTCCCAATAGAAATAATTTTTGTTGGTAATTTTCTATTTTCTATCAAAAACAGGCAAAAATGTTTTTTTGAACCGCTTTCTATTGCATGATCACTCGACAGCAGGGCCATATTGTCCGTATTTGATGTTACGGCTAATGCAAAACAGGACGTTTTACCTTCGTCCGACTGGTTTATAGAGAAAATAAAAAATCCAATTGGAAAAGTTGAATTCTCTAAATCTCACCTCTAGTCCTGTTAGTGGTACTACATTCTATATTTTTCAGAAATCAATTAATAAATTTGTGTATCCCCTACTTGTACAGACGACAGATAACATTTACAGATCGTCCTTTGCATCGTAGGGCGCTCCTTCCCGGCTGAAACCAAGAGAACATATAAATAAATTAAAACAAGTCGTGCTTGTTTGGTTACTGCAAGTCCCTCCTGTTACCTTATTTTCACTTACCTTATTATAGTTTTTACTTACTACTTTCTCCTTATTATTTTCTTACTCCTTTTACCGTATTTTTAGTCACTAACATACTGTCACAAACATAGGTACTGGTGATCAGTCAGTCAACATAACAGCTGATCGGTCAAGATAACGATTGTTCACTCCCCATTTAAGTTACAAACATAAAAAAAAATCTGGAGTAAAGCTCGTTAAGGGATATAATTACGCCACTAGGCCTAAATATTAGCTTATGTAAGATAACGAAAATCAACCACCAAAAATTTGACATGAAACTAACAAACCATGTGGAACCTCCTGTCTTCAATCCACCGAACAAAAAAAAACCTATAACTATTTTTGTAATTTAACAATTGGCGAAACCATAAATTTCACCCACCCCTTTCCGTATAAAAACGGTCTTTTAGATGTTTTTTGCGAACCTTTTTTTTTTGTTAACCTTCTCCCCCGATAAGAAATTCTGGATGTGGCCTTGTTTGTACCAGTTGAGCGGGCTTTAAAATAAAGTGGTGAAAGTGCTTACTGATGATGATAAACGTTCTTCTCCGAGTTCTAATCCTAGTGAGTTCTAAAGTCCGTTTCCCATTGGGACTCACTCCGATTGGATTCCTGTCCAATATACTGCAGCAAACCCTTCCAGGCATTAAGGTAAACATGACGCACAGAAAGGTTTGATCGAGTTGTAACTTCTTTAAGGTTTCTAAAGGGACTGGTATTATATTCGTGAACACCTGAAACTGGCAAAGAAAAAGACGGCCAATGCCAGCTAAATTATAAAATTTCACTCGCCTGAAAAGGGCGAGAACGCCCGATAACGCTCATCATCACCAATTTGCACTCTCACCACTTTATTTTGAAGGACCATCAACTGATGCTGACAAGTGCGCATTCGGGATCTTTTTGTGGGGGGGGGGTAAATAAAGATTCGAAAAACGCCTCAAAATTTGTTTATATGCAACTTGTCTGCTTTCTTACGAGTCGAATAAAAGTTTTGAGAAGGAGAGTCAAACCTGGTAACCCCTCTCCTTTCGTGGATACAGCCTTGGATGCAGATGAACTACCAATGCAGAAAACCAAACGGTAACCCAGTACACTAGATATGTATGCACAAGAAAGAACAAAAGAAATTAGGGCTTCTGCCGTATATAACAAGGGACCTTTTCTTGTGGTTCAACTTTACCTTATTACAGTTATAATTAATGCTTGTTAGATCATAAGTTCTTCACAATTTGTTAGACTCCTCTTACTATCTGCTACAAACTTTTATGCCTTGTTTGAAACCTCAGCCTAAAATCTTTTATTGTTGGGCTAAGATTGGAATAAAGTTTGTAACCTTCTCATTAAGGCCTGTAATCTTTTGATTATCGCTATTAATCCATTGAGTGTCATCATCGAATTCAAGTTCGATTTTGTGTCGATGTAGTGAATAATATTTGGACAAATAGTATCGATTTTCATCAATCGACTTTGATTGCCCAATTCAAATTCGAACTTTAGGTAGACGTTTTGAGTGATGTTTCGACAAAGGTCTAGGAAAAGTTAGCTAATTTGGGAGAATTATTCACAGAGAATTTAGTTCGATTGTCTAGCCTAATTAGAATTAATTTAGGAAACATAGAATGGTAGTTTGAAAAGTCGTTAAGAAGTTGGGTTGAAAAGTTGTGGGTCAGGTTGCACCTAAATTTTGAATGAAAGCGGTATAATTGCCTAAAGTAAGGTTGTAAAAAACGAGTATGGGGCAATATCTTGCCTTTCTCTGTCTGTGTTAGCTGTTTTATAATGAAACAGTTGGCAATGAAATATTCCAAATATCAAATATTTACAATCAAATTTCTTATCTTTGCACTAAAGCTTGGCTGTTGCATAGCAGTGATATAAAATGAGAATCTACCTTGAGAAAGTAAGCACCCCCAAAATTTCTGAAGACGGGTGTAGGGGTTTAGAGGAGAATGCAAGAAATTATCAACCAGAATGTTTTAGATCATAGTTTGTTGATGGACGAGGGGAGGGGGAGAATCAGACAAACCATACCTCTTGTAGTTGCTGAGTGGTCCGGATAATGTGAGGGAAGAGAAGATGCAGAATTTGCAAAAGGAAATTTTCAGGTTATAGTTTAGCTTTTTAAGTAGAGGGGGGGGGGGGTAATAGGACAAACCATGCCTTTTGAAGATGCCAAGGGGCATGGATGATGCGGGGCATAGAAGAAGGTGATAAAGCCACAAAAGGGATGTTTTAGGTCTTAATTTCCTCTTTTTTAAGCATTAGTAGTAGTAGTAGTAGATGGATGGAGGGGGCGGGGGGGTTAAGGACACGTCATGCCTCTTGGAGATGCTAAAATTACTTCCACTTTCGTGGAGGTAAGTCTATATATGTCTAAACTAAGCATTGACTCATTGTCAAGGTCTCTGAATGTTTAAGCAGTAACTGAATAAATTATATTTAGAATGAGATTGATGTTAAAAATCACCTTAATCTATAGATTTTCAAGCCTTTAGAAGGGTTATCTGGGTTTGACTTCATTACAAGCACGTGTGTAATATTTCATGGGGCAGACTCACCAAAACAGCGAAAAAGAATAAAGGTACAATTTGCAGCATGTATTATTTGCGAAATTTCGGGGGAGGGCTGTGGAACCCTCTTTAACTTTCTTTATTCTCCTTTCATTTTTTTAGGATTCTAGTGAGAGAGAATACGTTAATTGTGACCGCTACATGGAGCAAATATTTGGCTGTCCGAGGATGAAATTTGCCGAAATACCTCAACGTTTAAACCCATTGCTTCATCCACCCGATCCCATTGTCATCAACCATATGATTAAGTAAGTTCATTGTTTTTCTTCTACTATTGAATCATAAGCGCAAAGAATGAAGACTTTGAGGTTAGGTCAATCATTCATTAGACGTTTCGTACCGCACACCTGACGCTGTACCGACACAAACAACAGACGCTGAACAGTGGTTTAGTTTAAGAAAATTGAACTCAATAATGCCTTTCGTCTCGAATAGCTGACCTTGCAACTAAGGAAGCAGCATTTTATGTTATACAATTTTGCAGTTTTAGAAAAGTGAATCCAATAAGAGGTTTAGCTGCACACAACCAACACTATAACCATATGTAAGTGAGGAATTATGATAATGGTTCAACGACAGACATCGAAGTCCGTTGTAGTTTAAGTGAATCGAATTCAAAAAACATTTTGACCCGCACAGTCCTTTTGCTCTATGTCTTTGTATATTGATTCAAATGCAAATCGAAATCAACTTATGAAGCATCTTGATGTTTGATGTTTTGTTTATTTTGTAATTTTATAAAGCCAAATCCTATAAGAGTTGTGGTAGCAACTAATCAAGCAGAAGCTGAGGTTGTGTAATTTTGTAATTTTAAGAAACCAAACTCAATACGAGGTTTTTTTTTTCTCGCACAGCCAATACTGCGACTACATGGTATTTTAAGAATTACGGTAATGAAACAAAACAAGACTTCGAACAGCGTTTTAATTTAAGAAAATCGAATTCGGTTGAAGATCTGTCTCATACAACCGATGTTGCAACCAATTAAACAGCTTTGGATGTTGCGCAATTTTGTAATTTTAGGAAACCAAATCCAATACGAGGTTTTGTCTCGCACAGCCAGTACTGCAACCACATGTATTTAAAGAATTACGATAATGAAACGAAAAAAGACGTCGAACAGCGTTTTAATTTGAGAAAATCGAATTCGGTTGAAGATCTGTCTCGTACAACCGATGTTGCAACTAATTAAGCAGCTCTTGATATTGCACAACTTTGTAATTTTAGGAAACTAAATTCATATGAATAAAGATTTTCGATAATGAAGCAACAGCAGACGTCAAATAGCGCTGTAATAGCGCTAAAATAGTGCTGTAATAAAAATCCAATTCTTCTTGAATTTCCTCTCACATCACATAGTAACTACAGAAATAGCAGCTAATGTTGCTTAATATCAATTTATAATTAGCA
Source organism: Artemia franciscana (assembly GCF_032884065.1). NCBI lineage: Eukaryota > Metazoa > Arthropoda > Branchiopoda > Anostraca > Artemiidae > Artemia > Artemia franciscana. Next base: position 13,117,440 of record NC_088863.1, read on the forward strand.
ATTTCTATTGAATTTAGTCGGCTCAATAAGAGGTGCTGTCTCAAATCACGACACTGCTGTCATTTCCATAGATTGTTCCAAATCTTAAATATCAGCAAATGCTTCATAACTCGTACTTTAAAAAAATTGATCTCAATAAAATGGCGAGAATTATTTTTGATTTTTTCATGATGGCACCAGAGAAATTATTTTTCAGAATCTAAGTTTTGCTTTGATTAATATACAATAAGTGGTAGTTTTCAAAATCTAGGGAAGGAGGCAATTGGACTTTTGTTATATGCAGCTCAACGTTAGAGAAAGATCGATCACTTCCTACACTTGAAGTTTCGACTAGGTCCCGGTGCAAAATTACAAATTGATATTTTAATTTCTTTTCACATTTTTTTCCACATTTTTTTCCATAGCATTCAATGTGAAGCAATTAAGAATCCAAGATTTTTCGGATTTCTGAATATTTTTTCCAAGTTTTGCTTCGGACCGAAGCTGATTCCTGGCATTTGGAAATAATTTATAATTAATAATTAAATGAAAATATAATAACAGGTGAAATGTTTAATAAAGACGGTGAAAGTCAAGAAAAAAAACTATGCCCATCCTAATTTTGGTCTATTTTACTGCTCCTTTATCCTTTTTCCTATCCTTTTAAAGGATTAGTTATCCTTTTTTTCAGTTTATTCTCTATTTTACCATTGAAGTTTTCTGTCAAATCTTAATAATTACCTTTTAATATAATATATAATCCATAATCCAAGTAGATATACGACGTTTGACCCCTTGGCTGGTTTGTTAATATGTTGTTATGCTTATCTTAAAACAGCTAGTATTTCGGCTTCACTTTTGAACTAGAAAACAACATAAAAAAGTAATATTGTCTAGGTCTGTAAGGTAACTTCTGATAAGTGGCGCTCTCGCTTCTGGTATGAGATTCAAACAGAGTGAAAGGATCTTATCATTTTCAGACCTGTAGAATACAGTATAATTTTTCTATTTTTCAAACGTAATCGTATTTAATACTTTGGACCAGTTCCGATTTTAAGTAATTGAACTAGATTTTATGTTTTTATTTTTATTCTATTGTAAGTAACTATACTCTCATCTTCTGCGTACAATTTAATCTGGTGCAAAATTCTTGGTGTATCAATTTCTCTACTACCACCCTTCTACTCCAACTTATACGATCATTGTATAAGTATATAAAAAAGAAGCAAATAGAAAAGCTGTTCAATACTTCTGTGTCAAAAAGCGTACTACAATTCCACTGGCTTATTTTTTCGACTTGTCATATTATTCCTAACAAGGATATACCTCTTCTTCTTCGTATGATGACGAGGTCTGTGTATGCTGGAAAATTACCTGAAATACTTGCACTGATTATTGGTGGTCCCTAACTATATTCTAAATTACCCTTACTAATGGTCCGTTCAGACGCATGGGAAAACCGACGAGAAAGATTGATCGGTCCGAGGGGTAAAATGTTCAAAGGGTAAGTGCAAAATGTTTCCTAAAAAGCACAGATATCATGAATTTGTATGTGCCAAGTCTCTTCAGCCAAGTGTATTTCTTGTTAAGTATCTTCTCCTTCGTGTTGTTGTCCTACAAAGCATTACTTGTGCTCCATAAAAGCTGATGGTTCTAGATAAGAATCACTAGATCTCGAGCTTTCACGTGCTTGACAGCTGACATACTTTCCACTTTCAAAAATGCTTGTTCACTTTGCTCGACAGCACACGAAAAACTGGTTGGTACTACGGTACATCGGGAAACTAGAAAAATTCTTAACTCCAAAGCCTATCGGCACTATGGGATAAATCAATTGGTTTTTCCACGTGTCTGAATGGGCCATAATTCTTGACGTTCGTCTTTTGTTCCATTTGCTCTGTTGCACTCACTATCACTAATATTTCTGTCAGTTAAGTATGCAGACAATTCAATATTTATTCAGCAATTCTTGTTGCTGCTGTTATTGACAGAAGCTGAAAGGGATATTCCTTGTCATCTCTCAATAGAGAGTGTAATTCTAAACCACTGTATTGTAAAATACCTGAATTGTAAAATAACCTGAATTGTAAAATACCTGAATGTATAAATTGTAAAATACCTGAATTGTAAAATACCCAAGTTCTGTTTGTCTTATACAGTCGTTGCATGATATAATTGTTTGGACCGAGTGCACTTGAAGATACTCATAGGACAAAATTACATGGGAAAAAGTTCTGTTTCTATTATGCTCCGTGTTCGTGGGTTCAATCAGATGTTCTTCTCAGTTTTGACTTACTTTCTTATATTCAATATTAGTTAGATTTTATGTCAGTTGACTTTGTTGCTTCAGTTGATCAGTAGGTTGAAGCTACTAAATATTGCCGAAAAGACTCGTAAAACAAGGTGATTTGCTGTTGAACAAGTAAATATTGTCATTAAGCGTTCTAATACGCTTAAGATGTGCTAAAACGCTTAAGCGGGCAGTGGTCTAAAATTCTCTTGAAACTTTACAGGATCATTCTTTACAGGATGTTTATGAAAGAATCAAGAATTTCTTCGAAATCTTGGAAGTGTAGCTTTGAGGACATCTTTTTGTTTGAAAAGTCATTTGCTTAACGTCTTATTTCTTCAATTTCATCTTCAGTCCTTCGCGATTTATTAGAAGTTCTGACATTTTTGTCATAAAGAGTATCGCAAACTGCTAGATGCAAGCAAAGAGCTTAACATTTTGACGTTGTGTTCCAGTTAAAAGGCCAAATTGAACCATTGCTGGATCAGTCTTTTATAAAATGAAATACTCCTTAAGCTTCAATACAAATTCATTAATTTCTCATATACCAATTGAACAGTTTATCATTATCCGACGACCCATCAATGTACTAGAGTCCAAATGACAAAATACCATCCTGTTGAACCTTGATGCTCTTAGAAACATGCTCTAGAGATAGATTGTTGCTAGTCTCAACTACAGCCCAACTTTGACAAACATAGAAATCCCATCGAGCTGGTGAACCGTAAAATATCACCGCTATTTGTGAACCATCCAAATCCTTCTTTGAGTCTTAATGGACGATGTCATCATGTCAGAAGTGTGGTAGACATCATCTTGGATGTCTCTAGAGGCACCGGTGAAACATTAGGTCGAAGAGTTTTAATGTAATGAGTAACTCAATAAGTGTTTGAACACATAGAAACATTATTTGACTATATTTCGTAGTAAGCAGTGTAATTTGTTTGCACTGATTTAAAGCTTTAGTATGTATTTGAATTTTTCCTTTTTTAATTCGAATGTCAGGATTTTGTGGATGCGGTTCGAGTTTGTAAAAATGCTGAACTTTTAAAAAAGGCTAAAACTTGAGTTTAAACCGTTGAACTCATTCTTGCTTATATTTTAAAATTGTTTCTAAAAATATATGGAAAATCTGGAATATACTCAGAACTAGGATGTCGGGCCCGCTTATCTCCCCCCCCCCAAAAAAAAAAAATGAAATACCAAAATGTTACAAATTTCATAGGACTTCTTTTATGACTTCTTTAGGACTTTATCTCCCGCCCCCACCCGCTAAAGAAAAAAAACTATGCACGTGCCCGTTCTGAAGAGTAAACTTTCTGGGATTAGTGGAAGAGGTAATAACTATAATCAGCTGTTATAATTTTTGTACTGATAAACATAATGAAACCTATTTAATTAAAAGTTGGGAATTGAGTAACTACCATCGAATCTCTAATTCTAAAAGTCCTAGTTTAGTTATTTTGGAAATTGATCCACTTAACTTTTCTGTAGTGAAAGTGCATCCTTTTTGTATTTATTGCAATTAACAGGGTTTATTTTATTCTATATTAAAGTGTTGATGGGACAGAGCTGAAGAAGACTTCATGTTATGATATTGACGTTGAAGTGGATGATACTCTGAAGACTCAAATGAACAGTTTTCTCTTGTCTACCGCTAGTATGCAGGAAATACAGGTAGGCAGGATATACAGGTTTTCGGGGGAAAAAACAACTATTTTCTACTTTCTAGTCCGTTTTGACAATTTGTTTTTAACGAGTCTTTCCAAAGAACAAATTCTTATGTTTATTTTGTAAAATAGGTTTTAATGCTAGGATGACAACTTACTTGTGAAAGGTTTTCTGAAGAGTTTTAAAAATTTGTTAATTAGTCTCAATTTATGAAAAAAGAATAAATAAGGTCAAATGAATCAAGGCAGAGTAGTTGATTGGCTGTAACAATTGCCATATTATTTGCATTCAATGAATGTTCTCTTATTTTTCTCGTTGGATTTAGCCACCTTTCTGCTTTTTTTGTAAGAAAACTAAATTGTGTTTCTCATTGTGGTCATTGCTCATTTGCTTATTGTCTTCTATTTGTTGGATTTGCCTTTCATTTTTTTGATTAATTTTAGATATTTTTAACTTTATTGATTTTTAATTAAGTATTTTTAAATTTAATTCTAAATTTATATATTTTTTATTATTGATTATTTAAATTATTAATATAGTATTTAAATTAATCAATTTGAATAAATATTTAATGTATTTAAGCGGACAGCTTTGCTTGCCTAGGTGGTATTATTAGTAAAGACGGTTTGTGTAGTGCAGTGGTGCATATCAAAAGTAGAATAGCCAAGGCACGGGGTGTTTTTTCACAGTTGAAAAAAATTTTTGAACAATAGGACAATAAGTCTGCGTACCAAGATTAGAATATTGGAATCTATAATGATGATAGTCGTTTAGTATAATTCTGATGCGAGGACGCTCCGACAAACGTAGGAAGATTTTCTGGATGTTTTCCGGAGAAATCGCCTAAGCATTGTTTTGGGTATTGGACTGACCGTATCTCAAAGAGTAAGCTGTACAAGAAAATTCTTTTCAATCCAGGTTTCTAGGGCTATGATGAGAGAAAGGTTTAGATGGCTAAGGCAGGTTCTGTGGATGAAGGATGACAGAATGCCAAAGGTCGTCCAACCGTCTGGGGCCAAACGAAAAGCATGTCATCCCCGAAAGGGACGGGAAGACTTCGTAAGGAAAGATTTAAGGGAAATGGGAACTTCTTGGGAGGGTGCGAAGAGGGAGACTTTAAATATATTTGGATGGAGGATGAGCGTACGTAGTTGTGTTGACCTCTGGTGACTTAGTGCTATAGTGAATTGTTATGAGTAGTAGTATTTTACAAACGTAAACTCTAGTCTCTTATTTGTTTTTCTTTGTATGTTCTTTAGCATTGAAGATTGTTCTGTTTAGATCCTCACCGAAACGATTGTTTTCTCTTTAGGCATTTTGTTTCACTGGCTAAAACTTTGCCTCGTTAATAGTTGTCCATTGTGATTTTGTTTCTTGTTTATTTTTTCTTTTGTACTTATTCTCTTATTTCTTTTCTTCTTTGTGTTCAGGCAGAAAGATTTTTAGATTCCATTTAGGAATAAATATGATACTAATTATCAATAACGGGACGGTCCAACTGCATTGTATCTATTTTGCAATTGACCACCTACAAAATATAAAAGTGTGTTTTCCTTCTTTTCTTGTTTTTGTCTAAGCTTTTTTGATTTCCGTAGTTAAGTTTGAAGAATTATAATTGAATCCTCTGCCAAAAGTTAAGCACAATTAAAGAAAAACTACAGTAAACAAAACAAGCAAAAAAAAAAACAGTAAAAACTGGCAAAACAAAACAACACAGTAAAACAAAAAAAAAGGTTAAACACAAGTTGAGAATAGTCAGCAAATTGACAAAGATTAAATTGCATTTATTACAATTGCAATACGTAGGAAACATGGGCACCCATAGCTGAACTTTAGGAGGGCTTACCTTATCTAGTTGGCACTTTATGCTGTATAACATAAATCTCAAAATAAAATATAAGAATGTAAGGCAGTGGCATTCAGCCAGAGGGGGGGGGGGGGCTGGCTTCTCCCCCCCCCCTTATGGACGCCCATGATAAGAAACGGAGTTTGATACGAAATAAGATCATGATTATTTAAAACTTGGCCTTTTAAGGGTAGGATTGAACGATTCTAGGATAGGAAAGAATAGAAACTGAGGTAACGTCCTGAGTAGAAAAGGCAAAGAAAGTTCGAGAAAAAGAAATATTTTTCCAATGACAAAGCCCAAACAAAGGGAGGTTTTGCGGAGCTGAGCTCAGCCCAATGAAGCGAGGTACCAAACCCTGCCTATTGGTGAGGATAGAAGGCCTGATTTGCTGATAGTAATATTTGAAGCAAATGAAACAAGGTGACAGAAAGTCGGTGAAGCGGGGTTGTGTTCTTTACTACACTAGCTTTAAAATAAAAACGTTTGTATGTAATAAATAAAAATGAGTAAATAGAAACAAATGACGTAAAAGGATGCAGAAATCAGCAACAACACAAATTCTAAGTAGTAAGTGCTAGAAGAGAGAGAGAGAGGCTGCATTTATATTGGCGTTTATAAAGTATAATTAAATTCTTATAGCTTTGAAATTATTAAATTTTAAGAGGATATAGGCTTTATTCACGAAATTAAAAAAAAAATTGCACGGATTTATGTGTTTTGAGAGTCTAAATTGCAGATGTCTCTTTTGCTCCCGTCTACTTTGACCTCAAGGAAAGATAGTACAATAATCATTTAATTTCTTAATTTAGCTAAATTTTTTTCAGGGCATTTAATGTTTACACTATCCCCGAATGTTTTTAGGTTTCCCTGAATTCCCCCAAAAAAGCTATTTTTATTTTGTATTCGCGGTCCTGTATTTCGGAACGTTGATTTTCAGGGAGGTTTTATAGGACCAATTTTCTTTTTTGGTAGTCCTAGGTCTTAAAAAAATAGGATAATGAAAGCACTGATAAAAAATTAAATTTATAAGGGAAGTTTTAATTTTGATATAAGTTAGTATTATGAACATTTTCTTTATCTTAATCTATTCCTGTCGCTGAAAGACAATCAAATCAGCGCCTTCGAAGATTTATTAACAGTCTGTTTCATCCCCTGTTATTAAAGTTATCAATTAAGTGCATCGTTCTTTTTAGAACCTGGATAATAAGATTCATGAGACTGTCGATTCCATAAATCAGTTGAAAACATCGAGAGAATTCTTCTTGAGCTTCTCCAAAGATCCACAACAGTTTATTTACAAGTGGCTCATGTCACAATCTAGAGATCTCAAGGTAAGATTGTTTATTTTTATATTGTAGCTAATCAGTTCTTATAATAATCTGATTCCTGGTTGTTTGAATAGGAAACTGTTTATATTTGAACAGCTATTCAAAAATGGTAGCTATTATCCTTGTTAAACTTAAAAGGAGACTTTTGTACGGAAACTTAAATTCGCAAAAACGAATTTATGGAAATTTCAGAAAAAGGCTCCAAAACCTTTGAAATACTGGAAAATTGAAATAAAAAAAAAATGCATAACTAAAGTTTTCGTACAATCAAAATCCATAAGGGGGTATATTCAGTTCCTATCATATTGTTGCTAATAATTTGATTTATAACATTTTATTTAAATTTGTGATGCTATGAAATTGATATTATGTAAATTTATTTTTATTTTAATTTTAAGATTTGGCATAAATTTAAAATTTGTGAAATAAATTTCGAAATTTGAAATAAATTTGAAATACAAATAAATTTCAAATATGTGCTCCCAAAGCAAATAACTACAATTAAGGCCTTTCTTGTTAAGTTCGATTTTTTTATTTAATGAATCTGTAATATAGCGTTTGGAATGAATCTGTAGGATTTAAAATGCCCAGAGATACCCAGCTATTATATAGGGTATTATAGATGCAGTGAGTTTCTTGTGATAGAAAAAGGACTTTGTTCGTCTTGGCACTCTATGTATCGTATTCTACAAAGTTATATCCTAATCTCCAAAATACGTTTACAGACTCTTGATTCAGCTGCTGCTTTGTGAAATACGGTTTAGATTTTGACGTACAAATGACATCAAAATTTAACGATTAAAAAGTCTTGTCAATCTTCTCTAAGAATTCGTAACTGTTTTTCTAGTATTATGCATCTATTGACGTTTCTGAGTATAAGACTAACAAATGATCTTTCAAAATTATAAATTTTAATAAAATTATAATAATTTATATATATATATATATATATATATATATATATATATATATATATATATATATATATATATATATATATATATATATATATATATATATATATATATATATATATATATATATATATATATATATATATATATATATATTCTGTCTCCTTCTTTTTTTTTTTTTTTTTTTTTTCTTTTTTTTTGTGTTTGTGCTGTAGCATTGGTGATTTCTCTTTTCATGATATATATATATATATATATATATATATATATATATATTTATATATATACTAGCTGTTGGGGTGGCGCTTCGCGCCGCCCCAACACCTAGTTGGTGGGGCGCTTCGCGCCCCCCCAAGCCCCCCCGCGCGCGTAAGTCGTTACGCGCCATATTAGTTACGCGCCATTGTAGCTGTGTCCCTGTGTCCCACCTGTGAATAGAGATAGATATAAATATATATTTTTAACTACGTAAAACATGCGAATATACAACATTCTTCGCTGTCCCATTGTCTGTGCATATAAATAGCATTTATATTCCCTGTGTCCCGGTCGTCATTTGTGTCCTGATGTCCCAGTTTGTATTTTCTCTTTGAGGGTCCCGGTCGTCATTTATATTCCCTGTGTCCCAGTGTCCCGGTCGTCATTTGTGTCCCGGTCTGTAATTTCTATTCAAACAATCCCTGTGTCTCAGTCGTCAATTATATATCCCGCCTGTGCCCCGGCGTCCCCGTTGTAGTTGTGTCCCTGCGTCCCGGTTGATATGTTTTGACTCTCGCTTTCCAGGTGGATTTTCATCTAACTGCGCGGTTTTGCGTTCTTTAGCCGCAAGCCTGTTTTCTTGCTGTTCTTGTGATTCCTTGATTCCTCGGCACGCTTTCTTTTCTGACTTTCTCTATCAGCAGCAAGTTTTTTGGCATAGACTCTTTGAGCATCTTCATCGGATTTTGCCATTGTAAGTTCATCAGTCATTTTAAACTTAAACATTAATAGATTTCTACGTGAACATATGTCTTAAATATCTTGAATGACGTCGCCGTCAAAGCAAAAATGACGACAACTAATTTCATGACGTCAGTCAACACAGAAACATGACGTCACCTGACACACAGACAGACAGACAACTTATTTTTATATATATAGATTTATAATGAAGTAAATAATTATTAATCTCACTTCTGTATTTGTATATATATATATATGTATATATATATATATATATATATATATATATATATATATATATATATATATATATATATATATATATATATAAATTGTTTCAAAATCAAGTTTTGCAACTTTTAACGCAAAAATGTCGTACAGCTAAAAAAATAGCAATTTGAAAAAAAACCTAAATCGCCCTAATTTGTTCCATTTCGGAGCGTGTGTTTGTAAAAGCAACGGTATTATGCATCTATATTAATTACAATATTGTCCTTGGAAATTAAATTCGAAGCTTGTTTCAAAACTAGAAATCGTATATAGACCTGAATCGCGTTAATTTGTTCCATTTCGGAGCGTGTATTTGTAAAAGCAACGATATACATAGGCAACTCTGGATATTTTGATGAATCTTTGCTTTGCTTTTAGACCATGACGGATGTAAGTGGCAATCCAGAGGAAGAAAGACATGCCGATTTCTATGAGCAAAGTTGGACGTCTGAAGCCATTTGTAGATACTTTTATTCGAAAATACAGCAAAAACGGGCGGAAGTGGAACAGATTTTGGGAATTAATAAATATTGACCTTGACTTGCTCTGGACATTGCTCTTAATAATATTTTGTATCATTGTAGAAGTTTAGAAAATTGTATTATTTTTTTTTCTATAATAAAGTGTCTTTTTTAATATAGTTTTTCATTACAATGCTCAGTGTCTGTGTTATTAAGAGAAATCGTATTCTTATAAATAAAAAACCGGTTTACTTTTTGTTCAGATCAGAATTGAGGTTTGTTTCTGCAGTCCGTAAATTAATTTTCTTTTTTCAGCTTTAAAATTCCTTTAAGTATTTTTGCAGATGCCTAGAATATTCTATGTAGTTTTTTTGTAACTTGTCTTTTGGTTTTTTAACACAGTGCAGTGACCAATGCCTTGATTGTAAAAGGTCTTAATATAGATCCCTGTTTGTATTACTACTAGTTAAAGGACTTTTCAACTATGCTGAACAAAATGGATATCTCAAATTATTGATCAAACGAATTTGGTGAAAAGGGTGTGGGACGGGAGGGGGTTAGACGAATTAGTCACTCTCCATTTTTTTTCACTTGAAAAGGGTACTAAAACTTTTTATCTCGGTTCAAATTAGCCCTATTCTGATCTTCTACGACCAATTGTTTGATGTGATCATCTTTAGGAAGAACAAAGAAAAAAAAACAAATAAACATGCATCCTTGATCTTTCTTCTGGCAAAAATACAAAATTCCATATTTTTCCAGACGAGAGTGTGAAACCTATAGTAGGGCTCTGATACGCTGATTTGATGGTTCAGTTTTCAATAAGATTCTTTCATTTTTGGAGGACGCATTTCTTTTTTTCGAAAATCAGACAAATTTTCTAAGACTTGTAGCTTTTTATGTGTGTATTACGAAACTTAAGAAATCTCATATATTTGGAATCAGCATAAAAAGGCATTTCTTTTGATTTATCTCATGTTGTCAAAATTTTGTCTTTTAGAGTGTTTGTTTGCCACCACGAACTGTTTGAAAAGTGTAGTGTATTAACTGAATGTATCCTAATATGAGCACTGGAGCTACTTGAGTCCCCCAGGGTTACTCTATGAATCTGAATGTCATACAAATACCGTCAGCTAATTTTATTTCAAATAGCTAGAATTTTGGGGGCTGAGTTCTCCCAATTCCTTCTAGGCTCAAATTACGTTCCTGAAAACCATGGTTCTAGAAATAAATATTGACTCAATCTTAACCATGTCTATTAAACTGCATATTCAATCCTCAGTATTTTGGTTAGATCGATCAAAAACTGTATGTACATTCACCGTTGACAAACGGGGCTAAAGACCTGATTCTCCTTTCAGTTCGTTAGGCGTGAGCGGATATGCGTAATTTTCAAGTAGTAGCTTTAATTCAGATCCTTACATACCAGAATTTTAGTTTATACCCTATATCAAATCTAGCAGTCTACCAAAGACTTAGAAGTAACCTGGAAAAATAACTGAGTAAGTTAGCCATTTGAATTTTTATTGAAAGGAATCTCTCAAGGAAAAAATATATGTACCCGTTCTATTTGCTAAAAAGATATTAGTTTAAAATATACCTTAAAACAGATAGTGAAAAACATATTAAATGCAAATGTAGCAAGAAAAGGTAATTGAAAAATTATATATTTGAATGCACACATAGAAGAATCATTTAAAGGAAATGTTATATATCATCCTATTTAACTAAGAAAGCACTAGTTTATAATAAATTCAAGTTATAATGGAAAAAAAATAACTAGCACTTAATTCAGTCTGTATTGGCAGTTGCCAGTTTTACTCTCTTGGGGGTCAGCTGCTTTTCACTTATAGTAATGTACTATCAGTGTTGTGGGAGTTATTAATTGCACGTATTTAAATATGTATTTAATTACCTTTTAAGGTATTTAGATATGTATATAATTACAAATTAGATCGAGTAATTTATGTATATAATTTTTTTCTGTATTTAAATACAAATTAACTTTTCCCAACATTCCTATACACTTTTGCTTATCAGACATAGATTTTTGGAGTATTCACTGTTTTTCCGGAAAAACCTTTTTCTGATGGATTTTGAAACGTTAATTTTGAAGTGGCAAAATTTTCAAAAATAAAATCACCATCCTCATCAATTATGGCGAGTTTTATTGGGTAAATCATTCCACTTGTTCTGGGACGACGAAAACGACACTTCAGTAATCATTTCAGTTGGAAATTTGATCGACTTGGATACAGAAAAGTCAGAAGAAACTGGAAGTGAATACTACTTACCCCCTGTTGTTGTTCGTTGTTGGTGTAATAGAATGGATCTTCCAGAATTTCTTCTCTATGCTCCAGGATCCTTTTTCTATTTTTTTATCAACCTAGAAAAGCCAAAAAAAAAAAAAAAATTCTAGATGAGTTTACATTGACCCACCATCTTCACAATCATGCTTCGTCGTACTGATTAAACTACTACACACAAACTAACAATTAGTCTTATACCCTGTCAAAAATCATCAAATATCAACTATTCCAATTATAAATACAAGATTTATAATAGTCAAAAATTCAGAAAGTGTACAAAACCTAAAATAATACAACTAACAAAATCATTGCACTTCCTACATAAAGAGGGATGATCTACCGTCCTTAGGAAATCCCTCATTGTAGTGGCATCAAAAACACTTTCATCATATATGTAACAAAAAAATTACCAAATTTGAAATATAATTGAATTCAACAGACTGACAACTTGCTTTCATTAACAAACATATATAAAAGCAAGTGGTAAATCCAATATCAACAAAAAAAAATTAAACTTAAATATATATACCCCAGCCAATAATAAGTAAACTATATTATATGTATTTTGACTATTCAAACATAAAAGAATAAAATAATATAATCCAATAAATCACTCTTACTTACACATTTTTATGTTTACAATTTTAATTTACAATTATTTAACAGGGGAGGAAGAACCGGACAATTTTTACCATACAATTCATGCATTGCCATACACCCACATATACTACACTATTCATTATTTTACAGTGCATCAATTAGGCCAGTATCCTTTACACATTGTCCTAAATACTTAACTGTCTCTCTTTGTTTATTCTTTGCAGCCTTTCCTAACAGTTCTTTTATTCTGAACTGAATACCTCTGTTTTCTACTTGTTCCTTTAGTCGTGACGTAGCAGTCTCATACTTTTTGCATTCCATAATTATATGTTGTAAATTTTCCTCCACTCCACAGACATTGCAGTCAGATGAGTCTGTCATATTCCATCTTTTCAGCATCTTTTTCGTCTTTCCATGCCCAGTCCTCATTCTGAATATTATAACTTTTTTTTCTGGACGCTTCATTTCATGATTAACGTATATGTATTCAGTGATTTCTAGGTACATGTTCAGTGATCTTTTCCTGAATTCTTCCAGTTCAACTTCTTTTAACTTCTCAGCTATCTTTATTGCAGTTTGGATATGAGGTAAAGGCTGATTTTCCATTGTTTATTTCTTAGTAGCATCCTTAGCCATTTGGTCTGGTCTTTCATTTCCTGATACACCTACATGGGCTGGGATCCATATCAATGAGACACAGCTTCCTGTCTCATCAATCATTCTTATATTTTGGACAGTATGCCATTGTTGGGGCGTGCTTGTGGGCTACTTTGAGGTACTTTAGGCAAGATAAGGAGTCTGTACATACTAGGTATTTTCCTTCTTTTCCATCTCTGACTATTTCTTTTATTGCTGTATTAATAGCAAATAGCTCGGCAATATAAATACTTGTGTGGTCTGATAGTCTATGCTGGGTTCCTTGTTTTTTATAATCATCCCATATACCACAGCCAGTGCGACTTCCTATTTTGGACCCATCTGTAAAAAATTTCCTGTAGTCTCTGTAGTTTTCCAGTTCACTCAGTGCAAGTTGCAGCAGGGACTGCTCAGACATTCCCGATTTTTGTCCTACTTCTTCGTAGATTTTCCATGAAACATTTCTTTCTAGTCCCTCAATTTTTTTTATGTTGTTTTACCCCTTTAAATGCGTTGTGCGAGCCAGACCCTGCATTTTGTTGCTAATAAAGATAGTGAACCAGCCATGTAAATTGTGCCGTACAAAAAAAAACTGTATCATGCTTCAATGGGGAAGTGTCAAGCACAGGGGAGTGTAGCAAGGCAGGGCTCGAAAGCCTCTGATATAGTTCAAGATTTAATGTCAAAGCACCTGATTTTTCCCAATACAACTCGGTGGAATCCTTGACACGATGCTGTGAAAAGGATTATGGATGTGCGGGACAAGATTGTGCAGGTTTGCACCAAACTAAACCTACTGAAGGTGAAAGTGATTAAGCTTCAGTTTCTTGAGGAGTTTGCCAAGGTAACTGAGCCTGTCGCCAGGGCACTTGACTACAGGGGGACGAGAAATATTGTCTGGGAACGCTGTTGCCCACGTTGATTGTATTAATAAAGAAAATGATTGACATGCAACAAATCTTTTCTGTCAAGTACGAACAAATTCTCGTGGAAGCGATCTTGGATGGTTTAGAAAACCGGTTTTTACACGTTTTTAAGGTTTTAAGTGAACTTAGTTTTAAGGAGCTAAGAATAGCTAGAGGAAAAGCCCTGGTTTCAAGGAAAGAGGGATGGCGCGAGATATCTGTGACCGAATCATTGATGTGAATTTTGACGAAGTGAAAAATATTCTGCTAGCCAAAGCTGATGATAAGTCGAGTGATTGTGATGCCGAGGATAGTAAAGTGTCGTCGATCGATTCCGAAAACTTTTTTACTTTCTACAGTGATGGTGTTCGAACGAGCACGGATTCTTCTTTTAGCTGTCATGTTAAAGTTCAGTTATTAAGGCTAATGGAGGATAAAAACTGTTCGATTGAGTCCTTGCAAGAATATTTGCAAGAGTTTTCTGAAGGTTCAGTCCTGCCATACCGTCGTTTGCTCCAGTAGAACGTCTTTTTTCCTGTTGGGAGTTCGGTTTTCACCGCAAAGCAGGATCAGCTTGGAGATAAGGAGTTTGAGAAACTTTTGTTGTTAAAAGCAAACTTCCAACTTTGATAATGAATTTTGTAAGAATTTTCGTCATAAACGGTACACTTTCAGAAAAAGGTATTTTTGAGCTGGATCGATTTGTATTTTTAAGTGCGTACTTTGTAGCTAAAAACAAATTGCTTCCCTGGCAATGTATTTTCAATTACCAATTAATTACTTAATTGTATGAGTAATTTGTATTTGCGATTAACTATGTTTCAGAAATCATTTATTTAAAGACAGCTTTTATAGTCATAGATAAATCACAAACTAAATGTCGCTGTGATTTATAAACATTTTGTTCTAGGCATTTGTTCTAGACATTTTGTCCTAAGGCATTTTGTTCTAGGCACTTGTAAAAAATGGCACGAATGAATTGTTAATTCGATTAGTTCTGAAACGCACTGGCACTAATTTGTTCTTCTTTCTGGTGTTAACTACTGAGTTGGCAGCAGGGAGTGGAAAATGTCGGTGCATGGGGCTAGCAAGGGGAAATTGCCCGAAACGCATTATCAACTGAAACCTGCGATCTCTATGTGTTTCAATCTTTTAAAGACTCGAGAACAGACTTATAATCTACAAAATTTTCTCCAAGGATGATTTTAACTGCTCTTCTTTGGACTACTTCTGCATCATCACTTAGATATTCAATGTTATGAATCTGAGGCCCCCAAACGGGACATGCTTATTCTAATAGGGGACATATGTATGTTAGATATGCCGTTTTCAGCTGATTTATTGGGAAACCCAAGCGGCGCATTGAAATCAAAGAACGTAGCGTTCAGTTGCCTTTCTGGACTAGCCCTTGAACATGAGCACTAAATGAGCAATCGGCGCTAAAACTAACTCCCAGGACTGTAGCTGACGATACAAGCGTAAACTAGCGAGCTGGGCAAACAAGATGTAGTTTTGGCAGATTAAATCTTACAATTTTGGTTTTGCTTTCGTTGATCTGTAAACTATTTGTACTACATTCTTCTTTGAATTCTGTTAAAAGATCAGGGCTGAAAAGGGATATAGCTCGGATTGTATCTACTGTGAGCTTAAGATGCGCATGTAGATCGTCTATGTGTCTGGAGTCGGTCATCCTTGTTGTCCATAACATAATTCATCACCGCAAGGAAAAGTAGAGCGGCCACAATTTGGTGCCTTGAGGTGCTTCACATGTAATTTCTTCCCAGTCAGATTCGAGATCACCGGGAAAGAGGGCGTAGACTCGCTGGTATCGGGAATGTAGGAAATCAATAACAAGCAGTAAGATATGTTTACATGCGGCCATTCTTTTAAGATTCGTAGCAGCCACAAGGTGCTTAATAACATCAAATGCTTCCTACAATCAACGAAAGCGTCTCCAGATTTGAGCCATTGTACGATCAGGGAATAAAGCCTAACTAAATATAGTGTGGTACTACACCCTTTTAAATAACCATATTGGTACGGGTCAAGTGAATCTGTGACTTGCGACATAAGTTCACGGTAAATAAAGGACTCAGTGACTTTGGCAAGGCTCGGCGTGATTGAAATGGGTCTTAACTGATCACAGCTTTTGGGATGGTTTACCTTTGGAACGACATGTTCATAATCTTGTTTCCAAGGCTGGGGAATATACTGATCATTGAAGCGCTGATTAATAACTGAAGTTAGAGGTTTCGCAAGAAATAGCGTATTCACGCAAACGTTATACTGGCAACTTGACAGGATAGGAAGCACAGTTATTTCGTAGTTTCCGTATCTCCCTGTAATCTTCGTACTCAGAAACCTGCTTGATTTCATCACATTCGCAGCCTCCTATCAGAGTATTCAAATTGACTTGGTACAGATATCGGTAAATATAGAATTGACTTCGTGTGATGATATTAAAGTCCCATCTGTTTTCAGCATCCAGTGACTGCCGAGTGCCACTTGCGTGAATCAATGTCAAGCGGGGGGGGGGCAATTTCTGAATGACACACTTCTTTTTAGCATGTAAACTGACACTGACAATGCGGCTCCGTAACTTTTTCGCAGCTGAAATAGACCCTGAACTATGTAGTAAGCATCTAAGTTTGATCAGTCGCTTCAGGTCTTTCGTGATCCACGGGTTGTCGGATTCAAAAAGTGGCACCAATCTAGTCAGGAAAAAATCATGAGATTTTTGGGACAGCAGGAAGTTGAGTGTTTCAACCTTAAGGTTCAAGTCAGTGATTGAGCACCTTTCTTCCAATGAGTAATTACCAATCCACTGAACAAAGGCACATATAGAGTCCCAGTTCAGTGGACGGACTGTCACTGCTTCTTTTCGGTTTCGGATTGTTGTTCTTCACTTGTAACAGGATAACAAAATGATCGGAAGTTTGCAATGAGCCCATTGAGAGGGGAGGACAGTAAAGTTCACTGACATTGGTAAATATCAGGTCTAAGGTACAAACACTTTGATGGGTGGTAATGTTCACTACTTGCTTCATATAAAGCGTATTAGATAGCCATTGTTTGTTGTTCTGGTTACAGTCGCCTCCAACAATAAAGACAAGAGCCGCATATGCACGTTTAAACTTATAAAGGCAGGATCGCAAGTAAATCACAATCAGCCCCTTTCTGTTTTTGTCAATTTCAGAATAATAGACAGATGCCACTATCAGGCACTAAAACTTCTTCAGCACTTAGGAAGGCTTATATTCATCCTAGACTACTTCATGGCAAGAGTCACCGGGGGCACTTAGCAGTTTGGATGGGAGGTTGTTCCGAAAATAGAGTCCAACACCATCGCCTCTGTGGTTTAGGTCTCTATCACGGCGGGTGTTAAAAAAACATGGGTAGTCTTTGATATATCCGGTATCGTTTGTGATATCCCGACATTCAGTCACGATTGCTATAGGCAAACTAGATTCTCGTAAGAAGACTTCTAGTTCATCCACCTTGTTAGCCGAGGAGCGGGTGTTGGTACCGAGATCAGAGGGAATTATGATTTGGGAGACAGGAGTTCAGCATATAAAACAGAAGGAATTTCGCTGGAATCAGCAGAAATGGTCCCATCAGCATTTCACGGCTTAAGAGTCAGTGGGATTTCATAGTCCGTCTGACAGTTTAGTTTTACGAGCGACAGTAGTCTAACTTTCTGTTTAGTATTTAATCTGGTCGACAGATCTGAAACATACACTGGGACAAAATACAACTTATTCCTTTTGCCTCCACACTTACCTCTGCGTGTGCGTCTGTGGGTGGTTTCGGCAACGTTACAACATTGCCATCTGGTGGCCTTTTAAGTTGTCAATCAAAGTGACTTAATTCCTTGGAATACCAAACTTCTGACCTGCCCCCATTTTCATCCTACTAAATTAACAGTTCAAGAGATGTTTTTTATTGAGAAAATTGAAATATACATTCTCTGGTCTTCTAAGGATCAAGTTTAGGGTGGTAGAGGGGGGCGGTCACAGAAGAAGGCTAGTCCTATTAGAACAAAATTATTTTTTGATTGTCCATCGTTGAAGATCTATATAATGGTGGCTGGAGTTTAACCCTTCCTCCCTTCCCCCTCCCTGAGGCTTGTTGGTCTTCCATCACTATCGACTTATAAAACAAGAACTAGAACTCTCATTTTCTGATTTAATGAGCGCCCTCTGAAGTTTCTGAGACCTTGAGATAGAGCTATAGAAGAGGAAGAGGCAGTCCCCCACCTATACGGAATAAATTCTGCTCATTTTAGGGTTTAATGCTACTCTTTATTTTCATAAGAATGGCGTAGACCAGAATTATTCCCAAAAATAATAAGGGAGTAGATATCAATTTCTGGCTTTCCATACGTTTTTTAAGTTTTCTGATTGTTTTGTAGTTCAGGAGGGAGAGATACCTCATAGGGTGCATTTAATGCCAGAATATCTCAGCTTTCATTGACCCTTCCTATAAATAGAGAATTTCGTCTAAGGGAGAGACAAGACAGGGTAGAGGTTGAAATTGATGTCTAATCTCCCATTGCCGAAACCAGGACTTATATTTGGAGGGGGGCAAAAACGTATCAAAAATATAATATTGATATTTATTCCCTTGCTATTTCTGAGAATATTTCTGGTCTGCGCAGCTATTATCAAAGTAAAGAGTAACATTAATTTCAAGAGTAAATTGAAAATGAACAGATTTTATTCCGTAAAGGAGATTGACTGCCCTTTCCTCATCCACACACCTGATGATCGCAGAAACTTTGGAGTGTGCTCATTACGTCATAAATTGATATTTCTAGTCTTTTTATTAGTCTAAAGTAATTGGAGACCAGTCAGTTACTAAGGGTATTTTCCGGGGAGTTATTTTCTGTGTGTGTGGGGGGGGGGTTAACAGTGAGATCCGATCAAAGGGGTGCTGTAGAAAGGGACACAGTTGTTGTAAACCAATTGTTGTAAGTAATGTTATGACGTTGCAGAGGATTGTGCATACAAAAAAGTAACAACGTATATGAACAATTCAGTTTAGATTAAGGGTAGTATTTTTTCTACTTCTCACTTAGTAAAAGATTTAATTCTTAAGGACTAGCGAACAGAAAACTAGTTTTATGGCGGATATTGATAAACATGTAATTTTAGAGCCATTCATCAGAGGTGGATGTGTTTTTCATGGAGATTGTATTTTTCAAACCAGCCCCGATAACCCCTGGATACGTAATAATTTCTGTTTGTTTTAAGTTTTAATGTTGCTCCTTACTTTCAGTTGAAAATCTTTTCTTTTATTTAATTTCTGATCGTGCTTTAAGGAATTCCAGGAAATTTGGCTGCAATCCCATGGAAATATCTCTCCTCCCCACGAATATATCCTCTAAAACAATTCAATCCCAGTAAAAGCTTACCCCAGACAATTACCCTTAACATCTCCACGCGTAAAATTGAGTCGGCAAAAAGAAAGTAAGACAAGAAGAATTTCGTAGAGGAATTCTGGCAAATTCCCCTAGTGTAAAATCACCACCTGATAAACTAACCCCCTGGAAACTTTCCTCCCCATGGCAAATTTCCCCCCTGAAAAATCCACCCCCGAAAAATGTAGGCAAACTTCCCAATAACAAATACCAAACGAAAAACAATTGGCATATTTTTTAATTTAGACCTTTCCAGAGGGGCTGCGGGGGGGGGGGGTCATAACATCTCTAGAAGCATAGTTGTTCGGCCTTTCAATTATGCTGCGAAAAAATGGATATCTCAAATTTTTATCGGACAACTTTGAAAAAAAAGGTGTGAGAGGGGACTAGATGCCCTCCATTCTTTTTGGTCACGTAAAAAAGGCACTAGAATTTCATATTTCCGTTCGAATGAGCCCTATACCGATATAATAGGACCACTGGGTCAATACGATCACCCCTGCAAAAAAACAAAGCAAAGAAAAAACAAATAAACACGCTTCCCTGATTTTTCTTCTGACAAAACATATAAAATTCCACATTTTTGCAGATAGGAGCTCGAACCCTTTACAGTAGGGTTCTATAATACGCTTAAATTGATGGCGTGATTTCTATTAAGATTTTAAGACTTGTGGGGGGTGTTTCCTCCTTTTTTTGAGAATTAGGAAAATTTTCTGAAGCTTGTGGGCTTTGATGGGTAAGACTAAACTGAATGAAACATTATATATTTGAAATTAGCATAATAAGCCAAACTCTTTTGATATATCTATTGGTATTAACATTCTGTTTTTTAGATTTTCGGTTACTATTGAGCCGGGTCGCTCCTTACTTATAGTTCGTCAGCACGAACTGTTTGATTAATGGTGGGGTTCAGAAAACTACTACTACTACTACTACTAGTAACTCACTGCAGCACCAAGCCGCCTGAGGCCAACACAGCTACGTACACTCCTCCTCCAACCTAATCTATTTAAAGCCTCCCTCTTTACACCCTCCCAGAAAGTTCCCATTTCCTTTAAATCTTTATTTATGACATCCTCCCAACCCAGACAGGGACGACCTGCTTTCCGTGTAGCCCCAGAAGGTTGGCCAAAAAGGACAATCTTCGGTAATCTGTCATCCTTCATCCGTAGAACGTGGCCTAGCCATCTCAACCTTTCTTTCATTATAGCCCCAGAAAACGGGATTGACCCACACTTTTCGTACAACCTACTGTTTGAAATACGGTCAGTCAGCCGGGTACCCAGAACAATCCGTAGGCAATTTCTCTGGAAAACATCTAGTAAATTTTTATCTGCTTCTCGGAGTGCCCATGCTTCAGAGCCATATTTGACCACTGTCATCACTGTAGCTTCCAATATTCTAATCTTGGTTTGTAGGCTTATCTTTCTATTCTTCCAAACTTTTTTTTAACTGTGAAAAAACACCCTGAGCTTTAGCTATTCTACTTTTAACATCTTCACTGCTCCCACCATCTTTACTAATAATACTACCAAGGTAACTGAAGCTCCCAACCTGATCAATCTTTTCGTTACCTAATGTCACCTGTTCATCTTCACTTATTCCTAGCCTTAGTGACTTAGTCTTCTTAACATTAATTTTCAAGCCTATTTTAGCACCCTGAACTCGTAAAACCTCTAAAAATTCATTCATTTTGCTCACACTTTCATCTAATATGCTTAAATTATCAGCATAATCTAAGTCCAGGAGCGTTCTTCCTCCGCATTTGATTCCATGGTCTCCAATTGCCTTTCCTGTGCTCCTGAAGACGAAGTCCATCAAAATGATCCATATAAAGGGGGATAGAACACAACCCTGCTTAACTCCTGATTTAATACAAAACCAGTTGCTAACCTCATTTCCTACCTTAACCGCAGCAGTATTATTCTCGTACATAGCGCAAATCACTTTAATGTATTTTTCTGGTATACCATATAACGATAAGACCTTTGTTAACGCTGTTCTATCAACAGAATCGAAAACTTGTTCATAATCGATAAAACTAAGGACCAAAGGTGTTTGACAACGAAGGGACTTCTCAATTATTAACCTAAGAGTGAAAACATGGTCGATACATCCTCTACCTTTTCTAAAACCACATTGTTCTTCCCTTAAAACTTTGTCTACAGCATGTCTCAGTCTAAAAAGTATCATATTACTCAGTAATTTGCTACCTACAGAGACCAGACTAATGCCTCGATAATTACGACACTCACTCTTGTCACCTTTCTTATACAGTGGTTTAATTAAGGTTTTCCTAAAATCATTGGGTATTTCCCCTTTTTCAAAAATCATGTTCATAATCTTCAGTAGCTTATTCCTAACCTCAGAGCCACCATATTTAAGGAACTCATTAATCATACTATCAGCACCTGGGGCCTTATTATTTTTTAATCCTTCTAGTACTGTCGCTAATTCTTCCTCACTAAACAAATCTTCCTTCACATCCAAGGTATCACAAACATTTTCATTTTCATCTATATCTTTTCCTGCAACTGTATCTCGGTTTAGCACATTCTCAAAATGTTCCACCCATCTTTCTTTAACTTTTTCCTTGACTTCGGTCAGTTGAAGGAAAAGACAAATTAAAACGACTCGGGATGTTTCACCTGTATAAAACAAGGGGTCTTCATTGCCAATAAAATCGATACAAACCTAAAATAATCTATAAAACCAAACATTAAGCAATATATATATATATATATATATATATATATATATATATATATATATATATATATATATATATATGGGCACCACAAAAGTTGAAAAAATTTACTTCATGACAACACTGTACTGACTGGACAAAATAAGATAAAATGAATATGAAATTAATTACTGCGTTGCGAAATAATCCTTTTGCTTTCTTTCACTGCTCTAATTCTCCTTGGTCCTATATTTAACCTAGTCCCCCGGTGATTTTGTAAAACCTGATTACCCTTATTAGCTATTCGTTCACTTTTAAGAAGAATGTCATCAATCGAGTGAAAATTTAAGTTATATGTATCTGTATTTATCGAAAGATTATTAAAAGTATGTTGTTTTATATTTCGACGGCTTTCCTAGGACATTTTGTCAACCCTCTATCGTTAGAAATGAATGTGGCATCATCAAACCGATAAAAAAAACTTTTTCAAAGTGATAGAGATTTCAGTCTAGTGAGCAAGGGATTCAGGAGGAGGTTGTCCCCTCATATGATTATATAGGGTATTTTTTGCAAAAAGGAGACAAAGTAGTATCTCAAAAACGGCTTACATTATCAAGTTAGATCTTTAAGGGTAAAATGTGGCAGATTTTGAGCTAGCCAGAAGGCACTGTGTGTATATTATCAATACTAACACTACCGTTACTGTACCTAATGACGCTAAGGGTATTAAGGTGAAACTTCTGTGGGGAGTTTCAATTAAACAAAATGTTCTCATGACTGAGGGGCTTCCCCCTCGTTCCTTAAAACCCTTTCTCTTTACGCTAAAGTTTGATTTTTTTTTCAATTCTTTAAGAAAGACTTCATAAGCATTAGGGTTGTTTAATTGGAATGAAAGCTTTTTCAAAGCGATAGAGATTTTTGTGTAACGAACAAGAAATTGAGGATGGGGTAGTGGTGGAGCCAGGGGGGCACGTGTTCCTCCCTAACATAGTGATGGATTTGTGGATGGGTCCGCTTGCTCTGGTTTGGGACGAAAAGTTATTTGTTTTGTAATTGAGTTTTAATAGTTTAGTTTTTAATAAGTTTTCAATTATTAAGATTGTTTCTTTTTGCAAACAAGCTTGAAACAAGGTTTTAGTTACTTTGTGCGGTCTGCCACAAGTATTTTCTGCCAAAAGTATTTAATTAAATTTAAGTGTATCAAGGGAATGTGTCCGTTTTACCACAAAAGCCAATTGGGAGGCAAAAATCTTCATTTCGCAATAACAAGGAGGGGAAATTTAAAATCCTAATTTCTTTAGGCAGTCAAAATGACATTTCAGGATTGCGCTGTCAGAACAGGGCCAAAAAGCAAAATGTTTAATTATTTTTACTGTCAAAAATTTGTTTTTAAGTCTTGCTATGGCACTGAGGCGAAGAAATTGATATCACTACTTTTTATGGTTGTCTGTTTTGGTTTTTTGGGTTATGGCCTTTTTGGGTTATGGTTTTTTGTATTTTTTGGGTTATCTGTTATGGCCTTTTTGCAAAGCAGGGTGGTTTTTACAACATTGTTGTTTTTTAGAGGATTTGTATAATAGAAAGTAAATATATGAGAAGTGCAAAAATTATAAATTTACATTTTGGATTTTGGCGAGAAAATGGTGGCCACTTTACTGCCTATTTTCATCTAATTAAAGCTCTACATTATATGACAAATCACCTCTGTTCATCTTAAAACATTAAAATAAAGGCCATACTCTTTAAGCTTTAATAGAGGTTCGTGTAAGTATATACTTAAAACTAAGTATATGAGGCAAAATACTCCTTCAAAGGTTGCAGTAATCATTTGAGAAGAGTAGTTTTTCGAAAAATTGTTTATATAAGAAGACAAATAATTATGTATTTATTTATTTTTTATCTAGCCGGTAGAGATCGGTCTCTGAATTCTCAGTTTTAATTAGTGGAATCGTATTGATGGTTTTCAAAAATTTAAATTAAAAAAAGGGGAAATTTGCACAACTTGAGTTAACCAAGGAGATAGAATGCAACTGCAATGTATTTTAGAATTTCTCACCTTCTCAATGACAACCAGTCATAAAATATAGCTATGTTTTTGTATAGGGGTTGAATATGTTTGTCCATAAAATTGTCTAAACTGCTATATATACCGCTGAGGATTTTTATACTTATTTTGATACATGCCATCCAATCATATCTATTATATACGCGCCATTGTAGTTGTGTCCCTATGTCCCACCTGTGAATATAGATAGATATATATATATATATATATATATATATATATATATATATATATATATATGTTTTTAACTACGTAAAACTTGCGAATATACAACATTCTTTGCTGTCCCATTGTCTGTGCATATAAATAGATTGTCAGGTTTACCGATTCTTGAACATGCAACATATAATGGTCCATGGGAAAACAATCCGTATTCAGATCTATACCTCATGATTCTAATGATTGCCCTTGAGCTTTGTTGATGGTGATTGCTAATCGACCATTCCCTGAGTCGCCATCGTCATTTATATATCCCCCTGTGCACCCTGGCGTCCCCTTTGTAGTTATGTCCCTGTGTCCCGGTCGTCGTCATTTATACTCCCTGTGTCCCGGTGCTTTGTTGATTACTAATCGAACATTCCTTTTGTCCCGGTCGCTTTCTCTTTGAGTGTCGTCATTTATTTAGATTGTCAGGTTTACCGACTCTTGAACATGCAACATATAATTGTCCATGGGAAAAACAATCCATATTCAGATCTATACCTCATGATTCTAATGATTGCCCTTGAGATTTGTTGATGGTGATTGCTAATTGAACATTCCCTGTGTCCCGGTCGTCATTTATATTCCCAGTATTCCGGTCGTCATTTGTGTCCCAGTGTTCCCCTTTTAGTTTTTTTTTTTATTGGTTTTGACCTTTTTTTAGGTTTTTTAGTTTTTTTCTTTTTTCTTTTTAGTTTTTTTTGAAGTTTTTATCTTTTTAGTTTTTTTATTTTTATTTATATTTTTTTAGTTTTCTTTTTCTCCTTTATTTTTCAGTTTTTTTCCTTTTTTTAGTTTTTTTTCTTTTTTAGTTCTTTTAGTTTTTACCTTTTTTAGTTTTTTTTTAGTTTTTTAGATGAAAATTTTTTTTAGTTTTTTTCCTTTTTTTCTTTTTAGTTTTTTATTGGTTTTTACCTTTTTTTTAGCTTTTTAAGTTTTTTTCGTTTTTTCTTTTTACTTTTTTTTTAGTTTTTATCTTTTTTATTTTTTTTTATTTTTATTCTTAATTTTATTAGTTTTCTTTTTCTCTTCTATTTTTCAGTTTTTTCCTTTTTTTTAAGTTTTTTTTTAGTTTTTAGTTTTTTTAGTTTTTTTTTCCTTTTTTTCTTTTTAGTTTTTTATTGGTTTTTACCTTTTTTTTAGCTTTTTTAGTTTTTTTCGTTTTTTCTTTTTACTTGTTTTTTAGTTTTTATCTTTTTTATTTTTTTTTATTTTATTCTTAATTTTATTAGTTTTCTTTTTCTCTTCTATTTTTCAGTTTTTTCCTTTTTTTAAGTTTTTTTTTTTTAGTTTTTAGTTTTTTTAGTTTTTTAGTTTTTTAGTTTTTTTATTTTTTTTAGTTTTTTAGCTTTTTTATTTTTTTTATTAGTTTTTAGTTTTTTTGTAGTTTTTGCCTTTTTTTAGTTTTTTCAGTTTTTTTTTTAGTTTTTAGTTTTTTACCTTTTTTGTGGATCGTCACCTGATCCACAGATCCACAGATCCATTTTAAGTTTTTTTTTTTAGTTTTTAGTTTTTTCAGTTTTTTTAGTTTTTTTTTCCTTTTTTTCTTTTTAGTTTTTTATTGGTTTTTACCTTTTTTTTAGCTTTTTTAGTTTTTTTCGTTTTTTCTTTTTACTTTTTTTTTTAGTTTTTATCTTTTTTATTTTTTTTTATTTTATTCTTAATTTTATTAGTTTTCTTTTTCTCTTCTATTTTTCAGTTTTTTCCTTTTTTTAAGTTTTTTTTTTAGTTTTTAGTTTTTTTAGTTTTTTAGTTTTTTTAGTTTTTTTAGTTTTTTAGCTTTTTTATTTTTTTATTAGTTTTTAGTTTTTTTTGTAGTTTTTGCCTTTTTTTAGTTTTTTCAGTTTTTTTTTTTTAGTTTTTAGTTTTTTACCTTTTTTGTGGATCGTCACCTGATCCACAGATCCACAGATCCACAGACAACTTATTTTTATATATCTAGATATAAAACAAGTTGTCTGTGTGTGTGTGTGTGTGTCGAGTGACGTCATGTTTGTGTGTCGACTGACGTCATGTTTGTTGATTGACGAAATTACACACTGGGACATCGGGACACAAATGACGACCGGGACACCGGGACATAGGGAATATAAATGACGACCGGGACACTCAAAGAGAAAGCGACCGGGACAGAAGGAATGTTCGATTAGCAATCACCATCAACAGAGCACCGGGACACAAATGACGACCGGGACACAGGGAATATAAATGACGACCAGGACACTCAAAGAGAAATTACAGACCGGGACACCGGAACACAAATGATGACCGGGACAAAAATGACGACCGGGACACCGCGACACAGGGAATATAAATGACGACCGCGACACTCAAAGAGAAATAACAGACTGGGACACCGGGACACAAATGACGACCGGGACAAAGGGAAACAACAACAACGGGGACGCCAGGGGGCACAGGGGGATATATAAATGACGACGGGGACACAGGGAATGTTCGATTAGCAATCACCATCAACAAAGCACCGGGACACAAATGACGACCGGGACACAGGGAAACAACAACAACAGGGACGCCGGGGGGCACAGGGGGATATATAAATGACGACGGGGACACAGGGAATGTTTGATTAGCAATCACCATCAACAAAGCTCAAGGGCAATCATTAGAATAATGAGGTATAGATCTGAATACAGATTGTTTTTCCCATGGACAATTATATGTTGCATGTTCAAGAGTCGGTAAACCTGACAATTTATTTATATGCACAGACAATGGGACAGCCAAGAATGTTGTATATTCGCAAGTTTTACGTAGTAAAAAATATATATATATCTATCTATATTCACAGATGGGACACAGGGACACAACTACAATGGCGCGTAACGACTTACGCGCGCGAGGGGGCTTGGGGGGGCGCGAAGCGCCCCCACCAACTAGGTGTTGGTGTGGCGCGAAGCGCCACCCCAACAGCTAGTTGTTTATAAATCAAAATTTTTATAGGACAATTCTCTTACTGAATGCTAAATCTGAGTCAAATTTCAAGTTTGTATTTCTGTGCTCAACACACGCATCAAGATTTAAACGTTTGAATTGAATATCTCAAAATATCAAGATTAAAAAAAAAGTTAATAGGAAATCTCCACAGCTTGAAACCCTGAGAATTTAAATCACCAATATATTATATTATATACCAATATATTATAATATATACCAATATATATATATATTTAAATAACACATAATTATTTGTATTTAGACTCGTATACTTAGTTTGAAGCCCATACCTACACTCATCTTTGAAACATTGAGGTAGACATCGACCGTGTAATAAAGAGTAGATATGACGGGAGTGGAAATAGACAAATAGACTTTTTCTTGTAAAACTGTAAATTATGTATTTTAAGCGAAATATATTGAACTTAAAAAAGCGGAAAAATACACTATGTTGCTTTGAAAAGTAAAATTTTGATCAGTAAATTTTTTGAGATTTCTTCAAAGTTAACACTGTTTATTAAAACACTATTTTTTAAAAGAAACAGTGATTAGTTAATGCTTTATTACCTACGCTTATAACGCTCGTTTTAAATATCTTCTACGCATTTCTATCTCTTTGCTCTGTTTTTTTGTTACCGCTTCAAAGGAACTAGTATTTAATGTTTAGTATATCTTTTATGAATATATAAGTTGTGTCTCTATCCTCATTTCCCACTCTTCATCACTATCATAGTTACTAAGCGATGCCACAAAGTTAGGCAACATGCTAAATACTTTGACCAACACGAATTGTCACAAAGAGTGCATGACCCTAAAAGATGGTTCAAGACCAATTATTATTATTTTTTTTTTTTTTTACAATAAAAAGCTTAACTCACTCACTATAGTGGTCAGAAGTGCAAAAGAAAAAAAAATGCAGAAAATATTAAATATCATATTTTTTTATAGATGGTGAACAGCTTTTTATTTTTTTATGGCGGGTTGGTTTTCATATCTGACTATTTTTTGTATCAATATTTTTATACCACTTTAATTTCAACAGATTTATTAGAACTTAAACCCTCGCCAGATTTAAGATTAAATTTACGACCATTTCCACTACCAACCTTCAACACATAAATGTCGAAGTTCCCCTTTAACTGCGGGTATTTCTTTGTTCGCAAGTTTATTGAAGTAACCTATAATGTACTCCCCCCCCCCCCCTAAGGAAAATCCTGGATCCACCCCTTGGATGAGGTAGCCCCCTCATATATGGAATAATTTTTGTTTTTTTCCAATGTTGTTCTGTAGCCTACTTTCGGTCGAAACAAATTCTGATCATTAATTAGATCATGCCGGGAAATCAAGCACCCCCGAGGTGGTTTCAGGCACCCATCCTTTCTCCTCAATCTACACCAACCGGAGCTCCTTCATTGCAGATGATTAGAAATTATACATTACTTTATACAATTATATCAAACATAATTCGAATCAAATTGGTCACTACTAGGACACAACTACTCCCCCTCCAACTCAGCACCAACAACAAAGGGATAAACTGAAAATATACGTGGGAACTAAGAATAATGGGGCAAAAAGTCCCACAAACTCCTTTAGTTTTCAACTGAAGGCTAAGCGAGGTTTAGAAAACTAGGCTGTTAAAACGTACCCCTTCTTTTTGTCTTACCCCCCTCTTCTCCCTCCGAAAAGATCTATGACCTCTTGTTAATAATAGATCACTGTATTATCAAGCAAATCACTCCGCTTAAACAAAAGGTTAAAATAAACGCCAAAAACAGTTTTTTGCACAAAAAGGGAGGTGTCACTGCATCACCCTTGCACACATAATCCAGATTTTTCCACAGAAAAATCTTGCAAGAAAATTTAATCCGCGCTGAAAGGAAATTCTTCCCAAAATTTTCTCCGGACAATACCCCCTGCAGAAAACTTCCCTGGGAAAACATCCGCATGTTTCCCAAAAGCAAATATTATCTGTAAGCAATGGACGAATTAAAAAACCTAAATAGGCACTCAAACATCTACTATAGGGTCCTCTGTTTTGTAAATAGGAAGGGAGATATCTCAAGGGGTGCGTTTTAATGCCAAAACGTTTCAGGTCTCATCGAGCCTTCAGATAAATAAAGAATTAGATGTAAGGGAGAGACACTGGGAGGGTGGAGGTAGAAATTGTTGTATAGTTCCCAGGGGTGTAACCAGGACTTTTTTTGGGAAGTGAGGTATTTAATGTGTGTGGGGTACAAAAAGCTTTAAAAAACGTAATAAAATGAGACATTGATATTTAATCCCTCTTGATTTCTGGGAAAATTTATGGTCTTTGCTATTACTATGGAAGTAAAGATTAACATTAAACCTCAAAATGAGCAGAACTTATTCCGTATAGGAGGGAAACTGTCCCTTCCTCATCCCCACCTCCACATCATGGTCGCAGAACCTTCGGAGGGTGCGCACTATGTCAGAAATCGAGGAATCCATTCTTTTTTTTGTAAGTCAAAAGTGATTTGAGACCAACCAGTCAAGGTGGGTGGGGTATTTTCCAGGGAAACGTTTTTTTGTGGAGGGCACTTTCCACAGGTTTTTTTTTTTTGGGGGGGGGGGGTTAAACACCGGCTCCCATATTTTAATTCACAGACTTGAAGCCATATGGCTTCTAAAAGTGTCAGAAGAAAATTTTAAAACGCATCATGATGTGAAGTAGATATATACTTCCTTATGATTTCTGGGAGTATTTCTGGTCTACATTATTATGATAAAAGTAAAGAGTAACATTAAACCCCAAAATGAGAAGAATCTATTCCGTATCAGAGGGGAACTACCCCATCCTCATCCGCACCTCTAGCTCATGGTCGCAAGAACTTTGCAGGATGTTCATTAGATCCTAATTTGAGAGTTAGACCTTTTTCATAGTCCTTTTTTATAAGTTGAAAGTGATTGGACACCAGCCAGCCATGGCGTGGGTAATTTCAAGTGGGAAGGGGGTAAACATTGGCCAC
Source organism: Artemia franciscana (assembly GCF_032884065.1). Taxonomy (NCBI): domain Eukaryota; kingdom Metazoa; phylum Arthropoda; class Branchiopoda; order Anostraca; family Artemiidae; genus Artemia; species Artemia franciscana. The sequence goes on from NC_088863.1 coordinate 13,147,913, forward strand.
CGTCTGAAATGTAACATTATACCGATAAAAATGAAGGAATTGCAATTTCTGCAATATCTGATAAAATATGTTTTTAAAGATTATGCAAAGCTACAAAATAGCCTCGTATAGCTTGGAAGTGCCCCTTCATGCGTCTTTTTTACCCTCCCTGTTTAACCCCCAAAAAACGCGATGAAAGCTATTTTATTTGGACACTTTTTAGTATCCGATCGAAGACATATGTCGAAAATTTAGAAAAAGTCTGGCTTTGAGTAAAATAGATATTTTATAATCCTGAGCTTTACTATTGAAAAGATACTGATGTGAAAAAACATATTTTTACTTAGCTGTTGTTTAGCTTAGAATAGGAAAATTAAGGTTATTATGGGATTTTGCAAAATTTCAATTTATATTCCTAGTGCATTGATTGATTTAAAAGTAGAAAATATATATTTTTTTTCGGGTAATAGTGATTTTAGTGTCTCCCTAAAAAATATAACGAAGAAATAAATATGTTGTGCCTAAATATCTTTGTTAATAAAAAAAATAAATACAGACTATTTACTAATTCTTGATTGTATATATGGAGAAACTATTCAGAAAAAATTGTAGTAATTGTAATATAGTAATTGTAATTGTAGTAATTGTAATGTAGTAATAATATAGTTTTTTCAACTTCAGTTTCTTATGCTTTAAATAAAGTATTTATGTACAGATAAAGTTTTTTTGTTTCTATACTGCAACAGCTTCTATAGCATTTATTTCTTAACTTCAGTTTTTTTCTTGCAGCTTAATTTTTTTGTGACTTCATTTTTTTTTTTAAATCAATATTTTTGCAACTTCGAATTTCTATTTTTGCAATATCGAGTTTCTCAGTGTGTTTATTACATCTAAAACAATGACTGCAGTACTTTCTAATATATATACTTAGTACATAGAAATATGTACTTTCTAATATTTCTAATTGGTAAAGAAAAATACTGCTTGCAGCTACTCAAGTTTTGGGAGAGAGCTTCTAAATTAAAAAGGTTTCTACGCTAACACTGATTTTTCCAATAGATCTTTTTATCTGGGGGATTGGGTAACAAAAAAATTCCTGACTTTTAAAGCGTTAATTTATGACCATAAGTAATTCATTTTGGTTATTAATTAAATTAATAACTAAATTAAATAAAAAAATAACTAAATTAATTAATAACTAAATTAAATAACTTAAATAATTTAATTATTTAAATTAATTAAATTATTAATTAAGTCATTGCCTTATTGCACCGTAAGATAATGTTTGCCGGTAACATTTCTCAAGATTTTAAATACTTATTTTCTTAGCATACCTTTTGATTTCAGGTATTCAAAATTCGTCTGACTATAAACGGAAGTTAGTAACTAATTAATAGAACAGTCTTATTGCGTTGTAAGGTAATTTTATTGTTAATGGATTTCGAGACGGGGCCGCATCCAGGATTTTTTTCAGGGGCGGGGGGAGTTTACAATTTTTTTGGTGGAGGTACAAAAATGAAAAACGCAATAGAAATTTGTTTGAATTCATTTTTTTACGTGAGTAGTGGAGGTCTAATCTATTCCACGGAGGTATTACCCCTTAAAGTCCCGATCCCTACACCTTTTTTTTAAGTTTCTTCAAGACGCCGCTGTCTGCTGATAGTTTTTCCATTGATTTTAAAAACCTACGAGAGCCACGAAAAAACCTACAGGGTCCCCGACCAAGATGCAAACGTAAGCGTTACATCATAGTTTTTTCTTTGGTTGTCAACTGCTTAAAAAACCTAAGCGTGTTGGGAAACCCTTAAGGGACTTCCACTAGTGACATAATCCAAATTGATCATAGTACAATGTTTAAATAGGTTTTTTCTGGTTTACACATAGGCCCTTCGTTTTCATGTTAATACCACAAAAGGGAATTTCCCATTATGCTTTGATTTTCCAAGAACAAATGCTAATCGTTATATGCTCTTGTATAGATTTTTATTATACAAGAGTTTGTTTACTTGCATAGCAGGACCAGTTACCCTTGGTAGAAGGCGTTATATGCTCTTGTATAGATTTTTATTATACAATAGTTTGTTTACTTGCATAGCAGGACCAGTTACCCTTGGTAGAAGGTACCCATTCCCTTTTGATCTCGTTGAGTGTAAAACCCGGTGCCAGAGGGGAAACTTTATCAGTCTTACATTTGACATGGCTAGTACACAACAACTTTTTTTAAAAAGATTGGACGTCTGCTAATATGCAGGTAAACATCTAAGCACATTAAAGGAGTGGTCTCCATCCCCTCACCCAAAAATGTGGGCTATATGATTCTGTATATGGACTTAACAACTAAAACACCATTCCCCCACCTTTGCACGGCAGTCTCGGAGATAAATTAATCCCAATTTCTTGCATCAAATATACTTTACCATCCAAAATACAAGTCCTCTTTAAAGCGCTTTGAAGCTTATTCCAACGGCTGTATATAACGTAAACAGATATTTAACAATAATCCCCATTAGGTAAAGGGTACGCTCAAGCAAAGATCTAGTGTCGCGCTGATGATTCATTCTTGATAGCCAGTAAATTTAAATGGTCTTGTATTACCAGCGATTCATAATATAAAAATGTTTTTCTGATCAGATCGGTGAGTTTTTTTTATACCATAAAACTTTGATTCGCGAGAAGGGGTGCCTATTTTTATATACAAATATCACAGGTTCCATTTGAACTGTCCAACATCTATTCGGTAAAGGGAGGGGGCAAACATAAGCTATTAACGCTAGTTAATTGCCAAAAAGGGTTACTTTTATAACACCTGCATTGTATGGTGAATTGTCTGCCTAAGCAAATTGAATCCATGCATCAGTTGTTATGTAAAAGTGGCTTATATTTGTGCCTTAAATGAAGGAGGGGTAATATTTGTCCCTATAGTAAATAAGAATAGGTAAACAAGCGTGTTTTTGAGCATAATAAGGAATTGTTGTGTATGGCCCAACTCCCGTAATAAGGCCAGATATAACCCTAAGCTATTGAATAAAAGTTTGCTCTGATGGTTTGCTTAAAAGATGGGTCTGCAGACTGAAGCATGTACTGGGAAGGTATTTTGAAACACCTACCAGGTTACGTCTATTTTATCATCGTTCGAAAAATAATTGTGAGACTTGCGTCCAAACTCCGTATTCTCAATTGATTACCCCGTTGTAGCTTGGATTTCGGATTCTCGGCCTGCAATTGATGCACTTTTGGTATCATTAAAATTCTTTGGCATTGGAATGATGGCAAATTTTTTAACAATAGTTGAAACCTTTTCTATATCTTTCTTTGAAAAACTTATTTTTCATAATTTCCTCGTTAAATCTCACGGAATCAGGAAAACAATCTTTATTAAAATTCTTCTAAGCTTAAATGTTGCAGAGGGATGGTTTTCTAGCATTGATATAGAAGGGGTGAACAAATGTATTAAAGTCAAGGAGAAGTTATGATTATGAGGCTCAAGTTATTTGGAAGAGTAAAATTTGATATCTATTTCAGGAAAATTCTCAGCAAGACCATGCTCTGGCAAAGAAGCCGAGGATTATGCAAAGCGGAGAGAATGCACCTGCCATGCAAGGGGAATTTGCGGCCCCTTTAAGACCTGTGCTTCCCAACCAAGGCGAGGATTCGTGTCCCCAGCTTTATGGCAATGAAGTTGCCAGCCCTTTGAAACCTGAATCCCTCAATTACGGTGATAATGAGGTTACCAGGCAAGATGGAGTTGCCAGCCCTAGCTTAAGTGTAAATTATTGACAATTCTTTGGTATAATGCGAAAAAGGTATATTTATTTGCACTAAAAACTTCAAGTTTTTCAGCACGATCAATCAATTCCTTTAGATGTCGACAAAGGTAGAAATAACTGGGGGCTGTTGGGGGCATGTTTGATGTCAGTGGAAGGGGTCTGGCATTGCCCATCCTCACCCCTGCTAAAGTAAAATATCCTTTTTGGCTTAATAAGGAAAAATAACTAGGATGTTGCTGGTTCTAAAAACAGTACTTTCTTTCAGAGATTAAGTCTACATTTTAAAATTATGATGTTTTTTGGATTCATCTAGAGATATTTTTGCCGATCGTTCCTGATTTCTAAGGATAACTTTCGCCCCTTGTTATTATACAGAAATCCTATCTATATGAACAGAATTTTAGAAACATTTTACTCTTGAAAGGGGGCCTTGTCCTTTAGCCCGACGAGTTTGTGGACTCTGATCCTCAGATTAATAATATATTATATTTCAGCCTATTGTATATTCTTTTTTCTGGGTAATAATATACATCCTTTAAGGATTTTATCATAAACATTTCAAGGGAATTATAAATTTTTGATCTTTTTCTAGATTCCCAGCAACGATTTCGATTTATTGATTAACAATTTACTGACCAATTCTTATGATATAGGAGCGAGCAAGACCCTGCCATTGAAGATTATTACAACCATCCCATCCGTAAGTGTACTTTTTAAGACTCATAATTTCTAGGGAGGAACTTCGTAACAACTGAAGCGTAAAGAGGGGGCAGGCTTACCTCATTTGAGGGATAATTTCTAGTCCTTAAACCTTTAGTTGGCAGTATGGGCTTTCTAGGTCCAAACGGCTACTTTGGCCCCATGTATGGAATGATTTCAGGGTCTTAAACCTTTAGGTCGTAGTATGGGGTTTCCAATCCGGAAGGGGTACTTTGTCCCAAATTTACAGACTCATAATATATTCTTTTACATTCTGATCCAAATTCTTTTTCAGGATGAAATCAGAAGTGTTTCAAAGGGGTAATAAGTTGCTATTATTTCTTAGGTTCAACTTCAACATTACCACCTGTACCAAGGAACTATATGGACAACATGGAGACGCCGCCAACACAATTTCGTGAAATTCTGTACAGGTCCCGTGGAAAGTGAACGTGAGGGCGATTTTAGTCTTGGAATGAATCTAATTATAATTTCTTCTCCTAATTTTGGTTTAGACGCTTTTGCGAGGGATCTCGGCTTCGATGCGCAATTTTTGGACCGTGTATTTAAACACCTGCCATCTAGCGAGGTCAAGAGGGTACTAGAAGATCAGGCACTCAGCCAGAAGATCAGATCACAGTGACAGTGATGAGGTGCAGAAAGAAAAAAGGGTTCAGGTTCACCCTAGCATCGCCTCATTTTTATTTAACTGATTCCACCTTGCGTAATGTTAATGTCATTAGAGCTGAGTCCGGAGACCCCTTCAACACCCTTAAAGTGGTAGTATCCATACGGACCTAATTGACATAGTCCTCTCCTATATGGGCAAGATTCGGGCCCTTTTGAAAAACAAATTCGGGAGGGGGTGGATTGGACAAGAAAAATTTTTTTATGAAAATTCTAGAGAATTGTATCAATATTACCTACAAACGGAAATACAGACGCTTCATCCGGACTTGCAATATGTTGTTGGTGTGTTTTCAGAGTGGTTGAAAAGTATTTTTAATAAAATAGAAAATAGCAATGATAGGGGACTGAGTCAATCGTTTTATATATTGAAGGCTTAGTTTGAAATGTTATGAAGTTTGAAAACGAATTTGTTTTAAGATATTGGAAGGGAAAGAAGAATTTCATAAGATAAATGTAAATTTAGGGGGTTGAACAGGTGTAAGACATACGATAGGGGTTTTGAATGCTTCAAGTACGCAGTACTTCTAGCAGAATATAAACGTTTAAAAAATGACGCCACTAAGACACTTTTGGGTTTTTTGACAGTTAATAGGGGAGGGAGGAAGCAAAGATAACTATTTAAACAGGCAATATTCTGTAACGTTTAAGGGGATAGATACTTTTGAAAGGGCTAAAATTTAAAGATAGGTGCTTTAGTTTTACAATATGACACATTTGAAGTGGGGTAACTTAAAGATAAAAAGGGGGTAATATATTCAGTGAGGGCTCCGTCAATTAAGTCGGTGGAACACGGCTTCTCTACGAGTCTGCCAAAAACCCCGATTCAATTGTACGTTTCCTTGCAACAAACATTAGTCAGGTTCTATGTGAGAGTAAAAAAATTCAGGGCGAATACTTTTATTGTCCGATGCGTCTATCTAAACAGAACCTGAGGCACTGTAAGCTTCGTGGTTAACTCCATTGAGAAGGTTTCGGATGATAATGCCATCTTGCGTTTCAAAATTTGCTCTTGCACAGCGACAAGGTATTGTCAAACATAGAAGCTAAACACATGGACGTGTACGATTCTTTGAATTTCAATCGTGTTAAAGAACATGAAGCCATTGCAGTCTTTTATGGCCACGCGCAAAGAGATGCTAGTAATACCATGCAAATCGGTAGAGGTATTTGAGACACTTGTCGGGGAAGATTGTGTAGGTGTAGCTATGGTTGCAAACAGCCAATAAGTCAATTTGACGGCTATTTAACGTAGTCTATCCAAAAACTCTATCAACAGTGGACAATTAAAAATAAGTAAATGTATTGGGTTTTTAAGTAGAAATCTGTTAACGAAAGTGAGGAAACGGCAGTCCGTGACCATGATCATTTAAGAAATCCTATATAATCGGGGGGAAGTAACTATCGTGGACTGGAAGTTGCTCCTCTTAGAATTCAAATGGAAAATGGTTGAATGTGGCAATAAGTACTCGAAGTAAAAGCAGTTTTTTAGATTATGTTAAAATAATCTATTATTTTAACAGTTAATCTATTATTATACAGTTAAACAGATTATTAAATCAATTAATGCAATTAAAAATTCCAGTTCAAAAAAATGATGTTTAATAGTTTCAGCTCCTTAAACAGCACTTTCTAAATGATGAAATGTATGATCTATTAACGAGTAGTGGTACCTACCCATATGAGCAATATAACTCCACCTCGAAGCTACGTAAGTAACAATTACCACCCATCGACACGTTTTATAACTTAGCTCACGAGTGTCAGTACACCACTGCCGGCTGTAAATTTGCTAATAAAGTTTGAACCGGGGTAAGGTGTAAAAAAGAGGAGTATTATTGTAAAATGTTCCTGGCAAGTGATGCATTGAGGTTGTTAGATATTGTTTGTAAAAATACCAATAAAATCTATAAAGAATTTGCGTTGTATTTAGGTTATCATTTGTTTAATCCCTCACCTGGTGACGAATTTAATTCTTAAAATCAGTAAAGAAAAAATAGGTGTGATCACCGACGAGGATCAACACTTATTTGTAGAGAGATCAATGCGGAGAGGTTATTTTTTCAGTGAGATTGTGTCCTGGAGACCGATACGACTGGACAACGCTCAGGTGAACAGTCGAATGCAGTTTTCTAGATAAGAACTCCATTTAACCATTGGCAATATCTCACTATTATTTGTCGTGTGAGAATTACAATTGGCTGAACAATCCTTGTGATACAAGTTTCTCTGATATTGCCACTGTTGAGGAGAATAGACCACAAGGATGGTTTTTCGAAATTGATGGCAAAATACCAGAGGAACTTTATGACTCGGTATAGAATTTTGTTTTCCCGTGCATAGGCAGACCGGTGCCTTGGAAGTCCCTATAATTTTTCTTTGGTAGAGGATGGGGGTATGCACTGGAAACCTTCGTAAGAAAATCTTACTGCCGGCCTTCACCCAGAATGAAAATATTGTTGTACACCACGTTCTTCTGCGGTAGATTCTGGTCAGCGCTTTCAAGATCAAAAAGATTGACAGAGTCCTCCAGTTTGATCAGAAGCCATATATGCAGACCGTTATTGACGCCTTTATCAGTAAACGCTCTGAGGCAAAAACGAAGGGTGAAAAAGGAAATCTTTAAACTCATGTTAAATTCACTTTTTGGTAAGATTTGAGACAATATGCAGCATAAAAGTTCTTATATAGAATAAAAAAGCGTAGTTTTAAATACAATCTTGCCGCTCGTAGCACAACTTTACAAATTTCAAAGAATCTCATGTTGGAATTTTATTACAATGTGTTTAAGCTCCAAAGCCCAGGAAGAAACAAGTTCAAGTTCATAATGGGGAGAAAGAGCAAATTTTTTAAAAGTTAAAACAGAAACTTTTCAGACGATTTAGAAAATGGTTAGCTCATTAGACCTCGAATGGACTATACTAACTAGGATGAGCCCATTTACCTGGTGCTAGTGAAGAGCCAAGCCCCAAATAAGTTATTATTTTTGTTCTCCGAGATGGGGAGGGACTCGATGTCCCTTGGTGTGCTTGTAGGTCTAAAGACGTACTGTGTGAAAACGCATAGTGAGGAAATCAAAAAAGTCTCCAAGGACGTACCTACAGATTATGAAAGGAAAATTTCAACATGAGTGTTTATGGAAACTGTGTAGCAAATAATTTAGTTCCAAGAGTAAATATCATGGCCTTTTGTTCTTTAAAATTATAAAATTATGGAACAGTTCGTAGTAATAAACTGTAAGTAAGGAGCGACCAGGTTCAATAGTAACCGAAACTACAAAACTAAATTTTGATACCCATAGATACATCAAAAGAGTGGTATATTTATGCTGATTTTTAATATATAAGTTTTTTCAAGTTTAGGTCTACCCATCGAAGGTTACAAGCCTGAGAAAAATTGCCTTATTTTTGAAAAAAGGGTAAACGACCCCTTAAAAGTCACAGAATCTTAAAAAAATCACACCATCAGATTCAGCGGATCACAAAACCGTAGTGTAACGTTTTGAAGCTCCTATCTGCAAAAATCAGGAATTTTGTATATTAATTTGTATTTTTCTCGTTTTTTTCTCAGATGTGATTGTATTGACCCAGTTGTCCTAGAATGGCACAAAAGGGCTTATTCAAACGAAAATTAAAAGCTCTAGTGCAATTTTTTAAGTGACCAGAGAAACTGGAGGACAACTAGGGCCCCTCTTATGCCCATTTTTCCCAAAGTCATTGGATTAATATTTTGATATTGCAATTTTGTTCAACATAGTCGAAAAGTCTAATAACTATGTCTCTGAGGACGAATTAATCTCTAACAGTCCCCGGGAGAAAGGGCTGCAAGTTATGAGCTTTGTCCGTTGTTTATATATAGTATTGGTTATTAGGAAGTATATAGATGTTTTCAGGGGGATTTTTTTGGTGGGGGGTCGTGGCAAGAGGGTTACGTGGGAGCATATTTCCATGGAGGAATTTTTTATGGGGGTAGAGAATTTCCATTAAGAGGCGAAGGACCGATCCAGCTCAACAGTAACCAAAACTCTAAACACAGAATTTTGATACAAATAGATAGATCAAAAAAATTGCATTTTATGCCCATTTAAGTCTCATCAAGTTTAGTCTTACCAATCAAAAGTCATGAGCCTGACAATATTTGCTTGATTTTCAAACAAGGTGGAAATATCCTCTAAAAAACCTCCCTAAAAGGGGAAAACCCCATAAAACTCATAGAATCTAAAGGAAAATCACAACATCAGATTCACCGTATCAGAAAACATTAATGTAGAGATTTGAAGCTTCTATCTATAAAAATATGGAAATTTTTTCGCCTTAAGAAAGATCACGGACGTGATCAAATTTTTGAGATAGCTAATTCCGATCAAAATTTTTATATAGCCATTTAGCCAAAAAGTAAAATTTATATGTAAATTTCATTTTAATATTTCGTGTACGGTCAGCCAAATTAATTGACAAAGTTCAGATATTAAATAAAAAAAGTTTTTTAACTGATTCTCATTGGCGAAACTCTTTCTCACAACTTTATTTTTTAACAATAAAAAAATTTAGCGTAAGGAGCAAGGCGTTGAGGAGTGGACGACTTCTTACATATACGGAATAATTTCTGTTCGTTTTAAGTTTCAATGTTGCTCTTATCTTTTAGTTAATACAGTTAGAGTAAAAAAAAATGCCAACGGTGTGAGGACACTACCTGACAGCCATTACCTTACTTAAGATCGAGATGAATGTGTAGTATATAGAAAGTGTCTCGGTATGGGGAAAGTTCAATTGTTGGCGGGAGAGATGGGTCTGTTTTTTTATTCCAACAGTTTAGTACCACAGCAGTTTCTTCTCAGTCTCCATCCTAACATTCTCCAGCATAGCAGTGTGTTTTATATTTGTTTTTTTTGCGCAAGGCGGAATCGTTGTATTTTTTTGCGTACATGTGTTTGATATTGTACTATTATTTTTTCTTCTTGCCCCGTAGCCGGCCCTAGCTCAGCAAATCGGATGCCGTCTCTTTTGGCCACCGCAGCGGCCACCTCCACCGTCTGGGTACTATGTCCAAGTACTTTTTCATATTCAAGTGCTTATTTAAATATGTTTAACTGTTTATTCCATGTTGTTGACAAGTGTATCTGTATATATGTTGTGCCTTTATTATAACTAAAGAAAAATCTATTTTATTTTTGTCTTTTTAGGTATTTTATTCCACAGATTGAGGTTAGGTCAGGTTAATTCATTTTGCCAGCTAGAAGAGTAATATGTATGAATTTAAAATTCAATCCAGATAATTTCTTTGCGGACCATCAATGGCTGGTATAACAACACTTTTAACGAAAATGATTCAAAATTGTGATAAAATGTTTTTAAGAAATTCAAAAATACCTTCTAATACTATAACATATGGTAATAGTCTGATTATAAAATAAAGAGTATTGCATCAGATATATAATTCATACGGGGCCTTGACGTGTTTAGTGTTTTGAACCAAAGTAATGGTTGATTATTGATGATTTAGCTGAGTCCATTGAAGAATGTTTTCAGGAGATATTACCATTATACATGGTCTGATATCATCATGAAAAAATTTCCGTAACCGTTGTTTTCCACAGTTTCTTTCATCAGAGCGAATGTATGAGAACACCTCCTTTAATTTGTACTTATCATTTACTGGGCTGTTCGTGATTCAAGTTTCCTCATAACTTTAAACAAGTAAATATATCCTGGTGAACTGTAATTTTTACTCTCATTATACAACAAAGCTACAACTAAACTGTTTGGTTACAATCTCTTGCGTCTCAATCAAAATACACCCGAGGAGTTACATGTAGTCACTGACATTTTTTACAATGAAATTACTGTATACCTACCCGTGAACAGTAAGAAAGGTCATTAGTTGCCCTAATGATACTGATAAAACTACAAGAAAACACACATTTATTTGCTGTCCTAGGTAAAGCAAAACCGCGGCTAAGGATGGTTATACTCAAACACGGTATTGACAATGAATTCATTCATCTCCTATCTGAACTTTTTTTAATTTGACTGAAGGTAATGTTCAAATTCCAGAAGTAACTAAGCAAAAGACAAAGCAACATCGCTCATTGGTACGTGTCCCAGCTTGCAAAAAGAAAGGAAATGGTTTTAATAGAAAACGGCTTGTTCAAGTGGGGAGTATCTTTTTTTCACTGTTACTGATATTAATCGCCAGACTTGTCAACACCATTCTCTAGATGTGACTAAACCTTTCAAATTGACGCCAATAGAACTTATTCTCTTGCCAAAACAGCACTTCGAAGATAATCTTGATAAATCTATTAACAATGAAACAATTGTCGACAATGAAAAATTGATCTTGCTTCAAATGCTTCGAAGTGTCGATAGCCATAAACCCTACCTTGAAAGACCGCTCGAAGTATATATTATTCATCAGCATCAAAATTCCTTAAGTTCAACATCACTGCTAGTACTACCATCGCTAAAACAAGAAGAAGATGTATCTAAGGCTTTGTCAAGTGTTGTAGACCTAATACGACATTCTTATCGTCATCAATGTAAGAGACTCTTTACTTATCTCACTGAAAATAAACATGCACAAATTGATGACAAAAGGAATGAAGTTATAATAACGGCAAGACCTACAATCTAACTGATTCGGTATTAGATTTAATTACAAATCGTAAAAGAATTGAACCATTTGATAGTCATTTGTAAAGTTTTTAAAGTCATCACGCTTTCCGAAAAGTCTTATTGGGAATAAAAATATTTTAAATCGATTAAGGGAAAATGGAAAAATATCAACAGATGTTTTTTTAACTCGTTTTCTGAAAATTCTAGCACGAAAATTAATGATGAAGATTTAAAAAACAAAGGCATCTTAACATCAGCACATCACCTGTTAGCATGAAAAAGGGCAGTGGACACTTCACACAGCAATCATGTTGAAAATTGCTCAAGTATTGAAAGGTGTTCATGACAATATTGGTGAAAGGAGGGGGGTGTTTAAGTTCAACCACCACACTTCTTCGAGTCACTGGACTTGAAAAGAAGCTAGCAACAGAGTATTTACAGAGAAAACCCAGCTACATTCTTAATCAAAATCATAGAGTTTATGGTAGTCTTTACCGAGAAACTAAATTCTTTTTCCCATTGTAAATATTACAAGTAGATTTTTTACTCCTGAAGAGATTCAAACACGTCACAATAGTCCTTACAAGTATATTTTACTTGCAATCAGTGTACTTAGTCATTATGCATCTGCCGTTCCACTGGAATCAAAGAAAGGTGATGAAGTGGATAAACCTGAAACGTATTCTTGAACCAAATTGTGATTGAAAAATTCAAACGAATCAGGGAGGTGAATTTTTTAATTCATATTCAAAAAATATTTCATTGAAATATAATAGAATCCTCTATCATAGTCAAAGTTCAATAAAGCCGACATTGGCTGAACCTTGGGTAAAAACTATTAGACTTTTACTTTCAAGATATTGTGGCTTTGCTTCATACTAGGGTAAGTATTTTCCCATTGATCACATTGGAGCATAGAAAACCTCTAGTATGAGAGTCGTAGACATCTTCTAGACTAGAATTACAGTCTTTAATTTGCACAGCATATCCTCTATGTAATCTACATAGACTGCATAATCTATTCTTTTTATTATAGTCATCAATAATAGTACAATTCTCCCAGGAAGACCAGCTAATATATACGAACATAACGGACATGTGTAAAATATTTTTCAGTGTTGACTGACTCACTTCCAAAAAGAAACTAACTAAAGATAAATAAAATTAATGTTCTCTGCCGTCACTAGTCGCTTATTCCGATCACTTATTGGCTCACTAGAGAAAAGGGAAAAGTAACTGAAACTCTGGGTAATCTTCAAACAAATGTGCAATATCATTTTATTTTGTTTCGAATAGTTTCTCAATAAATTTACTAAAGCATTGGGACCAAGACACATAAGTCTCAGACAATATTCCAAAGCAATATCCTTACACTCTCACTGATTATTAAAGACTAAAAAAGTATGAAGATTCTTTCCATCTTCTCGTTACCATTCTACATTCCAGGTACCCAATTAAGCTGGTCACCTATTGAGACCTTAGAGTTAGGAGTGGTAACCAACAATAAATCTAAGGAATAAAAAAATTTAAAACACATTTATCCCTACCATAGTGATTAATGGCTCAATGAATGTATCAGTGTGTAAGGTATTATTCACACTATTAATGTTTGCATGGGGTTTGTTTTTCACCAATTTGTCGTTAATATCCTTGCTGATAGTGTTTACTAGTGGCCTTTTTTATTTTAACAGTGATTTCTTTTTCTATTACCACATTACTTTTGCATAAATTGCGGTTTCAGCACCAAGACAGGATATGTTGTATGATAATGTTGCTGGGGTACACCTAGCTTCTTTTTACCTTTAGCTGAATATTAATACTAGGAGGATGGTTATAAGATTTATCAAGTGGTAACGTGTTACCAGCAGCAGCAGCCTAAGCAAGAAGTTGGCTTCTTCATCTACTAAGAAACTTTTCTCTTCTCTTTCAACACCAACTTCTCTTCTCTTCACCAACTTCTTCTCTCCAACTTTCATGGCAATGCACTCATACATATCCAGTAGTGCTACCAGAATTCAAATATTTCTCTATTTCGGCATTCAAAGATAATACAACGCCCTCTCCACTTTAAAATACTGAAGCGGATTGTAAAATTTAACAAGTCACGCAAGGTTACATCACCCTCAATAAAATCAACAAGTCACGCAACTACTATTACGTAACAAACACCTGCATCTTCAAGAAACTTTGAGAAAAAATGTCGGATGGGGATTCAACGGGGATGGCCCCGGTCTGAATATTGCCTCCTCATCTACTTACAATTCGGACAAATATTTCAGATGGGTTTAAGAACTCTAACCATACCCCTGGATACGGCCTACTAGATTTTAAATATCGGATTTTAGTAATACACAACCCTTCTGATTCGAGAAAATAAATAATTTAAAAATATTGTACGGCAAATCATCTACTGAAATATACTTCAGTCTTGCTAAATAATTTCATTATGTTTATTAGTAACTACTTTGGTGGCAATAACTACTGATTCTCCTACTATATTGACCAAAAGTCGTTAACTTATTAATAGATCAGTCGCATAACGCGACCTTTACTAAGTTCCAGTCACCTCTACAACTGGGACAAGATAATATTATTGGTGACGAATTTCGAGAATTTCGAGATACCAAGAAACCTAACCTAAGATAACCTCTAGCCTTGGACGAAAAGGAAAAAGAAAAAATCGGAGACAGATTAGTCTTACCCATGCAAAAAAGTGATTTTCCTTGTTGTTCAAGGTGGGGGACTGTAGTTTCCCTGTATAAGGTTTCCAACCATGTTGTTTCTGACGGTGCACTTTTCATCTTTAGCTGACGCCATTTTAGGGTTTCAGGCTTTTTTGAATATCACTATTCCTGAATCAGTTTCAGATGGGAATTTCTTCTTTCACTAGACAGTTCTTCTTCAGAACACCTTTTTTAACTTTTGGTTACTATGGTTTTTGGTTCACTCATTACAAGTTTGCAGCTATTGCTGCCACTATGATCAAGCAAAAATACCTTTTTATTTGGCCACAAGTCAAACCACACCTAATCAAGTTCATTGCCTTGACACTTCAGGATTCTATGATTAGAAATTGATGTGAACAGTCTAAAATATAAAAAAAAACTCTTTTCCTCACTTCAAGACAGGGGTGGGGTCTCAAGTTGAGTGGTTCAGAACATGGTAAACCGAATTTTAATTTTAGAATTTGAATTCCTGGTATTTTGACCGTCTATGGGCAAAAAATATTTTTGGGTACAAAGTTGCAGAAAATTCCACTTTGCTGTGGCACAATTTCTTTTGTTGCTTAAATATGACATCATGACGTCATCATTTTCCTAATACAAATAAAACAAATGATATCATTTCATTACGCATGTAGGATTACAAAAAACTTCACTTTACTGAAGACCCAAAAGCCAAGCAAAAAAAAAGAATATTGATTTAGGAGTCAAAAGTGTGTGCGTAGCGTCATAACTACTGCTGCCACCGCGATCTGTTACCAAAGTTCTACAGCTGTACACATTTGCATACTACACAGCAATTTTTAGTCATTTACGCAAAAAATTGACTAACAATACTAAAAGAGTGCTAAAATAGCACTTCCGTGCTATTTTAGAAACCCTGAGCACGTGCTATAGTGCTACACATAATAAAACAGTGCTTTAATAGTACTGAAATGTGCACCTGTCTTTAACTAATCAATAGAGAAATAATTTCATATACGAGGGATTGACCACCACCAAGTTTTTTACGGTGCTGTGTAATTCGTCGTAATTGGGTGCAATGTGGTTGAACTGGTATAAGCTAATTAATAATGGAATGAACTAGCGAAATTTAGTTCACTATAGGAAAGGCGGTGAAGAAATACTTTAAACTAGCCATGAAATATTAAAGTCAGAAGCAAATGTAGAAAGAAGCAAATGTGTCACTAAGAACTAGATTTAAACAGTTGAAGCAACGAAAACAAAAGAAAAAGAGAAAAAGCGAAGAGCTTATGGCAGCGAGAGTCCCTCGGCAGGTCATCAAAAAGAATGTTACGGCATAAACTCTCATCCACTAACAACAATGGATTTGTGAAAAGTCTCAAGAAATATTTAAATTTGCACCAGAATGCCGTTAACCCATTAGTAGAGCAATTTAATCGGCAGAAAATCTGCCGACAGAACTGCCCTGCTTACATTTTAATCCCCTTGTGCTAGTAATAGACAAGGAGGCACAGAAACTTCAGAAATTGAATACACCAGGTAATGCTGTAGGTAAAGTATGCCAAGTGTGGAAGAACTGTGCCCAGTATTGTGGAAATATAACACGCGTGGTATATCTGTGCCACAAGTAGTGGAAGTGTGTGACAGATATTTCGATATTTACACCAGGCGACGGAAAGCGTGTTCTGTTTGATAGATGCTGATCAATCAAACATTAAAAGACGGATTGTATACACTTTCACCCTTTTCATAAAAGTTATTATGGTTTTGAGGTCCCTTGTTTTTGGACATGTGCCCTGTAAGTTTCCGGCCGGCTAGACATGATTATATCCGTTTAAGCCTTTTGGAAAATTGTTTTGAAGTATCATTGGTAAACAACAATTGTGCATTGCGGTCCCGTTGGTCAAGAATACATGAGCTGTAAGTTTCAAGCCGATCAAATCTATGATTACTCAAACTCTTAAAAGTGGCACTAGGAATTTTGATTACCAATCCAATGAGTCCCCTCCGAAGTATATATGACCACTATCGAAAATATCGTAATCGAAATAACGAACATATCGCAACCGAAAATATTTCTGGAACAACTTTTGTCTGGATAGGGAAGTCCAGGTTGCGTTGAAATCCCATTAAACCAGGATATATATTCTGTTAGATAAAAGCTAGTAGAACTTTAAAGACGTATTAGCCGCATTTACGTCCTTTTTACAAAATCATTTTGGCTTTGAGGTCTTATCGCCCTGTAAGTTTCCAACTGATTAGACATGATTTGCTCATTTTAGCCTTTTGACAAATGTTTTAAAATCTTATTGGACCAGGATACATTCTCTGTAAGTTTCAAACCGATCGCAAATCATGCCCCGTAAGTTCCAAGCCGATCCAAAAAAAAGTATCATCATCGAAAATATTCCCAGAACACATTTTCATCTGGGTAGGGGAGCTTAGGGTGGGTTTCACGATGGTCAAAATTTTTTAGTCATTTAACACCTTTTGGTCGAGACTGATTAAACATATTTCAAGGTCGGTAGTTCCTTTTGGTATGGGAAGATCGAAAGGTTTCAGACTTCTATAGCTCATTTTTGTCTAATGTGTTAGTTTCTTGCCCTGTAAGTTTCAAGGCAAAGGGAAAACAAGATTTGGTTCCTGTATTTTCGCCTTTCATATCATATTAATTCCTAAAATCAAGTTCCATAGCCAAGCCCTTGGACGACTGAAAACAAATTATTGTGTACCCTATTCATCTTGGTCGCCATTTCAGCTGGGAAATCAAGGAGGGTGTCCACACTCCAAGATAAAAATCATTGCATGATTCTGGTTTAAACAAGGCAACATTCAAACCTTATCCCGCTAAAGCCTATCTATGAAACATCGGCAATTTATATAATTAAAAGTCTTTGCTTTATAGGCTGCCTGGATCATGTGAGGTCATTGAGGCATATCAATTAGACCTTTGGACTATTTAGTAAAAATAATGCCTCAAATTTTCACCCAATACCATCCGTGGCATTCGGGGATGCCTAAGGGCATAGGAGATTGGAGGTTTAGGGTCACTGGCCCAATTTGACACCTTCAATCATACATAGCCTTGCAATATTCTGATTTTAACAATGTGCGATAAGCCCACCCATTCTGCTAGAATGTTTTAGGACTACTTCTAGGAGCAACAGATTCATAATTTCAGTCTCTTATTCTTCGTGGCTCACCCCTTTCTCTTGGAGGTGAATTTTATGGATCTTTGATCATTCTGGTTGTAAAATCTAGATCAAAGTTTAATGCAATACTGTTGGGGGGTTACAGGTGTGCTTGGACTCGGAAAAGCCTTGTTCTAACCATTATCCTCTGAAAAAATGCAAATTAGTGCCCTCCCCTTCCTTCTTGAACTGTATTTTGGGCGTCTCTGGTAATGAATTTATCAACATTAATTCTTTGGCTAAAAAGTACTATCCCCCTTTTATCTTTACTTTCTTTAAAATTTATCTTTAGAAATATAATTATCTTAATTAACCATATTATACTGACATTACTTGCCTAGAAACAAGAGTACTGAAAATAAATGAATTTTTTTCAATATCTAGATCAATTGAATTTCTGAATACATTTCATTAAATTCCTAGTTGTTATACTCGCAGAGATGGAGCG
Source organism: Artemia franciscana (assembly GCF_032884065.1). Taxonomy (NCBI): domain Eukaryota; kingdom Metazoa; phylum Arthropoda; class Branchiopoda; order Anostraca; family Artemiidae; genus Artemia; species Artemia franciscana. The sequence goes on from NC_088863.1 coordinate 13,165,985, forward strand.
GGTTAAAAGGGGAAGTTCTCCCTAAGGAATGTGCAAGGAATCATGTCTCACAAGAAAATCTCACACTAAAAACAACTGTAGTGCTATTCCCTTTCCCTATTACTTTCTGTAAAGGTTTTAAAGCCTAGTGACGAGAGACCTCCAACAGGGAGTAGGTACAGGATTTGAACCCCTATTAAGGAAAATCCAAGGACACTCCCCCCCCCGCAAAAAAGAGGAAAAAGATAATAGCATAAGTTGTGAATTTTACTTTTCAGAAAATATTGGCATCACTGGGACGGGCATGGGGCACTTGCCCTCTTACATCCCCTTATATTTTGAAAAAAACCTTTTGGGAATATTTTCATTGAAAAGTGCCCTTTGTTTGGTGTCTTCATTGAAAATTTAAAACAACGACAAATTTGTCCCCCTCCCTAGATTTGAGAACTACGTTTTACCCCCTCCTATATTTTTGTAAATCGAGACCACTGTAAGAAAATAGGTTGACAAAATGCATCAAAAAGTTAAAAATATTGACATTTCTACAATGAAAATTGACTTTCTGTCCCCCTCCTGAAATAGCTTCGGGCATATGCACATATGCTGGTAAAATTTTCCGCTTTCAGGTCACAGTCTAGATTCATCTTCGTTGGAGGCCATATCATTCCATAAGGAGAGCTGACAGGGAGAATGGTCATTTTTTAAGGGACTAAATTAATATTTACGTACAAGATTTCAGTCTGATAGAACCCCCTCCACTGATGACGCACCTGCCCTCGTTCCTCCTCTCTTTATATGGCTTTTTAATGGAAGACACATAATTTATTCATATCTTTGTTGTTGTTTCTAATTGAAAAATTGTGTTGATAAGACATGTAAAGATGCGATTTTGGCACAAGTTCCAAATCTTCCCAGAGTTCCCAATTCGAATTTTCCAGTCGTTGGCGGGAACTCACCTTGAACACGACCTTGAAGAAAGAAACAGTCCGAGGAAGTTAGTCATGTAAGCCATCTATATAAATTGGTAGTTTATTTTTTCAACGAGGATATTAATATTTTGAATGACCTCCAATGAACCGGCAAACCACATGAATTAAAAGCCAAAGGTGTACACTAGTTTTTGGATAGACTGCAATACACCTATGACGAATCGTGCTTAATTCAAATCAGTCCTTGGCATCTTGTTGATGTAACCCGCTGTCTTACCTGGCCTTCTCCTATTTGCAACTTTATAAATTTTTGTGCAATAAGATAAAACTGTGCCATAAGATACCGTATTCTTTGGGATTTCTCTGATAAACACGTAAGAATATCTAATTTCGTATGATTCTAGCGTAAATATTAGTTAGGCAAGTAATTTTTAAATTAGGTTGAATTGACTTTTGTTGACTATTTTAGGATAAATATATCAATTGCTGATTAGAAAGGGGTTGGAAAATATGGTAATTATTGATCAAGGTTCCTTCTCTGAAGTAAACATTGCAATAACAAAAGATTAGCAACATTATATTCTAGGTTCAAAACTCTTTTCAATATGTTTTCTACCGTGACAGTTATGCCCCACTCCCTTCAATGGAGCCAGTAAGGACGGATCTAGGATTTTGGTTTGGGGGGGAGGGGTATTTTATCAGAGGATTTACAAAAAAATTAAAAACGCATCAACAGCTTTTTTATATGCATTTTTGCTATATTTTTATGAATTGGACAAACATTTTGGGGAAAGGGAGAGGTTAAGCCCCGTACCGCCTCCCTGGATATAGTCTTGGGGTCCAGGTACGACCGTGGGATTATACACAACTTGAAAAACCATGATTGAGCCTTGGAGATATGATTCGTAGAAAATTTATGTATATCATAACTGGTAGACGGTGCTTAGCCCCCCCCCCCCAGATAAAACCGAATAATACCCCCTTTAGAAGCCCACCCCGGCGGAAAATATCCCCCGGTAAATATATCTTCCCGGAAAACACACCCACGTGGATAATAAGGCTTTTCAAATTTAAGAATTTTATGTGAGTTTTTTTTTCCATAGGAGGAAGGAATTTCGGTACTTGTGTATTATGTGCCACACAGTCAAGTTTACACTATGTAAAACTCGAGAACAAACTGGTTTCTTCGTTAGTTTGTTTTAGCTTAGCGCGAGACAAGACAAAGACAAGTGACAAAATAGACGGGAAATATATAACTTGGGCTATATATTTGCGCATAAGGAGGGGGCAGGGGTAAGGTTTTTGGACATTTGAAGGCAGAAAATAATTATTACTTCGTATTATGTAAAATAATTGTACCTAACACTTTTGCATGCAAAGCCACTTTACTTTGCCCCCCCCCCCTAATGTGTGAATATATAGCCCAAATTTGTTTCTAAAGTAAAGAATATACTAACGAAGAAACCGGTTTTCCCGGTGCTATTTAAAAACGATCAAAAATTAAATTTAAAAAAAAACAGTTTTTTCAACTGAAAGTAAGGAGCAACATCAAAATTTTAAATGAACAGAAATTATTACGTATTTTACAAATTACACAAATATTTTATTTTAAAAATAGTAACAAATTATATATTTCCCATATATTCTGTCGCTTGTCTTTGTCTTGTCACGCACTAAGCTGAAAGAAATTAACGAAGAAACCGGTTTGTTATTGATTTTTACATAGCGTAAGCTTCAGTGAATGCCGCATAATACACAAGTACCAAAATTCCTTCCCTACAGAAATTTCAAAAACAAAACCCAAATAAAATTCTAATATATGGAAAGCCGTATTTTCCACGGGGGAGGTATTTTCCGGGGGTATTTACCAGGAGTATTTTCCCCGAGGGGAGGGATATTTTCTAGAGGGTATTGCCCGAAGGGTGTTTTCGGTGGGGAGTGGGGGTATTTTCCCAGGAGGATATTTTCCGGGGGTATTTTCCGAGGCTGGGTATTTTCCGCGGGGGAGTATCGAGGGTAATCACCGGGGGCGGGGGGCAGACGCCTAGACTTAAATCTCCAGTGGGGTTGAATTGTCTAGAGAACCTTTCCGCGATCAGGAAGATTTTTCCGTGGAGGTTGAGCCGGATTTCCTGTATTATTTAAAAAAAAAGACCAGAATTAAATAAAAACAAGTTTTTTCAACTGAAAAGAAGGAGCAGCATTAAAATTTTAAATGAACAGAAATTATTGCGTATATGGGGGTTGTCCTCTCCATAATACCTCACTCTTTGCGCTAAGGTGTTTTTAATATTTTTTTTTAAAGGAGCTAATTATTCTAGTTAAACGGCCTTTGTTTTTCAGGATTCATTCTTATTGGCGGGTTTTGACGGAGGGACACCTCCCTCATATATGTAATATTTACTGTTCGTAATAAGCTTCTGTTAGTATTAAACTTTTTTCTGTTCCTATCTAAGCTTTAATGCTGCTCCTTGCTTTCAGCTGGAAAAAATTTGTTTTCTTTATTTAATCGTATAACAGACTTTAATGGTTCGTTACAGAGAAAAAAATTAGGACCACCGTTTCTAACGTCAAGATTGAGCCCGGGCTAGCTAAACCTAGGATTCAATCGTGTAGTTGAAGCAGACACTTGAAATTATTTTGTGTCAGGGGTCTAGCGTTTTGAGTTTCGGGTACAACTTTGAAAAAAAAAATTGCTAAAATGAGAAAAATACAGAACATAAAAGAAGATAGAAAAAAAAATATCCTGATTCTTACTCAAAATATTCTGGCTCAAAGATTCACCCCTTTTTTCAATTCAGTTTTTCATTTCAAACCATTTTATTGACAAAACTCAATTTTGCAACAATTTGCACTAAAGCAGAAAAATGCTTGAAAAACCGATCAATTGGACATTATTTATTTCAATTCATCCTATCAGCTCAAAAAAAAGACAGGGGATAACTACAATAATAGTAAAGGCGGGAAAAAGAGGAAAAAATAGAAAAAGGGAAAATACTAAAACGATATAAAAAATAAACACAACTCAAACAAAAACAAATCATTCGATTATTAAAAATTAAGGACTTTTTAAACCCTTCCCCAACAGTTTCCGCACTGAATGATTCGCGTTTTTTCAGCTTTCGAAGACCAGTTATCAAATTTATTGGAAGGAAAGAAGTAATTGATTCGTAAATAATGAATTATAGAATAAAAGACTTGTATCATAACCTTAAATTACCTTAAGTCGCAGCTTGGAGCTATATAAGGACTTTCCATCCTTGTAATGCTCCAGTGATGAAAAAAATTCCTTTGATGTAGATTATGGCTGTTAGATTAGACTCTTGTGGAGGACTCTGCAGCTTCCCAATTGTAAAGGAACTCCTGGCAGAGCCATTCCTTATCAAGGTGGGACTTGAACGTGACGGTTGAAATTGCAGAAACTGTTTCCTCAGACGACTGATTCCACAGATTGATGACTCTTTGGCTGAAGAAATGACTTCTATGTCTACTTGTGGAATGCTGCATGGGGAGCTTCAATGAATGTCCCCTAGTACCAGAATGCAAGGGCTGTGCAAAGAGACCGGGAAGGATGTTTTTACAAAGGATTTTCTTGGTTAAAATCACGTCACCTCTTTTCTTTCGGTATGTCAGTGTCGGCAGCTTCAAACGACATAGTCTTTCTTCGTATGGAAATTTATTCACACTGTTAACCATCTTAGTGGCACGACGCTGGACATCCTCAAGCAACTTCTTCTCTTTTTTGAAAAAAGGGGCTGCCAATGACATTCCGGACCTCCAGACGTGGTCGTACAAGCGCCTTATATAACTTCATAAAAACTCTTGGGTTTCGGCTGGACGTGGTTCTTTTTATAATACCAAGGGATTTATTTGCAGAAGATGAAACAGACTTAGCATGGCTGCTAAACTTTAATTGGTGATCAACAATAACCCCAAGATCTTTTTCATCGGAAACAGCAGAAAGGAAGCGGTCTTGAAGGAAATTTTTATGATGCTTGTTGTGTTTGCGCAAATGGATGGTATGGCAGTTTTCAACATTAAAAGTAAGGAGCCACTTGTTAGCTCTTCTTTCTAGACTGTCAAGATCTGTTTGAATTGATTGCTGGTCAGAGGAAGTAGCCGCTTTTCCAACTAGTTTTGAGTCATCAGCATAAAGGGTAACAAGATTTGAAAGAAGGATAGGTATATCGTTGACATAGAAGTTAAAAAGTGTTGGTCCAAGAATAGTACCCTGGGGTACTCCACTTAATACAGTTGTGGGAGAAGAGAAATGAAGAGTTCCTTGTGAATCGAAAACTCTGACACTCTGTGATCTGTCAGAGAGGAAGCCCATAATCCACTGTACAACACCTTCATTGACACCTGCAGCCTTCAGTTTGATTATGAGGAATTCATGACAAACCTTATCGAATGCTTTGGACAGATCAAGACGAATTATGTCGACAGGAAGACTCTTATCAAGCAGTATAGTCACCAATTCATATGTTTGGACGAGGTTAGTGTCAACAGATCTACCAGATCTGAATCCATGTTGTGATGTGGAGAGTATGTTATTAACTTCAAGATGTTCAATTAGAGCTTTCTTAACAAATCTCTCAAGCACCTTAACAACTGCAGAAGTGATGCCTATAGGACGGTAATTTTCTGCAGAGTCTCTTCGTCCCATTTTTATGGTTACGGGTTATATAAGATGTTTTCCAATCATGCGGCAGTTCCTCATTTTGCAGAGATAACCGGAGAAGCATGCACAGGGGGTAACTGAGAGCTTTTCGACACTCTTTAAGAAGACGTCGATGAACATCGTCTGGTCCCTTTGACTTATTTACATCAAGCTTCCCAAGACTATTGAAAACCATTACTTCACTTACTGACAGATCAGGCATGGGAAAAAGCACTTCAAACGATGGAGGATCTGGTGAGGCTGTACCTTTGTTTTGGGTAAAGGCAGAAGCGATCATATCTCATAAAGACCAAAAAGTCTGTGAAGCTTAATATACAGGAAATTTAATGTAAAGGTTAATCTAAAGATAGTGTAGTGGATCAAACAGTTTGGGGTAACGAACTGTAAGTAAGGAGCAACCCGGCTCAATATTAGGCGATTACCTATGAAACAGAGTCTTCATAACAATAGATGCATCAGAAGAATTGAGTTTTGATACTTATTCAAAATATATGGACTTCATGAAGTTTAATGTTACCCATCAAAAATTACGAACCTGAGAAAAATTGGCCTTATTTTTTAAAAAGTGAGAAATGCCCCTTAACATCAAGTGGTCTCAATGAAAATCCACCATCCGATTCAGCATATCAAAGAACCTTACTGCAGAGGTTTCAAGCTTCTATAAACAAAAATGTAGAATTTTAATTTTTTGCCAGGAGCAATATCAAGGATACGTTTTTATTTGTTTGTTTTCTTTTTCCCCTGGGGTCATTGCATTGAGCCAATGATCCTAGAAGATCTGGATAGGTATCATTCGATCTTAGATCAAAAGTTTTAATGCCCTTTTTAAGTAACCAAAAATATTGGAGGACAGCAATTCGCCCTCCCACCTCTCTTTTTTCCCAAAATTGTCCGATCAAAACTTTGAGATAACCATTTTGTTCAGTATAGTCGAAAGATCTAATAATTATGTCTTTGAGGATGACTTAACCCCCCCATTTCCTAAGGAGGAAGGGCTGCAAGTTATAAACTTTGCCCATCGTTTACATATAGTATTGACTATTGGGAAGCGTAAAGAGTCTTTTGAGGGGGGTTCTGATGGGATACTTATGTGGGAGGATCTTTCAATGGAGGATTTTTTGTGGGGGTAGGGAATTGTCCATGAAGGGGAAGCTGGATTTCCGACATTAATTAAAAAGTATAAGAAATTAAAAAAAAAACGACAAGAATTTTTAAACTGAAAGTAAGTAGCAATATTAAAACTTAAAAAAACCGAAATTATTACGTAGATGAGGGGGCTATTCCCTCCTCAGTACCTTACTCTTTACGCTAATTTTTTTTGAATTTTAAAAAAGCTTATTATTCTAATTAAACGGTCCTTGTTTGTCAGGAGTCATTCTTAAATAATTGAAACAAAAAATCATACTTTAGCGTAAAGAGAAAGGTATTGAGGAGGGGACAACCCCATCACATACTTAATAATTTCTTCGAGTTTTAAGTTTTAATATTGCTCTTTACTTTCAGTTGTAAAAACTTCTTTTTTCAGTCTAGGCAATAATGCTCCTAAGCTAATGAGTCAAATTCGGAAATTAAAAGTAGGAAGGACAAGAAATATTAGGGTTAATTTTATTACTTATCCTATGAATTTTAATTTTATTCATTTTTAATTTACTATTAATTTTAATATTTAATCATATTCAGAAATGAACAGTAGGAAAGAAAAAAAAATCAGGGTTAATTTATTTACTTATCCCACCATTTTTTCATGGTTATTAGACTTACCCAGATTATTAAAATAAATATTTAAAAATAAATATATATATCTCAAAATAAAGATAACATATCAAGTAACTCTCGATAGGATTGAGTTTTAGGATCAAGCTAGACATGATGTTTACAGTCATGTTTTTGCAAACTAACAATAAATTGTTTCTAGCCGTAATAGTGAATCTCTCCAGCGTAAGGTTGTGTTGTTGAAGAAAATGATCATTAGATCTTCAAATGGTTTTAGACACTAAGAAAAACTGAAGCACGAAAATAAAACGTACAAAATCCGTTTTCTTATTAAAGGACTTCTTTAATAAGAATCTTTATTTAAGGACTTCTATATTTTATAATTTTGAATATATTTTTGGCTTTTTATTAAGTTTTAAATGTCATTTTGAACCCCTTTGAATTAAATTTAGACAAATTGAATTTAATTTTCAAATTCCACGGCAAATATGCATTCACAAACAATAATATTAGTTTCAAACATTTTAGTTTCAGTCAACTTTAATGTTTTGTGCTTCTACCAAAACAGCGCTATTTTTTTCTGCAAAAACAGCGAAACAAATTACACCGTTTTTGGTCTTTCGACTAACTCAGACAAAAAAAAATCTACCTCAACATTTTGACCAAATGTCTTTGTGGAGGGAGAGCTAAAAAATAGTGTGAAGGGGATTGGTTGCCCTCTAATGACTTTTGCCTCTCAAACAGGATATTAAGACTTTCAAAGCAATGATCCCTTTCCGAATTTCGAATACCCTCAACCCTTATTTAGATTTTCCAATGGCATCCCCATCAGCATAGTTATTGGGCCTTTTAATAATTTTCTGCTAAATAACTACCTCAAGTGGTGAACACATGCTAACCAAAGTGGCCTGCATCTACAATGAAATTAATGAATCTTTGCAGGGCCATACAGGCCGAAGTATCAGATTAGTAGGATTCCACCTTTTACCTCGAGACTGCATCTGCAACAGAGCCAAATTTCAAATTATAAGGATCTCCACGTCCATTTTTAAAAGAAGTGTTTTTAAAATTTTACCAATGGTATGTTTTTATCCTAGAGCACTCGAATGGAAATTCTATCTTTCCCTTATTAAATTTTAGGCTAATTTTGTCCCACAAAGCGCAGAATTTTAGACAAATGAATGAATATTGCTTAACAGGAGCGGATTCAGGTGCATCTTGGACCCTCATTTTTTTTTACTTTTTTTAAAATAAAAATGTCAATTTAGACAATTATTGGCACCCTTGTCACATTGCCCTCTCCCATCGTTTATTTTTTTCTAGATACGCCTTTGTCGCACAATTCCTTCAGTTTTGCCTTCCAAGAGAATCGTTGGAAGAGGGCAAAGTGTATTTATGGCCTTGAAAGGCCTATTTTTTGCAGTAGTTTTTGTTCAGGACTGTGCTATGTTATCCTTGAATACCAATTGAGGATTATACCACCTCCTTGCCCCCTCCAGAAAGTAGCGTTAAAAATAACTTATGCTGTTATCAAAAGGTGTTATGAAAAATCAATTTATCTTCAATGAAGATGGACTGAGGAAAAAAGTCACAGCTTTTTTAAAGGAAATAAACAATCACAGCCCTCTCAGGAATATCTTTTCAGGAACATCCTTCTCAGTGATATCCTTTCAATCTTTCTTTGGTGTTAAGAAAAAATATTCCCCAATACTGGTAATTCCCTCTTTCAACATATGTTTTGTCAATGTTTTATTCTTACAAAGAAATATAGCTCTCTCCTCCACCCTAAGTGGTGTCCTTGTGCCCTAGATGCATAAGAGGGGGAGACAGGGGGAGAACCTCCTAGAATCAATATTCAAAGGGGTTTTCTTTAACAAATTTTTTCAATGGGACAAATTCAAAGTACTAGGTTATAGGTGGACGGCGTTTACCCCCTCCCCCAGCGATTATATTTTTATTATGTATATGAGGGGGTTTGTCCCCTCGTTAATACCTCGCTCTTTACGCTAAATCTTAAGTTTTGTACCAATTCTTTAAGAATGACCCCTGAATCAGAAGGGCCGTAGAATAAATAGTTGAAATTACTAAAAATACTTTAGCATAAAGAGCGAGGTATTTATCTCCTCCTAAATACCTCCCTCTTTATGCTAAAGTATTTTTAGAACCCCTCATATGTGTAATAATCTCTGTTCGTTTTAAGTTTTAATGCTGCTCCTTACTTTCAATTGAAAAAACTTTTTCATGTTTATTTTTTCATTGTTTTTTATAGTAATGCTAGAAAATCCCGCGCCCTTTTCATTGAATTTATCTTCCCCCATGACATATTCCTCCAAGGAAAGATTCTCCCACATAGCCCCCTCCCCTCAACCCCACCCCCAAACCAAAAAAATCCCCCTGAAAACGTCTGTACACTTCCCAATAACCATTACTGTATGTAAACACTGGTCAAAGTTTGTAACTTTGGTAACAAAGTTTGTAACTTCACAGTCCCCCAGGAACTGTGAGAGAGTAAGTCATCCCCAAAGACATGGTTATTATGGTTTTCGACTATGCGGAACAAAATGCCTATCTCAAAATTTTGATCCGTTGACTGTGGGAAAAAATAAGCGTGGGAGGGGGCCTAGGTGCCCTCCAATTTTTTTGGTCACTTAAAAAGGGCACTAGAACTTCTCATTTCCGTTAGAATGAGCCCTCTTGCAACATTCTAGGACCGCTTGATCGATACCATGACCCCTGGGAAAAAAAAAGAATAAATAAACACGCACCCGTGATCTGTCTTCTGGCAAAAAATACGAAACTCCACGTTTTTGTAGATAGGAGCTTGATTTTTGCTATAGAGCTCTCTGATACGCTGAATGCGATGGTGTGATTTTCGTTAAGATTCTATGACTTTTAAGGGGTGTTTTCCCCTATCATCCAAAATAAGGCGAATTTTCTCAGGCTCGTAACTTTTGATGACGAAGAATAAATTTGATGAAACATATATATTTAAAATCAGCATGAAAATACGATTCTTTTGATGTATCTTTTAGCATCAAAATTTCGTTTTTTAGAGTTTCGTTTACTATTGAGCCGGGTCGCTCCTTACTACAGTTCGTTACCACGAACTGTTTGATTAATTTGGACAACTCTTGAGGGGTTCCGAATCATACAACTAAGTTCAAATTCCTGACTAGCTTCATAATACTGTGCTTATGCGGTTCGTGACTGCGGGCCTGTTGGATGAAATAAAAAACAAATGTGTTTTACAGTGAAAAAAAAATCGAACAAACCCCAGGCTACATTTGTATTCTATTACGTAAATACCAATGCATCCTAACTCTCATTGAGCCTTAATATTAATACAGGATTAGTTTTAAGGAAGGGGGAGGTGAAGGTGAAGATTGATCACTTTTTATTTCAGGGAATTTACTGGTCTACGCAATTATTATGAAAGTAAAGATTAACATTAAATCTCAATACTAGTAGAATGTATTCCGTATAGGAGAAGGAATACCCCTTTCTCATCCACAACCTCCTCCTCGTGGTCGTAAAAGTTTGGACGATACTCATTCGATCGGAAAGTGGGAGTTCTAGTCCTTTTTATAAGTCGAAAGTGATTGGTGACCAGCCAGCCCCTGTCCTAAAACTGTTTTATACATTCTTCCTTTTGTTATCCCATAGGACGTCTGCTAAATATGTTGAGGTACCTATTTTATACTATCCCTGTGGCTGCTTAATTTTGTGTATGGGTGAATTTTTCATTAGGGGATTTTTTTGTGGGGGGATTTTCCGAGGGAGATTTACTGCGGTGGGATTTTCCAGGATGGATTTTTCTGGTGAAAATTCTCCATGCGAGAATTCTCTGTAGGAGGAGGGAAATTTTCCGAGTGGGAATGGAGAATTTTCCTGGGGAAACGCTGCCTCCTGATGGAAGTCCACAGAGATTCAGGCTGGGACTTAGAAACAAGAGTTATTACTGCCCATGGACTTGGTCTGGTACTGAAATTTATAATATATGATACCAGTTTACCCCTTGCGATCGAGAACGCGTCCAGTAGGCATGCATCAGAAGGTTTCCCCCATGAAGTACCTTTTAGGGGATTATCCTCTATTTAATTAACCTCTTTAAATTTATTTAATTAACTTCTTTTTAAATTTGACCTGTATTTTACACTGATTTGATAACAACCCCCAGCCCCCCCCCACAATACAAAAAAATAACAGAAATAAAAATATGCAAATAAATTTTATCGGATATTCTACACTATATATTCTATTTGTATTTTGACATATGGGTAGAATATTCCAGAATCACTTCTTATCTTCATTGTTTTTACTTGTCTTATTTCCATTTGACTGCTCAATTTTATATGTAGGGAAAATTGGCCGGGTGAGGGGATCCGCACGGGGGATGATTATCCACGGGTTGGTGGGAACTTTGTGGGGGAATCTTCCATTAGGGGGGGTTAGATTTTCCAGGGGTATTGTCAACGAGAGGGCTGGATTTTCTGGGGAGTAGTTGTTCGCAGAGGCAATGTTCCAGGGGAATTAACCAAGCAACACAGAAAATATAAAAAACAACATTGTAATGTGCGGGCAGGTAAGCAAATACCCGTTATTTAACAAGAATGGTGATATTCAACCAGGTAATAGAGAAGTAGATAAAACTAACTGGTTTCACATCCTCTAAGTGCTTGAGGAAACTTTTGTTTTTTGTGTTTAAGAGAAAGTGTAAGGCGCTATCCAAAATAAAAGCTTTCTACCAAATTATTAAAAATCAATGCTTTTATGGTTATAGTAGCATGAATCTGGGGTGCCCTGTTAATCCCCTCTCGCATACAACACCTCCAGCAAAATCGTGGCATGATCTTACGAAAGAAAACTTTTTGGAAGTTTTCAGTAAAATTATTGAAACAATGATACCCTATATTTAGCAGCTCCACAGAAAAAGACCTATGGAAGAGAACAAGAGAGTTGTTCCGTGCACTTCTTCATTTCTCAATGTCATCACATCGACATGGCACATTCCTTTGCGATAAAACGAATTTTTTTGCCTAAAAAAATTAATACGTAGAGGGAGAGTAAGAAAATTTTTGCCACTAAGCTCAGAATTAAATCTTGGTGACCCTGCCTTTGCTCTACCTTAGTTTTAATTAGAAACTAGGAATTTCAGTGGTGTCAATAGGGAAAGGGGTTGGCATTTTCCTCCCCCTAGATTTTTGGCCCCCTACTCTAAAAAATTCCTTTTTTGGGTGTTTTTGGTTAATTAAAAATGCCTTTCCTGGGATTTTTCAGTGAAAGCTACCTCCATCCCCAGATTTTAAAAAGTGCATTTTGCCATCCCTCCAACGTCTTTGTGACTTGACGTCACTGAAGAAGCTGTGAATAAAAGCAAGTTTTGTAACAGGGAGCCAGATTTTAGTTTTGATAGGTGTTTCCCACTCTCCTCTATAACTCAGGCTTGAAGATCTTTGTGTGAAACAATATCTATAATAAAAAAGGAATTAGATTCACAATTTTGAGCTTCTGGTAGCTAAAACCGTCAACTGCCCTGTTTTTTGTCTTTTTTAAAGTACAGATTCTCATTGCTGGTAAAGATGTTTGTCATTTAGAATGACAATCCTGTTTCATTAAAGTATAAATTTAAAAAAAATAAAATAAAACGAATGGGTTAATTTTCTTGCTATTATGGTAGTAAGACTAAATTTATAAGTCACAAGAACAGTATTGTGATGTCAGAAGTGGGGCAATTGAAATATTTTCATTAAGGAACTAGAACATATAGCAAGAAAAAGTTAATTGCTACCACAATTAGATATGTACCTTACCACTGATTCATCAACAAAGTCAATACACACAGCGTCAATACAATCATTAAAGTCAATACATCTACCAAAAAGTCAGTACAACGTTCGTAATCAATATGAATAATCAGTCATATTCAAAGATGAGGGAAAATGGCAGATTCAAAATTGAACTGTATTATACCACAATGTTACCATAAATACTTCTTAACATAAGCACATGACATATACTTAATTGTGACGTGGCATGACCTGCCCTGTGAATATGTGCGGCATGTATCACACTGCTATCTTGCAATTATGTGCAATGGTGAATTTTATAACCTATAGTTGTTAATAAGTTATATTCGGATGGGATCCCTGAACATTGGCTGGAAACTTGAAACCAATTATTCAAATTTCGAGTTCTTTGATTAGTTGAAGGGGTTAGCAGTGTTTTAACACTACCGCGGTTTTCCGCCAGCATATGTTTTCCGCCACCTTTAAATTCAGGTAGGTCAGAATTGACATAAACATTGACATAGATATAAGAACAGACAGACATAGATAGAGACTAATCTAACCTATCTATTTTGACCCAACTAATCCTCTTGATGATTCCTGGGTGGTGGAAAACATACGGTGGCGGAAAACCGCGATGGCGTTAAAACACCCAGTTCGTTGAAGGCAGCTTATTTCAACTCGATGAATATTCAATGGTGATTGAGTATTGACCATTCTTAGTGGTGACAAATAAATCATTATTGGAGGCTAAATACTTAACGGGAGGAATACCAGCAATTCTTTTCCCATACATCACTGCTATGGCACTGTTTTGTTGCGCAAATAAACCTTCTTCCTAACAAAATATTCATCGTCTCACTTTTCAAGCTGAATTTCTGCTTCTTCTTCCCAAATCGGTGCGAGGTTATAAGAGTTTTGTCACCTGCCTTTTGAAGAAAAAACCTCTATTACAAAACAAATCTTATTTTCATTAAGAATCCATTCATTTATCGACCAATGCTAGATTTATTACGGTGATTAATAAATTAACATTTACAAGTTTAGTAAATCAAGGAAACTTTACTTTAAATATTTTATCTTTAGTGCAAAGGATATAGTAATGCTGTTTGTCATTAATTAAAAAATTATAATTAGTAAGTAATGATGTTAATTATATTTTCAAATTAGGTTCGACATCCAATTTCTGGCGACGCTTGTTTTTTTAAGGAACCAAGGATATAAAAAAAGAATTGTCGTTTTTCCTTGAGCCCCCCTTAAATATATACATGCCCAGAGTCGTTAAAGGGTGGGGGCAACCGGAGAAGCTGCCCCGGGCGTCATGGCTAAGGGGCATCGTGGCCTGGGAATTGCCAGCTTTCATAAAGTTTTTCACTTTGGTTAAACTTTTTGGCTTATATTTTAGTCGGGTGGGGGTGGGGGCACCGCAACTAATTTTACCTCGAGTACCACCAACCCCTACGAACGGCATTGTTCATTACGGAAAACCACGATTTGCTAAGATTTTTTGTTCGGTTGTCTCAAAACTATGAAGTTAATAGGGCGGTATCATATTTTAACCAGTGTTGCTAGGTTAAAGCGTGAAAATAAATCAACAAAATTAATTAATTAAATTTGAGAAACACTTTTCGGTCGTAAAGATTCAAGCATTAATTATCTGTTCATTCCCAAAACTAACTACACGTTCAAAGCAAACTGTAGGTTGTTTGGTGTCATAATTATTTGCTGATTTTTCGCCTACGTTTTTCTTTTTAAATTTGGCTCCTGCTACTGTTAAAACAGCATAACTACTTATGGCAGTCTTTTTCATTGAAAATTGAAGGACCTTTTTTCTAATTTTGCGACTTACGTTTTCTCTGTCCCTAGTACCTTAAGTACACCAGGGCTGACAATGTAGCTAATCTCGCATACGTGATCACAGGAGACATTAAAATTGAATCGCTTCTCCGCTGACTTTGAAAGTGCAGAGCGATTCAAAATTGATTCACTGTTAGAAAGTGCAACTAAAAATTAATTAGCGGGTCTTTCAAACATTTTTTTCAGATGGGTGCTCCATCAAGTTTCAATTAAATTGTAAACTTCTTTTTCACTGAGATTATTTTTTTTCCTTTAAATTTTGACGGAAAAAATGTTCATTAATGGAAAATAATGAATTGAAACTGATTCATTTGCTTGAGCATCAATTAATCTACATGATGTTTCAAGATCTAAAATTTCATTTTGAAAGTCGTTAATCTTTCACATCCATTTTTTTGCAATTACGCAGCAACTTTCTCCAATACTTCGAAAATACATAAATCAAAGCATCATAAATTTAAATTTAATTAATTGAACTTAGCAAATTTCGTCGTACAATAAGCTACTTCTATTAACCACTTGAAACTGTTTAATCTACCCTTAAATGGAAGAATAATTTATGTCTTATGGGGTGGTTGTTCATTCGTAAATGATAGATCTTCGTCTTTCAGCTCTAACGGACTTTGAAAGCCTTCTTCGATTTTTTATTATAAATTTTCGCTAATAATTAGTAGCAAATTATGCCCAATAACAGTCATACTGGAATTTTTCATGATAATAGATACATTTTCGTGAAAAAAATTGAAAGCATTTCCCTATATATGAAGAAGACTCAATTTCATAAAATCTTGTGAAGTTAGCGGTTGAACGTTGCTGCTGAGGTAACCCAAAAGGGGTTGAAACTTTTATCAAATATTGAAGTTCATACCCCGCCCTATCATCATGGGCACGCTGGACTTGCTGGTTCTGTCTGTACCTTTTCATAATATCGCTTGAGTCTCAAAATGTTCAGAAACAGGGACCACATGGATGGGCTTTTGGTTCAAACCACCCCCCTGCCAAAAAACAAGGTTTTTGGCCAATTAAAATCCTACAAACACCACTCGCCTCTGTGTGTGCCTGCTTAGGGCTTTCTCCAAAGGAAAGTGTCTCCTTTAATTGTTCACAGAAAAATAAAATAAAGAATGAAACAAAAATAATGAAGTAAATGAAAAAAATTGTTTTGTAGTAAAATCCCTTAATGCGGAAACGAAAACTGTTATTTACTGTTGATCATCTCATAAGTATTTTTTTTTTTGCGCTTTCAGTCTGGTATGGATTTTGTACTTTGTAAATTCATGCCTTTTTAATCACTAGCCTAAGAGGTTAGTTAACCTAACTGAACTGTTGTTATGATGAAATTTGCTTCTGGATTTAAATTGCGTGTAACTCAGTCAATGAACTTGGATCATAGGGGCTTGTTACGCCAATAAATAGTTTTCCATTTTTATTTCAAAATACCTATCTTGGTTACCATGCTTCACTATTTGAATGGCTTTGTGAAGAATTGTTACTTATACAAACCACAACAAATTTTAAACCATGGATTATTTTAAGGATTCAAATTTATACAAAACTGGATGAAAATTTTGTCTTTGCATCTAAAAGCCTTCGTCAAGAAAATGAAGGAATATAAAATACAAAAAAAAACAAATAATATATAAAATAATATAGAATATAAAATTGAACATACAATAAAATACTTGAAAATTAAAGGTGAGACCTGAACGTAAAAAACTTTGGAGCCCATTTCCTCAATTTTGAATACTTTATATAACGTAAATGGCGGCGTCACATAACGTTAATATATAACATGGTATGACAGGGAAATTTTGACGAATTAGATAAATGTTCGGCTCTATATCTAAGAGCTGTCTTCGGCAAAATAAATAAACGAGAAATATAAAATTAAACTTACAGTAAAACAAGCAAAAATCAAAACTAAAATCAACACTAAAAAAGGAAAAAGAAGCAAGAAGTGCATTAAAACTTTATCCTGATTTTTTTTTTTTTTTTAATGAATTAGATGAATTGCATAGTTTCTTGTTTTTTTCTCAGCCCTGGCTTATCTTGGTTTAAGCAATGATATATGATCTGTTTATTAGTTTTGATTTTCAAGTATTTTATTGTAATTCTGGTTTTATAATTATTTGTTATTTTGCTGAAGATGGCTCATAGATATAAAGCAGAAACATTTATTCAATTTTGTCTAAATTTTACTGTCTTAAGATAATTCCTCGTTGTAATTCAGTGTGTCCCTCTCTTGGAGAATACCCTATCCCCGAAAAAACAGAAAATACCCCCTCCCCACGGGAAATAGCCCCACCACCCGCGGAAAATACCACCTTGGAAAATAACCCCCGTGGAAACTAGAAATTTGATAGGTATAGCTTGGTGATTTAAATTCTCAGGGTTTCAAACTGTGGTAGATTTCTACCACATCATGAGATTTTTAGATATTCAATTCAAAATTAAAATCTCGATATGTCTGTTGAGCACAAAAATCAAAATCCGAAATTTGACTCAGATTTAGCATTAAGCAAGAGAATTGTCTTGTAAGAATTTTGATTTATAATCAACTAATCGTAGAAATATGATTGGATAGCATGTATCAAAACAAGTACAAAATTCCTCAATCGATTCCATTCCGCTGATTCAAACTGAGAATTCAGAGACCCATCTATACCAGGTAGTTAAAAAATAAATAATCCCATGATTATTTGCCTTTTTAAGCAACTTTTCGAAAATCTATTCGTATCAAATGATTACTTTGACCTTTGAAGGAGTATTTCGACTCATATACTTAGTTTTAAGCATACACTTATACGAACCTTTGTTAAAGTTCTAAAGAGGTTGGCCTTTATTTCAATGTTTTTAGGATGAATAAAGGAGGTGGTGTCATTTAATGCAAAGCTTTAATTAGATGAAAATGGGCAGTAAAGCGGCCACCACTTGCTCACCAAAATTCGAAAATTAAATTAATAACTTTTGTACTTCTCATACGTTTACTTTCTATTATACAAATCCCCTAAAAACAACAATGTTGAAAAAACCACCCGATTTCGCAGAAAAAGGAAACCCAGAAACTCCAAAACAGACAGCGAAAACAAGTAATGATATCAATTTCTTCGCCTCAGTGCCATAGCAAGCCTCAAAAGCAAATTTTTGACAGTTAAAAGAAGTAAACATTTTGCTGTTCAGTCCCGTTGTGGCAGCACAATCCTGAAATATCATTTCGACAGCCTAAAGAAGTTAGGATTTTCAATTTCCCCTCCTTGTTATAACAAAATGAAGATTTGTGCCTCCCAGTTGGCATTTGTGGAAATACGGACAGATCCCCTTGATAAACCTAAATTTAATTTAAGTACTTTTTAGCGGTATGCGTCATTAGTAAAATCCAACAGAGACTATGTCACCACTACGTCAGGGGAAGGGGGACACTCCCTCGAGTCCCCTGGATCCACCACTGTTTTATGGAGAGGGAATTTTTCATGGAGGGGGAGCCAATCATTTGAAAAATGATCAGAAATTAAATAAACAAATCAAGTTTGTTTTTTAATTGAAAATAAGGAGCAACATCAACGCTAAAAATGAAGAAAAAATACTCTGAATATGAGGGTGGTCTTATGTTCTTGGAGCTTGGAGGAATTTCAAATATTTGACATCTTGTATATTTAGTGAAGATTTTCGGAAATAGCTCTGTCACAGTAAGGCTGTGACATCAAAACGATGTCACAGCCTGTACAAGGCATCATTGGATACACCGTCAACTTTAGTTCTAAGCGCAGGGATTAGAAATAAAATACTCTTTTCAAGGCCGTATCCAGGGGGGTTAGGGGGTTTGACCCTCTCTCCCGAAATCTTTTTCCGGCTCGTAAAAACCTAACAAAAGCGAATATAAACAAATTTCTTATGCATTTCTAAAAGGTTTTTGTACCCCCCCCCCCTCCCTAAAAAATCAACAATACCTGCCTTTTTATCTTTAGACTTATTTCTTTCTTTTGCTTTCTTTTTTGGTCTATCATTAAATAAGCGGATTATATATACTGTCTGTCGATTTACCTCACTAATTCACTGTTAATAATTTCCAAGTTCCACTAGGGCTAACGTTCAAAAGTTTTAGGTGGATTAGAGTCACTCATTTTGAACTCCTTATCCCCTCCCCCTAAACATAAATGTTAGGTCGTTTTCCCCTTCCCCTCGACATGTTTTCGTGACGTTAACCTTGATATCGCTCTTCCCCTCGACACTCCAAGAATTTAATTCAATTTCCTTACACCGTGCCTGGGATATTGCATATATGTTATTTTAATAATATAAACGCAGTCATATAGTTTTTTCCTTGCACCCTCCCCCAAGTCAAAATTTCAGGGACACACACTCCATCCCCATACCATCCCTGAAAGCTATTCCTAAAATTTTAATACCTGGCAGAATATATTATTATATTTTAAAATGTATACATTATTTTGATAACCTGGCAGCAAATAAAGTCTTATGATTGACCTTACTACTTGCCAATGACCAGGTTCTGATTTCTATAAGGGATTATAGTGTAAAATGATTCAGGTAATAGGGAGAAAAATTTTATTATCCTCCCACAAGTGAAAATTCTGGCTCCAAAACGCTTAGGTGAATCGGAGACAAAACATGCTTAGCCCTTCCCCCTCCCTCTAACGCAAAATTTGAATTATTGTTAAATTGAAAATCTTTTCTCTCGAAAATATTAAGTCTCAAACTTTCAAGTGTTTCAACAGTTTCTGGAGAGCAAGGTTTAATCTGATCAGACCTTGGGCTATTGGATCGATTTGTTTGAAATCGAAGAGATCTTTGGCTCAAAGGCCAAGTGAAGTGTTGCAGCAGCTATGACCCATATCTTATATTTGAAGAGCAGCACTTATGACAATATTCTCCAAATGAACATACCTGTGTTCCGTTTCATATTTGGAGTTAGATAGCTCCAGGAATAATTTATTAGTCAGATAGTTAGATATGTTACGTTTCACATTTGGAAATAGATAGCTCCAGAAATAAGTTAGGATTAGATAGAAGTTAGATAGATATCTAAGATATGTTCCGTTTCGTGTTTGGAAATAGATAGCTCT
The DNA here is from genome assembly GCF_032884065.1 of Artemia franciscana. Lineage (NCBI taxonomy): Eukaryota > Metazoa > Arthropoda > Branchiopoda > Anostraca > Artemiidae > Artemia > Artemia franciscana. The sequence goes on from NC_088863.1 coordinate 13,186,014, forward strand.
AGAAATATGTTAGAAATTAGTTAGAAGTCATATAGTTAGATATGTTCCGTTTCATCTTTGGAAATAGATAGCTCAAGAAATAAGTTGAGAGTTAGATAGAAGTTAGATAGTTATGTATGTTCTGTTTCACGTTTGGAAATAGATAGCTCCAGAAATAAGTTAGGAGCTGGATAGGAGTAAGTTAGTTATATATGTTCCGTTTCACGTTTGGAAATAGATAGCTCTAGAAATATGTTAGAAATTAGATAGAAGTTATATAGTTAGATATGTTCCGTTTCATCTTTGGAAATAGATAGCTCAAGAAATAAGTTGAGAGTTAGATAGAAGTTAGATAGTTATGTATGTTCCGTTTCACGTTTGGAAATAGATAGCTCCAGAAATAAGTTAGGAGCTGGATAGGAGGAAGTTAGTTATATATGTTCCGTTTCATGTTTAGAAATAGATAGCTCTAGAAATATGTTAGAAATCAGATAGAAGTTATATAGTTAGATATGTTCCGTTTCATCTTTGGAAATAGATAGCTCAAGAAATAAGTTGAGAGTTAGATAGAAGTTAGATAGTTATGTATGTTCCGTTTCACGTTTGGAAATAGATAGCTCCAGAAATAAGTTAGGAGCTGGATAGGAGGAAGTTAGTTATATATGTCTGTTTCACGCTTGGAAATAGATAGCTCCAAAAATAAGCTACATGTCCACAAACAGCTACAAAGCGAATAAAAGGCTATTCTTTACGTATCTTTGTATCCACGGCCATTGTTCGATTACCAAAGTGACGTACTTGGATAACTTCCATCTGCTATGGACTGCTCGTAAAATTGTTGGTTTATCGATGCAAAGATACATCTTAACCAAAAAGATTTAAACCAAAAATTCAATTTAAAAATTGAATTCTAGGTGCAAATTTTCTTTAAGATAACGAGACCAGACTCGAATCCCTGATGACTTTACTAACTCCCTGGCTGCTAATCCGTACCACTCTTAATGAGGCTTATTGGATGCAGATGACAAAAGTATAGCCCTTCCTTCACATAGGTCTGATCGAACACGGAATCAAAATGGAAAAAACAACAATATCTATTGACCAGGATTTTTTGAATGAATTCTGCCATCCCACTCAGTTACTTGACTGTTAACAAAATAATATTGACACCCATAATCCTCCTGTCAATAGACATTGAATTTGTTTTAGGACGTTAAGAAGGCAAAACTGTGAGTCTATAACTTCTTACGAAGTTGGATGGGGATTCGACGCCCTTTCTGGCAAATAGATTTTGACAAGGTTTTAGATGCCCGTTTCCTAGAAGATTTAAATGTTCTCATGACGTACAGATGTGATGATAAGAGGCATTAGGGCTTAAGTAGCGGTTATTTATGAGACTCTACCATTAAGCCAGGACTGTTCCTAAGATTTGAGGGATTTTTACGCCAATTTAGGGAGCTGTTTGGAACTTTTTCTTAGAGAAATGTGAACATTAACGAAATTTTTATCTGGGTATTAGAGCTGGAGTAGGGGCTAAAAATTTACCAAAAAACCTTCAAGTTAACAAAATAGATAAACAAATGTTTATATTGACGACTGTTTACATGAAAAACCACCTTTTATTTTATTTTACATGTTTTCGTGACGTTAACCTTGATATCGCTCTTTTGGAAGTTCACATACGAGCTTCATTGATTTAGTTCGGCAATGTGTTAGTTAAACTTCAAATGTTGATTGAAAGAAGAAAGTTCTACACGCATCTCCGCCCAGTCTAATGGGTTAGACTAACTGGTCAGAATTAAATGGGGTTATCAACAGCGCTATGTACAAAATATAAGAAGATAATAAGGAATTTTCTGAAGAGAGTGAATAAAATTTAACGTACAACCTAAGAATATATTTCGGCTACATAACCAACAGCCTTCCTCAAAGAATTTTACAGTAATAGAAAGAAAAAAAATATATTTCGAACTTATATTCGTAGCCCTCTGCCTTCTGATCTTTCGGTCAAATATTTCACTATATTTTATTGTATCTTGCCAATTTCTCGAGATATCTAGGGGTGTCTATTTTTTTACAAAAATGTGTTTTATCTTCTTTTCTTGCTTGTGGCAATAATGGTAAATTATAGCTGGGATATCAAAACTAAGTCTACTGTTTCTTGAGAGAAAACCTTTGTCCCGTCTCCAAATGAGATTAACAATATTGCTCCTTATAACTTCCAGACAATTTGCCTGTTTCGCCTTTTTTCGTTGGTTGTTCTGCTAGAGAATTTATTGTTCTTCAAACAAATGATAGACTTGGACCTTTCTTGAAACCTAAGTTTTTCCAATCTATTTGAATTTGATTTTGAATAGTGTCTGTTTAAAAAAGCACTTCCTTGAATTTGGAATTGTGAGAACTCATGCTCGCAGCTAACAGAATGCGCCATCTATTTTTGTTGTTATGAGATGTCTATTATTTACGATCAAGCGCAAAACACCAGTTGTACTACAACTTATTCAAATAAATTAAGTAAAAGATTACAATGCTTAAATTTAGAAATATACTCTCTTTTTGAAGAAAAAGAACACCTTGTTATTATTGGCTCTAAAGTGTAAACATAGAGAGTTTTCAATCGAAATGCCGTACTGTTCCCTCTGTAGCTCACGCTCCTTGATGATGCTTGGAAAAATAGCAGGGAGTTCCTCAGTTCAAAAGTTAGACTTTTGCATTATACATTATTTTTAACGTATTCAGTAACTTTTATTTTTAACGTCAAACGTTACCTTAAGTGCCTCTAGACGGCCGTGATTCCCAAGGTGAAACATATGCCCCAGCGGTAGGATATGTCTTTACTTTGAAGCCTTTATTTTGAAAGAAAAATCATGGGAATGACGTCACATTCAAATGCATTTAAAGAACACAAAACAAACATGATAGTATTGCAATGACGTTATACAATGTATAAAATGGGCGTACGTGTAACTGAACCCTTGTGACTGAGCTTCTGTGCAATTTAACGCCATTTAACTGAACAATCGTGCAATTGAGCCCCCGTTTAATTGGATAGACGTGCAACACCCATATTTAAATTAAAGCTTGTTTCACTAAACCTAGACCAAAGTCTAAGAATTAGTTTTTACTAGTAATGATTGAAAACTCGAAATATGCTTCTGGATTCGTTCGGAGTTTCTAACTTATATTACCCATTTGGGCAAGCTGAACTAATTTGAACCAAAGACAAAGAACCGGCAGACCCGCGACTGCAACTAATTTCTGTCACTGGCCAATGAAAACGCTTCTTTTTCAAGATGCTACTTGTGTGTATCTTTTTGTGCATGGTAAAAGTAATGATTGCTTTTCAGTTGCATAAGGGTTCAGGTGCAAGAGGGTTCAGTTACACGGAGGTTCAGTAACACGGGACTCAGTTGCACCTGGGTCAGTTGCACGAAGATCCATTTGCAGTGGAACCTATAAAACGTGTTTTGTTCAGGCAATATTTTTCATTAATATAGAAAAAACCTCAAAAAAGAGATAGAATGTCAATGGCTTTTTATTCTTCCTTTATAAAAAAAATATGTAAATATCACCAGGGAGGCATCATGATTCTAGAATCTTTTTTTGGGGGGGGGGGTAGGGGAGAGTTTGACTCTTTCTCTTAACTCTACTTTTTAAAAAAGTAAAAAACTTTTGCGTAAAGAGCGGGGCGTTGAGGAGGAAAAGCCCTTTTCATATACGGAGCAATTTCTGTTCGTTTTAAGTTTTAATGTAGCTCCTTACTTTCAGTTAAAAAAACTTGTTTTTTGTTTAATTTCTGTACGTTTTTGAATTAATACATGTTTTGATTTTGACTCTCCGCATATAAATAATTAAAACGAAATAATAAATACGAAATTTGCATATATTTTTTTGGCTAAATGGCTTTCTTATAGTATTAATCGGAAGATTTTGAGCAAAAAAGAGCGGGGTAGGAGGCCTAGTTGCCCTCCATTTTTTCGATTACTTAAAAAGGCAACTAGAACTTTTAATTTATTAAGAACGTTTTAATTAGTAAAAAATATACGGACTTCTATATTCGTGTGTTTTTATAACGTATGTGAGGGGGTTCACCCCGTCGTCAATACCTCACTTTTTACACTAAAGCTTAAATTTTGTCCCAATTCCTTAAGAATGACCCCTGAATCACAAAGGCCGTAGAATAAATAGTTAAAATTACTAAAAAGACTTTAGCATAAAGAGCGAGGTATTACGAGTAGGCGAACCCCTCATATGTGTAATAGTTTCTGTTCGTTTTAAGTTTTAATGCTGCTCCTTACTTTAAGTTGAAAAAACTTTTCAGATTTATTTTTTCATTGTTTTTTAAATAATGCTAGAAAATCCTGAGCCCCCCTCATTGAAATTCTCTTCCCCCATGACAAATTCCTCCATGGAAAGATTCTCCCACGTAACCCTCCCCCTCTCAACTTCTCCCCCCAAACCAAAAAATCCCTCTGAAAAGGTCTGTACACCTCCCAATAACCATTACTATATGTAAACACTGGTCAAAGTTTGTAACTTGCAGCCCCTCCCACGGGGACTCTGGGGAAGTAAGTCGTCCACAAAAACATATTTATTAGGTTTTTCGACTATGGTAAATAAAATGGCTATCCCATAATTTTGATCCGGTGACCTTGGAGGAAAATGAGCGTGGGAGGGGGCATAGGTGCCCTCCAATTTTTTTGGTCACTCAAAAAGGGCACTAGAACTTATAATCCCCGTTAGAATGAGCCCTCTTCTAACATTCTAGGACCACTGGGTCGATACGATCACCCCTGGGAAAAAAAAACAAGAGCTACAAGCTCATATTGCACTTGTGACGAGGCCGGAAGAGCCATGAGCTCATATGGCATGAGCTCTGGAAAAATTCTAAGAATCAATGGATTGATTTAAAAGGAAAATCAGAGGCTTAATGCCGGTCGGGATTTAAAACAAGAGCTCTGAGTCACGAGGCCCTTCTAAATATCAAAATTCATTAAAATCTGATCACCCACTCGTAAGTTAAAAATACCTCATTTTTCTAATTTTTCCTTTCTCTTCAGCCCTCCAGATAGCCGAATCGGAGAGAACGACTTTATCAAGTCAATTTGTGCAGGTCCCTGACACGCCTACCAATTTTCATCGTCCTAACAACGTCCAGAAGCACCAAACTCGCCAAAGCACTGGACCCCCCTAACTCCCCCAAAGAGAGCGGAACCAGTCTAGTTACGTCAATCACGTATCTACAACATTTGCTTATTCTACCCACCAAGTTTCATCCCGATCTCTCCACTCTAAGCGTTTTCCAAGATTTCCGGTTACCCCTCCAATTCCCCTCAATGTCACCAGATCTGGTCAGGATTTAAAATAAGAACTCTGAGACATGATTTCCTTCTAAATATCAAATTTCATTAAAATCCGGTGACCCGTTCTTAAGTTAAAAATACCTCAATTTTTCCAATTTTTCTAAACTCACCCCCCCCCCCCACCAACTCCCCCAAAGAGAACGGATCTGTTCCAATTATGTCAATCACATATCTAGAACGTGTGCTTATTCTTCCCATCAAGTTTCATCCTGATCTCTCCACTCTAAGCGGTTTCCAAGATTTCTGTTTCCCCCTCCAACCCTCTATGTCCCCGGATCCGATTTGAATTGAAATGGAGCATCTGAGACATAAAATATTTCTATACATCAAGTTTCATTACGATCCGATCACCCATTCGTAAGATAAAGATACCTCCATTTTCACGTTTTCCAAGACTGCCGGGTTCCCCCTCAAGCTCCCCCAATGTCTCTGGATCTAGTTGGGATTTAAAATGAGAGCTCTGAAGCACAGGATCCTTCTAAATATCAAATTTCATTAATATCTGATGACCCGTTCGTAAGTTACAAATACCTCATTTTTTCTAATTTTTCCAAATTACCCTCCCCCCCAACTCCCCAACTCCCCCAAAGAGAATGGATCCAGTCCGGTTATGTCGGTCACGTATCTTGGACTTGTGCTTATTCTTCCCACCAAGTTTCATCCTAATCTTTCCACTCTAAGCCTTTTCCAATATTTCCGGTCCCCCCAACTCCCCCAGTGACACAGGATCTGGTCGGGATTTAAAGTAAGAGACCTCAGCTACAAGGTCCTTCTAATCATGAAATTTTATTAAGATATGATTACTCGTTCGTAAGTTAAAAATACCTAATTTTTTCTAATGTTTCAGAATAAACCAACCCAACCCACCCACCCCCAAAGAGAGCGGATCCGTTCCAGTTATGTCAATCACGTATCCAAGACTTGAACCTATTTTTCCACCAAGTTTCATCCCGATCCCTCCACTCTAAGCGTTTTCAAGATTTTAGGTTTCCCCCTCCAACTCCCCCCAATGGCACCGGATCTGGTCGAGATTTAAGATAAGAGCTTTGAGACACGATTTACTTCTAAATATCAAATTTCATTAACATCCGATCACTCGTTCGTAAGTTAAAAATACCTCATTTGTTCTAATTTTTCAAAATTAACCGTCCCCCCACTCCCCCTCCAGATGGTCAAATCGGGAAAACAACTATTTCTAATTTAATATGGTCTGGCCCCTAATACGCCTGCCAAATTTCATCGTCCTAGCTTATAATTAAATACAAAAAAAAATTAACGAAAAGTAAGGAGCGACATTAAAACAAACAGAAATTACTTCATATATGAAAGTGGCTGTTTCCTCATCAATGCCCCGCTCTTTACGCTGACGTTTGACTCTTTCTCTTAACTCTACTTTTTAAAACAGTAAACAACTTTAGCGTAAAGAGCGGGGCGTTGATGAGGAAGCAGCCCCTTTCATATACGAAGTAATTTCTGTTACGAAAGTAAAACAGTTCAAAATAGGGATGATACCTTTTTATTTCGAACACATATACAGTGTTCATCATCAGCAGTTACTGCTGATGATGAACACTGTATATGTGTTCGAAATATCCAGTTAAATAATTTCATATTTCACTGTCAATAAAAAGGTATCATCCCTATTTTGAACAGTTTTACTTTCGTCATGGAAAGGCAGTGTGGTCATCGAAGTTATCTACGTAATTTCTGTTCGTTTTAAGTTTTAATATCGCTCCTTACTTTTCGTTAAAAAAAATTTTTTATGTAATTTCTGAACGTTTTTGAATGAATGATTGAACTTTTTTTTATTTTGGCTCTCAGCAGATGAATAATTAAAACGAAATTTGCATATTTATTTTTTTGGCTAATTGGCTTTCTCATAGTTTTGATCGAATGATTTTGAGAAAAAAAGGAGCGGGGGAGGAGGCCTAGTTGCCCTCTGATTTTTTGGTTACTTAAAAAGGCAACTAGAACTTTTAATTTTTTACGAATGTTTTTATTAGTAAAAGATATACGTAACTTACAAATTAGCTTACGTAACGAACTTCTGTATTCTCATGTTTTTATTACGTATATGAAGAGGTTCACCCCCTCGCTCTATACACTAAAGCTTAAATGTTGTCCCAATTTCTTAAGAATGACCCCTGAATCACAAAAGCCGTAGAATAAATAGTTGAAATTACTAAAAATACTTTAGCGTTAAGAGCGAGGTAATAGGAGGAGGTGAGCCCATCATATGTGTAATAATTTCTGTTCGTTTTAAGTTTAATGCTTCTCCTTACTTTCAGTTGAAAAACTTTTTCATATTTATTTTTTCATTGTTTTTTTTTTAATAATGCTGGAAAATCCTGCGCTCCCTTCATGAAAATTTTCTTCCCCATGACAAATTCCTCCATTGAAAGTTCCCCCAACATATCCCCCTCTTATCAACCCCCTCCCCACAACCTAAAAACCCACCTGAAAACGTCTGTACACTTCCAAATAGCCATCACTATATGTAAGCACTGGTCAAAGTTTGTAACTTGTGGCCCCTCCCACGGGGACTGTGGGGGAGTAAGTCGTCCCCAAAGACATAGATATAAGGGTTTTTGACTACGGTGAATAAAATGGCTATCTCAGAATTATGGTTTGGTGACTTTGGGAAAATAATTAGCGTGGGAGGGGGCCTAGGTGCCCTCCAATTTTTTTTGTCACTTAAAAAGGGCACTAGGACTTTTCATTTCCATTAGAAAGAACCCTCTCGCAAGATTCTAGGACCACTGGGTCGATACAATCACCCCTGGGGAAAAAAACAAACAAACAAACAAACACACATCCCTGATCTGCCTTCTGGCAAAAAATATAAAATTCCACATTTTTGTAGATAGGAGCTTGAAACTTCTACAATAGGGTTCTCTGATACGCTGAATCTCATGGCTTTAAGATCCTAAGACTTTTAGGGGTTGTTTCCCCCTATTTTGTAAAATAAAATTTTCTAAAAATATTTTTCTAAAAATTTTCTCGTGATAGTAACTCGTAACTTGATGGGTAAGACAAAACTTGATTAAATTTATATATTCAAAATCAGCATTAAAATGCGATTCTTTTGATGTAGCTATTGATATCAAAATTCCATTTTTTAGAGTTTTGGTTACTATTGAGCCGGGTCGCTCCTTACTACAGTTCGTTACCACGAACTGTTTGACTAGCAAACCGGCTAAACTAGCAACACCGGGAAAGACCGACAGACCGACAGAATTTGCGATCGCTATATTATGTCACTTGGTTAATATCAAGTGCCATAAAAACACAACAAATAAACACGCACCTGTGATCGGTCTTCTGGAAAAAAAAATACGAATATCCACATTTTTGTAGATGAGAGCTTGAAACTTCTACAGTGGGATTCTCTGATATGCTGATATGCTTCAGATTCTATGACTTTTAGGGGGTGTTTTCCCCCATTTTCCAAAATAAGGCAAATCTTCTCAGGCTCGTAACTTTTGATAGGTAAGACTAACCTTGATGAAACTTATATATTTAAGATCAGCATTAAAATGCGATTCTTTTGATGTAACTATTGGTATCAAAATTCCATATTTTAGAGTTTCGGTTACTATTGAGCCGGGTCGCTCCTTCCTAAAGTTCGTTACCACGAACTGTTTGATGGACAGCAAATACTTTGAGAAATGTAAATTTTTCTTAAACTACGTTTTTCTGTTTGAAATTCACTTCCTGTGAGTATTAACGAGGCTGAGCACCTCTCACAGTTTAAAAAAAGATTAAAAGAGTATTTGTTGGGGAATTAGCTTTTTTTGTTTTTTTTGGGGGGGGGTTGAAGTGGGTTATAGGGCTGGAGGAAGGAGAGAGGAGCGGGTTGAAGGGGTCGGGGGTGGAGGGAGTTGTATGTGGATGAAGGTTGTTACCCTGGGGGTGTTTGAGAGAAGGTGATTGTCTTTTTTCTTTTTTCCTTTCATTATTATCTCGATTAGTGTAGGATGCTTCTAGAAACATTTATGTAGGTTTTTTTTTATTATCATTTTTAGTTTAGGATGTCTTTAGGAATGTTTATGTAGTTAATCGCTACGCGTTAGCAAAATTTAAATTTTTCCCTAGTGTAGTGATTTATATCTGTAATAGTTTATATTTTTGTTTATTATGTAAATAAAAAAAGCCAAAAGTCAAAGATCTAACGCTTAATCTTCGTTTCTAACGTTTAATTAACGTTTCTGAGGTTTAACATACTAAATTTTTCTCACCACTTATTGACGCAACTTATGTGATGATGGTGATGAAAAGTGGGACTATAAGAAGTAGTTCACTCTATCTCATAACGTAATTATATTCGTAATTCCGTAAATTATAATGTAAATTATATTCGTAATTCGTATATTCGTAATTAAACAGTCTACTCACGTTTATTGACACACACACAATTTTAATGCATTAATAAGTCAATAAGTCTATTCACAGACCGATATTAAGGTAAAACTAGGCCTGATCATATCAATTTTTATCTCTAGGCCACATTTTAGGCATTGCTGATAAAAACAAAATTACATATGACCACAGTGCATTCCGTTCACAATTTTTAGGACAATGTTCAAATTTCAAGCACAATGTTTTTGATTTACCAATTAGAAATGTGATTTAAGGCATAATTTACTGAATCAAAAAGTTCGTGGTAACGAACTGTAGTAAGGAGTGACCCGGCTCAATAGTAACCAAAACTCTAACAAACGGAATTTTGATATCAATAGCTACATCAAAAGAATCGCATTTTAGTGTTGATTTTAAATATATAAGTTTAATCAAGTTTAGTTTTACCCATCAAAAGTTATGAGCCTGAGAAAATTTGTCTTATTTTAGAAAATAGGGAAAAACAACCCCTAAAAGTCATAGAATCTTAACGAAAATCACACCGTCAGAATCAGCGTATCAGAGAACCTTATTGTAGAAGTTCCTATCTACAGAAATGTGGAATTTTGTATTTTTTGCCAGAAGGCGGATCACGGATGCGTGTTTATTTGTTTGTTGTTTTTTTTGTTTTTTTTTTCCCCAGGGGTGATCGTATCGACCCAGTGGTCCTAGAATCTTGCGAGAGGTCTCATTCTAACGCAAATGAAAGTTCTAGTGCTCTTTTTAAGTTTCTTTTTATCTTTTTTAAGATAAAAATTCTGAGATAGCCATTTTATTCAGCGTAGCAAAAAACCTTATAACTATGTCTTTGGGGACGACTTACTCCCCCAGAGTCCCCGTGGGAGGGGCCACAAGTTACAAACTTTGACCAGTGCTTACATATAGTAATGGTTATTTGGAAGTATATAAACGTTTTTAGGGGGATTTTTAGGTTGGGGGAGGGGTTAAGAAGAGGGGGATGTCTTGGGGGAGCTTTCCTTGGAGGAATTTGTCATGGGGGAAGAAAATTTTCATGAAGGAAGCGCAGGATTATCAAGCATTATTTGAAAAAAATACAATGAAAAAATAAATATGAAAAAGTTTTTTTTTCAACTGAAAGTAAGGAGAAGCATTAAAATTTAAAACGAACAGAAATTATTGTGGATATGATGGGCTCACCTCCTCCTAATATCTCGCTCTTTTTAAAGCTAAATTATTTTTAGTAATCTCAATTATTTATTCTACGGCTTTTGTTGTTCAGGGGTCATTTTTAAGAAATTGGAACAAAATTAGGCTTTAGTGTCAAAAGCGAGGTTCTGACGAGGGGGTGAACCCCTTCGTATATGTAATAAAAACATGAGAATACAGAAGTTCGCTACGTAAGCTAATTTGTAAGTTACGTATATCTTTGACTAATAAAAACATTCGTAAAAAAATAAAAAGTTCTAATTGCCTTTTTAAGTAACCAAAAATCGAAGGACAACTAGGCCTCCTCCCCCGCTCCTTTTTTTCTCAAAATCATTCAATCAAAACTATGAGAAAGCCATTTAGCAAAAAAAAATGCAAATTTCGTTTTAATTATTCATCTGCGGAGAGCCAAATTCAAAACATGCATTGATTCAAAAACGTTCAGAAATTAAATAAAAAAAAGTTTTTTTTAACGGAAAGTAAGGAGCGACATTAAAACTTAAAACGAACAGAAATTACTTCGTATATGAAAGGAGATGCTTCCTCATCAACGCCCCGCTCTTTACGCTAAACTTTTTTACTGTTTTAAAAAGTAGAGTTAAGAGAAAGAGTCGAACTTTAGCGTAAAGAGCGGGGCGTTGATGGGGAAGCATCTCCTTTCATATACGAAGTAATTTCTGTTCGTTTTAAGTATTAATGTCGCTCCTTACTTTCCGTTAAAAAAAACTATTTTTTTATTTAACTTTGAAGGAAACGAAGCTTGGAACAACAGCTTTTTTCTTTATAGGATGAGTTTTCAAACTTCCTTAGGGCAAGCGATGTTAATGCTAAAGAAAATTTACGTAATTAACAAATCTTGGTGTGGTATTGATAGGTATAGTTATGACGTGACTAAAAAATTTCAGGAGGGATTCAAAAAGGGTAGCCCCGTCCCCTGCATACGGCATTGGGCAAGTGTACGGTGTAGTTCAAACATATAACTCAGCTACTGCTTGAGTAATTTAGGTAGAAAATATTTCCCGGCCCTTAGGCAGCTGAGAAGGAACTCTGGGTCCTAAGCTCCTGAGATTGATTCTTTTTTTTCTTTTCGTCTATAGTTTTGAGTAATAATTAAACTTCACCTTTTTAAGCCCAATTTTAAATTCTAGTAATATTTAGTCTTATATATTTGGTAAATAGCTTTTAAAACACTTTAGCATATTATTCTCGAAAACTTTTTTTCGAAAAAAAGGAAAATATTCTTTTTCTTTCTTTTGATTCATGTTTCTTTTGGCACAATATTATTCTGCTTATTTTTCTTTTGGCTTTATTATTAATTAGTAATCATAACTTATCCCCCAAGAGCCCTAACTCAGATAAATAGCGTTGCTTTAGCTTTTTTATTCACCTCAAATAGTTTCTGTCTTTTCGGCCACCTCTGAATCTAACTGTTAATTATAGTTTAGCCGCAAGCAGAGGTTGGGTATCCCCGTTGGGTGTGCAGACAGGACCCCCATTACCAAGCTGAAATCAATCGCACTGTGCCACCACAGGGTTTTCACCTTTTCTAAAAATTCCTATGTAATTATTCTAGACAGCCAAAGTTGATTTGAATTCTAGAATAGTCTGTAATTGGCTGGTTTATTAAAATTAAAAAAAAAATTGAAATAAAACTTTGGTTTAGAAATTTCGCTATATCTTAGCCTCGTCTTATTTAGCATTTCTATTAACAAGGCATTTTGCAGTTGATTCCCCGTTGACACGGCGGGTATTTGATTTATTAAATATTGGCATCATTTCGATGTCTTGTCTTTTGACAACAAAAAAGTCCGTTGTTTTACTTATCGACACAGAAATTATGAATTTATGCGGTTATTTTTAAATGGAAGATGTATTAATGATATTTGCTAAAAAACAAAACAAAAAAAACAATTTATTTTAGGTGATTCATGGCAAGGGTATATATATCACATCAATATATGCATCATGATACCAATATATACATCAACACCCCGGTCTTACGCTAAAGTTTGACTCTTTCTCACAACTCTACTTTCTAATACAATCAAAAAATTTTTAGTTGAAAGAGCGGGGCGTTGAGGAGGGGGCAGCACCTTTCATTATGGAATGATTTATGTTCGTTTTCAGTTTTAATATCGTTCCTTACTTTCGGTTAAAAAAACTTGTTTTTCTTTATTTAATGTTAATATTAAATGAAACGCACCTTTTGTTATAGCTTTATCTGGCGTTAGCTAGGCCTATATTTGAGTGTTAAACTAAATCTTCTAGATTGCTACACATCAGAAATACCTAGATCTTGATGTTACCTAAGTCTCATTTTGAAAGGGCATTCACAAAGTCAACCAGTCATGGAAATTTATGTTCTGTGTTTTTAATAAAAAGAAAAATGAGTATTGATCACGTTATATAAAATTGCCCTTATACCCATGAAAGACTGTGTTCAAGGGTATAGGGGGTTTGTACCCCCTCCCTCCAAATTTTTTATCCAACTCGTAAAAACAAAACACAAATACATATTCAAAAAGTTTTGATGCCCTTTTTAAAGTTTTCTTATACCTCCCCCCCCCCCGAAAAAAAAGAAAACTTTCTTCTCGTCCCCTCAATAAAGATCCTGAATACAGACTTGTTCCCATGTCCCAAAAAACGGTACTTAAGTATTTTACGAGAAATACTCGAGAAGCCAAGTTTGATTAATGGTAATTAACGTAAATTTTAATGGTAAAAAATCAAGGAGGCACACTCGTGCCTCTGTAAAGAGGCGACACACGACAATGTTAAGCGATCTTCGGTTCCAGTAGTCGCAGAGGGATGGGAAGGGATGCATTTCGTAGCCCGAGCTCCAACTAAGAAACCTGCAAAATTTCATCCCCCTCCAGCTTTTCCTTCATGGGGAAAATCTGGCCGAAAGTTTCGACTCGTCAACCCCAGCCCCCCTTTAACGTTGTCCGATCGGGCTGAAATTCACAAGTTACGGTACCCTAGGGCCCAGGAGCTTATCCGCGAAATTTCAGCTTGATCCGATAACTCCTTCCCTGTTTTCCAGAAACCACGCATAGCCACTTAAAATTCATTTACTTTTTTTTCCTAGACGCCTACAGGTTACATCCGACATCGGATCTGGGTGTACGAAGACTCATTCGATGCGGAATTCTCCGAGTAATTTTCCTGGAAAGTTTCGTAGGAAAATCTTAACCCCCCGAAAGTTTTGACCCTCCAACCCCCCCCCCCCCCCCTTTTTTTAACGTTGTCCGATCGGGCTGAAATTCACAAGTTAAGGTCCCCTACAGCCCAGGAGCTTATCCGCGAAATTTCAGCTCGATCCGATAACTCCTTCCCTGCTTTCCAGAAACCACGCATTAGCTACTTAATCAACGGATTTCTCTCCATAAGAGCCCATGTTAATTTGAAATTTTTAAAATTTATTGAGAAGTTATATTTACACACATGCAAGTGTTTAGCTCAGTCGGTAGAGCGTGGGACTCTTAATCCTCGGGTCAAGGGTTCAAGTCCCTTACGGGCGATTTTTTTTCACAACATCAAAAAATTTTGATAACACCTGGACAGCTTATCATTTGAGAGATAACAGAATATTAGCTTCTTATGAGCAAAAGAAACATTTCGGTCATTCTATCTATATTTTTTTTCTATTTTATGCAATGATTTAAAAGCGGGGGGGGGCGGCAGCCACCCAAGTTCCTCTCCTAATTCCTGTACGAGGAGTACAGGAATTATTAAATTACATCCACCATGGATTGTAGAAAAACGTACAGAAATAATATGAAAAAAACTTCGTTTTCTTAAAGAGGCTGCGTCCCAAAGTCGAACCTTAAAACGTACAGGAATTAGAAGAGGCAGTTGGGGGGCTGCCACCCCCCAAACCCCCATCTTTTAAAGACTCTTTTGTACAGGTTTTTTGTTTTTTTGCTAACCCCCCGCTCTTGGCTTCGGAAAGGCCCTCTTTTAATTAACAAAAAATTAAAATGAATGAATAATGGAATAACTTCGAAAAATGTTAAACACAAGAGGACAGGAGAACCATTGCGCCGAAACTAGTAATTAGTAACAATGAAGTCCCCCCACAAAAAAAAAATGTACAAAAGAGTCTTTAAAAGCTGGGGGTTTGGGGGCTGCCTCTTCTAATTCCTGTACGTTTTAAGGTTCGACTTTGGGACGCAGCCTCTTTAACTCTTTAAGAAAACGAAGTTTTTTTCATATTATTCCTAAGTAAGACAAAAATATAACAGTTTAGGAACAAATTTGGACTATATATTTGCACATTAGAGAGGAAGGGGGTGATGGGTTTAGCATAGCAGATATTAAATACATAACCTAAACAAACCTATTCTAACTTAATTAATATACCAACTAAATATTTAGTTAAAATATAGCTATCCATGGTCAGACACTATATTCTATCACTGCAAACTAACTGGGTTGAAAACCGGGTAATTTCTCAAATGTTTCTTGTATAATACTTAAGTACTCAAAAAACAGTTTATACATTTCCAGATGTTGTAGGAGTGTGGTACCGTTTTGTTATAAACAGATAATACCTAGGCTTGTTCACGTCAACTAATAATTAATAGTGTAGGGATACTTGATTTATTCAAAATAAATTACTTTTAATTTTGTTGTTGAAATTTAAATACATTAGCTGTATTTGTTTTGTGCTAAAATTAAACTTTTCTTTGCCATAGATCCATTTCAGCAAAATTCTTGCAACGAAAATTCACTTTGAAATTTGTAAAAATTGATTTGAATTAAATTTTGACAAATTGAATTGATTTTGACCTACTTTTTACAAAGAAGTTGACCTCTAAACCTTATAAAAAGTATAAACCATAATCTATCATAAACAATATTGTTCATATTGGCCTAGCTAAACATTAGTCTCTAGATAATCAATCATTCCAAACCCATCAGAAGTACTTGTTAAAAAGCAAATAAATAGAAAAATATTTTGCCCGATATGTTGAGCTGAGCGCGCATTTTAGGCACATATCCAGCTTAGAGCTTAAAGCTGAATATATACTAATCTCGAGTCTTTCTCTTCTTCCTCTACTTGTTCAATTGTTTTGGGGCACTTTTTCATAGTCATCACACAATTTGAGGCCTTACGGCAGCTGGGATTGGACACCTGACCCTTATTGCCAAACAATCCATTGTGCTCCCAAAGGATCTAGGAATCTTTCATGTCTGATTAGGGCAAAACTCAATATGACCAGCTCTTCACTGTTTAATTAAATTAAAACTTATTATCACTTATTGAAGTCATGACTGGTATTTCGAAATAATTTACTTTGGTGTCGTAGGACGCTAGGCTAAAGGAAAGTAGATTTCTAACTATTTCTATATAACTATTAAAACTTTTCTGACTATTTGACAAGGTGAATAGGAGTTATCACTAAACGTTAATAAATGATAGGGAACATCACGACGTCATATACCCCCAGAGGTCAATTTACAAAGTTGGAATTCATAAGGCAATAATTGACTCCAAGTCTTAAGTTCAAAAAGGTCCATAGCTTTTGCCTGCTTAAAAAAAACTTGAACTTTTTCGCATGCTGACCAATGGTCTGTGTAGCAAAAGTACTGTTATTTTTATTCTTTGAATTTAGCAGGAAGTGTAATGCATGGTTGTGGGCAAATCATCCGATGCTTCCCCCAGATTTCTCCGGGTATCCATTTAGAACTGGGTCAACTCTGGTTGAGCTTACAGAGTCACACCGCTAACTCCCGTTCCAAACCAAATAACCAGCGACACGAGGACTCGAACCACTGTCTTTACGGACAAAGAATTTCATGTCTAAGCCCCCTTATGCAAGTAATAATAGAAAATGGCGCATATTTACGCGTTGTATGCAAGTTTGTGTGTATATTGTAAATTTTCAGTTATCACCTAGATTTCGATTTATATAGCACAAAAGGAATATTAAACATAATATATAAAGGAACCTTATCAGTTCCATAATTTATGCAAAAATGTCCTCTTATGCAATGAGAATATGAAATCACTCTCATCTACGCAGTTCACGGAGATGTGTGGTCTATTTAGTTTTAGTGTTGTAAAATATTGCCTTTATTAAGCGTTTCATCTACAAACCAGAAAGAAAACTAACCAATGAAAATGTGAAAAAATTATTTTTTCATCACAAGATAGCGAAATAGTCTTGCTACTTGGCGGATTTATTTGGCATTTTGCCCATAAAACACCCACTGAAAACAGTACTTAGTGATAAAAATAAGATTATACAGTTGAAAGTTACCAATTCTGAAGAAATTTGAAGAAAACACTACCTATTCTGGAACTTGCATAAAATTGTCCACTTACACAAATAATAACATAGCTCAATGGCCTAACGAAACTTCAATACTGTAATATTTTTACATAAAAGCTATCTATCCGAGTTAAAAGTTCGTAAAATTATCACCAATGGTAAGGCTGTTAAGAAATGTTCCACTTTCGCAAGTAAAAAATGACAAAGCTTGCATGTGTGCTGTTCGGCGGCCAAAAATAAACTTTATATGTTTATTTGCAAACGTCATCTTATAAAGTTAACACACAATTAATGAAGCTAATAAATAGGGGCCAGTTGAAAAAGTCAAAATTTTTAAGGGAATTTTGGACTAAGCTCGTGAATTGAAATGAGAACCAAAGAATATCTAAGAACCACTTTGGAATTATTTCTGTAAATCATTCATATTGACGCAGTTTTCATATATATATATATACTAGCTGTTGGGGTGGCGCTTCGCGCCACCCCAACACCTAGTTGGTGGGGGCGCTTCGCGCCCCCCCCCCAAGCCCCCCGCGCGTGTAAGTCGTTACGCGCCATAATAGTTACGCGCCATTGTAGTTGTGTCCCTATGTCCCACCTGTGAATATAGATAGATATATATATATATATATATATATATATGGTTTTAACTACGTAAAACTTGCGAATATACAACATTCTTTGCTGTCCCATTGTCTTTGCATATAAATAGATTGTCAGGTTTACCGACTCTTGAACATGCAACATATAATGGTCCATGGAAAAACAATCTGTATTCAGATCTATACCTCATGATTCTAATGATTGCCCTTGAGCTTTGTTGATGGTGATTGCTAATCGACCATTCCCTGTCCCGGTGTCCCGGTCGTCATTTACATCCCCCTGTTTCCCCCGGTGTCCCCGTTGTAGTTGTGTCCCTGTGTCCCGGTCGTCATTTATATTCCCTGTGTCCCGGTCGTCATTTGTATCCCGGTGTCCCGGTCTGTATATACATTCGTTTTTTAGTTTTGTTTTTCTCCTTTATTTTTTTCCTTTTTTTTCTTTTTTAGCTTATTTTGATTTTTAGATTTTTTAGTTTTTTTATTAGTTTTTAGTTTTTTTTCTTTTTAGTTTTTTTGTCCCGGTCGTCATTTATATCCCCCTGTTTCCCCCGGTGTCCCCGTTGTAGTTGTGTCCCTGTGTCCCGGTCGTTATTTATATTCCCTGTGTCCCGGTCGTCATATGTATCCCGGTGTACCGGTCTGTATATACATTCGTTTTTTAGTTTTGTTTTTCTCCTTTATTTTTTTCCTTTTTTTTTCTTTTTTAGTTTATTTAGATTTTTAGATTTTTTAGTTTTTTTATTAGTTTTTAGTTTTTTTTTCTTTTTAGTTTTTTTTGTAGTTTTTACCTTCTTTTTAGTTTTGTTAAATTTTTTTTTTACTTATGTCCTGGTCGTCATTTATACTCCCTGTGTCCCGGTGCTTTGTTGATTGCTAATCGAACATTCCTTTTGTCCTGGTCGCTTTCTCTTTGAGTGTCGTCATTTATTTTTTTCTTTTTTAGTTCTTTTAGTTTTTACCTTTTTTAGTTTTTTTTAGTTTTTTAGATGAAAATTTTTTTTAGTTTTTTCCTTTTTTTCTTTTTAGTTTTT
The DNA here is from genome assembly GCF_032884065.1 of Artemia franciscana. Lineage (NCBI taxonomy): Eukaryota > Metazoa > Arthropoda > Branchiopoda > Anostraca > Artemiidae > Artemia > Artemia franciscana. The sequence goes on from NC_088863.1 coordinate 13,204,832, forward strand.
TATTGGTTTTTACCTTTATGTTAGCTTATTTTTCAGTTTTTCCTTTTTTTTTAGTTTTTTTTTTATTTTTTATTTTTTTTAGTTTTTTACCTTTTTTTAGTTTTTTTAGTTTTTTTAGTTTTTTAGCTTTTTTACTTTTTTATTAGTTTTTAGTTTTTTTTGTAGTTTTTGCCTTTTTTTAGTTTTTTCAGTTTTTTTTTTAGTTTTTTATTGGTTTTTACCTTTATTTTAGCTTATTTTTCAGTTTTTTCCTTTTTTTAGTTTTTTTTAGTTTTTAGTTTTTTTAGTTTTTTACCTTTTTTTAGGTTTTTTAGTTTTTTTAGTTTTTTATTTTTTTTATTAGTTTTTAGTTTTTTTTTGTAGTTTTTGCCTTTTTTTTAGTTTTTTTAGTTTTTTAGCTTTTTTATTAGTTTTTAGTTTTTTTTGTAGTTTTTGCCTTTTTTTAGTTTCTTTAGTTTTTTAGCTTTTTTATTTTTTTTTATTAGTTTTTAGTTTTTTTTTTGTAGTTTTTGCCTTTTTTTAGTTTTTTCAGTTTTGACGTCACCTGATCCAGTTTTTTCAGGTGACGTCACCTGATCCACGATCCACAGATCCACAGACAACTTATTTTTATATATATAGATAGTTTTTTTTTTTTACTTATGTCCTGGTCGTCATTTATACTCCCTGTGTCCCGGTGCTTTGTTGATTGCTAATCGAACATTCCTTTTGTCCTGGTCGCTTTCTCTTTGAGTTTCGTCATTTATTTTTTTCTTTTTTAGTTCTTTTAGTTTTTACCTTTTTTAGTTTTTTTTAGTTTTTTAGATGAAAATTTTTTTTAGTTTTTTCCTTTTTTTCTTTTTAGTTTTTTATTGGTTTTTACCTTTATTTTAGCTTATTTTTCAGTTTTTTCCTTTTTTTTAGTTTTTTTTTATTTTTTATTTTTTTTTAGTTTTTTACCTTTTTTTAGTTTTTTTATTTTTTTTAGTTTTTTAGCTTTTTACTTTTTTTATTAGTTTTTAGTTTTTTTTTGTAGTTTTTGCCTTTTTTTAGTTTTTTCAGTTTTTTTTTTAGTTTTTTATTGGTTTTTACCTTTATTTTAGCTTATTTTTCCTTTTTTTTTAGTTTTTTTTAGTTTTTAGTTTTTTTAGTTTTTTACCTTTTTTTAGTTTTTTTAGTTTTTTAGCTTTTTTATTTTTTTTATTAGTTTTTAGTTTTTTTTGTAGTTTTTGCCTTTTTTTAGATTTTTTAGTTTTTAGCTTTTTTATTAGTTTTTAGTTTTTTTGTAGTTTTTGCCTTTTTTTAGTTTTTTTAGTTTTTTAGCTTTTTTATTTTTTTTATTAGTTTTTAGTTTTTTTTGTAGTTTTTGCCTTTTTTTAGTTTTTTCAGTTTTGACGTCACCTGATCCAGTTTTTTCAGGTGACGTCACCTGATCCACACATCCACAGACAGACAGACAATTTATTTTTATATATATATATATGGGGTAAAACAAAATTTTTAAAATTAATGAAGCTGATAAATAGAGGTAGTTGACAAATTCAACATTTTTAAGCGAATTTTAGACCAAGCTGGTAAATTAAAATGAGAAACAAAGAATTTATAAAAACCCTTCTGGAGTTAACTCTGTAAATCATTTACATGACACAGCTTTCAGATATATGTGGGTAAAACAAAATTTTCAAAATTAATGAAAAAATGACAAAGCACATATAGCCTACTCGAATGAGCAAAAATAAGAAATTATAAGCATGAATGCAATTTATACAGCTATCTAACCATACTAAAATTTTTAGTATTATCACATTTGAATTTAAATTTTAGTTTAGCAAGTGGCAGTCAAAAAACATTGCCAGCTCTAAAACGTGTTCAAAGATGTCGACTAGCAGCAAGAAAACTATGAAATCATTCATATTGACGCAGTTTTTAGATATATGTGGGCAAAACAAAAATTTTAAAGTAATGAAGTTAATTGAAACATTAGATTAAAGTATTGAAACAAAGTCAAAATTTTTAAGGAAATTTTGGACCGATTTCATGAATTAAAATGAGAAACAAAGAATCTATAAAAATCCTTTTGGAACTAAATCTGTAAATCATTCATATTGACGCAATTTTCAGACATATGTGGGTAAAACAAAATTTTTAAAATTAATGAAGCTAATAAATAGAGGCCAGTTGACACAAAGTCCAAATATTTAGGGAAATATTGGACCGAGTTTGTACAATAAAATGAGAAATAAAGAATCTATAAAAATCCTTCTGGAATTAATTCTGTAAATCATTCATATTGATGTAGTTTTCAGATATATGTGGGCAAACAAAATTTTTAAAATTATTGAAGCTAATAAATGGAAGCCAGTTGACAGATTCAAAATTTTTAAGGAAATTTTGGACCAAGCTCATAAAATTAAAATGAGAAACAAAGTATCAATAAAAATCCTTCTGGAAATAATTCTGTAAGAGACGAGGTAATATTAAAGAATAAAACTTTTTTAAACATTAAACATAAAGTATAAATACATAATAACAATACAGATGTAATATAAACATAAGATAAATGTATTATAATAGTATATAAATATTTAAGAGAATATATATTAATACATAACAAATCTTATTTTTCTTTCTAGCTATTTTCAGTCACAGTTCCTTTTCTAATTTCATTGTAAATTGAAGCACTTGGAGAAGGGAGATGGCTATAGGACAAACTGAGGATGAATACCTTAGATTCTTGCTTCCCCAACATGTCCTTTCTTGTCTGATAAATAAACGCAAGGAGCAAGGTCGAGGCAAGTTTTTTCTTTCTTTTTTTATTCACTTTTATTTAACATTATCTATTTATGTTATCGTTTAAGGAGGATTAACTGTGTATTTTTTTTTTTTTTGTTTTTTTTTTTTATAATGTTATGGCTTTAGATTGTTGTTTTAGGAAAGGCAATTGTGGTGTCGGCGTGGAATTGTATTTCCACGTATTAATTACGTGGTTACGAAAAGTAACAAGTATTTGTTACGAAAGTAACAAGTTATTTGTTACGAAAACTTGTTACGAAAGTAACAAGTATTTCGTTACTTTCAATAATGCGTTGTTTAATAGCTATAAAATATGTGATGACATCCCCAAGTTCTTATTTCTAGTCTCTAAGAAATTTTCTTTTTCAGAGGGTAACGGGTAGGGATGGCAGTTTACAAAAACGAGGGGTGCAAGAATTTTTATTTTTTTTAAATTAAAATATAATAAAAAGATGGTGTTTTTTAAAATCTATGAGGAAATTTTATTTCGGTTTTTCAATGAAAATACCAAGAATGGGTATTTCCAAAAGTATAATGGGAGGTAAATGGCCCCCTCTCACAATTGGCATCCCTGGCAAGAGGAAAACAATTCACTTTTTGGTCCATTTGAAGTGCATTTCAAGTTACAGTCTTGAATTATGACTCAGAATTACCGTTTGATCTTTCGCTATTAAAATTACCAAAAAATAGTGTGTTTGAAGAGTATATTTTTGAGCTTGTTAGTGTGAACCTTTTTATTTCAACTGAAAAAAATGAGTGTTTTATTTCAAGAAAAGTAACCTTGTTTTTCTGTTTATTTTTTTCCATATATATTTTTTTTTAGTGGCCAGGATACCATCTCGGTTGTTTCAAAAATACTATTTGAACTTCAGAACCCAGAATTGAAACGGTGAATCGAATTATTTTTCATAAGATTCATCACTTAATATTACTTTGAAAAAAAAACAACTTAAGAGATATGAGTTAAAACATTACAATAAAACTTTTCTAGCAAAAAATTTTCTTGTTAGAGATTAAAAAAAAAATCTCGACATGGGGATCGTGGAACACAAAAAGAACGTAATTCATGCCTTTAAATAAATAATTCCCTATACCATACTGCTTTTCAATTTACAAATAAGATAAAGTATTACAAAATGAGTGCAGTATCTCAAATAAGACAGTGTAAAATAACCAAAGTCTTTTTCACTAATAATGATAAAACTCCAAATATTTCAGCTTCACATCCGCCAGCCTATATCAGTAGGAATGATATAAATTTTTAAAATGTTTTGTCTAATCCAATTGAGATTTATTTTTTTTTATTCCCGTTAATAAAGGATTCAGGACGTCAAGCAGAAATATTCATACATTTTTATTGTTATCAAAAGACTTTTTTTGCCATTTTCCACTGTATTATTTGAAATATTATACCTTTTCCATACTTTTATTTCGTTTTATGTGAAGCTTATGTTTTTCTATTTTTTAGTAAATAATTATTTTTTCTCTAGCACGGTTTTGATTACCTTTTATTAAACGCATACTCCTACTATTACAATTTTACTGTCTTAGCCCTAATTCCCCAAAGACCAACATAAATGTGAGTATCCCTATCGCGGAAGTTCGAAGTTTTGAAGTTTGAAGTTTGAAGTTTTGGAAGTCTGAGCCACCCATCCACCTTCTAAATCATTCTGTTCAGTCCCTAAAAAAAAAGTCAGTCAGTAATATTGCAGATGAAAATGCCAAAATAACAAAATGAAAACTTTCCAAAAAAACTCTACAACAACAAAAAATCACTCTTACTGGTCCAGCAATTTTCATTGATCAGTTAAATTAGCTCCAAATAATCTTCAACGTATCCCAGTTAAGTGCCACCTTGCGGATGGTTATTATTATTTAGTTTTCGTCCCCACCATGTTCAACACTTACGAGATTACACTTACACTGTCATTACAACACTTACATTGTCATTGAGTAGTTGCGTCTGCTCTTCTATTACCAAGTTTATCATCAATGATTAGTTGCTGATCTTGGTATTATGCAGTAATTGTTTCGTATTATTTGTTTATGACTTAACCCCATCAATATAGTCCAGACTTCACACTCTGTAGTCGATCCAAAAAGAAATATATTGCTAGACGTCAGTAAAATTATATTAGTTTTTCTACTATCACTACTACTACAACAAGTAACCACAATAAGTAACTAGTAGCTACAATTAGTTACTGCGACTGCTACCAACAACTTACTGCAGCACCATTCCGCCTGAGTTCAACACAAATAAGCGCACTCCTCTTCCATACCAGTCTGTTCAAAGGCTCCCTATTTACACTCTCCCAAGAAGTCACAATTTCCCTAAATCTTTTCTTGAGATGTCCTCCCAATCTGTTTGGGGATGACTTACGTTTTGCTTGTCCCTAGATGGCTGGTTGATAGGGACGATCTTTGTTTTATATCCCGTCGAAAGCCAAACACAACTACTGGACCTGACGAGTACAAAATGGACCATTTTTATGCTCTATTCACGTTTATACTTTGATCAAATTTACAATTGATTGTGTTCATCTTGCCATGCATTACTTGAAGAATGGGCATACCCAAACAGTCATATTACATACCGCCCAGCCATGTCTTCAACTTGTTTTTCCTTCCAAGCTACCAAATATGAAAGTATAAAAAGATATTTAAGAAAAAGAATAACCAAAATTAACAAAGTATAAAAAATTATTCCCACCGTTAAAATTTTGCTGAAACTATTCTGTGTAAACTGTGTGTTCTGTGTAACACTGTGATTCCGTTGAAAATAAAAATTTTAATATAGTCGTTAACTGATGCAACCAACTAAGTAAAAACACTACTAGCTACAAAATGCAGAACAATTTATTCTGGTCAAGTGCATAAAGTAAAGTCAAGTGCGCTCAAGTGCATAAAAACATGATACAATCGATCAGCCGAGACACATGGAACAGAAATTTTTCTACCCCTGTCTCTTTTAAACGTTGCTGGAATCTGTAGATCTCAGAGGTTTCTCTGCAGGGAAGCCTTTTTTTTGTCTTAGATTTCAGGGATAAAAAAAAACAGAACAAAGAAAAAACATAAAATATATGTGTTCATTTAAGTTCTTCTCAATTTAAAATGGATATAGAAAGACATTCATCATAGTTGTAACCCCCTAAAAAACGGTGGAATCCGTTTTTGCAGACATTTGAACCCAGCTATGCTGCTAACGTTACACTTTTCACTGGGGCACCATAGATTTGTGAGCTCCACTCAATTCTTCACAAAACCCACCTACAAAAGTATGTTCAGAGACTAGCGCCAAGTCGTCATGTGACTAACGCTACTTTTGTCTTCGATTAAACGTTCAAGTTTGGTGATTTTTTCCAGGTTTCTCTCGTATAGTTACTTAAAGAGGTTGATAAGGGTAGGGTCAAGCAAGGCTGTTCCTTTCTAAGGCTTATAAACTTAAATATTTAAAGGTAATGCTTCAATTTTTCTGTAATGGTCAAAAACTGTCATTTCCATTGGTTCTGTTCATCCCTTGGAAAAATATTAATTACTATTCCTTTCCTTCCACCTCTTACGATATCCTCTTTTAGGATGCATAATAACTACATTAATAACTACAGCATTAGATTCTCTTGACTGACTTTGACTCTTTATATAAATAAACCTCAAAAGATACTCGTATTACCTTAGCTTTAGTTACTATGTGCCGTGGTTTGTTCTTTACTAGGTTTCAGGTATATCAGATGATCCGATGAATCCGATGATTCCTGATGTTGCACTAACATGAACTGCTACAGTGCTATAGAAAAATTGAGTTTTGGGTAAACAAATGATTCTATTTTAAAAGTTATTTTGTTCTTAATTACAAAAGGCACTAGATGCAACGATTTCCTATAATATGAGTCATTAAACAAATTTCTATGATGGATTTAAAGTCTGAATCTTCCTTGTTGTTGAAGCCAAGGAACTCTGTTTCCTTTGTAAGGGTTTTGGACAAGGTGGTCCTAATAGTGTACTTCGTTTTTTGATCTGATTCTAGTTTTAGGAGTTATGGACTATTTCTTTTTTTACTATGAGGCGTGATGGCCGAGTGGGTTGGTGCGCTGGATTTGGGATCCTTTGTCTGAGAGGACATGGGTTCGAATCCCGCTGTACCCAATTCTTTGGTTTGGGACGGGGGTCAGTGGTGTGATCCTGTAAGCTTAGCCAGAGTCGACCCAGCTCTAAATGGGTACCTGGAGAAATCTGGGGAAGGTAAACAGGAAGGGTGTGCTAAAGCTCAGGATGGCTGGCCCCCAACTCCCCATTGCACTTCCTGGCTGAAGGGCCAAGAAACGGAGATCAGCACCGCCGGTAAGGACTGTAAAGTCTAATGCCGTATCCTTTACCTTTACCTTTTATGAGGCGTGATGGTCTCTTACTAGGTTGCTAGCTACCGCTGCAACCCGAATCCTCCCAAGGCTTATAAATTTACAGGATTATGAGGTAAAACGGTTATTCTCTCCGAAAACAGCTAAAACAAGATGAGGTATTATCTGCTTGCAGGGAAACTCTGAGGTAATGAGTTCACTCACCCCCCCTCCCCCCAACTGGAATCAATTCTGTGGAACCATTTTTCCGTCCTTGTTATTACAAGTATTGGTTTTTGTTTTAATGGGATAAAGATTATATCGAAAATTTAAAAAATCATCGTCGAGAACTTGACAATTCTTTAAAAAGACATCATTTAAACAAATAATTGAAGTTTATTGCTTTTGTTTTGACATATTCTTTCAACTAGGACGCCTAGGGAAAGCTGGGTAGTTTTTACCGAAAGAAACAAATAAAATCGTGTGTAAAGCATTTTCTCTCGTTAGAAATAATTACCTTTTAGCGGATTCCTATAATACTATTTCAAAATACAATCAATTAGTTCAAGCAAGTTCAACACATTCCTTGCATTCCTAAACTTAAATTCGCGGGAAGTGTTGGGGGATTTTCCCCCAGCAACACCTAGCACCCCGGCCGAATGCAGATAATTAAGAGATTGGCACATTGCTACGTGGACCACTGGTTTGTATATTAAAAATTGAAGTTAAATTAATTAATGTTCTAGAATTTTTTTTTTATTTCTGTTGTAGCAATCATTTTTTTGCTTTTATTTCCACTCCCTACCCGTTAAAAAGATCTCTGTAGGCTTGGTCTCCTATAAAAGAGAATAAATAGCAGTACTTGGTTTTGAACGATATGATAAGAGTATTTTTTTTCAAAAATTATTAAAACCGAATTCGTTATCTTAAACTGTTGTCTTCAAGTATAGCTTATTAAGCTATACTTGCCATACTTTATAAACGTGCAAGGTAGAAACTTTGGAATTTACAAACACAGACGGTTGGAAATTCAAAGTAGTCGAATAATCATCTTCTTAAAAATATTCACCACGTGATACACTCATGATTTCACTAAAAATGTTTGGAACTATTTAATTAACACTTAAATAAAAACTGCTCACAAACATTTTCAAAATATTTAATGTACAAGAAATTAACTATGAAGTTGAACCCTTGTCGAGTAACCGGGAGATCATGGGTTCAAATCTCACGCTGGCAGGATTTTCGAAGTTTCACTAAAAAGATGAAATTAAGACGAAGAAATTTATTTTAAAATAAATATTATTGAAATGAAATTAACTAGAAAGAATCTAATGAAAACGAAGAAGAAAAAAAAGAAATTTTAAGAATTGAGGATGGAGAAGTCAGGGAACTTAAGCAAAAGCCGAGACGGATGGAAATTCAAAGTAGTCAAAGAAACATCGTCTTAAAAATATTCACCACGTGATATCATTTATGATTTGGCTCAAAATGTTTGAAACTATTTAATTAAGATTTAAATAAAAACTACTCACAAACATTTTCAAAATATTTAATGTACGAGAAATTAACTGTGAAGGTGAACCCTTGGCCAGTAGTCGGGGTTCATGGGTTCAAATCTCACGTTAACAGGTTTGTCAAAGTTTAACTAAAAGATGACATTAAGAAGAAGGCATTAAGAATGACATTAAGAATGACATTTCAAGAAATTGAAATTATAATTAAAATTAATCAGAAAGAATCTCGTGAAAACAAATAAGAAAAGAAAAATTTTAGAGTTGAGGATGGAGAAGTCAGGAGACTTAAGTAAAAACCTTAAAAAAAAAACGGGGAGAATTCTGAGCCAGTAAAAACCAGAAAATAATGCAATTCTTTCGGCCATGATCTCCACTCAGTCATCACCTTCCAGAAAGAAAGAAATTATTGAATAGAACAAAATAAGCAAAGCAAATAAAAATAAATCCTAAATTAAACAAATTAGAAGGATGAGCCCCCCAATCATAGACTTATTTAAGAATTTAGCGATTTTCCCCCGAGGGAATCATTTTAATACCAATAAATTACCGAAATTCCCTGAGTTTCATCATGTTAACCATCATCATTCATCCTGGGACCTGACTGAATATCAAAAAAAGTTTTCCTATGAAAGTAAAGAGCAACATTAAATCCAAAACGAACGGAAAGTGTTTGTTAAAAAATGGGGCTACCCCCCTCCTTTAAGCCTGCTTTTTACGATAAAGCACTATGATGAAAGCATTTGAGCTCAATGAATGCAGTTAATGTTTAATTGCATGTTTTATATTTACCCATCGACTTTTTAAACATTTGAACTGAAAATTGTATGCAAATGCTCATCAATAAATTCTTCCACCCTTGAGGTATTGTGAAAAATAGTTTCTGCCCCATTCCGATTCCTCTTGTGCTTCAGCAATCATTCTTAAAACAGAAGTGTCGAAAATTCAAATTTTAGAGTAGGCCTATACCGATGGTTCCAGGGGGGCCAAGATATAGAAGATTTTTTCTGGTGCCGTCTTTCTCTGATTTTTTCACTCTTTTTCGAATAAATTTATCAATTTGGTCAATTATTGCCACCTTTGTCACTCTCCCCCCCCCAGGATTTTGCTCATTGGCACCCTTGTCGCATTTGCCCCCCCCACCTCGAAAAAAATGTTGCTCTAAATCCGCCCCTGTTAGACTATAACATATTGGAATATGCCACTTAAGAATATGTCATATTAATTATGCGAGGAATAATTTCTCTTTATTTTCGATTTTACTGATGCTCTTTATTTTCTTTCGAAAATGTTATTTTTTGTAAAATATAAATTTAATTATAGAGATAGATGCCGACCAAGAACTAGGAAGTCAATGCCAATTGCGAAAGAAGAAGACATTACAAAAATATATAAAATGCAAAAATGATAAATATTCCCATGTAAATTTCAATAACAACAAATTACTTGGCTGCAAATCCCTCAAGCCCCATTCTTAGATGCTTTCTGATGTTACTCATCTCTCTTCCTCCACCTCTCTACCTTTTGTTCTGGTAAAAAAAAATGTAATCTTTAAGGCTATACAGGAAAAGTTCTGTAATTAAGGGGAGTTGGCCCCTCACAACACCAATTAGAGACTTGGTCAAAAAATATTACCGTGAATGAAGGGGGGTTAAAGATTAATTTGGTTGTTTTGCCCCTATCCCCTTAGGATGTTTGCCTCTCCCTCCTTTCCCCCTACCTAATTTGAAGAGCATACTGTGTATTTTCATTGAAAAAATGCCTTTTTTGAACTTCTATTCAAAATTTGACTAAGGAATTTGTCCTCCTGGGTTTGTAAGAATATGTTTTCCCCTCTCCTCCCCTAGATTTCTGTTAATTGACCCCACTGGTCAATTCACGAAAACTTAGGGGAAGGGGGGAAAGTTTACATTTCAAAATCTGGAAATATTTTCCTCAAGATTTTGAAAAATACATTTGACCCCCCCCCCCCCTGCATCTTCACGAATTAACGCAACTGGTCAATTCATGTCAATTCGGTTAGTTCAAAATCTAGGAAACAAATAATCACGCACCGTAATGGTTCTTCTCGAAAGCAACAAAAATTTTGCGTTTGATACCACTGCAATAAAGTCTTTGACATGCTGAATTGGATGACACAATTTTCCCCTGAATGGGAATTCTACAATTTTCTTCAATTTTTTTTTAGTTTCTGCTACTATTAGTATGAGTCACCCCTTACAGTTCGTTATCACAAGCTCTTCCATACCATAATTATCATAAAGGGTTCAGCTTATTAGGCACTTTTTCAATATATTTGAATGAATGTAACATGATATATCTGTCCTACCTAGTTTTATTGAAGAGGAATTTTGACTTCTATATAGATAGTTGTCTTTGAAGCTGAAGTCCATTCCTCAATCCTATGGGAGTGTATCTTAAGTTCCAGTATTTTCAGTCTCAAATTGAATTAGTTATATGTTTGTCTCGAGATCTCAACTAATAAAAATATTTTTGGAATATCTGAGGAAACATTTCTTGGCGAGATACGTTTTTGGGCTTAGAAAACTAAAGTGAAGTTGGAATATCGCCACCGCGCCTGTGTTGAATTTAGTAGTTCACTTCTTGTATTCATTCTTGTTGATTTGGGATGGCTTCTAAAAGAAGTTACAAAACATCACTGCCATGCTTGCGTCAATATAGAGGTAGGAAATTTAAGTCTCAGTAAGGCATATAGCAGAGTCTTAGAAAGGAAATAGAAGATTAAGAACTTGAATTTTTATTTTTTGGTAAGAAACGTTGCAGCCATCTTGATGATTTTGGGACCCTAGACGGCAGTGGCGTAATCTAGTCAGAATACCGAAGAGAGGGGGGGCAAATTTGGAGCCACGTTTCCCTAATTAAGTGAAAATGACAGGGAAAACTGAAAAATGAGCCATATAGTATCATAGAGGTAAAAATATACTAAAGAAACTTGACCTGTTTCTCTGGATATTTGCATTATACAGGACAAGATTTTTCGCAGAAATTAAATTTCAGCTGGAAGGCAAACTTAGCTCTGGAGGGGACAGTTGCCCCCCTGCCCCATAGCAAATTACACCCCTGCTAGATGGCATTAGCGCTAATAATGAACTAGTTTATATTGAACCTACCATATCTTCACTGTTCTCAGAAATGAAAAAGAATCTATAATGGAATTCACCGACCAAAAATTGCAACAGTTCAAATTTTTGCAGTATCATCAAAAATTAAGTAAAAATTTACAATGTCATTCGTTACAGTAGAACAAAAAGATCAGTTTTTCATTTAAAATATATCGTTTTTTACAGTTTTAGTCCCATTAGATAGTAAGTAAATTTATGTAACTAGTGATTGTGGTGAGAAAAAGGGGGAGGCCTGATAAGAATTAATATGTACGGCAACAATGGAGTTTGACCTTAAGATGGCCATTTCTGTGTCAAAAGTGAAGGTAGTCCAAACTCAATTGAAGGCAGTATGTTGCTAGTCAGGCAAGGGCCGGATCCTCGACAAAATTAGCATCACTACCCTTGATTAAGACCCTTGACAATATTAGTGCCACTAGTTTACATTAGACACACCAAGCTCTCACCATCCTCAGAAATTAAAAACAATATATATATAATGAAATTGTTCGGTATTGAGAAAAAACTACAGCAGTTCCTATTACCTCACTATTATCGAAGATTTAGAAAAATAATTATAATATCAATCATAACCTTAGTACGAAAAGATCAGACAGTTAATTTTTCCTTTAAAATAGAAAGTTTTGTACAGTCTTAGTCGCATAAATGTTTTTTAACCAATGAATACTGTGAGGAAAGAAAGGGGACCCCGATAGGAATTGATCTGTATGGTAACACTGAAATTTTATTTTAACATGGTCTAATCTGTGTATAGTCTGAACTAAATTGAAGGCAGTATGTTACGAGTCAAGTCACGGTCAGGCTACCAATGTTTATATCTAATTTTTTCTAAGAAAGGGGCTCCTGGTAACTCTTGAGCAGGAACTCCTCTTATATCTATGATATTCGTCCCTTGTTCTAATGCATCGTTGAAAAAAGCTTAGTTAAGCAAAATGACGTGTTCATACTTCTTTTAATGAGCATCATTGCTTATATCAAATAGTTCGTGGTAACGAACTGTAGTAAGGAGCGACCCGGCTCAATAGTAAACGAAACTCTAAAAAACGGAATTTCGATGCTAAAAGATATATCAAAAGGATTGTATTTTTATGCTGATTTTAAATATATAAGTTTCATCAAATTTAGTCTTTGCCATCAAAAGTTACGAGCCTGAGAAAATTTGCCTTATTTTGGAAAATAGGGGAAAACACCCCCTAAAAGTCATAGGATCTTAACGAAAATCACACCATCGCATTCAGCGTATCAGAGAACCCTATAGAAAAAATGTTAAGGTTCAATCTACAAAAATGTGTAATTTCGTATTTTTTGCCAGAAGACAAATCACGGGTGCGTGTTTATTTGTTTTTTTGTTTGTTTTTTTCTCCAAAGGTCATAGTATCGACCAAGTGGTCCTAGAGTGTTGCAAGAGGGCTCATTCTAACGGAAATGAAAAGTTCTAGTGCTCTTGTAAGTGACAAAAAAATTGGAGGGCATCTAGGCCCCCTCCCACGCTCATTTTTTCCCAAAGTCAACGGATCAAAATTTTGAGATAGCCATTTTGTTCCGCATAGTACAAAACCATAATCATTATGTCTTTGGCGATGACTTACCCCCCCCCCACAGTCCCTGGGGGAGGGGCTGCAAGTTACAAACTTTGACCAATGTTTACGTACAGTAATGGTTACTCGGAAGTGTACCGACGTTTTCAGGGGGATTTTTTTGGTTTGGGTGTGGGGTTCAGGGGAGGGGCTATATAGGAGGATCTTTCCTTGTAGGAATATTTCATGGGGGAAGAGAAATTCAATGAAAAGGGCGCAGGATTTTCTAGCATTACTATTAAAAAAACAATGAAAATATAAACATGAAAAAGTTTTTTCAATTGAAAGTAAGGAGAAGCATTAAAACTTAAAACGAACATAGATTATTACGTATATGAGGGGTTCTAAAAATACTTTAGCATAAAGAGCGAAGTATTTAGGAGGAGATAAATACTTCGCTCTTTATGCTAAATTATTTTTAGTAATTTCAACTATTTATTCTACGGCCTTTCTGATTCAGGGGTCATTCTTAAAGAATTGGGACAAAACAAGATTTAGTGTTAAGAGCGAGGTATTAACGAGGGGACCAACCCCCTCATATATATAATGAAAAATATAAGAATATAAAAGTTTGTTACGTAATTTAATTCTTAAGTTACGTATATTTTTTACTAATAAAAACGTACGTTAAAAATTAAAAGTTCTAGTTGCCTTTTTAAGTAACCGAAAAATTGGAGGGCAACTAGGGCTCCTTCCCCACCCCTTATTTCTCAAAATCGTCTGATCAAAACTAAGAGAAAGCCATTTAGCCAAAAAAAAGAATTAATATGCAAATTTCATTTTAATAATTTATGTACGGAGAGCCAAAATCAGACATGCATTAATTCAAAAACTTTCAGAAATTAAATAAAAAAACAAGTTTTTGAATGAAAGTAAGGAGCGACATTAAAACTTAAAACCAACAGAAATTATTCCGTAAATGAAAGAGGCTTTTCCTCCTCGACACCCCGCTCCTTGCGCTAAAGTTTGATTCTTTCTCGCAACTCTACTTTTTAAAACAATAAAAACTTTAGCGTAAAGAGCGGGGCGTCGAGGAGGAAAAGCCCCTTTCATATACGGAATAATTTCTGTTGGTTTTAAGTTTGAATCTCGCTCCTTACTTTCATTTAAAAAAACTTGTTTTTTTTATTTAATTCACAACAAACATAGCAACAACAACAACAAACAATAACTAATAACAACCAATCTTTCATCAACTCATCAATAATAATAACCAATTCCATAATAATAAACAGAAAAGAGAAAAAAAAAATGAATAGATAAAAGAACTATTAACCTTGACCTAGAAAATATTTCCCAATTTATTTCTAAATAACCCCAGGTGCTCAGCCGCCCGATTCCTCTCTGGAACAAAGTTCCACGCATTAGGCCCTGAAAATCTAGTAGGGAAACTAGATTTTCCCTAATTATTGATGTATTTTTACAAAATACAAAACAAATTATTGATGTATTTTTAAAGTTTATGTGCAACCTGTCATAGTAATTTGTCATATTACTTTGGATTTTGAAAACCACTGTTTTCATAATAAGAGATGAGCTGTCACCCTTGGTACCGATATTGTGTCATCAACGAAGAATAGAGGATCGGTTCCCCCTCTGTACGGATTTGAACGATCAAATATTTGGGATGCAGCCACATAATAACCCTACTGTCTAAAATGACTATTCATCTTGCATGAATTGTGTTAATCTTCAGAAATAAGAATATTAATAACTGGCAGCATGGCATCTGGAATCAGAAGTTTAAAAAAATTGCTTTTAAACTGTTCTAGAAAGATTTCACATTCTATCTCAGTTCTTTCTCGGAATTATCTTTCGATTACATTTTGAACCTTTTGAACCTCATCACTTGTAATTTGAACCTCAATTGTATTCTGATCAACATTTTTGTTTTGTGGAGCGAAACGACAGAGATCAGCGTTCCACTGCAGCCGGACATCTTTTCTAACTTGAAAAGGGCACTAGAACATTAGTTTTTGTTCGTACGGGTTCTGTTCTAGCTCTCTACAACTCTCGTTTGATAAGATCACAGTAGAGTCACAACAGAGTTACTTCAATGAGAACATCAAATAGCTTCTTTTCCCTACGCGGATCAGTAGCGACAATTGTATTTATTATTATTGGGGATGGTTTTATTTGTTTTTAGTTCGGTGATTTTTCTGTTTAACTTGTGATGAGGACGCCTAGTTGAGATACAGGCGAAAAATCCGCGTTATTTTAGTCTTTCATCTCTTTTCTCTCTACTGGCTGCAGTCTCGTTTGAGGTTTTTTTTTGTGGAGAAAACCTCAAACAGTCAAGAGAGACTGTTTAACAAACAGTCTCTCTTTGTTGTTTGTTAAAAATCAAAAGAAAAAGGTAAAATCAAACAAACATGAACAGAATACACGAGAACTCAACATCATCAACACATCTGTACCCATCCTTCTTAGAGATAGTATGATTTTTTCTATATTTGTTGAAAGACTGTTAATACCTCTATTCCAATATTCCCAAATATTTGCTAGATTTGAAAGTGTACCTTCTATCAATATTGCTCCATTTTTTATGGCAGCTTTTCTTTTCTTTGGAATGATGTAACTTCACTTATTTATCTACTTGTTTATTTAAATAGTATTAAACAAAAGACTTATTATTCTAATAGCTTTTGAGGAATTGTTTTAAAAATCCCAAATTCTATTTGCATAGAATTCCCATAAATGCAGATCTTTTAATATGTGGTTTTCAACCCTTTGTTCAACCCGAACCCTGGGGTTCGATTATAGCTGCCACAAGGCTGGGAGACAGACTTCCTACCTGTCCCTGCAAAAAGGCCTTGCAATTGAAATATCAATTCGACACCCTATGTGCCATCAATGGCTCTGGAGGATCTTTATCCCTTTTGTTTTGTTGCTGTCGAAAATTCGAGTTTCGGGTCAATTGTTCATGGTAAAACCATTTATTACCATGAGTGGGTTGGGAAATACAAAATATCGCTGGCTGATAGCAGACTGTTTCTGCTTTTTGCAGAAAATCGGCTGATAACTTTACTCTGTGGCTTTTAGAAATGATCTGGCTGAATTTAAGGCTGGATTTGATCGTAAGAATTTTCATCAAGATCACTTTTCGCATCAGAAGAGATTTTACCTTGTTCTGATATTGCATGAATTTCTTGTCCTAATAACTCTTAATGGGTAGCCTTGAACTTAACGACCTTACACAGTTGGATCATCATTGATTTTATATATATATATATATATATATATATATATATATATTGCTATAAAAATTTGATTTTTAAAGCTTCAGTTCCTGTTAACAGGGAGTTGCTCCTTACTTACCCTTCACTATCATGACGGTTCAGCAAATGAAAGTTAAATAGCTGCAAATTAAGTTTTCCAAATACTGTTTTGATTCTCTTTTTTTTTTTGCTTAACCTTTATTAATAGACTTATGCAATGATACTGACAAATGAAAAAAACTTGAAACCTTGTGCTTTATAAATGGACGCAGAGGTCTAAATATCACTAAAGCATAGCGCTCTTGTACCTGGTTACATGTTTATTAATTAAAGAACCAGTTATTTCTTTTCTTTTATCAATACTAGTTTAAGATCACCTAAGTAGCGTTTACTTAAATGCTATTTGTAATGACGCCGTATTTCTGATATAACCAAAATCAGACGAGGGAAATTGAGCCATCTATCGTAACAAAGTTAGTGAAACGTAACCTACCAATGATGGCGTATATTTTTTGACCGCCCATAAATTTCCCAAAAAGACAGGTGAGTTGCAGAAAACGCAAATTAAAATGAGAGTTGTTGGTAATTCGCCCCGGTCAATCTTATCTTCACCTTTTACTTAAAAAGGTAATTGGTTTGTAGTTAGGCGTACTCAAAAGGAGACACTAATATTTCTGAAAACAACTTTAAAAAATCCTAATATACTCACTTACACATGGCTAGATCGACTAGGAGCGGGGCCTGATCCGAAAGTTTTTTTGCGGGGCCCTCTGTATATATTCAATTTTTAAACAAAATTAAGTTTAGTATATATATATATATATATATATATATATATATATATATATATATATATATAGCTATGTATATAGTTCCCGTAGACAAACGACTACGTGGCATACTTTTAAATATTGGTTTGAACGATCCAATAAATTGAAAAATTATTCAATTTTCAAATAAAATTAAGTTTAGTATATATATATATATATATATATATGTATAGCTATGTATATAGTACCCGTAGACAAACGACTACGTGGCATACTTTTAAATATTGGTTCTCATTTTCACATGTCTTCTATCCGAGGCTGCTGCCCCAGTGAAGCAACAAGTTTATTTTAATCATCCTACACTTCTCACATTTTCATGTAACCCTTAGCATACTTGTTTGTCTCTTAGTATTTCTTCCAAGAGATCCATTAGGTTACGGGTGATCCAATTACCTAAAGGATGTGCTTTTAGCAACTTCTTTGGGGTCAAAAAAGTACATTTAGCCATATGAATTTGACTCAAAATCAGCTTCAGAGGTCTATGATGGATGTGCCACTACATTGATTTTGGGATAAATTTGTCCAGTTGCTTTGAAGATGAAAACATTACGATTATTGATGATTTGATCATCGCTTGCGTTGCATGAAGCTAAAGCAAAATATTAGTTTAAGTTTTGTATTTGTGTGTGGAACTTTTTAGAGAGCTAGTGATTTCCTATAAAAGGCCAAACCAGTTCATTTGGAAATTATAAAGGTAGCAATACAATATGACCAAGCAGGCAGCATTTCATAAAAATGGAGGATTTCATAGTGAACACATACAGCGTTGAAGGGTCCCACTGACTTACTGCGTAGTTTACACAGAGGCACCATTTGGACCAAATCTTGGGGTGGGTATGAACTCCATCTCCCCCCCCCCCGACTCACTTCGTGTCGCGTAATCATCTAGGAAATGGGCATTTGGCAGAACTCGAGAATTTTATTATGTATCTTACCTACTTTCAAAGTTTATAATGATTAATAGCAAATAGCGTAATTACCCCAAGGGTCGTCAAGTACGCTCTTTGGTTAAAGGCGTGCAGTAATTTCAAATCAATTGGACAGAATGGATTATGTTGGACATAATGGATTATTATGGCCGACAAAGGGCCCTTTGTGGTGGAAGCTTGGGCCCCCTGGAAAATCTGGGGTGGGCATTTGCCCACCCCTGACCCCCCCCCCAAATGGCGCCTCTGAGTTTACAATATCTCTGTAGGTTTCTACTGGGTTTTGCGCCACAGTTTGTTGGTATCGAAGATTGTGATGGCGGTATTCTTCTAAGATATTTTTTCTTTCTTGTTTATATTCACTTTTTAGTTAATATGATTATCGCAGTCACTTGTCGTCTAACAGCACAATTCTTTGCTCTTCATTGTCATTTTTGACACGTTCTGATGCTCGCTTTCGCGTGTCCGCTAACCCAACAATTCTTTGTTCCTCACTTTCATTTTTGAAACATTCTGATTCCCTCTGTCGCTTGTAATTCTCACTGCTGCATATTATCTAAATGCATAATTCTTTATTTCTGCTGTTGTATATCTTCTTACCACACCTCATTTTCGATTTATTTTAATTCTCGCTGCCACTTATGTTTTAACAGCATATTTATTTGTTCTTCAATTTAGTTGTTGAATAGTTGTAATTGTTGTTTTCACAATTACTCTAATTATATATTTTTTTATTCTTCATTTTTTAAATCATGGCTTCAGACATTTTTTCAGTGCCCCTTGCCTTAGCTGCTCGGATTGATCTTGTTACTTTTGATTATCTAGGCTGTTCATTTTCACCCATGCATTTACATCCCTCAGGTTGTTCATTTTATTTTGTCTCATTTAATGGTCCGGTTTGTTCATTTTCAGCTAACGTTTATGTCCTTTTATGTCCTCATTTTTAACTTTAGTTAATTTACGTTTTTGTAATCTAGATATTATGAAACTGTTAAAAATCCTTCTGGAACTTTTATCACCGAATTTGAATAAAATGAATTTACATGTTTCTATCTTTTGTTCTATAAATTCTTCCAAAAATCTTTGTTTCAGTTTTCATATCCCAATTCTAATGGTTTAAAATCTAATTTCTTTGCGTCTTCACTTTCAATCGACATAATTGCTAAGCTATTTAATCTTTCCAGATTTGATTGTTGAAATCAGATAGTTTTTTTATTGGTTTTAGCCTGGAAAATGATCTCTCTTCAGAAGCAACGGTTATTGGATTTTTTAAAAATATATCACAATTAAAAAAAAAACTTTTCATTTTGATGGTAGCGCGGGCCCTTTCAAAATTGGATCCCAATTGGGCCCAATCGTTCCTATCGCCCTTTATCCGGTCTTGCCCTTATATAATTCCTAAATATGCTTGACATTACATAGCCCACTCCCCCCTAATATATAAATATATAAACCCAAATTACATATTTTCGATATATTCTTCTGTTTCTGGATTTGGTCGAGAGTGCTTCTTTGTCGTTTAATCTATTCTAAGAAAAGACTTATATATGAAAAAATTTTAAAATATGAAAATAAAAAAAGGTAAATACTGACGTCGGCAGGGCTGGATAAAGGGTGATTGAAGCGATTGGGCCCAATGGGGTCCCGTATTTGAAAGGGCCGTCGTTACCATCAAAATGAATAAAAAAAGATTTTGAAATTTCAAGCAAATTATTTTTGACGATAAAGGATAAATTATGGCTTATTAAAATAATTAAAATACATTTATTATAAGTTTTGCTGGATTGACTGCTGGATGAATTTTATTACTATGTGTATTATAATCTATATTTTATAATACAGAAAACTGGTACCTGTAAAAGTTAATGTTAATTTTATTGAATTTAACCGTGATAGTCCCATGTTAGAGAGAATCTCCACTACGTATGCGAACTACTTTACGTACGTAAAGTACTATGCAGGTATATTTTATTTAAATATTTAAGATATAGAGAGCATCCCGCCAAAAAAATATATTTGGGACCCACATCTTTTCAATCCGGTCCTGGACGTTGGGGGGAACCCCGAATCTACCCTGATTTATGAACATGTCAGTTTTATTTGTATTGAGGACACCATTTCCTGATAATCATACGGAGTTTGTTTGCATAAATGCAAAAAATATAGAAAATTATGATGCTTATCACAATAATATTGATATTTCAGAAGTGGGGGTGACGTAAAGGTTCTTTTTTCTTGTTATTGTGCCCAGTTGGAACCTCTTCATTTTTGAAAAAAAGGGGTCGGACATCTTGTCACTAAACCAAATATTTTTTAGGCTTAAATTGCATACTTGTAGTGTTTTTTTACGGTTCCTTTGTTCTTTGCACCAAACGATACTAGCCTACTAAGTTCTGAAAACCCATTGAAATGAACAATTGAAATGGTCCAAAATTTTGTTCGGGTGAGGGAGGGGGTGTGTAAAAAAAACTTTACAAAACTCGTCAAGATTAATTTATTTGTATTTTGTGTTTTTTTTCACGAGTCACAAAAATTTTCGGGGTGGGGGGCTCAATCTCAGTATTCTCCCCATCCCTGAATACGGGATTGCATATACATAATATACGTTTGTTCGTAAATATATATGTAAAATATAACTGTAATATAAACTAAATCTACACAATGGATCTTTTGTACCAATGGAATTTTATTTGAAATAAAAAAAAATTAGAGGAGCGCTTTAGTGTTCACTTTATAATGTGAAAGGGTACTGCAGACGACGAAATTAGAAAGCAGTTTTTCGCTTTTCTTCTAATATCGAGCTGCTAAGATAAAAGGAAATATATAATTCTTCCTATTTGAATTCCAATTATGACTAGGCAGTGTTCCTCGCGGGGAGTCAACAGGTTGCTAGGGAGCAAGACTGGCGATATGAATTGTTACCAAGGCAATAAGAAAATAACGCAACCAATTTTTGAAGAATATTATTTTTGAGCCATTTAACCACAAAATAAAAAAAGAATATATTTCGGTCGTATATTCCGCTAATTAATGTATTATGCCACGTCAAAAGGCGTAAGGTGAGTACAATAATAAAAGGCGTAAGCCGATAATCATGTTGTGTCCCGCCAAAAAGCTTAAGTTTTATAAGTCAAGAATAAAAGGTTTAATAAAAGGTGATAAAGACTAAAACAATAATCCTGTTGTGTCCTACCAAAAGGCGCAAGTTTTATAAGACAATAATAAAAGGCGTAAGACGAAAATCGTGTTGTGTCCCGCCAAAAGCGTAAGTTTTACTAGTCAATAATAAAAGGTTTAGTAAAAGGCGATAAAGACTAAGACAATAATCCCGTTGTGTCCTACCAAAAGGCGTAAGTTTTATAAGACGATAATAAAAGGCGCAGGACGATAACTGAGTTCTGTAATACCAAAAGGCGATAGAAGGTGTTGGGCGTTATTCCTGTTTTGCATGTAAAAAAGGCATAACTTTTCAAATTTTACGAGAGAAAAAAGAGAATTTATTACTACAGCTAGCCTAAGTAAAGGGAAAAAATATATCAATATTATTTTATTTTCGAGGCTACATAATATAACCTAGCCGTGTGAAACAAAGAAAAGAGAGGATATAATAAATGAAAAATAAAATCAAATAGGTGAGAAAAAAAGAGGAATTTGTCACCAGAAGCAAACCATGAAAACGAAAACAAGCAAATATTTCAACAAGGACCTCCACCAAGTCGTCCTCAGCGTTCAGAAAAAAGCAAAATCAAAAAACAAAGACAAAATCTAACTTTTGAAGTGAACTCTACTTGGAGAGAAAAGACACTTTCTCTTCTGTGTTTTTTCTTTTTCCAATCTTTCTTTTCTCCCTCGAAGTAGTTTTCCATGCAGCACTTGAAGTTGGGTTTATTCCCTTTATCCGCAGTATATTTCCACAGTAAATTTGCAAAATGAAATGAAATCAACACCTTAAGTTGTATTTTTGGGAATACTTCTAGCTCCCCAGATCCCAAAGCCGGTGCTAAGGACCGTGTGCAGGGTCTGCAAGGCCGTATCCAGGTGGGGTGCTACTGGGTTTGAACCTCCCTACCCTACAAAAATATTGCCCGACTGGTAAAAAAGCAACAAAAGTGCATGCAGACAAATGTTTGATTCGTTTTGTAAAGTTTTTTGTAACACCCCCCCCCTGAAAGAATCCTGAATACGCCATTGGCTCTCTGTTACGTTTATGCCATGGAAAATTAATTCCAAATTGACAAATCGATTTTGATCTTTAAACATATAATCTCCGTGGACATTTTTAGAAAGATGGTTTTAATCTTTCTATCTCATAACATAGCAACTAAAATATCATGCTCTTCTTATGACTGAAGTCAATTGTTAATTATGTTGTCTTGCGCACACTTGCCTACAGATCTGAAAATATAACTGCTTTTGTATCTCTCCCCTGGCCTTCAAGATCAATAAAGGCAGTTTAAGAAACAAAGTCAACCCTACCAGATTTTTCCTCTTGGGCTTGTTATCAAGGGTTTTATAGGTTAGCTTTCTCTTGTTTTGACATATAGATCAAGATGCTTGGGAATAATTATTAGGGCACAGGTAAAGGTTACAGAACTACAAATCTGAAAATGTGTTTATTAATATACCCAGTTGAAACACCAATTAAACTGCACTCGAACACCAAACTTCGAAGTGTTTTACCATAAATTATTGTTTATATTTGAATCGAATTGTGTCGTTTGCATCGAATTATTCCTTTGATACCTTCGAAATTAATCTGGAAAAAAAGGGCCTCAGCCCAGACCAATACGCAGAATGGGAGGTCAAGTGCCACCCCTCCCCTTAGAAAAAAGGCAATTAACGTGAAAAACATAGGGAAAGAGAAAACCAGAAAAAATGGAAAGGGTAGGTGGTCTTTGCGTATATGTCACCTCAAAATAGTTGTTTCTTATGCTGGTTTTATTTTCTTGAAATTCTATTTGGATGGTGGTGTTCGGATGGTAGCCGTTGAAAAGTCAAACTGCCTTTAGCAGTTTGAAATAAGCCGAAGTTATTTCAAAAGTATTTGGCAACACAATTCACCTAGAGGACTTTTTTCCTGTGGGTTGTTAAAAATACACTAAGCCTACGTTTCATATTCGTATTGCTGTTACGAAAACTGTATAGAAGAAAGCGAAAGCGAAAGTTTTTAACGGTAAAGAAAAATATAGAAATATACAGCCCGATTCCAGGACTGTCCATTCAGCAAGTATAATTAAGCCTGGTGCACATAAAATTTAAAAAGGCCTGGAACCGATAAATAAAAGGAACAGCGAGCGTTTTCTTTCACCTTTCAATTTGAAGCATTTACCCACATTTACATGAATATGCCGAGAAAAAAAAGGCCATTAGAGCCATAACGCAAATAGATATTTTAAGTTGTATCTTTTATCCTTATATTTTTGTTGAAAATCCAAATAGATTAAGCTATCAATTTCCCATATTTGTTC
This sequence comes from Artemia franciscana, assembly GCF_032884065.1. Lineage (NCBI taxonomy): Eukaryota > Metazoa > Arthropoda > Branchiopoda > Anostraca > Artemiidae > Artemia > Artemia franciscana. The sequence goes on from NC_088863.1 coordinate 13,228,617, forward strand.
CGGGCATACCTTTTTTGCGCTTAAGACCTTAGGAGGTCGAAAATCCAAATAGATAAAGCTATCAATTTCCCGTTTTTGTCCAGGATACCTTTTTTTTTGCACATTAGACCTCAGGAGGTAGGGGATGAAGTCTCTAGCCTCACCGCCTTGGGGGTTATTATTAATAATAACGGACTCGTACATAAAAAGGGGTTTGAGCCTAAATCACTCACAGAGCTCACAGTTTCACCTATAAATCCTTGCATATTTCCATTCAACTTGATGATATCTTCTGTTTTGACAACCCTTCCTCCTAAAAAATAAGTTTCTGCTGACGAGTTTGAAACCCACCAGATATGTGGTGGATTGAACTGAAAAAAGCGTTATTTGAATCGTCGATGACTAAAAATTTAAATTTGAGATTTACAGACCCTCACCTTGATATACGAGGAAAATAATTTTTTTTTTGCATGAGCAAGACTAATCTGTATCCTTTCTCCTCTCTCGGGTGATCGTATCGATCCAGTCGTCATGGGATATTGAGAGATTTTAGTTTTAGTTTAGTGTCCTTTAAAGTAATAAAATAGATCTTGCCACAGCAAAATGGTGTTTTCTGCCAAAAATATCAATGTTTGCCCAAAGAGGGCTAAAATACCAGGAAACACAAAATCTTAGATGACCAGTCGATTGGTCATTGTCTGTTTTCTTTTACAGAAGCCAAAGGTGAAGTTGAAAACAGATCTGTGGAATCGGTTATAAGTTATAACCAACTCCAACTCCGACTCCAGACATTTTCAATATACCGACTCCAACTCCCCCTCCTACTTCATTCAGCAAAAAAAACAACTAAAACTCCAACTCCAAGACTCCTACTCCAAAACCCTGGTTGAAACTTAAAACGACCAAAGATTATTGCTACCGATTACCCAAAGCTTATCTTTGATTGATTGGTATCTTTGGGTAAAACTAGTTCAAATGAGCTGACTGCAGATATTTTCCAATATCTGTAGAATTTTAAAACCTAGCACTTGACTGAAAACTGAGCTTGCGGTCAACATCAATGTTGCCGAAAAACTATTGAGAGACTTATAAATTAGTTTTTGTTTTGTTCAGACTAGTCATAAATTTTTGCTCCTAAGGGAACATATATTTTTAGGGGGGGGGGTCGGCTTTATGTTTTCAGTGAAGTGCTAGTTTTCAGAATTATAAAGATATTGGAAGATATCAAGTAATTGCAACTTTGCTTTTAACTTTTGTAGGGAAAACTTTGTTTGCGTAGATGAATCTTTGCTCATTTTTTAAGTGTGCCAAATAAATTTTATAGAAATATCTTAGTTTAGTTTGGGTAATGATATAAAGAAGTCAACGTGGTTTTTTAAGGGCATTAAACATAGGTTTTACTTCTAACATCTCTTAGATTTCCGTAGAGTATAACGGAAGCTATTTCACATAAAAATGAGTCTGAGGGATATGCAAGGCTGTATCCAGGGGGCGGGGTTATGGGGGTTAAGACCTCCTCCAAATCTTTGTCCGATTCGTAAAAATTTTACAAAAATGCGAAAAAAATAAGCGAAAAAATCACTTTCTTGATTTTTGGCAATGGAAATAAAATTACACCCTCATTATATTACCCAGCCTTTCCACTCCAGCAACATTGGCTACTTAAGACATTTCCTGCTCATAACTGAACAAACTGTTTATTTGGGGGGGGGAGGTTCAGTAAAGCGCTAGCTTTAGAATTCTACAAATATTGGAAAATATCATGAGTCATTTTTGTAGCTAGTTCTGTTAATAAATATTGCATAATTGGCAACGCAATAATTTTCTTCCTTTGTGGTTGCAGCAGTAGCTGGTTTCACCCAGTATTACTCGAAATAGTGCCGTTTTTGGTGCCATTTGAAACTTGCAGATGGTGGAATTTACAGGAAGAACGTAGATATGAGCAATATTTTTATATGCGCTATTAAAAATCTATTTAAGATGTTCTGGTATCCCGCTAGCCCTACCCATTGAGAAACGGCATAAAAAGTGTCTTTTTTCGTGCCATATGACTCTTGCAGATGGCTGAATTTATATAAACCACATACTTTTGAGAAGTAGCTTTTGAATGTCTTAAGCATCTCTCTTTGATGGTCTATTAACCGGCCATGCCTCTAGAAAAGAAGAAAATAGACCGTTTTAACGTTTTTAACTTTTAGTTACTATGGGCTGTGTTTCGATCTTACTAGATTTCAGCTAATGGTTCAATCATGACAAAGAGTTCATTGCAAATTCTCCCCAGAAACTAGTTAACATTGAAATCTGATAGATGGTAGAATTTGTAAAAACCTAGTAAATATAAGCTTTTACTTTTAAGACGAACCGAAATAATAATTACCATTGCTCAGTCAGTAACAGACGGCAATTTTTTTCACTAGGTAGTGTTTTTTTTTCAAAACGCTTGTTAGCTTAGATTGTTAGCTTTTGGTTACTATGAGGTGTGGTTTGCTCTTTACTAGACTGCAGCTATGCTCCAACCATGATAAGATCCCTTCACTTCGAACTTGTCTACAAAAAAAATTATGAAATGTCCTTTTCAGATCCAAAATGACAGTCAATCATTGAACTCATTGTGCAGAAGTAATGCCAAATTAAATGAAAAAAAATTAAAGCAACAATCTAAAAATGCTTTACCTTTATACTGATAAAAGCTTCCTTAAATGGTTTACATTAACCGTACAAAAACTCCTATATTGCTTTGGGTTTTCAGTAAAGCTCTAGTTTTCTGTAATCCTACAAACATAGGGAAATATCACCAGTTGATTTATTTACGCTAGTTTTATTGATATATGTTAGATAGGCTGAGAGGTAATAATTTTTGTGTGTTTTAAGTTTCAACTCCGCTCTTTACTTTCATCGGAAAAACTTGCTGTAACTGTGCAATGATTTGACTATTCGGAGGGAAGATCTGTTTATCGGTGGAAATGATAAGCTATTGCTGGAAATCCCTAAATCAAAGTTTCCTAGATGTATAGTGGTAATAGGCAATTTTATTTTAAAGGGTTTAAGGGTTCAAAAATAAAAACTTTTCATTTATTTGTATCTGCACATTTATTATGCTTGTTTGTATTTGTGTTGTACACACACACACACACACACACACACACACACACACATATATATATATATATATATATATATATATATATATATATATATATATATATATATATATATATATATATATATATATATATATATATATATATATATATATATATATATATATATATATATATATATATATATATATATATATATATATATATATATATATATATATATGTATATATCCCAATATAAATTTTGATTCCATGTACCTTTTTTGTAAGGTCACTAAATGATAGGCCACGTGCTGAGTGTCCATGCTTCCATCTTGTGATTCAAATACAATCATAAACACAATGACCTATAATTAACGGGAATCAATCTAACGATCAATGACATTAAATGATCTATGAAACAAGAAAAAGAGAATACCAAGGCCGTATCTAGGATTTTTGTTCGGGGGTACATTTTTTCGGAGGGGAAGGAGCAGATAAAAATGCTTAAAAATGAATCAAAAACTTATTTTTTGCATTTGTGCATTTTCTGCATTCTTTACAAGTTAGACAAACATTTCAGGGAGGCTGTTCAAACCCCATAGCCCTTTCCCCTGGATACGGCCATGGTTACCCTGTGCACCGAGAAATAATTGACAAATGTAATTATTTGATTCTACTGAATCTTTTATGGCAAAATTAAATAGTAAAAAACAAGTTTTTCAACTGAAAGTAAGGAGCAACATTAAAACTTAAACAGAAATTATTGTTTTATATTAAATAATAATTAATAATAATTTATTAATTATTAATAATATTAATTAATTTATTAATTATTAATAATATTAATTAATTTAATAATAATTAATTAATTATTATATATTAAGAACAGAAATTATCACGGATATGAGTTCCCCTCGTCAATACCCTTTAAGCTTTAAGCCCTTTAAGCTAAAGTTCGAATTTTGTTCCAATTCTTTGAGAATGACCCCTGAATCACAAAGGCCGTTTAATTAGAATAAATAGCTCTTTTCAAAGTACTAAAAAAAAACTTAAGCGTAAAGAGTGAGGTATTGATGAGGGGGTGCATCCCCTCATAAACCTAATAATTTCTGTTCACTTTAAGTTTCAATTTTGGAAAACATGTTTTTTTTATATTTAATTTCTGATCGTTTCTAAACGATGCTGTGAAACCCAGTGCCTCCTCATGTATAATTCTCTTCCCCAGGAATAATTCCTCCACAGAAAGATCCTCCCACGTGAACCTCTCTCCCGATCCTCCCGCCAGAAAAAATCCCCCCTGAAAACGTCTGTATGCTTCTCAATAAACAATACTATGTGTAAACAATGGACAAAGTTCATAGCTTGTAGCCCTTCCCCCGGAGACTTTGGGGGATTAAGTCGTCCTCAAAGACATAGTTATTAGATTTTCTAACTATGCTGAACAAAATGGCTCAAAATTTTGATCCAGTGGCTTTAGGAAAGAATGAACGTTGGAGGGGGCCTAGTTGCACTCACATTTTTCGTTCACTTAAAAAGGGCACTAAAACTTTTGATTTCCGTTCGAATGAGCCCTCTCGCAACATTAGCAACATTATAGGACTACTGGGTCGATACGATCATCCCTGAAAAAAAAAAAACAACAAAAAACAAATGAACACGCATCCGTGATCTTTCTTCTGGCAAAATATTCAAAATTCCACATTTTTGTAGATAGGAGCTTGAAATCTCTACCGTAGGGTTCTCTGGTACGCTGAACCAGATCGTGTGATTTTCATTAAGATTCTATGACTTATAGGGGATATTTCTCCCTTTTTTCGAAAATAAGGCAAATTTTCTCAGGCTCGTAAATTTTAATGAGTAGTACTAAACTTGATGAAACTTATATATTTAAAACCGGCCTAAAAATCTAATTCTTTTGATGTATATATTCGTATCAAAATTCCGTTTTTTAGAGTTTCGGTCGCTATCGAGCCAGGTCGCTCCTTACTTATAGTTCGTTACCACGAACTGTTTGATGAGACTCCAAAATAATCCGCATATTAAATCGTATTTATTATTATACTATTAAAATATTGTATGTATTTTATGTATTCGTTATTAAAATGAAAAATCATATTTATTGTCTCTCAGACTTCCAGTCATAAAAAAAAGTATTGTGACAGTAAAGCTAGGTTAAATCTAAAGTCATTCTCCCCTGAGACACCTTAACAATGCCAAATATCTAAAAGGAAATTGCTCAGTTGATAGGAATCTGATAGTTGACATGATATTTGAGAAAAAAAATCTCTGGCTCAGAGCCAAGGCTCATGAGCATAATGGTTCACGGGTCCTAGTGTTTGTCTCGAGCTGGGTCGCCCATGTCAAAATGTATGACTGAAACTTAACTATCCCTCCCAGAAATGTATAAAAAATACACAATCTTTTTATAGCCAAATAATTACCTGTAATAAATTTCATAAAATTAATAAAAGCAGCCATGGTCTTGTCATTTAATTAATGTGATTATTCTTAATTACTATAAGTACTGTCATTTAATTACTTAGACACCTCCTCTTCAAATTGCTTAACCCCTTGTCGAATCGAAAAGCCTGGCATATTTGGAGGGAGATTTATCCCTTTTATTTCCATTGAAAAAATATTACCCCAAATGTTGAAAAAAAATATATTTTACCTCTTCTACATTTTCGAGAATTGGAGCCTCTCTATTTTGGTCTGCGTATTTTTATCTTTGGGCGAATGCGCTACGAAGAATTTTACATATAAATAATAACAAATTCACAGGAATTTACTTGACAATTTGAATAAGAAGGGCCGAGAAATTCTAAACAATCTAGGATTTTTGGAGGGAGGGCTCCGAGGCACACTTCCCCCTGTTTAAATCCTTCGGGCTATGTCTTCATCTCTTTTGGAAACTCCGCCACCTACTACAAAAATTATGTGGCCCTTTTCATAAAAAATTGTGCTTCAGATTTTTCGCAATTTTTAAAGATGTATATAACCGATTCTAACAATCAGGTTCTAATCTCACTACCCTTTGATCTTTAAAAATAGTCTTAGCAAAGAATATTATTTTCAGAAGGTCTAAAGAGGGAGGTTTTTGATAAATTGGAATGGAGGAGGAGTGTTCATAGCTGTATCGGCCTCAGGTGGCTTAGTGCTACAGTGAGCTGTTAGTAGTACTAGCAGTAGTTAAGTACTAGTTATAAATTGGACTGATTTTATTTTTCCAAATAGGCTGCGAATTTCTTCACTATATGGTATTTTGGAGAATGGGTTTAAATATTTTCCTTAGGCTTAATAACTTCTGAATTGACTCGGATACATGTTTAATAGAGGTAGTAATGAGCGGCTACTGGGGATCCTTGAATAAACTCCTCTTAGATACATGGTGTCAGGAGGTAAATAAATTAGAAAAGGCCCACAAATAAGAAGCTCCTTTCCTTAGTTAGAGCAGTTTCTTTAGTTTATAATTTTATGGGCATTGAAATAGGGAATCATTATTTCGATAATAATTATTCCCGTTTTCATAATAATTTATAAGACCATTTCTAATAAATGGTCTTATTGAAGCTTTTTGTGTGAGAACATTGATTAATCTACATTGCAATTTTATAACATTGACTTTTTTCTTTTATAAGTTGGTTAATTTTTTTTTTGCTTATAGCATCAGATGTCATTTTTTTGTTGCTTTTTGTTTTCTTTTCTTGTCATTGTTGTTGTTGTTGTTATCCTTATTCTTGTTTTTGTGGGTAATAAAACATGCTGGTATTCCATTATCATTTTCTACCTTGATTGAGTTAAAGTTGATGTTTAGCACCAATTATAATTTCTCAATTTCCTATTTTTATTTAGTTGTACAAATTGTATTAATTAATCGGAGCAAGTTGGTTTGACAAAAAATTCTATAATTAATTTTGTGTAATTAATCGTAGTTATTCAAATTAACAGAAAATTGGAATTAATTACACCGTGGAATGTGCTTTAAAAATCAATATCTATTCTTAAACCAAAACAATCGCATCGTAAACTGTTAAACTCGAATTTTACTATTATCATGGTTATAAATTATATATTTTCTGAGAACCAAAGCTTAGCCTACCTATACAATTAGGTTTTACACAATATACATATCAGACTTCGAATTACGTCCTATTAACGGGTACAATTTTTATTTAGACAACAGTCGATTGGCAGCGTCCACGGCGAAATCACCCCACCCCTAAAAATTTTACATGGTTTAGAATACGATTAATGGAATTGTCGCTTTAAAAATATCAGCCGTGTCATCCCCTACTCTGTCCACAGACAACAATCAAATCCAATTTTCTGCAAATAAAATAGGAACACGAAAACTAAATTGCAAAATTAATGAAAGTAAGCCCGCTACCCCGTACTTTAAATTCTTTCCATAAAATTTTTCCTAGCAAAATATTGCTTCCGATCTAAAAAGGTTTATTGAGGGGGTGGGTTTTCAGTCATCGTGAATAAGCTAATGTTTTCCCAATCCAAGGGTCAACGTTCTTTTACTTTAATCATATTTTTTGTTTATTTTCTACGTCAAGAAATCTCATATCGTCCGTAAAATCATCAATTTGACATTAGAGCCATTCTGCTTAGAATATTAATGATTTTTCTGTTTTTATAACTAGTTGAAAGAATTTCGCCCTTGGCTGATTTACGTAAATGCTCAATATGTAAAACTAGGTGACTTATATATAAGTCAATAGCATCAAAACAAGGCCTTTACCTATTTCCCAACTATGCTTCATGATTAGACTTTCAATTTCATCTCTCATGAATTACTGAATAAATCTTTTCAAACAAACAAGAGAACCATATAAAATACTAGAAGTAGAACTACGTCCAGGATCTTTTCTGGGTGTGGGGTGGGGTAAATCTTCTCTTGGATATAAGTCACGCATATTTTACATGTACTACATATGTTTTTGCTACTCTTGTAGAAGTAAGACCATTTATGTTTGTGTATGGAGGGAGGGGAGGTAGACAGTCTAGCCCCCTTGGAAACAGCCATGACCAGTAGTATTAGAAATGAAAAAAAAAATACAGCAAGATAATTGAAATTGTTGCCATAAAGTGGCTTAAACTTTACACACGCAAAAGGAACCTTCTGGCTCTGCTCGACCTCATATCCAAATGTGGATTCAGAACTAATGTTCGGAGGGGGGGATCCTGGTAAAAAATTTGGCTCTCAATCGGCATTTTGCCCCTCCAACTCCGTAAGTAGTGCAATTTTTTAGCTTGTGGAAGAAGAGAGCACGTGTCCTTAAAACCATCCTCTGGATCCGCCCTGTTAAGAAAAATGTTTATAATAATTTTTCATATAATTTGCCAATTTTCCTGTTTTTTTCTTTTCTTTTTTTAATCTGGATACCAATATTGTTTTGATATGATAGATGCTCAAACTTGGCATAAACTCAAGGGATCTTGCCCTGTTCAGTCTCCCAGATCTCAAAATTTGTACTATTTTTACAATAACTACTCATTTAGTCTGCCCCTCTGTCCCTATAATTAGTATAGTTTTTACCTTCTGGAAAGTCAAAATTACATAGTGCCTGTATATGCCCCTGAAACGACCCCCTGAAACGACCCCTCTTCAGATCTCAGGATGTTTCAAAATTCAGCAAAATTTCACTTTAAAAAGGAAATAACCATTTTGATATATTTTGATATCCTGTTTGACATTAATGTGAACTTCTACTTACTACCTTGGTTGGTTTGGCATCTTTTCACACAATTCAAACTTCTTTTCAAAATACACATTTCACATCTTACACCTTTCAAAACCTCGGGCAAATGTGAATGAAATTATTTAAAACGGGAGATGCATATTAACCTCGTATTTATTTTTCGTAAAGAAGATTGTGTATTTTTTTTCTTTTTTTTTTTTTTTTTACTTCGAAGACATACGTCAAACTTCAAACGTGAGGTTTATTGTGTAAAAGATTTCAAAATGATTTAATTATTTTCAAACAGCATCTTTGACGTATATCTCTACCACGCATTAAATGGGATCCATTGGGGGAGATGTATTTGACCTCCAAAATGGGAGTTTGGGAGGGGATTGACCTCACAAAATATTGCAATTATCATAGGAATCACGGTCACATCAATTAGGAGGTAAAAAATATTAGAATGATGAAATAATACTTTTATAGTATCTTTTTAAAAACATTTCTACAACTCCTATCGGAGACTTAAAAAAAGGATAAAAAAAAAATAACAATGGTTCCTAGTTCTGTCTTAACCGATTAGAGAAAAATTTAGTTTTTTCGCTATTTATATTTTGCCAAATTGCAATATATTTTGCTAAATTTGTAAAAAAAAATCACTTTTTTCCTTCCTGATTCATTCCAAAAATTGTATTTTTCATTTTCCCACATAAAAATAGTTTTAATGGCTGATCTTAAAAAAAAAAAAAACAACTCTGAATTTCGAAAAGATGTTTGCCCAAAAACATTGCTAGAAATCACCAAAGAAAAAAATATCATTATGGGAAAAAATTGCTGAACTTAACGGTGAATCACTGCGGGTGGCAACCCCGCCCTCGGTCCATATTATGTTGAAATAGAATCTTGAAAACTGTCTTTAGCGTCGAAATTACTGGTTCTACCGGATTCCGCTTAACACAGGTATTATTTAAACATAATTAGGCCATTCTGTTTCAGGGCTGATGGTGATTTCTGAAATTTTCAGAAGTAAGCGTACTGAAAGGAAAAGCGAAAATGAAATATTATTATGTCGTAAAAATATTGACAAATAAACATTTTGTAAATGTTTTCGTAATATTATTGCGAAAACTTGAGTCCCTAGCCGGTAAAAGCAACCGGTAGCAGCCCTTTATTTATTCAAGCTAATATTTAGCAACTTTTAAACAATTAAAAGCGGATATGTCACTTTCATTCATAGGTGTCAAGGCCGTATCAAAGGGAGGAGATGGAACCCAGAGGCGCCATTTGGGGGGTCAGGGGTGGGCAAATGCCCACCCCAGATTTTCCAGGGGGCCCAAGCTTCCATCACAAAGGGCTCTTTGCCGGCCATAATAATCCATTATGTCTAATTGATTTGAAATTACTGCGCGCCTATTAACCAAAGAGCGTAATTACTTGACGACCCTTGGGGTAATTACGCTATTTGCTATTAATCATTGTAAACTTTGAAAGTAGGTTAGATACATAATAAAATTCTCGAGTTCTTTCAAATGCCCATTTCCTAGATGATTACGCGACATGAAGTGATTCAGGGGGGCCCAAGATGGATTTCATGCCCACCCCAAGATTTGGTCCAAATGGCGCCTCTGATGGAACCCCTCCCCCGAAATGTTTGTCCTACTCTTGAAAACGCAACAAAATGCATATAAATAAATTGTTGATGTTTCTTTTTAAGTTTTTTGTAAGCCCCCCCCCACGAAAAAACAACCCCCTCTGAACCAAAATTCTGGATACGACCATGGCAGATACATGTGGCTCTCTGTATCTATCCCTCAGTTTCCAGTTCTAAGACTGTGAAACATATTTCTTTCGGTAGAATATTTTACAGATTGAAGTGGTACATAGACTATGTTATCTTGACGATTAATACTGTTTCTGGAATAATATGAGCCTTCCATTTCATGATCACCTAATGGATTAGTTAAGACCATGCCCGTGTCAAAGATTGTTTTTTGGAAGGGGGGACACATAAGAATTTTGTGTAGGGGGCTGTCAAAAAATTAAGAAAAGGGGATCTCAAATAAAGATCTCATTTACCTGGACTACTAAGACCAATTTGTGAATCAGAGAAATATTTGTTAGTTCCTTAGGAGGAATAGTTTTTCGTCTGCATCCTTACGAACATTTGACGAGTCAGATAACTTCTTTGGAGGGGGATCAGACCCGGTAAACCACCACCCTGGATAAAGCCCTTCTACGACCTCTTTCAATAAACCAATCTTTCCTTGCCAAGAACATTGTCCAAATCCATGAGCTGAGGTAAAACATACCCCTGCTCCAAGAATCTATATTTTAAATATAAAAACAATAACGGTGTCTCATTGGATAATTTCAGTCCGAGATAAAGAAGCCCAATCCAAACATTAAAAGGCTAAAATTACTAATGTTCGACTAAATTCTATTCAATCCTAATTCAAAATATCGTAGAAAACAAATATTTTATTCCTTCTATAAAATTTAAACTGTGAAAAATGAGAATTTTTTTTCAATTTTGAATATTTTTAGAAAATTTGAATATTATTTTTTTTATAAATTCTGTTTAATTTTGTCACAATTATTACACAATTCTCTCATTTTTGTGTTCTTTAATCTTTTTCATCCCCCTCCCTTTCCAGGGGGTGCACCCTTCAAGAAATAAACTCTGGCATATTATACATAGACCTAGATATTTGCTTTAATGGATGAAAACGTACAGAAACTTATGCAAATACTTAGAAATTTCTTTTTATTTCTTTTTGCTGGGTGATTGGTTGGTCAATCGGACACTTTAAGGATTGGAACTAAATATCCTCAAGCCCCCCTCAATATCCCTCAGATATAAAAATAGACTCAATATCCCTCAATTATAATTTCAAAAGAACCACATCGTCGTCCAAGCATAATGACCGAGCCGTTAAGAGAGCTTAACGGCTCGGCCAATATTTTCGGAATCTTACGACTTTTACGATTTTCCCCACAATTTCCTTTTTTTCCTAGTAGATTGCCTCTTTTTGTGCTGTTATTCCTACTAATCCTGCTCCCCCCTAATACAATAAATTTTGGGCGTTTATGCCTGGTCTCCATGAAGTCTCTCCAGGGTACTAGTTTGTACCCTACTGTACCTATTTTATTATATATTGTATATATTGTACCTATGATACTAGTTTGTAGTTATGTTTAGTATGAAAATTTAGCCGTAATTAGACAAATGTACTTGAAAAATGTAAATTTACGCATTAAACCAAGATGTGACGCAACATTGCGTCTTTGCTGACCAATGTCATTTACTTTCGCTTCATTCGAACGTGCTCTGTAAATCACTATGTACAAATGCTGGGTAATTTGCAGTCCCCCTCTCCGTTATAGGTTATAAACATTCACTCAGTGTTAAAAATTATTTATAATAAGGTTAGGTTAGGTTGAGTTAGGTTAAAAAATGCTTAAATTTGAATTTGCGGTAGAAGCGATTATTATATTTGTAAAGAACATAACAGAGGCATCGAGTGGTATGTTCAATTTATTGGTAGGTCAATTATACGAACTGCGAAAAACTTACCAAGATTTTTTTCCAGAAACTAAGTTTCAGCTGGGTGGGTAAAACTCGGGTCTGAGGAGCAAAATGAGGTCTGGAGGGGGAGTTGCCCCCTTTCCGCATAAAAAATTACACCCCTGGTCAGGTACGTTGATAATTTTTGTCGGGGGGGGGGCAATAAAAAAAATCCAGGCCTGTAGGTTATTGCTTAAGGAAATCTGTTTATTTTAAGTATAATGTTTGATCATTTTTGTGATGAAAATATGAGAATTTGACATCCAGTACCTTGTTCTTTTTTGAGTGAGTTTACAATCCCTCGATTGCTGTGGATTTAATTTGAAATGATTTTCCGGTTCTTCTGCTCCAAATTCACGCAATCTTCACGGGAGAGTGACGTCACTCGCGTTGCTAAAATGAATAGGAAACTCTCTTTGGCCAAGTGGTTCATATGCATTATAGACGCGAAACTAAAAACATTGTAGAATTGAAAGCTCGGTGAAAAAGAGTACCTTTTATTAACTTTTAAGAATGCCTGATACCCTGTGTAAACCCTGTGAAATAATGGATATCCGTGGAACTGATAGTGGAATGGACGATAGTAGTTCAAGCGCTAGTTCTAGTCGTAGTATAAGCCCGGTGAGAGGTGAGACCAGGACCTCAGAGTATGGTCATGCTGATAGGTGGTTAAGAAAGTCCTTGAGACCGCGGCGAAATATTATTTGGAGGATCGGTGAGTTTTATTATCCAAATTTGGGGTTATAGATAAGTTTGTAAACAGTTTTAAGATAGAACGCCATTAGAACCGGTTTTAATTGACCCACAATCTGGATTCTCGTAATATGCTTTTATTTTGATACAGTTGTGAACAGACTTCGAGAGCTTCTCTTGGTTCAAATAGGCTACTCTCTTACTTCTTTATCTGGAAATGTGTAAGTTTATTTTATCTTTGCAGGTGTGTTTTCAGTTTTGGGTAAATTGTAGAACAGCAATTTTTGCTAATTCCACAATTTTTTTGTGAGGTAAATAGATCCACAGCCTAAGAGCTTCTCGCTATCACGGGAATCTGTTAAGCTAGATGAAAGTCCTGCTCAATTGGTTGGCCCCTTCAAAAGGAAACACTGAACATTTTCAAAACAACCATGAAAAACTCCAGATAGACCTATTTACACATATTTTTATACTATTTACAAATTTTTAAAGGTCATCAAAAGTCAGGGCCCTCTAGAGGGAGAAGGAGGGGAGATAGTTGCTTCAAAATACCTTCCCAGGATATACTTTAGTCTGTAGATTCATCCCTGAAAGTTTCATTTTCCTAACCTAAACTCTTTCTGAGATAGCAAGAAGTCAATTAACTAGAATTTTACCCTATTTACTTAGAATAGCCTAGTCTACATCGTTCTTAAAAGCATTTTTTTTTACAAAAAAAATATTTTGAACTTAATCCTGTCTTCACATAATTGTTTAAGACTTACAAATAGGCTAGCGAAGAAGAAACAGTTAAAAACAAAATCCCAACCCTAATTTTGGCTTGGAAGTTGCATTGGCCTAGATCCAGAAATTTTCAATATAGCCTAGTGAAAAGCCACAATAGGATACTAGAGTTATATCTAATTTTTTTGTGTGTGTGATACGATGTCCCTATCCTTCATTTAGGCTATATGGTAAGGTAGATCTCACACTTGAGTAAGCCTGGGATCAAGCTATGAACATTATGCGAGTTGAGGAGTTTAGCGCCCGAGTCCTTTGAAATTTCGAAATCTTTGCTGTTTCTCCTGTAGCCTGATTTCTTATGTTTTGTATATAGGCTAGGCTATTTAAATTTCTGGAAATTTTTTGGAATATACGTACTTCCTTTCTCACTTCAAGAAACTGTGTCCTATCAAAAGTAATTTCGAAGGGGAGGGGTAATTAGAAAAAAAGATGAACTATAAGAAAAATATAGGCCTATACCATGATTAATTTAAGAAATATCTCATGGGGGGAGGGTTTGAGCCCGTCTAGGACTTACTAAATCCTATTCAAATATAAATTTTGTTTATTCTGAAGAACATTTTTATCTGAGTCTTGGAAATTCAGTTCTCCGGGTAACCCTAGAGGAGGCCAAGGTAGCTTTTCCCCTGGAAGACCAACAATAAGGGTCAGATTTAAATCTTTGGCGCCCCTGGCCCAAACATAGACATCTGATAGTTAATAAGTGGATACAGACTTTGTGTTTTTTTAAAATCACTTTTTTGTGCATAGGCAGCGAAGCAATAAAGTGCAACTGGCAGTTTGACGGTATGTCACACAAATCCAGTTTTGTTAAGAAAAAAATTCGATCAGTGTTTTTTTTTTCGCCCGGGTATATGTGTATACCCGGGTATACACATATATGTGTATATGTGTAAATCCTGGACTGCCGACAATTGAACCATTTTAAACTTTCTATTCCTTGGGAAATAATCTATTGACTTGCCCCCTCCCTGGTTTTTATTCCAAATGTGTGCCAATTGCCAAATATGCTTCAATTGTTCTGGTTCAAAAGCGTTCCAGTTCTTATGTATATGCTTTCTAGCACTTCTAGGCTCGAGAATATACCCTAAGCGAATATACCCTAAGCGAAAAATTAATGGATATACCCTACGCGAAAAATTACCCTAATAAGATAGAGGGTGGGGATAGAACCCTCCGGATATAGATTTTACCTAATTCGAGAATTTGTATTCTTGTCTGCTATTGAAAGCTGTAGTAGTTTTGGAAGTTTGAGCATTAAATACCCACCTCTGGGCAACAAGGCCTTTAACTTCAAGACAACCACCTAATTTATATTTTGATTCTGGAAGGGAAGGCAACATTGTACGGAAAATATACGATATCTACTGGGAACCTCTTGATAATTCGGCGGGAGGGGTGCCCTCTGCCCAGGTATATGCTTGCCTCAATATATTTCTGATTGTCTGACTAAGTTTAGAAAAAAAGAAAATAGGTTAGGTATTTACCATAATGTGTTCTGGGCAGCCACAATTCGGTAAAATTCTAGTTGAGTGAATTTTACTCCTTCTGAAATATCTCAGAAAGGGGTTAGGTTAGGGGTAGGAAAATGTAGCTTTCAGTGATGGGTCTGCAGGCTAAAGTATATCCCGGGAAGGTATTTTAAAGTACCCACCTCCACTCCTTCTCCCTCTAGAGAACTAGTACAACAATTTTGTTGTACTTTATTCATGCAGAAGATCTATTTTGCAAGGTTTCACTTTTACAACACACATATTTTTAAAGGTCACCAAAGGTCAGGGCCCCCTAGAGGAGGAGTGGAGGTAGGTACTTAAAAATACCTTCCCGGGACATACTTTAGCCTGTAGACCCATCTCTGAAAGTTTCATTTTCCTAACCTAACCTATTTCTGAGATAGCAAGAAGTCAATCAACTAGAATTTTGCAAATAATTCTTTTAGGATGATTACAGCACTACCACATCGGGTAATCAAGGTCATATCTGGGGAGACCTGGATTGAATACCCCCCCCTGAAATGTTTGCCCGACTCGTACAAAATTACAAAAATGCACGTAAAATTTTTTTTCGTTTTGTATACTTTTTTGCAATCCCTCCCCCATAAAGATTGTGAATACAGTTCTGCTGATAATATATCCCCTAGTAATTATCACCTACATTTCTTCTTAAAGATGTTTCATGGTACCAATTCTTCCGATACTGAATTGAAACCCTTATGAGCAAATATTTCAGTAAATATGTTTTTCTATCCAAAAATTTACCGTTTTCAATAACATATATTACTTCACTCTTTCAAAGAATAGTTTCATAAATCTAGTGGTTGTTTACGTGATTATTTCGGAGATACCCTGTTTTGACCGCCTGTTGCGGCAAGGATATGTAAAGAAACCCAAAAACAAGTAATAATTTCTTTTTCAAATTGTGAAAGACCATATCTCTATTGATCGTCGTCTTTGGATTGGTTCCGAAACCAAGGTCCAAAGTACTTAGGTCTGTTGCCGCCCTTTCTCCTTTTTAGTCTGCAAAGAAACAAGGCGTTTGTTAGTTTATCCTGTTGTGTGAAAGATAATCAAAATGTCTCGCCGAGACAATCGAAACAATTACAATTTTCGAAATAGACTGCAGTCTATTCGCATTGGTATGTTTGTATTGAAGACATTTTAAATTTTGGCACTTTTCTGTTGAAATATCCTAGAGATGACAAATCTTTGTTTATTTGAGTGTTTTGATTGGGAACCTGTTCCATTTCATTTTTTGAGAAAGTTGATATTAAGCACAAGTTCGGCAAAGCAACATTTGTGTTGGAATCAAGAAAATGAAAAGGTTACTTGTGTATTATAGCGACCACACTGTTGTTCTTGATCTGTTATAAAAACCGGTTTTTCTATGTGCACTCGGTAATAATTAGTTTAGCCTGAGTAAGATAAACTACTAAGCAGATGTTTCCTTTTGTAGTTTCCTTAATTTTGTTTCTAATATTTTCATCATATTTTGGTATATTCTCTGAGTGCACACTAAGAAACCTATTTGACAATAGATAAAGAACGACAATGTGGTCGCTATAATACACAAGTACCATGAAAGGTTTCAGAAATTTTTCATATGACAAGCCGATCTTCTTGGGCCTAGTAACCGCTTTATGTTGTAATGGTATTTTAGTATTACCAATGGATTGATTGACAGTTATAAAATACATTAAAACTTACTCGACAGTTAAAAAAAATGTTTTTAAAAGTTTTCATCACTGGCTGTATACTATAGAAAAATTTATTTAGGCTACGGCAAAAAGTTTTGCTGGACTTCAAACAAAAAAAAAAAAAAAAAATCTGTTGAAATTGTGGCTGTCTGTTTGAATTCCAACAAATTGCTGAAATTATTAAGATTTATGTACTTTTCAGTAAAAAAAATGTAATTTTTGACTTAGATAGATTATATTAATCAAGACAGTCAGGACTTAAACAGTAGTTTGATATTTCATGAATATCATTTTAAATTTTACTATTGGACCATTGAAAGTAATACGTTCAGTATAAATTCAATTCAAATATTCGAGTTATGGCAGAAAAAAGTGAATGCTAATTGAGTTTTAAGTTTAACGAGATAATGTAAAATAAGGAAATATATTTTTAATTTGAAATGAGTTGAACTTACTTGTCTGCAAAATTAACACGCAGAATTTTAAGTACGAAAATTATATTCTAACGTTTATAATCATTTATTTTTAAACACATTTTTGTCAGTTTCTTTAGGTAGAAAAATTACTAAATACTTAGAAAAGAGTATTTTCGCTCGATTTTACGGTTTAAAATTTATAGCACCTTTCCGTTTCAATTTTTTTCGAAACACAAGCAAGGAACGCTTGCATGAATTTATGTAGATAATTGAGTTGGTTTTTTTCTAAGAAAAATTCTGAATTTTATTTTTCTGAGAAAAGTTATGAAATTCCTTGGCATAAAAGCCACCAACTATTTTATACCACCCTTCCACCTTTTAATCTGTAGAAACAAACCCTAAAGTTAGTCTTTGTTGTTGCGTGACGTATGATAAAAATGTATTCATTTCAGTGACAGGGGAGGCCTGCTTCTGAATTTTTTGCCTCTCATCGATTTCGAACAATATTTTTTGGTACCTTTAATTGAAAAATACCCTTATTTTGACATTTTCATTAATAAAAAAGTTGTTTTCCCTTCCTAGATTTTGAGAAATACTTTTTGCCCCCTCTCCCCTGAATTTTCTTAAATTTGTGCCCCTGTTTTATTTATTTCTCCCTTTAAGTTTTCTAAGATAGTTGTGAGATAATGTCAAAGATTCAATGTGGTAAGGCTGGAAAACCTGCCCTTGCCCTTTTGAAATATAGACATTCCTTCGGTTATTTCAATAATTTCTTAAATATTAAATATATTTACGCTATTATTGCGCTTTTTTAAAGTTTGACATAACCCCTCCTGAAATAAATTACTAAGTACGGACCTGAATCATGATATAGCATTACAGACAATCTTAGTTTTTGCATTTTCGTAAAGGGTCAAATTATAGTCGTAAATTATTAGTCGTAAAAATTAGTCGTCAAATTATTTTCGTAAAGGGTCAAATTATAGCTGTTGCTAGGGGAGTTTTTTTACAATGTTTGTTCGAATTTCTTCTTTTTTCGTATCCCATTTCATCCGTTCGAGTTAGACGGGTCATCTTCAGGAATTCCTTTGTTTTTAAAATTTGTCGCCTTTTAGAGTCAAGTTCCATCGGGAGGTGTTCTGAAAAGGGAAACAAATTTCGTTGTCAAAAGAATTTTCTCGTTAACAACTTTAATTAAACCGCTCGTGCTCGTTGGAAAAATGGGACATTCCATTAAACCTTATTTTTCAAAACTAATACAAAAATTTCAAAATGAATAAATACTAGTCAACAATGAAACTAACTGATATACCAGAAGATTTTTTAGTATATAATTCGTATGGATACCCTAATAAAAAAAGGATTAAAAATAGAAAATTGTAAGTTGAATTACATATCCCGGATCGAATTTTTATGTTGAATCAAGTGATGATATTCCTTTGTCTATATATTTTCAATTTACCTCTAAAAAGGACAATTCTTATAAGGAAAGCATTACATAGCACATTTTGACATCTTGCTTTATATCTATTTATTTTTTATCTCCCATTCCTTTTCCTTATTTCACCGACTTTTGTACCGTTTTTGTCACAAATATGAGACTTGATTGTGAAGTGGCAAGAAATTGGAACCCGATAGAGCACCGTAGCTAAAAATTTGAACGTGTATAAATGTCTGGGTACTTGTATGATATACCCCCGACCTAATATTCTTCATCCAAGTAGAACCTGTTTCTCTGACGCTCAATCCTAATGAAATAGGCCTAAGTAGTCTATGATAAAAATATAATACTGTAGAAACAAGTTTAGGCTATATATTTACACATTAGGGGGGGGGGGTAAGGTATAGCGGGTGTGCATGCCTATGCGTTAGGTACAATTATTCTGCATATTATGTAGTAAGAATTGTTTTCTAACTCCACACTGTCCAAACATTTTATCCCTCCCTCCCCCCTAATGTGTAAATATAGGTCTATAGCCCAAATTATGTATTTTTCATCTATTCGTCTCCTCTCTTTGTCTTGTCTCGCGCTAAGCTGAAAGAAACTAACGAAAAAACCGGTTTTACAATGCGTCAATGATTGAGCAACTTGAGTGATCGGTATCAAACAGCTCTTGGTAACAAACTGTAAGGAAGGAGCGACCCGGCCCAATAGAAACTGACACTAAAAAAAAAATGGAATTTTGATGCCAATAGATACATCAAAAGAATTGGATTTTTATGCTTATTTCAAATATACAAGTCTCATCAAGTTTAGTCTTAACCATCAAAAGTTAAGAGCCTGAGAAAATTGGCCTCATTCTCGAAAAGGCAAAAAAGGGGGTAAAAGGGGGTAGAATCTTCCTTGGGGATGAAAATTTCTGGGGAATGAATATTCCAGGGGAAATGTTACACTGAGTGGTTTTGACAGAGTTACTGAACGAAATTCTTTTTAATTATCTTGCATTGTCTTCGCCCAATTTTTTATGTGGTGATGTTACCGGGGAATTATCCAGGTGCTTTTTTCCGCGTGTTTTGTTTTCTTGGAAATAGTTTCTACGGAAGAGGGCATTTCTGGATTGATCGAGAAACCGATTAGAGATTACAGTCTTATTCAAATGAAAGAATTCTAAGGAGAATTTTTCAGGGTAAATTGTCCACAGTTTCACAAGGAGAGGGGATTCTCAACGAGGGTGGAACTGTCTGGAGGGAATTTGACGGGAGTAGGTGCACTTTACATTGGATGAAATTTTCACGGAGTTTTTCGTGAGTGGGAGAGGTGTATTTCACAGAGAGTGAGCCAGATTCACTGGCATTATTAAAAAAACGAACAGAAAGTATGTCATGTATGAAGGGTTGCCTCCTACTCAATACCTTACTTCTTACGCTAAAGTTGACTGTCTACTAAAATTGAAACACAGGGGCCGTTTAATTAGAATAGGACGCTTTTCTCAAAGTGCTAACAACTTTAGCGTAAAGAACAAGGTATTGAGGAGGGGACAGTCCTTCGTATTCGGAATAAATGTGCCAAAATTAACTGGCAAATTTTGTTTTAATTTTTCATGTACGGTGAGCCAAATTCGAACCTGCATTAGTTGAAAAACATTGAGAAATTAAATATAAAAAACAAATCTTTTTAACTTAAAGCAAGGAGTGACATTAAATTTAAAGCGAACAAAAATTATTCCGTATATGAAAGGGGCTGTCCCCTCCTCAATGCGTTGCTCTTTACGCTAAAGTTTTTGTTGTTTTAAAAAGTAGATTTGTGACAAAGAGTCAAACTTTAGCGTAAAGAGTGGGGCGTTGAGGAGGGGACAGTCCCTTTCATATACGGAATAATTTCTGTTCGTTTTAAGTTTTAATGTCGCTCCTTACTTTCAGTTAAAACTAATTTTTTTTTCGTTTTTATTTACTATCAGTCAAGTGCCAATGTCTGCATAAGAATAAATACAATTTCATAATATTAAAATGGGGAGACTAAAAGGTTGAAAATAATGATAGTAGAATTAGAAAGTTGGTTTCAGAATGAATTAAAAAGTAGAAAATAATCTTTTCCTTGAGAACATTTTAATTTAAGTGAAACGGAGGGGGGATGGACTAGGCTTTACATAAATAGCTATAAGATAAATAAATAGACGTAAAATATAAACATATAATAAATAAATAAACATAATAAATATTAAAATACAAAAATATAAAATATATTTTATATAAAATATAATGAAAAATAAAATAAAAATAAAATATAATTAAAATATAAAATATAAATAAAAAAACAAAATAAGACATAGATAAATAAATAAACATAAATAGCTATAAGGTAGATCTAAGTTGCGTTCATAAATTGTATCAATCATAGATTTTCAAAACGAATATCTTCGACATTCAGTCGACTTCGAAAACGATTTAAAGAAAAACTCTTGTTTTTAGTATCTTAACTTCTTTTGGTCAATATCGTTGTAATCTCAAAGTGGTAATAACATCACGATTATAACATCGAAAATATTTGATGTGGTTGTTTTCCAATTTTTGATAAAAATGCCAAAAATGTTTTCAATAAAACGGTCCCGAAAGTGGTATTTTCAATATCTATGGAAGAGGGGTAAAAATCTTGTGGAAAGATTCCCCCTGCCTTCCCTAATTCATGCCACTGAAAATCAGGTTTCCATTATGAAACTGTGTACTACATGCATGAAATAAACAACTGTTATTGAAACGGCCATGTGCAATAGTTTTTTTTTTTTACCAAAATTTTCCAAAAAGAAGGAAAATTTTTGCACTAATGAAGTTTAGCTTTCACAAATCAAACTGTCAGTAAGTTTAAAGAGCCGTTCTGTTTTCTAAAGACAGTGTTTGTATTAAGAAATTTTGTTTTGTTTACATGAATATAACTGTTATTGAGGCGATCAAATGGACTAGATTAAGCTGTTTTGATAAAAAAAAATTTACGTCCCCCCTAGAGGCTGCGCCTAGGACAGGTCCCCCTTTCCTTCACCCCTAGCTACGCCGCTGTAAGTATTTCATAAAGTAAGTTCAAATTTATGTTTAGGTGAACGTGCCAATTATGTCAACACTCCACACGTCATTGCAATGGTTGGCCTTCCAGCTCGAGGAAAAACCTACATTGCCAAAAAACTTTCCAGATATTTGAATTGGATTGGTATTAACACCAAAGGTATGTACAATTATTTATAAAAACTGTGCGCAATTACTTTCGTGATGATAGATTGGGGTATTACTAAGCAACCGGTTTAATAATTTTAAAAGTAAAATAAAATAAATTTAGCCATGCCCCTATGAAGGTGGCTCTAAGTCGGAATAAACTTAAAGCACTAAGGACAGTGGAAACGAAATCTGATTGTATAATCGATTGATTGGGAACTCAATCGAAAAATTAGGAAAAATATTTAGGAAAAATGGGATTCAATTTTCAAACAGTCCGTGGTAACGAACTGTAGTAAGGAGCGACCCGGCCCAATAGTAACCGAAACTCCAAAAAATAGAATTTTGATACCAATAGTTACATCAAAAGAATTGTATTTTTATGCTGATTTTAAATATATAAGTTTCTTCAAGTTTAGTCTTACCCATCAAAAGTTACGAGCCTCAACGCTTCGCTCTTTACGCTAAAGTTACTTATTGTTTTAAAAAGTATAGTTGTGAGAAAGAGTCAAACTTTAGTGTAAAGAGCGGGGCATTGAGGAGGGGACAACGCCTTTCATATACGGAATTATTTCTGTTCGCTTTAAGTTTTAATGTCACTCCTTACTTGCAGTTTAAAATACTTGTTTTTCTATTTAATTGTGAAAAAGATCTAAATATGCAGTTATGCACTTTTTTGTTGTAGCGGACTTCAATTTTACAAGAAGAAGAGTGGGTGAAAAATTAGCGAAAAATCAGCTAAAAACATGTGGCACCAAACATCCTAAGAAGGTGTAGTTGTCTTTGGCAATCAACAAATTGTTAATGTTTGATGTTTTTCATATGAAAAACGTCAAATTTAACTTTTGTTTTGCTTAGGCCTGCTTCTTTTCACGGTTCAACGTGGCAACGTTGACGAAAACGTGGTATAATATTAAAAAGTTCAGAATTTTGGAACGAACAAAAGAAAACTCTTAGAAAATTTTGGTTTTCAGCTATGAATATATCTAAGATGGGTTTAGGGAGGGGGGATGTTTATATTTTGATATCTGTTATTTTAACATATTTGACTTGAAAGTTGTATTTTTTTTGTTCTGTCGTCCTATTTGAGGTTCTAGTGTATTTCAACTTCTTTGACAAGTTTTATGTATATTTTAACATCATTAATTTTTGGAAAGCTTCGAGCTACTTTGAAAGCCTCTTCACTTATTTTGGAATTGGAGTTCAGAATATATTTAGGAATGTTTAGGCTATATATGAGGAGACAGAGGGGCTCAAGTTTTCATGTGATATAGGGAAAAGGTAGATTTGTTCGACTATCCTACCTGATACTCTTCCTTTTTCGTTTCACCCCCAAGCTCTTGACAGAAAATTCCAATGCAGAACTAAGGCCGTATCCAGTTTTTTTTTTTTACAAATGCATCAAAAATTTGTTTATATGCATTTTTGTTATGTTTTTACGGCTCGTACAAAATTTTGGGGAGGGTTTGTGGTAATGAACTGTAATTAAGAAGTGATCCGGCTCAATAGTAAACAAAAGTCTAAAGAACCGGGATTTTGATACCAATAGATACATCAAAAGAATTGAATTTCGATGCTGATTTTAAATATATAAATTTCATCAAGCTTAGTTGTAACCATCAAAAGTTACGGGAAAATGAAAATCACACTTTCTGATTCAGCGTATCAGAAAACCCTGCTGTAGAGGTTTCAAGCTCTTTAATGCAAAAATGTGGAATTTGGTATTGTTTTCCAGGAGAAAGATAATGGATGCGTGTTTATTTCTTTTTTTTTGTCTCTTTCCAGGGGTGATGGTATCGACCCTGTGGTCCTAGAGTATTGTGAAAGGGTTCATTCAACCGGAAATTAAAAGTTACAATGCCCTTTTTAAGTGACCAGAAAATTGGAAGGAAGCCAGGACCCCTTCCACGCTCATTTTTTCCTAAAGTCATCTGATCAAAATTTCCTGATAGCAATTTTGTTCAGCATAGTCGAAAAACCTAATAACTATGTATTTGAGGATGATTTAATCCCCAAAGTCTCCAGGGGAAGGGCTGCAAGTTATGAACTTTGCTCATTGCTTACCTATATAGTAGACTATTGGTCATTGTTAATATGCAGACATTTTCAGGGGATATTCTGGTGAGAGAGGTATTAACTTAACTTAACATTAACTTAAAACGAACAGAAATTATTACGCATATGAGGAGGTTCGCCCCACTCGTCAATACCTCTCTCTTTACGCTAATTTTTTTTGTACTTTCAAAAGAGTTATTTATTCTAATTAAACGGTCTTTATGCCTCTGGGTTCATTCTTAAAGAATCGGAACAAAATTTGTACTTTAGCGTAAAGAGCGAGGAATTGACGAGGGGTGAACCCCCTCATATACGTAATAATTTGTGTTTGTTATAAGTTCTAATTTTGCTCCTTACTTTCTGTTGAAAAACTTGTTTTTTTATTTAATCAATATTTAAAGCTGAATTGCTCACCATAAAAATTACTTTGTTTAGCTGAAAAAAAATAAAATTTGAAATCATTCTTTTGACGCTTAATACAAACCATTGGGAATTGAAAAGAATATGGAAACTAAATGGAATTAAAGAATGTGAAAACAAAAAAAAATGTGGAATTAGAAAGAATATGGAAACCAAACGGAATTAAAGAATATGAAAACAAAACATATGGAGTTGGAAATAATATGGAAACTAAATGGAATTAAACAATATGGAAACGAAAAATATGAAGTTGGAAAGAATATGGAAACTAAATAGAATTAAAGAATATGAAAACAAAAAATATGGAGTTGAAAGAATATGGAAATTAAATGGAATTAAAAAATATGAAAACAAAAAATATGGAGTTGGAAAGAATAGGGCAACTAAATGGAATTAAAGAGTATGAAAATAAAAATATGATATTGGAAAGAATATGGAAACTAAATAGATGGTCCTATAGGTGTTAAGGATTCAAATCTTGAGAAAGTAGGGGTGAAATGATTTCCCGGAAGAAGGTTGGCATATTGCAATTTGTTCTCCTAACATTGCACTGTTCAGTGGACTTATGTCCTTGAGTGGTATTATAACACGAGCTATTGGTATGCTATTTTGCCTCAACGAACCAAATATATATGTGCATTTAAATGGACCAAACTCTTATTTAAACCATTTTAATGGTCCAAGATCGTATTTTTTATTTTGATTAAACTCTAACTATGATAAAGTATCGGTATTTCATTACAGTTTTCAACCTGGGTGAATATCGCCGCCACACGACAGATGCTTACAAGACCCATGACTTCTTCCGTCAGGACAACGAAGAGGCAATGGCTATTCGGGCCAAGTGCTGCTTGGACGCATTGACTGATGTTTGCAACTGGCTAGAAGAAGGAGGAGAAGTCGCTGTAAGTATAAAAATATAGCTCTATTGTTACTATGCTCAATCTGCTATTAGTTTCATTTATAAGTTGATTTTGTTTGCTTTTTGGTTTTTTCTTTTGTTTTTTAATGCATATATTTAATGATTGAGGCAGCAAAAAGGTCACTAGCTCCTAAGGTCACTAAGCAAAAAGGTCACTAGCTACTGCTATTAAAAAACTCACTGCACCACCAAGTAGTATTTCCAGATGTTAAGTTTAAAGTCGCGGCCTCATTAAAATTGAAAATGCTTAAAGCTCAATTTTTCTAGTGAAAATTTGTCATATGAACGACTCCCCTAAAACAAAGTGCCATAATGGCCTAAATGCGCCCCATCTGGCCACTCTGGTACCATGTTTCTTGAGACCAACACAAATGCGCATGCTCCTACTCCGCCACCACAATCTATTCGAAGCTTTACTCTTTGTGCCCTCTCATGTAATTCCAGATTCCCATAAATCTTTTCTTATAACCTCATCTGAACCCGTCCAAGACGGCCTGCTTTTCGTTTGGTTTCAGATGGATGGCCTGAATTATAATTTATGACAATTTGTCATCTTTCATCCTTGACCTGGTCATCTTAAACCTTTATCTACGGCGCTAATAAGTGGAATTGAAACGTATTTTCCGAATAGCTTACTGCTTGGTATTAAAAAAAAAAAAAAAAAGGTTTTTTTCAGCTGAAAGTAAGGAGCGTCACTAAAACTTAGAACGAACAGAAATTATTACGTATGTGAAAACGGCCACCCCCTCCTCAACACCTCGCTCTTTATGTTAAATTTTGACTCTTTGTTACAACTCTACATATATCTAAGGTCAAAACAGCAGACAATGCTCCCAGTGGTGTCAATCTACAAAAATTTAGGAGGAGGTAAAATGCATGTTTCAATACTCTGGGAGGGGGTACAATTGTCATTTTTTTAACCTTGCAAAAAAGGTAATTTGAATGAAAACACCCCTCTTAATGGTACTTTTCAAGATCTAAGGTCGCGCAGGTCTCTTAGTGCCCCTAATTGACGCCACTGGGTGCGCTCCATCTACCTAATCTATTCAGAGCTTCACTCAGGAACTTCAATGAGAAACTTAACTTAAACATACACTAAAATAAACACAATATTGTTAGCATACTTGCTTCTCTTATTTCGAGTTGTTGCTTTTTATGGCACTTGCTATTAACCAAGTGACATATAGCAATCGCCAATTCTGTCGGGCTGTCGGTCCCGGTTATGCTACTTTAGGCACTTCCAGGTAAGCTAGGACGATGAAATTTGGCAGGCGTATCAGGAACATGACCGGCTTAAATTAGAAATAGTCGTTTTCCCTATTTGACCATCTGGGGGGGGGGGGCGGTTAATTCGTAAAAAATAGAAAAAATGAAGTATTTTTAACTTATGAGCGGGCGATGGGATCTTAATGAAATTTGATGTTTGGAATGATATTGTGTCTCAGAGCTCTTATTTTGAATCCCGATCGGATCTGATGACAATGGGGGGAGTTGGAGGGGGGAAACCTAAAATCTTGTAAAACACTTAAGAGTGGAGGGATCGGGATGAAACTTGATCGGAAAAATTAAGCACAAGTCCCAGATACATGATTGACATAATCGGAACGGATCAGCTCTCTTTGGGGTAGTTGGGGAGGGGGGGGGGTAATTCTGAAAAATTAGGAAAAATGAGGTATTTTTAACTTACGAACGGGTGATCGGATCTCAATGAAATTTGATGTTTAGAAGGATATCGTGTCTTAGAGCTCTTATTTTAAAGCTTGACCGGATCTGGGGAAAATGGGGGGGGAGTTGGGAGGGGGAAACCTAAAACTTGCAAAACACTTAGAGTGGAGTGATCGGGATGAAACTTGGTGGGAAAAATAAGCACAAGTCCTGGATACATGATTGACATAAACGGAACGGATCCGCTCTCTTTGGGGTAGTTGGGGGAAGGGCTAATTCTGAAAAATTAGAAAAAATGAGGTATTTTTAACTTACGAACGGGTGATCGGATCTTCATGACACTTCATATTTAGAAGGACCTCGTAACTCAGATCTCTTGTTTTAAATCTTAACCGGATCAAGCGTAATTGGGGGGGGGGCAGTTGGGGGGACCGGAAATCTTAGAAAATACTTAAAGCGGTGAGATCAGGATGAAACTGGATGGGAAGAATAGAAACCTGTCTAAGATACGTGACTGACATAACCGGACCGGATCTACTCTTTTTGGTGGAATTGGGGGGGGGGGTAATTTTGAAAACTGAGGTATTTGTAACTTACGGAAGGGTGACCAGATATTAATGAAATTTGATATTTAGAAGGATCTTGTGCTTTTAAGTTCTAATTTTAAATTCCGACCAGATCCTGTGACATTTGGGGGAGTTAGAGGGGGAAGCCGGAATTTTTGGAAAACGTGAAAATCGGGGTATTTTTATCTCAAGAATAGATGATCGGATCTTAATGAAATTTGATTTTTAGAAGGAATTCATGTCTCAGAGCTCTTATTTCAAATCCCGACCAGATCTTTTGACATTGGGGGGAGTTGGAGGGGGAAATCTTGGAAAAACACTTGGAGTGGAGGAATCGGGATGAAGCTTGGTGGATAGAATAAACAACTGTCCTTGATACGCGATTGACTGAATTGTACTGGATTCGCTCTCTTTGGGGGAGTTGGGGGAAGGGTTCAGTGATTGGGCGAGTTTGGTGCTTCTGGACGTGCTAGGACGATGAAAATTGGTAGGCGTGTCAAGGAGCTGCACAATTTGATTTGATAAAGTCGCTTTCCCAGATTCGACCATCTGGGGGGCTAAACGGAGAGGAAAAATTAGGTATTTATAACTTACGAGTGGGTGATCGGATCTTAATGAATTTTGATATTTAGAAGGACATCGTGACTCAGAGCTCTTATTTTAAATCCTGACCGGCACTAAGCCTCTTATTTTCCTTTTTAAATCAATCTATTGATTCATAGAATTTTGTTAGAGCTCATACCATATGATCTCTTGGCTCTTAGCTCTTCTCCCCTCGTCACAAGTGCCATATGAGCTCTTAGCTCTTGTTTCGGTTTAGGTCAAATCTAGCAACTGTAGTATATACACTTTTTTTATTCAGGTTTTTGATGCCACAAACACAACAATTGACCGTCGCCAGCTGATACATAGCATCGTTACCGAGCAAATGGGCTACAAACTCTTCTTCGTTGAGTCCATCTGTGATGATCCAAAAATCGTCGAGTCCAACATTAAAGTAAGTAAATCCCCCCATTATTCACCCTTCACCAGTAGTAGTCATCCGTTACCCAGTAGTTATTCACATCGTTTTTAGAATTAGTTACCCGTTACCCAGCACTAGTTACCCATTACCCAGTAGTTATTTGCCCGTTACCCAGCACTAGTTACCCGTTACCCAGTAGTTATTCACCATTACCCAGTACTAGTCACCCGTTGCCCAGTAGCTCTTCACATCGTTTTTAGTTTTAATTACTCGTTACCCAGTAGCTATCCACACCATTTCTAGTATTAGTTACCCGTTACCCAGTAGTTATTCGCCCGTTACCCAGCACTAGTTACCCGTTACCCAGTAGTTATTCACCATTTCCCAGTACTAGTCACCCGTTGCCCAGTAGCTCTTCACATCGTTTTTAGTTTTAATTACCCGTTACCCAGTAGCTATTCACACCATTTCTGGCATTAGTTACCCGTTACCCAGTAGTTATTCGCCCGTTACCCAGCA
Organism: Artemia franciscana; assembly: GCF_032884065.1. Classification (NCBI taxonomy): domain Eukaryota; kingdom Metazoa; phylum Arthropoda; class Branchiopoda; order Anostraca; family Artemiidae; genus Artemia; species Artemia franciscana. The sequence goes on from NC_088863.1 coordinate 13,257,771, forward strand.
CTAATTACCCTTTACCCAGTAGTTATTCACCATTTCCCAGTACTAGTCACCCGTTGCCCAGTAGCTCTTCACATCGTTTTTAGTTTTAATTACTCGTTACCCGGTAGCTATCCACACCATTTCTAGTATTAGTTACCCGTTACCCAGTAGTTATTCGCCCGTTACCCAGCACTAGTTACCCGTTACCCAGTAGTTATTCACCATTTCCCAGTACTAGTCACCCGTTGCCCAGTAGCTCTTCACATCGTTTTTAGTTTTAATTACCCGTTACCCAGTAGCTATCCACACCATTTCTAGTATTAGTTACCCGTTACCCAGTAGTTATTCGCCCGTTACCCAGCACTAGTTACCCGTTACCCAGTAGTTATTCACCATTTCCCAGTACTAGTCACCCGTTGCCCAGTAGCTCTTCACATCGTTTTTAGTTTTAATTACCCGTTACCCAGTAGCTATCCACACCATTTCTAGTATTAGTTACCCGTTACCCAGTAGTTATTCGCCCGTTACCCAGCACTAGTTACCCGTTACCCAGTAGTTATTCACCATTTCCCAGTACTAGTCACCCGTTGCCCAGTAGTTCTTCACATCGTTTTTAGTATTAATTACCCGCTACCCAGTAGCTATTCACACCATTCCTAGTATTAGCTACCCGTTACCCAGTAGTTATTCACTATTTCCCAGTACTAGTCACCCGTTGCCCAGTAGCTCTTCACATCGTTTTTAGTTTTAATTACTCGTTACCCAGTAGCTATCCACACCATTTCTAGTATTAGTTACCCGTTACCCAGTAGTTATTCGCCCGTTACCCAGCACTAGTTACCCGTTACCCAGTAGTTATTCACCATTTCCCAGTACTAGTCACCCGTTGCCCAGTAGCTCTTCACATCGTTTTTAGTTTTAATTACCCGTTACCCAGTAGCTATCCACACCATTTCTAGTATTAGTTACCCGTTACCCAGCAGTTATTCGCCCGTTACCCAGCACTAATTACCCTTTACCCAGTAGTTATTCACCATTTCCCAGTACTAGTCACCCGTTGCCCAGTAGCTCTTCACATCGTTTTTAGTTTTAATTACTCGTTACCCAGTAGCTATCCACACCATTTCTAGTATTAGTTACCCGTTACCCAGTAGTTATTCGCCCGTTACCCAGCACTCAGTAGTTATTCACCATTTCCCAGTACTAGTCACCCGTTGCCCAGTAGCTCTTCACATCGTTTTTAGTATTAGTTACCCGCTACCCAGTAGCTATTCACACCATTCCTAGTATTAGCTACCCGTTACCCAGTAGTTATTCACTATTTCCCAGTACTAGTCACCCGTTGCCCAGTAGCTCTTCACATCGTTTTTAGTTTTAATTACTCGTTACCCAGTAGCTATCCACACCATTTCTAGTATTAGTTACCCGTTACCCAGCAGTTATTCGCCCGTTACCCAGCACTAGTTACCCGTTACCCAGTAGTTATTCACCATTTCCCAGTACTAGTCACCCGTTGCCCAGTAGTTCTTCACATCGTTTTTAGTTTTAATTACTCGTTACCCAGTAGCTATCCACACCATTTCTAGTATTAGTTACCCGTTACCCAGTAGTTATTCGCCCGTTACCCAGCACTAGTTACCCGTTACCCAGTAGCTATTCACCATTTACCCGTACTAGTCACCCGTTGCCCAGTAGCTCTTCACATCGTTTTTAGTTTTAATTACCCGTTACCCAGTAGCTATTCACACCATTTCTGGCATTAGTTACCCGTTACCCAGTAGTTATTCGCCCGTTACCCAGCACTAGTTACCCGTTACCCAGTAGTTATTCACCATTTCCCAGTACTAGTCACCCGTTGCCCAGTAGTTCTTCACATTGTTTTTAGTATTAATTACCCGCTACCCAGTAGCTATTCACACCATTCCTAGTATTAGCTACCCGTTACCCAGTAGTTATTCACCATTTCCCAGTACTAGTCACCCGTTGCCCAGTAGCTCTTCACATCGTTTTTAGTATTAGTTACCCGTTACCCAGTAGTTATTCATCCGTTACCAAACCTCCCTACCTTAGAGAAAATTTTGTATCAGGGTAAACACGAAATCGAAAAATATAGTCCTTTTTACTAGGTTTTAGATCAAATAGCAGTTCCATCATGGTGTTAGCATCGCTGGATACAGGGGTTTCATTTTAGGGAAATTTAGGGCGGGGGTATATTTTTAAAAATATACGCATCTTAATACAGGAAGTGGGTATAAGTTCTAAGGAGTTGCCACGCCCTGCGTGTAAATTTCAGTACCCACAGATAAAAGTAATGCGCCGGGCTTATGTCAGTTTTGGACTTAACACACCTATTTCAACGGGCCTAATAACCTCATTAGCGCACAAAAACAAATCCGTGGCCGCGTTTATAAAGAAATAAGCAAATTGTCATCAGTCTTGCTAAGCTGCTGACCCTTTACTTTACCTTTTACGGGCTGTGTGCTCGAATTAGTATTATCAGCTTCGCTTTATATTCTATTTTACCTGCGTATTTTTCCTTAGAATTTAATTTTAAGCTCAATGAACCATTTTTTCTCTTTTTTTCGTTGCAGTAGCCAATTTATGTGTACTTCTCTATTTTCTTTGCACATTTTTTTATCTTTAGTTCTTCGGCAAGACCAGTAATGCTCAAAGTCAAGTCCATTTTTTTTTTACGTTCACCGATAAATAAAAAAAATACTTGCCCTAGAGAAAAACCTAAATGGTAAGGTTGTATCCACAAAAATAAAGATGCAACCTGGGACTGCAAAGGGTTTTGGCCCCACCCTCCGATTGTATGGATTGACGAATTTTGTTTGCGAAATTAGTTCATTTTTATTTGATACGAGTGTTAATAAAACATTTAGTATCTGTTGGAATACAACAGGTATTATAATTGCTAAGGGATTATTTAGGGCACAATTAAAGCGATGAATTACTTGGAGATGGGGTCCAAATAAATTTTGATGGATAAACAAAAAGAAAAATTTCGAAGCAATATTCCCTCCTGCATCCGTATAGCGTTTATTCTCATATAACGTTAAACTTAAAACGTTTATCCGAATAATTCTCGGCAATCTGCTGCCCTCCCTCCGTGTAACCTGACCTAGCCATCTCAACCCGTTTTTTTTTTTTTTTTTTTTTCAATATAGCCTTTGAAAGTGGATTCGAACCACATTTTTCGTACATCTGATTTTTTTTCCACTAACCGGAACCCACAACAATATTGTTCTCGTCCATAGCATCAATCCTTTTAGTGCATTTGTCAGGTACTCTTCACAAGGATAAGACATTCATCAAAGCGTCTGTCAGCTGAATCATAACATTAAACCCAGTATTAAGCTAGGCCGTGATTAAGGGAACTTGAAAACATCGAAGTTTAAAATTGAAGTTAGGGTAGCCTTCTGTCTCTCAATTCTCTAGAGATCGTCAATTGTCAAAAACCCTTCAAATGGCACTTATTCATTGGCGATCTGAAACGATTATTTCTGGCAAAAAACTCGCAAAATTTCAGGTAGCTGAAAATATTCTATGGGACTGTTCGAAAATATTAAAATACATCGAAAAATGGTTGCAATCATTTTATAGGTTATTGTCTTCTGGTACCGATTTTGTTCTAAAAGCGATATCCTTCATAGAGCACACTTGTGTAAAAGAGCTAGACATTTTCTAAGATTTCTAAGCAATTACAGGAAATAGAGCAAAATCCTAGCAAACATTTTGTAGCATCTTCAAGAAACTGCGGCCTTATTTTAAAAGCGGTATCTTCCGCCAATGAATACTTGAGTACTTTTTAAATATAAATTTTCAATTTTAACATGGGATTTTCAAGTACCATCAGTTCACTTAATCACGACCTTAAGCCATATTAAATATTAGACCATAGTAAGTCGTATTTTTCGTCAACAAGTACGTAATGTTGAAACCCAGGACTAAAGGTGTTTCATGACTGACGCTTCTTATCAAAATTTGTCAAGGCGTCCTTTCCTCTGTCTAAAGCCACACTGCTGTAGATTTAATCTTAATAATGTAAACAACATCTGTAGGATAGTCAATCTTATTGCGCTAAGTAGTTTGCTTCCTACCGAAACTAGGACAAAGTCTCTATAATTAATACACCCACTCTTTTCAATTTCTGAAAAAGAGGTTTAATTAAAGTTTTCTAAAACCGTTACGTTGTTCTATGTGTTAAAAAAAAGTACGTCCTAATTTATCAGTATCTTATCCTTTACTTTAAAAACTCGCCTGCCATACTTAGAGGTATATTTTTGTTTGGTATATTTCATACTCAGAGGTATATTTCAAAAATATCCAATATTTTGTTTGGGAGGGGGCTACAAAAGAAAATTAAAAACAAATATTAATTTTGTCTATGCATTTGTATTACGTTTTTATGAGTTTAGATTTTTTTTTTTTGGGGGGGGGGTAAACCTGGCCCCCCCCTTCCTGGTGGCAGCCCTGACCATACTATCCATCGCTCGAAGCCTTATTTGCCCATTCTTTTAGTACCATCTCTAACTCCTTGCTAAATTAATATTTCTCCTCTAAATGATCAAATTTGTTTTCGTTATTTCATCTATCGTCTCCTGCAACTTTAGCATTGTTTAATATATTTTTCAAAATATTATATTTGTTTGTTCCTAACACTCTTTATCGCTAATTTACGTTCTGCTCCCATCTTTGATCGGAAAACTAGTTTGAAGTAACTACTTCCTCTCAATTAATACCATCACTCAGTGTATAAACTTGAATCCCTTCTGACTTATGCCGAGCGTAAACCCTTATAGGCTAGTAGTACCTGTGATAAGCTGTGATTCATAACAGAACGTCATTTACTTACTTTTACAGTTGACGTCTATTATCAATTCACGAAAAACTTGGGGTGGGGGAAGGTGTTTTTCAGTTTCCAGGGGGATTGTCGCTTTTCTCAATTTTTCAGTGAAAATACCAAAAAGGGCTTTTCGAAATAAAGGCGAGAAGCAGGCCTTTCTCCCTATCCCCCCTCTAAAATGGAATATTCTTATGTTTATATCTATTTGTTTTATTAGAAATATGGACTAATTAATCAAGACCTAGCCTGGCTTGGGCTTTTCTGTGGGTTATATGTTAGATTTTGGATATATTTCATTGGTGAAGGATAATCACTTAAGGGTAAGATTCAAGTGAATCTTTGTAGGATCAACGAAGGAGGCTATTCTTTCACTTTTTGGGGTCCTTTTTTGCTACTTTTCTTTAACTTAAGACAATGCGATACCTTAAAAATCCTTTTATGTGCCTCATCGTCGGATGGCCACCTCAAAGATAAAGGCGTTAGCGAATTCTCTAAGGACACTCACTAGCTATCACTTAAAGCTGCCAAGAAATTACGGTTGGCTGTAAAATTTGACAGATAAGATAGCGAAATATTATCTTCCTCTTATAGGCTAGTTTTTCAGTCAAACTGGGTGAATCATATGGAACTCTCAAAGCGGCAAAATGACTCAAATGATAATTCCTTTCAAAGGAAGAGTTTTCAGAGTAGTACTGCTAGAATATTTTGGGGACTGCCCTTACCTGTGCTTTGACAAGAAAATTATTTTCCGTTTAATTGTAAAACAAATTTCACACTTCAATGATGCAAGTTTCATTATAACTGAACATGTCTATCTCTGACCCAAAACGGGGGAAGTTAAATAGTCTGTCTAAGATTTCCGCGAAAGTAGGTGTCGGCTCTTACTTTTATGTCGCTTTTTCGGTATCCAAGCTCTACAAGTTAGGACAAGGCCGCCCAATCTATTCTAAATACTTTGCCCATTCAAACCAAAAAGGCTCAAAATTATCGAGATAGGGCGATTCTTTAAGGTGGATTTTTTTTTAAGTTTTAATAAAGAACCTAGGCCGTGATGTATAACTAGATTGAATTAATAGAGATTGAGTTTTTGGCATTTTCCTACCAGGTATGCTAAGCATTTTTAGGGGTTGTCTTTTCCTAAACTGTAAAAAGAAAATTCCACTCCGTTTAATTGAAAAAACAAAATTCAAACTCAAATGATACAAGTTTCATCAAAACTGGACATATCTGTTTCCGGTACCAAACGAGAGAAGCTAAATGTTTTTTTCTAAGATTTCTGGGAAATTAGGTGTCGGCTTTGTTTTTTTTTTCGTTTAGATCTCTTATCCAACCTCTATAAGTTATGGCAAGACCACCAAGTCAATTCTAAACAACACACAAACCAAAAAGATTCATAAACGAGGAGATAGAGCGATTCATTAAGGCATCATATGGCCTTAAAAATATTAATAATTTCTTTCTAATATGTATTGGCTAACTTTATGTTTTATTTTAGGAAGTAAAAGTGAATAGTCCTGATTATATGGGTATTGACCAGGAGAAAGCTCTGGAAGATTTCCTGAAAAGAATTCAACACTACCAGGAAAGATATGAAACTCTGGATGAAAAAAGAGAAAAATACCTCAGCTATATGAAAATTTTCAATACAGGTCAGTTTTTCTCTTATTGCATTTTTACTTTCTTCCTTAATTGTTTACTTGTTGTGCTTACTACTTTTTCTTCTGACCGTTAAGGTATGACCCAGATGTAGTAGCCTTATACTGAACCAAGGCTAAGGTCGTATAACTATAGTTGGTTGTTTTCTTCAGTAACCGTTTCTGAATAAGTTGGTCAAATGAAATAAATTGGCCAACAAAATCAGTTCTTCTTCTTCTGATTAGTTGGAGATGCCAAAACCTAGTCAGTTTTTTAGTTTACAAAGTTTGAATTGGCTGTTTCTTCTTGTCGTTGTTATTAGTGGAAGATTCATTTTTGCCAAGTGCCAACTTTTATTATATTTGACGACAGGGAAATTTTGATTTGCACCAACAGTGACCCGGAGTCATGCTAATTCTTGATATTACTAGACACTTAACACATCTAATTTGACTGATCTTCAGGGGTTGTTTCTTTTTGTACGGGAATTAGAAAACATAAGGCTATCTGTAAAATTTCCGTGATGTAATACATCGGGTATCTGAAGCTATCTTGCCAAGTGAATTGTTTGTTTATCCTGTTCTGAAGACGGTGACGAATGTTTAAGAACGTCAGAGGTTTGTTTATTCTTATAATAAGAGTAATGGAGGATTGTTTCTTATGACTATAATTTGTTGAATTTAGAGTTGCGTTTTGCTCGTTAAAAGGCCCGGAAAGCAGACCTTTTTGGCTAGGAGTTGGCAACTCCTGCGAAATAAAAAAAAATAAATACTACAAACAGCAAGGTTAAAAGCCGAATATAATGCTTAAAGAAAATAAAAAGCTTGCTAGGACTCGAGTATGCTGAAGGTGGTAAGAAAAGAGCTGCGTTTTGCTCGTCAAAAGCTCGTGAAGCAGGCCTTTTTGTCTATGGCAACTCCTGGGAAATAAAAAAAAAATAAATACTATAAACAGCAAGGTTGAAAGCCGAATATAATGCTTAAAGAAAATAAAAAGCTTGCTAGGACCCGAGGAACTCGAAGGAGGTGAGAAAAGAGTTGTGTTTTGCTCGTCAAAAGCCCGTGAAGCAGCCCTTTTGGTCTAGGAGTTGGCAACTCCTGCGAAATAAAAAAAAAATACCTAGCGGAGGTTTTGTATGAAAATGCGCTAATACTACTGATGTTTTCTGGTTAAGAGCCCGGTCTTGGGCCGGAGCCGTTAGAATCCTCGGCTGAGGATTCCCAATTGTGACTTTGATTTTTAATTAAGCAGTCCTACGTTAGATCTCTCAGAACACTTTCTGTTTTTTTTTGTTTTTGGTAAGATTTAACAAAAAATTGTAGTTCTTGTTGTTGCCAAGGATTTGTGAAGGGCTTATACATGTCAGATGCATTAGTTTTGCTTCGTCTCCAGATGATTTATTGATTTTTCTGTGCAGTATCTAAGGGAATTGCTCTTGGAAAACATTTCAGAATGGTTTAAGTCAAATCTGCTAAATGGTTTGCTTTATTAAAAAAAAAATATATTGACTTAAGGTTTTTGACCGCTTTTTTTTTGTAGGGGGGGGGGGGGCTGCAATTTTTTTCTACGGTTGAAGAGGCTGGAAAACAAGCTTTTTTAGCAGTCATATTTTCTCAAAATGTTATTAACTTCGCTCTGTATATTTTGGTCTATTAGGGAAGGGGGAGATCTTCTCCCTTCTGCAGGTAACCATGTTATTATGTGGAGTAGCCCATTTAAGTAAGACCCATGGTGTCATGGCCCTGCTATGGCTGAGCCTTCACTGAACAGGTCTAGAAAAAAAAAAACTTTTCTTCCAAGAGAAATTCCTGGCTCCTGGCTCCGTACCCCAAAGTCATGCTAACATTGTATCGACTTATATTCTCCTTAAAAGTATTTTTGGTGCTAATTATCAAAAGCAAGAGTTTTTCTTCTCAAAATCTCCATTTGTGGAGGGAGGTTGCTGTGAAAAAGCTCCATTTAGGTATTTTATTTTAGCTATTATAAAGTCAGGTTTGCTAGGACTATCCGAATTCGCCTTATGTCTGAAGCCCAATACGAGGCATATAACATTTTGCATAATTCCTTTTAATCATTGAATAAAAAAACGAGTTTTTTGAACTGAAAGTAAGGAGCAACATCCAAACTTAAAACGAACAGAAATTATTACATATATGAGGGGGTTTGCCCCCTCTTCAATATCTTGCTTTTTACGCTAAAGCTCCAATTCTTAAGAATGACCCCTGAATAATAAAGGCCAGTTTAATTACAATGAATAGCTCTTTTGAAAGTACTAAAAAACTTTAGCGTAAAGAGTGAGGTACTAAAGAGGAGGTGAACCTCCTCATATACGTAATAACTTCTGTTCGTCTTAAGTTTTAATGTTGCTCCTTATTTTCAGTTGAAAAAAAAAACTCGTTTTCTTTTATTTAATTTCTGATCGTTTTTTAAATAGTGCTGGGAAATCCGGCGCGCCATTCATGGAAAATTCCCTACCTCCATGGAGATATTCTCTTACGCAACCCCCCTTACAACCCCTTCCCCATCAGAAAAAAATTCCCCCAGAAAACGTCTGTATACTTCCCAATAACCAATATTAAATGTAAACTATAGGCAAAGTTCATAACTTGCAGCTCTTCCCCCGGGGATTTTGGGGGGAAGTCATCCTCAAAGACATAGATATTAGATTTTTCGACTGTACTGAACCAAATGGCTATCTCAAAATTTTGATCGGGTGACTTTGGGAGAAAATGAGCGTGGGAGGGGTTATAGTTGCCCTCCAATTTTTGGTCGCTTAAAAAGGACACTAGAACTTTTAATTTCTGTTCAAATGAGCTCTCTCACGATATTCTAGGGCCACTGAGTTGATACGGTTACCTCTGAAAAAAAAAAAAAAAAAATAAACATTTAAACACGCATCCGTGATCTTTGTTCTGGCAAAAAAAAAATCAAAATTCCACCTTATTGCAGATATGAGCCTGAAACCTCTACAAAAGGGTTCTATGATACGCGGAATCTGATGGCGTTATTTTTATTGAGATTATGACTTTTTTTTTGGGGGGGGGGTCTCCTTTTTTCGAAAACAAAGCAAATTTTCTCCGACTCGTAACTTTGGTGGGTAGGACTAAACTTGATGAAACTTATATATTTGAAATTAGCATAAATCTTTTGATGTATCTATTGAAATTAGCATAAATCTTTTGATGTATCTATTGGTATCATTCCATTTTTTAGAGTTTCGGTTACTATTGATCCGGGTCGCTCCTTGCTTACAGTTCCTTTACCACGAACTATTTAATGTTGATTTTTCATTAGGCCTATGTTTCGATTACCCTTTTACTTCATACTTGTCTTTACTATATTACTAATGGAGTACAAAAAAGTGTATTTTAGGGGTATGATGCTACCTGGGTCCGTCCCTTCGCTCAATCTTGCGAAGATTTCTTGATACCCCCTCATCGTGAGTTCAGGCATGTTTATCTAGGAGAAGCTAAAGAGAGTGTTTGAATGCATTTTACCCAATGAATTGGACATTTTATGCTTTAAATATTATTAGTACAACTAAGAATTTTTGGAAGGGGGATAACCACTGTGAAGATATCTTAGTTTTACTTGATTTTAAACGGGAGAGAAGATTAAACCAGAATGGCGGCTTTTGATACTGTTGTCAGTATATATGCTGTTCATGTTTGGATAGAATGTATCTAACACTAGTCTGTCTCGTGGAAAAATTTATTGATTTTGGCCTCGTGTCTCTAATTCAAAATACATGAGAAGTTCTTTCCAAGTTGTATATCCGCGTGTTCCAATTTGCAAAACGACTTTGTTTTTTTCAATTTCCTCAATGTGCATGCTCCAGTCGCGTGAACATTATGCTTGGAATTTTGCAATCTATGGTTTCCTTTGTTACTCAAGAGCTGTACAGTCAGATACAAGTGACCTAAACTAAACAAAAAAAAACATCGGATATTCTATTAATTTGTCTGCGAAAATGTTATGCTACGTTTTTTCTTAGTTGGAATGAAAACGTCTGGGTGTGACCAAACCCTTTAAAAACCAACATTAGTCTCAAGACAAAATTATACTGATAAACAGTTTCAATCCTTTACCATTGTACAGCTCGGAAGCAGAATCGTACGTCGGAATTTGTTCGGAGGGGTTAACAAAGAAATCGAATCGGAAGCAGGCACGTATGTAGGATTTTTTCGACAAAAAAAATATTTATTTAGTGATTTGAATAAGAAGTTCTCAGAAATTTGGGATTTATGTGGAGATGAGCCCCGAGACTCCTTTTTCTTGTCTCTGATCGGAAGCGGCTTGTTATTGTTTCAAAACCAGAGTTTGGCCAAGGATTAAACCCAATTTCCAACTCATCTTGCCTCCTGAAACAAGATATTACGCATTATATTTTCTTATATTAGTGGCATCGACGAACGGCGGCCCTAGTTTTTTCCTTCTGCTAAGTTACCACTTTAAAATGTCAATCTGTAAAAGCGATTTGTTTTTTTTTTCGAAATAAATTTTTCTGTTGGTATATGCACTGCCGCCCAGCTGTTTGAAAAAATTTAACCATCTTGGGTATATACTCTTAGATCAAAGTGGTGTCAGGCTCTGTACACCCTGCCCGTGGCCAATATCTGGGAAGGGTTAATAGAACAGGTAGGGTTGTATCGAGGAGGGGGTGGGTGGGGGGGGTGTAACTGGCTTAACCCTCTCCTCCTAGATTTTTTTTGGTCTGACTCCGAAATTGGTCGTAAAAATGCAAGTAAAAAGACTATTTCTCCTTAAAAAGGAAAAGTATTTCTTATTCTCGCATTCTGGTCTTAAAATGCTGGTAAAAACCCTCAGCCTCCTCCACTCCGAGTGAAAATTTTTTCGTTAACCTTCTCCCCTATTAAAAATGGTTTGAACAAGCCCTTTTTGTATACCCCTCAAAAAAATCAGAACTTTTATTAACTTAAAACAATGTTTTTGGCATATTTGAAGTGCATTTTGAAAGGACTTTGCTTTAATTGTTAAAACTAATACGTTCAAAAATACCTCAAAAATGCAAAAATAGGAAAAATCCCTATTTTTAAGGAATTTTTTTTTTATTTTTAAGTAATATAATTTTGGCTTAGTGAAGTGGATAGATCTTTTGCAACAGTAGGCCTAGTGGGCTACCAGAACATCATGGAGAGATGCTTAATGGCTCATTCAGAAGTTGTTTCTCATCTACGTGCTTTTTAGAAATTCCGCCATCTGTAAATGACATATGGCACTAAAACGGCATTTTTTGTACCATTTCTCAGGGGGTGGCACCAACATGCTATTAGAACATCGTAGAAAGCTCATATAAAAGATACTGCTCATATCTACATTCTTCCTACAATTCCCACCATCGGCAAGTTTCAATTGGCACTGAAACGGCACTTCATGTACCATGTCTCAAGCGGAAAAGCTAGGGCTAGTGGGCTACCAGAACTTTAAGAGTGATGTTTAATGGCTCATTTGAAAACTTTTGCTGATATCTACGTGCTTTTTATTAGTTTTACCATTCGTAAGTGCGATATAGCACTGAAAACCACTTTTGGTGGCACTTCTTAAGTGGAAAATATTGGAAGTATAAAACGGTGTCATTGTAATAATTATGGTCCAAAACCTTTAGCTGGAGGTTTGCAAGAACACCTCCCGCATGTTCCTCCTCCAAGAGGAGAAGCTACGCAATTAAAGTCCTACAAATACCAATATTATTAGAGGCGTGGTTCTGTTAGTACAGTGGTGGACTTCAAATTAGATTATCATGTGTTGGATTCTAGCTTGGGTTTTTTTTTCCAATCAGGGTTTGTCCCTTCTTATGATTACTTTTCAGATAATCCACCATTTTTGCAAATGTGATGCACTTATTTTTAAAAGTATATCCGGGAAAGGCTCATTTTAAACCTATTGCTCATATCCAAGTGCTTTTTATCAATTTTACCATCCATAAGTGGCATATAGCGCCAAAAACGGCACTCTTGGTACCACTTCTTTAGTAGAAGAGTTTGGAAGCATAAAACGATAGCATTGCAATAATTATGGTCCAAAGCCTTTAACTAGAGGTTTATAACAACCCCCCACGTATTATCCCCCTCCATACCCTCTTAGTAAGTTTCATAAATTTCCTATCATCTTAAAAGTAAAAGACTGTTGCCAAAACAAATTAACTATTAACAGGCTTGTGCGATGAAGCCTGTGTGGTAGTTCTAATGGTAGTAATTTCGGGGAAGAGACGTCCTTGCCCCCTTAGTATTTTGCTCCTCTCTAGGTTTTGAAAAACACCTCTTTTTGTCATTTCTTTGGAAATGGCACTTTTTTTATTTAAAAAAAAATGGTGAAAACAACCGAAATTGCACTTTGTGGGAATGCTCTACCAAGTCAAATTTATAAAAAGTGAATAGGCATAAATATAAGCTTTTAAATGAGCCCTTAAACAGCTCTCTTTTGTTACAGTAGCCTTCTAGTTTCTGCCAGTCAGTAGGCAATTTATAAAGTCCCGCCTTGATTATGGCTTTTTCAGGTGAAGTCGGTCGAGTAAAAACAGCCTTTTGCTTGTCGAAAAACAAACGTTCCTGAAAAACACGTATTGTCTTGCGAAGCATGGATAATGAACTTTTTGTTACAGACTGAAAGGTGTCTTATCTCCCCTAGATTGGTGGTAATTGGAAATTATGTAAAAAATAAATTTTCAACTGAAACTAAGAAGTGAAAATAAAACTTATAACGAACATACATTATACCGTATTAATAAAAAAGATCATGGCAGCGTTGTTTCTACGTTAGATATTAATCAAAAACGAAAAAAGATTAATTTAAAAAAAAAAGAAAGTTTTTCCGAGGGAAATTGAAGCTTGAAACGGGCAAAAATCATTACTTCACAGCCTATCTAATATATTTAAATAAAACTAGTACCAACTAATAATGTTTCCCTATACTTTTAGGATTATAGAAAACGAGCGCTTTACTGAAAATACAAAATAATAATGGAGTTTTGGTACAGTTAAAGCAAACCAATTAAGTACACTTTTTGCAGAATAAAAATATTATCAATCCATTTTAAGACAAAGCAACAATCCATTTTAGGATTGCTGCTTTTTTATTTAATTTGGTATTGCTTCTTCACAATGGCTTGGTTCAATAACTAGTTCTCGTTTCGGTTGTGAAAAGGTCATGTCTTGGACAAGTTCAAAGGAAAGCCATCTTGATATTATTAGGACTTATTATGTCTTATTTGATCTTCATTTCAAGTAATACTAAAGTATATTTCTTTCAATTTAATATTGTATATTACTCACTGTTGGTATTTTAACTGGGGAGACCAAATTAATACCTCACAAAATAATCCAATATTTCTGTATGCTGTTCATTCAGGAGAAACTTTCCTTCGGAGAAACTTTTTTTTTTTAATTAATTATTTATAAGCACCGTGTCCAGTGTACAAGTTACAGCTGTAGACTTGTCACGAAATCTCATGCATCATAGCAAATATAAACCTTGAGTAGGGATGTTATAATAAACTATCAGCGTTTTATATATATATATATATATATATATATATATATATATATATATATATATATATATATATATATATATATATATATATATATATATATATATATATATATATATATATATATATATATATATATATATATATATATATATATATACAAACTAAGATCGAGAAACTCACTTTATAATGTCGACTTTTTTGTTGCATTTATGATGTCCTCCTATGTTTTAGTTTTCCACTCGTTTATAAAATTTATGCTGTGTAGGCAGCAAGGGCGTATCTATGATTTCCGTTTAGAGAGGGGGGGGGTACACATAATAACTTTTCAAAATTTGTTTATATGCGCTTTTGTTACGTTTTTACGTGTCGGGTGAAAATTTCGGGGGTAGGGGGTTCAAACCCCCTGGGATACGGCCTTGGTAGCAAGGTAAATTTATGCTGTGTAGCCCAGGTATGTTATCTTTTGGGGAAATTGAAAAGGCGATAATTTGAATAAAAAGAGCCAAAGAATTCCGACAAATTATATAATCATTGGGGGGGGGTCAGGGTCCAAAACTTTTGTACTTGTATTTATGGATTACCAAGGCCTTTTGAGTAACTACGTCTGGGATAACACCTTCATCCCCGTCCTCTGGAATAGAGTAGGATGTATTCTAAGACATTTTCAATTACAGGTGAAAAAATCACTGTTCACAAACATGAAGGCCATATTCAAAGTAGGATTGTCTACTATTTAATGAATATTCATATCACCCCAAGAACTATTTACTTTACTAGGGTGAGTACCTTTTTTCTTCGAGTTTACATACCTTGACAGTCCAAGTCCCAAGAGATATTTTAAGCTACCTGTAAATAGTACAATGACCTTTTATACCCTTTGTGACTTGACAGATTTCTGAAATTTAGTTTAAACATCACCTTATTTACTTACATCTGCGTCTTATTTGCATCTTTAAATATAACTTAAACTCTAGCATTGTCTTGCTTTAAAGCCTGACGGATTAGCCTTGTTTGCTGCAATTATTTATTATTATTTTTAATCATTATTTTCTTTATTTAAACATTGGTTTAAATTAAAGGAATGTTTATAATAAATTAATATAAAATATAAACTAGATTATTATTCATTATTATTTTTAATCATTATATTATTTATGTAAGCATTGTTTAAATTAGAAAAAAAAATGTTTAAAACAAATAAATTAAAAGATAAACAAGCCTATTCTATCGTCGCCGCTTTCTTAGTTTGACTTAAAATATCACCTTGTTTATTCAAATATGACCTTATTTGTAGTCTGATGAGTATTTTTAGTAATATTTTTAAGTTTGGTATTATTTAAAAAGCTAATATTTTTTAAATTTTTGATTAATACACTTTTGCAATCACTCATTTACTTACATCCAATATTATTTACATCTTTAAACATATCTTGGATTTCCCAGTGCTTACTTTAATTGCTTTGCAAAGAGACAAACGAATATTGTTTACTTAATTATTTATTGTTATTTTCGGTCATTATGCTAGTTGTCTAAACATTTATTTAAACTAAAGAATTATTTCGACAAATCTACTTTTAGTAAATTAAAAAAAGCTATTCTAATGTGACTGCTTTCTAAATTTGATCGTAAAAATTCACGTCTGACTTTAATTTTAATATTATCAGCATTACTCTTTTACAATGTTTTTATTTTTGTTTAAATATATGATATTTTTCAGTTTTTAAGAATACTATTTTTGAGATCAGCTTATTTTTAAGCATCCCATATTATTTCTATCTTTAAATATATTTATAGTCTTATTTAAACATTTATGTGGTTTAAACAAGTTTATTAAAACACATAATTTGAAAAATTAAACAAATTCACTGTAACGGGAAAGTTTTCTCAGTTTGACTGTAAGCATCCCCTTATTTATTCACATCTGGCTTTAATTTCAATATCACTCGTATATTTTTTTATGATATTTTGGTTTTTGTTTGGAACAATATAATTTTTTAATATTTCGATTTTTTTATTTTTAAACATCCCATATTATTAATTTTTTAAATACATTTTTACATAATTAAGAATTTGTATAATTTAAAAAAAGTTAATGTAACGGGAAAGCTTTCTCAGTTTGACTTTAACATCAGTTTATTGATATTCGACCTTACTTGTATTGCTGTCAACTTTTGTCAATGTTATCTTCAATTTTTAATGTTATTCAAACAGTATTCTACTTTTAACGTCATCTTTTTATCATGCTTTTATTATTGATATATTCATAATTCTTAATTATGAGTTTATTTGACAATTCTAATTAAACGTAGAAAATTTGTTTTGGCAAACCTGTAATTAGTGCAAAAAGCTAATATTCTTTTAATTGATTTATTTACTTTTGTCGAGTTGTATAGACGTAATGTTTGCAGAAGTCGGACGCTGTTGACATAGTTGACATATCGACTATGTCAATGTGGCCAATATGACAATTCAATATGGTCAATCTTTCTATTTCGATTGCAAAAAAAGAAGAGAAGTGTTGTTGGTCGCTTTCGACTTTAAATTAGTATTTGCCATGTTTTAAGGACTTTTTAAAAAATAGAGATGTTCTTTTGAAATACTTATTTTATTATTGCTTAATGTTTAAATCTTTAATAAGAAATTATCCATATTAATGCTATTAATTAAAATATAGTCTAAAGTTATTAAAAATGAAATATTGTTAATTGATAAAACCAAGTCTATTCTCTCTTTTCGCTTTTGCAACATTTAAGTTTCGTAACTTCACGTTTTCTGAACTAATGCTACCAGTTTTGGCATAGTTATTGGAATTGGCTAACAAAACAGAGCAAAAATTAACTGATTCTTATAAGCCTTACAAAAACTCTGGTTTGGATATAGAATTAATGTTTGATGGGGGCACCAAAAAAACTTGGGGTCCCCTATTGTTATTTTACGCCCCTCCATCCCTGTAATTATGCAGTTTTTTAACTTCTGTGAGGGGTGTGCCCTAAGAACCACCTGGATCCGCCCCTACGAAAACTGACGAGAAAGCTCATGAACTTCAGATCACAAATTTGATGAGCGTTTTTTAGTTTTTTTTGTAACCCCCCCCCCCCCCCAGTGATACTTTGCTTATTGGAGCGTTTCAATTTTTTTTTTCGATTTCTCTGAAATCATATTCTCTTTCAACCTAAAATTTCTCAACAAAATATAATTGCTGGGTTCGTACAACCTGTTCCATGTGAGAATTTAACTATAAATTTCCTGAAGAAATATACAAATGAAAAACGGCTATGGTGCGCCAAGAAATGTGTTCCTTTGTACATCTGTCCAAAAGTAAAAAAGTAAATGGTATCTGTTTATTTTTTAAGAAGTTAAATTTAATAGATCAAAAATGGCTCCCAGTTGTTTGGGACAGTATATTTAATGTCCTTTTTTCCTTTTCATTTCCCTCCACATAAAAGAGCATGATGTCAAATGAGTGCTGGGTACTTAAACATGGAAACTTGACTTAATAGCTTTTGATTTTGGATAGCTGGAAGGGTGTGCGAAACCACCGGACGGCCCCCCCCCTCATTGTACTTCCTGGCCGAAGGGCCTTGAAACGGAGATCAGCACCGCCGATTTGGACTTTAAGGGTCTAGTGCCGTATCCTTTACCTTTATATTGTTAATTATTATCCTTTACCTTCTACCTTTATTTTGGATATCTGCTTGAACGGCCATCATTTTTATATCCCCTCAGATTTTTTTCCGATTGTGTCGCTGTTGATGTAAATAATAGCTCGTTTTTCTTCATTTTTTACTAATATTTGTGCTTTTTTTAATTTTATATACCATTGATATTTTTATTATTATCATTTTTATCAAGTTATGCTGCTTATGCAATCTACATAAAAAAAAGTATCCGTGTTGAGAAATGCAAAATATTTCTTAAATGGTTTTCTCTGATTTTGTTTATCAACAAACAAACTACGATAATAAAATATTCCGAATGGATTACAGAAAAAAAAAGTATGCTGGATAAGAAAATTGCTCTAAATCTCTCTAAAGTATCTCACTAAATCGTTTATTTGTTATCTTTTGACTCGAGGTTTCATTATTAGTATGTTTATAGTTCTACTCTTAAAAAAGAAAATCTGCTCTTAAAAACAATATTTAACACATCAGTTGGTTTAACTATTGTATCACAGATAAAAGTGTACATTAACTTTTCACTGGAAAACACATATATCTCTTTTTGAGCTTGTTTTAAATTCCGAATCAACACGTCTCTGTTTCATTAGTGGAATTCACATTTAGGAATTATAATTTTTCTGGAAAGTAGTACAACAGAAAGTCAGTGGCGTCCGCAAAACTTTAGGGAGGGGGGAGGCAATTTTGTCCTTTTCTTCGAAAATAGCCTCAAAATGGCCGGTTTTCAAAATCTGCCCCCCCCCCACCACTACCAGGGACGCCACTCCAGAACGTAGTAAAAATTTGACACTCAAAGTTCTGCTGAAGCGATAACGAGACGATTGAGCCGAATTGTAAATTGCATGGATCGCCATGTACATTTCTAGATGAATTATGATTTTTAAACCCTCCCGCTAAGGTTCCCTACAAGGGGGGACCCACTTATAGAAATCACGTACACCAGGTGGTGCGTTCTCAGTGGGGCAGACACTGGGCCAAGTTTGGCGGAACTGTGGCACATATGGCGTTCTCATATTTACACCAGGGGCGGAAAGAGGGCACCCTAGGTTTTCTATTCCCCATTGCACAAATTTTAATTTCTTTATAGGTAAATTTTATCGCGGAAAAGCAACATTTAATTTGGCGTATCCTATGCATTTATAACAGTCGCTCAAACTTTTATATACCTTGTATTTAAGTCTTGCATTTATTTTTTAGCATGGGGAGAGTGAGTATAATTTAAATGGAAAGATTGGAGGCGATTCGAGCCTCTCTGAAAGAGGCCGAGAATATGCCGAAGCCTTGGCTAAGTTTGTGAAGCAACAAAAGCTTCCCAATTTGAGGATCTGGACATCGTGGATGAAAAGAACAGTACAAACAGCGGGAATGATTACTGAAGCACCCCAAGAAAGATGGCGTGCATTAAATGAACTTGACGCGGTAAGTTATTATTCTGTTATAACCGAACCGAAAAAGCCTTGCTAGCCTTAAAAAGTAGTTAAGAAAAGTTCACATAAAGGACCTTACTTGCAAAAAACTGCAAAAAACTCAATATCCATGCATTTTTGTTATAATACAAGGCGCCATTGATGAAAGTGTTTTTAGATTATGCTTTATTATTTTTGATTAATTATTGCCTATTTTTGATTAGTTTCATGATTGATTTAACTAAAATGCTTAGAAGTCACATAGTAACTTTTTTGAAGGCTTAAAATTCTTGCTATTTAAAATATTAATTCATTAGAACTAAAATAGTTAAAGCTCTGAGGGGGTAGTAAGCCACTATAAAGCTTTGATCATTTTAAACATACTTTCATACAGGGTGAGAGTGAGGGTTGGCTCTGATAAGAAGGAAAGGTATTTATCTGCTAAGCGAAACACGCCCAAGAAGTGAAGTTAGGTTTATACTAATGAAATATACCAAAACATGATGACAATGTAATACTTTAGAAACAAAATCATGGAAACTATGACAAAGAATTCTGGAAAGTAGGCCGCGCAGAGCGTATTATATTAAATATATAACCTAACTTAACTCCCAATCACCCTTATACATTAAATATTTAATTGAAATATAGCTACATTGTAGTTTCCCTCACTCAAAACAACCAAATGATGACTGGTTACTGTTAGATATTACCACATCGTAATTCTTGAATCTGTCTCGTTTAACAGACAAGTATTAAACGAAAAATTTATGGTCCAAGAACACTTTTTCATATTCTCGACTCGTAAAAACCCTTTCCGTATCCCTCTCTCTGTGTACAAATCTCAAAATGCCCTCAAACCTTTCCAAAAAGGAAAATTATGGGTATAAATACAAATCAGTAAGCTTGAAAATCACACCTATATTAACTAATGTGATAAATCTATGGGAAATACCGAGTAATTGAGAATCAATTATCAGCTGTCCTAACATTCCAGTCACATGTTTCAGCAAAGAAACTAGTTTGTTTTCTGCGTCATTTTTTTTTTTTTTGAAGATTTAATTACAGTAATTGCCTACTCATGTATGCTCATTGCGTTATATGACTATATATTGCGTGCTTTATATAAAAGTCGGTTTATTTTTTATAAACCGGTATAAGTTGGTTTATTTTTTTTTTGAAGATTCCATCACAGTAATTGCTTACTCATGCATGCACATTGCGTTATATGACTAAATATTGCGTGCTTTTCATAAAAGTCGGTTTAATTACAAGATCATTTTAGACAGAGGCTACGTTGAAATCAAAGTAGAAAGGATGTAACTTTCTTTTTACTTAACTCCCATAATGCCTATCACTAGGCCGGATCTAGATTAAATCATGGAGGGCCCAATGTGGTAAGGAAGCCAATAATCAAAATATTGGGGGGGAGCAATGTGACAAGGGTGCCAATAATTGACCAGATTGGCAAATTTGGAATGAGGGCACCAGAAAAAGTCTTAGGGGGTCCTGGGTCCGCCACTTTGGCTATAAAAAAATATTTGGAAAACTTCGGTAAAATTATTATACTAAGTAAGACGGCACTAGACCCTTAAGGTATAAACCGGCGGTGCTGATCTCCGTTTCATAGCCCTTCAGCCAGGAAGTGCAATGGGGGGGGGGGCTGGGGGCCAACCATCCTGTGCTTTCACACACCCTTCCTCCTTACCTTCCCCAGGTCTCTCTAGGTACCCATTTAGAGCTGGGTCGACTCTGGCTTAGCTTACAGAGTCACGCCACTGACCCCCGTCCCAAACTAAATAACTGGTCACAACTGGGATTGAACTCGTTCCCCTTGGACAAATAATTCCCACACCAGCGTGCCAACCACTCAGCCAGGACGACTTCAAAATTATTATACTAACTAGCTGTTGGGGCGCTTCGCGCCCCCCAAGCCCCCCCCGCGCGCGTAAATCGTTACGCGCCATTGTAGTTGTGTCCCTCTGTCCCACCTGTGAATAGAGATAGATACATATATATATATATATATATATATATATATATATATATATATATATATATATATATATATATATATATATATATATATATATATATATATATATATATATATATATATATATATATATATATATATATATATATATATATATATATATATATATATGTTGCATATAAATAGATTGTCAGGTTTACTGACTCTTGAACATGCAACATATAATTGTCCATGGGAAAAACAATCCGTATTCAGATCTATACCTCATTATTCTAATGATGTGTCCCTGTGTCCTGGTCGTCATTTATATTCCCTGTGTCCCGGTCGTCATTTGTGTCCCGGTCTCCCAGTTTGTAATTTCTCTTTGAGTGTCCCGGTCTATATTCCCTGTGTCCCGGTCTGTAATTTCTATTCGAACAATCCCTGTGTCCCGGTCGTCATTTATATATCCCGCCTGTGCCCCCGGCGTCCCCGTTGTAGTTGTGTCCCTGTGTCCCGGTCGTCATTTATATTCCCTGTGTCCCGGTCGTGATTTGTGTCCGGGTGTCCCAGTCTGTAATTTCTCTTTGAGGTTCCCGGTCGTCATTTATATTCCCTGTGTACCGGTCGTCATTTGTGTCCCTGTGTCCCGGTATGTAATTTCATCAGTTGAAAAACGTGACGTCAGTCGACAAACAGCTTCATGACGCATACAGCTCAATCCTTATAATGACGTCAGTCGACAAACATGACGTCATTCGACACACAAACATGACGTCACTCGACACACACACAGACAACTTATTTTTATATATATAGATTGACGGAATTTTTTTCACGCTAGCGATTAAGAAAAAAACAACACAAGAATAAAAAGAGGACACGTCAATGCTACCCATAGTAGAAAGTGATTTTCCTTATCGCTCGAGGTGAGGGGGCTGTAAATTTCCTTTAATGGGTTTTTGGCAGTGGATTCCAATGGTGTACTTTTTATTTGGATTTGACGTCATTTTCGAGGGGCTCAGGCCATTTTTCGAAACATCTGTAAACTCATTTCCAAATAACATTTTAGCATTAAGACTAATTGAAATATTAGCTAAAGTTCCTGGATCAGCTAAAAATTGTAATTTTTTCTTGCTAGAGGTTTTTTCTACCCGTTTTTGATTTTTTGGTTAGTATGGGCTGTGGTTTGTTCTTTACTAGGACGTCCCCACTGGGGCATACGTTCTTTGTTTGAAACAAATCTTACACATAGGTTTCAAACCGATGAGTTTTCAGGAAAGCAGAGCTATTTCTTACTCCAGAAACAAAGGAAAATGTGATTGATCTGCGAAAAAACTTCACAAAAATAAACTAATGTATTTAAACTACGGTTTAACTGTCAAATGCAGGACAATAATCATTTTTCTGTTTACCTGTAACTTAAGTATGTTTGCCAAAGACCCATGCAACCGCTCTGCCATTCTAAAATCTTTTTTCATTTCTTGGTCCTTACTTCAAGCTTTTGCAAGATTTATAATTTCTGTTGGATTTTCTATGAAGTTTAACCGCGAAGATTTATCATTTTTAATTAAATACAATCATTTTTAATTAATTACAATCATTTTCAATTAATTACCACTAATTAATTAATTAATAAATGCCGACTCAATCAATCAATTAAATCAATTGCAGAGCATCTGCAGTTTCTCGGTCCTTGCTTCAAGTTCTTGTATGATTTTTTCTGGATATGCTATGGAGATTTAACCACAAAAAATTATCATTTTCAATTAATTACCAGCTCCATCAATTAATTAAATTAATTACAGGGCATCTGCGAGGAGCTGACGTATGAAGAGATTAAGGCAAAATACCCCCAGGAGTTCGCCGCAAGAGACGCCAACAAATTTAGCTACCGATACCCTCGTGGTGAATCCTACGAAGATCTCGTTGCCCGTCTAGAGCCCGTCATCATGGAGCTCGAACGTCAAACTAACGTCCTCGTTGTGTGTCACCAGGCAGTGCTGCGCTGTCTATTGGCTTATTTTCTTGACTACCCAGCGGAGGAGCTTCCGTATATCAAGGTGCCTTTGCATACTGTGATTAAGCTGACTCCTATTGCCTATGGCTGCAATGTTGAATATCTTCACTTGCCTATTTCTGCTGTTGACACACACAGGCCTAAACCGCCGGTAAGTTTTGTTTACGATTGAACTTCGTATTTTATTTAATGCAGTAATCTGTGAATTATAACTGTAATTTGCTGTTGGAAAATTCTCTAATACCTCTGGTAAATATTTTAAGCTGTCCAGAAACTAATTGAATTTCTACATCTCTGGATCTGGTATTCCCCCCTAGTGCATAGCTTAATTTGACATTTTGTTTGATTTGACATGTTTCAATTTGAAATCTTAAGGAAAACGGAAAGCTAATGAACCAATGAAAATTCGAGAAGACAACCATATTGTAAAACGTGATTTTACAATACGAAAACAGAAAGCTAATCAACCAATGAAAATTCGAGAAGACAACCATATTGTGAAACGTGATTTTACAATACGAAAACGGAAAGCTAATCAACCAATGAAAATGCGAGAAGACAACTAAATTGTAAAACGTGATTCTCAGTTGGCCCCTTCTCCGAAAAAATGCCAAATTAAAACGTAGCTCATCTTCTGTATCGAATATACAGTCCACGGACATGTCACCCCTGTCACAAATAAAGGTCGAATCTGGAATTTTCACACTCATGAGACAATGGCTAAGAACTGTTTTCAAGGGAAAGATCCGCTTGATAATGCATGTTTAATCACACTTTGATGCTCCTGATCTGCATTACGCTGCCGATCCTCCCTTTGAGAACAGCTTAACCAACGGTTTTGGCAATTAACTCGGACGTGTGAAAATCAGCGAAAGTAAGCAGTCCTATTTACATATGTGTTTAGCTATGACATCAATTTCTAGGCACCATCACTTGCGACCAACCAGAGCTACTGATGAAACAGAAAACTAATTATGATTGATAAAAAAAATCTAGATATCATCACTTTCGACCAATCAGGGTTGCTTATAAAAGAGGAAGCAAATTATGATTGGTCAAAAGATCATATAAAAGGCACTAATTTCTAGCTAAGCAGACATACGAATTCATCTTTAGAGGACAGTTCAAAATGTCAGAACAATTTAAAATAGAACTTTGGTTTTTGGCCTTATTTAGGCCATTATCTACGGTTTGTAGCACGAAATAGCATAATTTTTACTTTTCTGTGGCGCAATCTCTTTTATTCGTTATAGAGGGGACTAAAACTTCAAAGCCCTGTTTGAAAGAACCCTCTCTCGATATTTCACCATCATCCCTGTGGAGAAATATATCCGGCTATGACATACTATCAGGGCCATTAGCCCTGATTGCGATTCTCTTCCTCTTGTGATCTGTGCACTCATGCATTTTTCCAAATATTTCTTACATAATATTCGTAAATTCCCTTATCGAGCTCTTCAATTCTGTTCCTAGGTAACTTTATCATTAGACATAAATGTAGGATAAACAATCATCATTTTTTTTCACAATCTAAAATTGAAATCGGACATTGTTCTAATATAATTTTATAGTGTATAATTAGACATGAATGAAATTGAATAGAATACATATAAATTTTATGAAGACTGAAATATATGCATTCATTGGAAATGCAAGGATGAAGATATTCTCGTAACAAATTTACTGTTTTGATTTGTATTTCTGCTAATATGGTTTAGAATACTGAATTCTTTTTCGCAAATTAATTATTGCAATTGATTTTTGTTTTACTGGCAAATTGATTGCTGTTCTATTTTACTAAGCTAAAGTGTAATAGAAACTTTTACATTTTGTTTAATTATATGAGAAATAAAACAATATGTAAACATTAAGCAATCAAGAGAAAAGAAGAGCAATAAGAATGTTAAATAAAATGTATGTATAATACTTCGTGGCAACCGTGGTGCATATTAGTTTAAATTTTTTTATTTTAGTTAGATTATTTTAGAAATCTTGGAACTGGATATTTCTGCAATAAAATGAACTGTTTTTATTTATTACTCATCATAAACAACGGCTGGTTTTCTCTGGGGCTATACGACTGAAATAGAAAAAGATGCGAGTGTATTCACACGAGTGAATTCTATGGAAATTCATAGAGATTCATAGGGATATACTCATAAAAATATTAATGTCTTGCGAAGGGTTTTCGAACCACTTCCTGGATACGGCCCTGTATGGGATTCTGACAAAATGAAACTTTTGTTAGTTTTATTCAGTTGCCTAAGATACGACGTTTTGGTAATAACTAATGGTTATGGTCTATTTTGCGTTAGTATATATTTGTGAGTTTTGTTAATGTGCTCGTCTTACGCTTTTATATGTACTCTTTTGTATTGGATTTGGATTTATTGTCTCACTTTCTTAAGGTCTTTTTTCCAATTTGGGATCAATGACAAATTGCATGTTGAATTTCGGCAATTAATGTCTAATATCATAGCAATTTTGATCAGTTTTGACTCTTTTCCGAAAACAAAATTGACATCGGGCAAGATTTTCTACCAAGGACATCAAAATAAAAACATTCCCTGGCCCCTTGACTTATCTTAGGTCTATTCAAACCCAGAGGTTGGTTTTAGGTAGGGACAGAAGGGGTAGTTGCCCGGGTGCAGAAATGTCAAATAATCTAACGGTTATAATCATTTTGTAATTTTAGATTTTCTTTTTATTAAAATAAAGTAGAGGAGGCAGTTAGTAACGAATATAATTAGTAAATTATAGGTTGATGAATAAAATAAAGATTAAAAATAAAAATAATTAAAAAATAATAATTAATAATAATTAAATAATTTAAATAATAAATTGAAAATAATTTTGCTAATAAATAAAAATGTAATTAAAATTCGGTCTGAAAATTTTGTGGTAGACAAGGGGAAGGCGCTAATCAAGATAATATAAGATGCAATTTTCAGGTACTTAGGGTATGGCCACCGGCCACTGCCTTCCCCCTTTTCCGCAGATAAATCCTCCCCTGCCGTCCAAATATCCAGGTAAATACTCAAAAGCTCGCAAGCTAACAACATAACTGGAAGTTTATATAGTATACTCAATAACAAAGATGTTTATAACCTCAAGAAAAACTAAGAACTTGATTCTTTCCTATATGTATATTTCGTAAATTTGGGCCTAAAAGTCCACTTTTTGAAGCCTTTTATTTCAATACTACTACTACTACTACTAATAACTCACTGCAGCACCAAGCCGCCTGAGGCCAACACAGCTACGCACGCTCCTCCTCCAACCTAATCTATTTAAAGCCTCCCTCTTTACACCCTCCCAGGAAGTTCCCATTTCCTTTAAATCCTTATTTATGACATCCTCCCAACCCAGACAAGGACGACCTGCTTTCCGTGTAGCCCCAGACGGTTGGCCAAAAAGGACAATCTTCGGTAATCTGTCATCCTTCATCCGTAGAACGTGGCCTAGCCATCTCAACCTTTCTTTCATTATAGCCCCAGAAAGCGGGATTGAACCACACTTTTCGTACAACCTACTGTTTGAAATACGGTCAGTCAGCCGGGTACCCAGAACAATCCGTAGGCAATTTCTCTGGAAAACATCTAGTAAATTTTCATCTGCTTTTCGGAGTGTCCATGCTTCAGAGCCATATTTGACCACTGTCATCACTGTAGCTTCCAATATTCTAATCTTGGTTTGTAGGCTTATCTTTCTATTCTTCCAAACTTTTTTTAACTGTGAAAAAACACCCTGAGCTTTAGCTATTCTACTTTTAACATCTTCACTGCTCCCACCATCTTTACTAATAATACTACCAAGGTAACTGAAGCTCCCAACCTGATCAATCTTTTCGTTATCTAAGGTCACCTGTTCATCTTCACTTATTCCTAGCCTTAGTGACTTAGTCTTCTTAACATTAATT
Organism: Artemia franciscana; assembly: GCF_032884065.1. Taxonomy (NCBI): domain Eukaryota; kingdom Metazoa; phylum Arthropoda; class Branchiopoda; order Anostraca; family Artemiidae; genus Artemia; species Artemia franciscana. Next base: position 13,284,744 of record NC_088863.1, read on the forward strand.
TTCAAGCCTATTTTAGCACCCTGAACTCGCAAAACCTCTAAAAATTCATTCATTTTGCTCACACTTTCATCTAATATGCTTAAATCATCAGCATAATCTAAGTCCAGGAGCGTTCTTCCTCCCCATTTGATTCCATGGTCTCCAATTGCCTTTCCTGTGCTCCTTAAGACGAAGTCCATCAAAATGATCCATATAAAGGGGGATAGAACACAACCCTGCTTAACTCCTGATTTAATACAAAACCAGTTGCTAACCTCATTTCCTACCTTAACCGCAGCAGTATTATTCTCGTACATAGCGCAAATCACTTTAATGTATTTTTCTGGTATACCATATAACGATAAGACCTTTGTTAACGCTGTTCTATCAACAGAATCGAAAGCTTGCTCATAATCGATAAAACTAAGGACCAAAGGTGTTTGACAACGAAGGGACTTCTCAATTATTAACCTAAGAGTGAAAACATGGTCGACACATCCTCTACCTTTTCTAAAACCGCATTGTTCTTCCCTTAAAACTTTGTCTACAGCATGTCTCAGTCTAAAAAGTATCATATTACTCAGTAATTTGCTACCTACAGAGACCAGACTAATGCCTCGATAATTACGACATTCACTCTTGTCACCTTTCTTATACAGTGGTTTAATTAAGGTTTTCCTAAAATCATTGGGTACTTCCCCTTTTTCAAAAATCATGTTCATAATCTTCAGTAGCTTATTCCTAACCTCAGAGCCACCATATTTAAGGAACTCATTAATCATACTATCAGCACCTGGGGCCTTATTATTTTTTAATCCTTCTAGTACTGTCGCTAATTCTTTCTCACTAAACAAATCTTCCTTCACATCCAAGGTATCACAAACTTTTTCATTTTCATCTATATCTTTTCCTGCAACTGTATCTCGGTTTAGCACATTCTCAAAATGTTCCACCCATCTTTCTTTAACAAATTTATTAAATATCATTTGCTAGACGGATATTGCTGAATTTCAGCTATTGAATTATTGCAAAATTGCCGTCTTAATGGCTTCCACACTTCGCAGATTTTTCTATGCTAAGTGATTACATCACGTTACGTTAAACGTAACATTTCTCACTAAAGCAAGTTCTTTCACTATAAGCTAACGTAACCGTAAAACAATCACAAATATCGTCTAAAATCATGATAATCATTGCAAGCAAACCATTTAAAAATTAGTAATGTGGAATGAAAATGGAGAGTCAATCTCTGATCAAGCACAAATGGCTTTTCAGAGACGTTTACGAACTTATTTTCAAAATTAATTAGTTTTTTATCCAGAAATATCGTTTTGTTGCTACTATATTAACTTTTCCATAACCTAAAATAAACCTACGTAACGTAAAATTATATTTATATCTCAGTCTATTTGACAAAATGACGTTATGAACAAAATTTGCTCCCTAAGATTGCATAGCGTAAAGTCTTACACTATACTAGTATGAAAGGTTCTACGGCATAGTGTGAATCCACCATTGCATAGAAAAATTCGAAGTGTAGGAATGCAGAAAAGCAATATACCAAAAGTGTTGGAGAGGTTTTGCAGATAAAGGATTACATATTGCCAAATATCGCCTTTTTCGACCGTTCCTTTGGAGCCAAAGGAAAAGTAGTACGTCCCGATATCGGTGGGAAGAAATAGCTTGTAAGTTTTTTAAGGGAATTAAAACTTCTTGGGAGGTTGTAAAGAGCAAAAATGGCTGAGGAAGTTGAGCGGCTGTTTTGGCCCCCCAGGCGGCTTAGTGCTGTAGTGAGTTGTTAGTAGTAGTAGTTGTACATACGGAATATAAAATTTAAACATAAGATCCTTTATTGGTTCTTTAATACTTTTGGGGTTTTTGTTGGACTGCCAATAACAAAAAAGACTGCATATGGGGGAGGTAAAGAGAAAAGGGGAAATGTGTTTTTCAAATCTTTTTTTTCCTGAAATACCGGAAAAGGGCATTTCTAATAAAAACGACGTATAAATATTTACCCAATTACTGAAGGGGGGATATATTCATTAAAGATCGAAAACAAAAATCCCCTCCCCCCTCCCATAGAATTTCAAAAATACCTTTCAATTCCTGAATTCTTTAATTTTGTTTTAAGGTCTACGTGGATAAATAAATGCGGTACCTAAGGTAGCAGTGTGTTAACGCCACCGCGGTTCTCCGCCACATTTTAATTCAGGTAGGTCAGAATAGACATAAAAACAGGCATAGACATGGACACATATATAGACAAAAACATAGACATAGACTAACCTAACCTGTCTATTCTGACCCAACTAATCCTTTTGATGATGCAAGATTTTCAGGGTGGCAGAAAACATACGGTAGCGGAAAACCGCGGTGGCGTTAAAACGCCCAATTCATAAATGTTAGTTCCTTACAAAGCTGACGGAACACGATTGAAACCATGAAACTTTGCTTGTAGTTAGAAGAAGTAGAAACTAACCCAAATTGTTTTTCTTGGATATTTTAGGCAGCGGAGGTAAACAGCCGAAAAAGTTCGACTATGTCAATTAGAGATTTCGCCCCAGTGGATAGCAGACAAGAACAGATAAATGTGGTAATTAGATTTCATTGGAAAACGATAAACGTTTCCATTTTTTTTTCATAATGCCTGAAAAAAATTGGCTTCATCTGCTTTCTGCGTAAAAAGCTTATTTAATCTTGCTTTTATCTTTAGCATGTTTGATCGAGTCGATTACGGACTTGTCAGAATGGAAAAGAGAAAAGAATAAAAATGTGACAATTAACTGTCATTAAGAAGATATTTTAATATTTATATAATGGTGTATAAAAATTTATTTCGTCTTTTTTTTGTGTGAAAAACTTCGCTTTTATGGGATTTGCTACAATAGGTCACAGACAAGAACAATAACAACAACAAAAAAGCAATTAAATTTCATTGGAAAACTATCTTGGTTTTAATTTTTTTTTCTATTTTTATCTGTCGATGACAACCTTTAGACTTAATATGGCAGTTAAATTTTATTGGAAGACAATCTTGGTTTTAATTTATTTACATGTGGGTGAAAATTTGCTGTGTCTGCTCTCTGCGTAAAAAAAAAACTTCTTTCTTATTCGCTTTTATTTTTGGTTTGCTCAGCTATGTCACTTATGGACTCAAAATAGATGACACGCAGGAACAAAAAAGCAAAAAAAAATGAGGTGCTTAAATTTCATTTGAAATCGCGTTGTTTTTCTTTTGTTGTTTTTTTTTTTTTTCGCTTTATCTGCTCTCCGTGAAAAAGCCTCTTTTTATTCGCTTTTATTTTTTGCATGCTGGATTATGTCAATTTATGGCTTTGCGTTTTATGAAGTTTAGGTTTAGCTAAATTTAAATAATTAAGTTAATACGTTTTTTGGGGAAATTCTATTTTTCAATGATATTTTCTAATACGAATTAGTTCTCCTCGTGTTTTCATTTAAAGTTGACCAAAGTTAAATTTTGTAAACTGATATTTTACCTCGTTTAACTACAAAAAAGTTAATGAAATTCAAATAGAGCTATTTTGCGGCAATTCTTAGTTATTTAGTCAATAAGATAAGATAAATTTTATTTTAAGAAATGTATACTAAAATACTAAACACTTTGCAGCACCTGCTAAGAAGGCCCCAAAGGGTTTGTGGGCAGCAGGTGGTAGTCTTCTCTACTCTACATAGTACTACATACAAACATATAAACTACATACATATACATACAAACATACTATTCTTTTGCAAGGAAAAATCTCTTAACTGCAGCCTTGAAGGATGTCAGACGACTCGAATTTCTTATTTCAATTGGAATAATATCCCATACAGAGGGGGCAAAATTTTTAATTACAAAAGAGCTCTAACCGTATTTCTAAATGGGTGTACCAGATTTGATGCCCCTCATGTATCATGGCTATGGAGATAACTATTAATGGAGAAAAAAAATTTCGAAATAAGAGGGAAGAATATTATTGATAAATTTATATGTGAAAATACTAACTTGGTAATCTCTTGTTTTTGAAATATCAAAACGTTGATTCTTAATGTAAAGTTCATTAATATTATAAGTAAACGAAGTTTTGGGTGACAAAGTTTAACCGCTTTATTTTGGATTTTTTGGATTTTTCTATAACAGGACACAAAATTACTAACCCATACAGAGCAACCATAACAAGTATATGGGTACAAAAAAAGTGAAATAAAGCAATCAAAATTTTCTGGGATTTTAACTTGGCGAAGCACACCCAGAGATCTGGACAACTTTGAAGCTATAATATCTGAATGTGTTTTCCATGATAAATTTTCATCAATCATAAAACCCAAATGTTTTGTTACCCTTACTCTTTTCATTTGATTTCCGTTTATTATTGATTCTAAATCAGTTTCAATACTAGATATCCGAGAAAATAATATATAATTAGTTTTAGTATAATTTAATGCCAAAAGATTGAAATCTGCTCACTCAGTAAAGTCGGTCATTGCCTTTATCATTTTATCAAAAGTAGATCAACTGATGGAGCAGCTACGAGTAAAAGAGTATCGTCTGCAAATAGGATTATACTAGCCTCTGACAAATAATACTTAATCCGATCTATAAAAACTAAAAATAGAAGAGGACCCAGTATCGAACCCTGGGGTACTCCGCAAGTTATCGCACTAGCCACAGAAGTAAAACACCCATTCACCACAATTTGCTTCCGATCACTTAAATAAGATTCAAACCAAGACAAACTCTTCCCGGTCACACCGATTTTTTCCAGCTCAAGTAATAACTGTTTATGGTCAATCGTGTCAAAAGCCTTCAAGTCCAGGAATAAAGCAGGTGGAATGAGACCCGCTTCAAACGACGTATTTACCCAGTCAACAAGTTCAATAATTGCCATTTCTGTGGAATTATTTTTTCTAAAACCAAATTGAGTATTTATAAGAATTTTATTATTGCAATGTAATCAGTTAGCCTGGATCCAATCACCTTTTCATATATTTTTGAAAAAAAAAGGGTGGATAGAAATGGGTCTTCTGTTTGAAGGTTCGTCTCTCTTACCTCCTTTGTGCAATGGTATTATTTTAGCGACCTTCAAAACTTCCGGGAAAATTCCTTTTTCCATAGATTTATTAATCAAATTACATACAACTGGCGTTATAACTGATTTAACTGATTTAGCAATCTTAAGAGAAATCCCGTCAACACCCCTTGAACTTGATTGCATTCTACTGATAATTTTACTCACTTCATTTATAGTACAAGCATTAAAACACAACTGATTTTCTGCTGGAACTTCCGAATGAACTATTTTGGGAAGCCGCTTAATTCTTTTCCGAGCATCATCGTAAAGTTTCGCTCCCTCATTAGAAAAATATTCACATAAATAATTTGCAACATCCTTTGGGGCAGTCAAAGTCCCCCCCCCTCTGATTGTAATTCGCCTTCAGAATTCGCAGTATAAGAAACAGTTCTATATTATGCCTCCAGAATTCAAACTTCGTTTATTTTTCGTTTACCCCTAGACCACCCTAGATTTTGAAAATTTCGTTTTTTGAGGACTTTATTGAAAATATCTTATTTGGTATTTTCATTGAAAAGACAAATTTATCCCCCTTCCCTTCATATTAAAAATTCATCCCACCACCTTAAATGTCCTCGAATTTCCATCATTGGTAGGAAGTCCTCCAAATAGTTGAAGCGAAAAGTGTATACACTCCATAAGTTGTCATAAAAATAGTACCCCTGGCCAAAGGTATTTCATATGGGGAACGTATATACTCTACCCCCAAATGTGTTTGATTTATTTGTTTCTTTCCAGAAAAGTCGCAGCGCGTTGTCCTCTATTTTTTCTTTTTGAAAACTTCTACAGATTTGTACAGAAATCGCAATATCGGTCTGTAAAACTATTGGTAAAAACAACAAAAACTTTGGTCAGTAGGTCAATTTTCGTCCCTCCCACCTCGGTCAGAGAAAATATATGACACTACTTTTCCTTCCCGAATATAAATTAGTCTCAAATATCTACAATATTTATGTCGTGGAATTAATTGTCATATGCAGCAACTCTACCACTCAGGCATTCGATTTTTTTTCGATTTTTTTTTTTTTTTTTACAGGGATATTATTCATTTTTTATTCACTTATATGATCATTCATTGTATTTTCTGTCCTTATTATAGTTTCATTGATTCATTAATTGCAATTTCTTTTCGTTTTTAGTTTGATTTATTACATGACGCAGAGGGGCCAAAAATACGAATATGGAACCCAAATTTCTATAGATCCACACCACCAGTCCAACATTAATTCTGTATCCGGCCCTGTAATATAGACTTTGTATTTAGGTGTAAAAGTAATTATCATATTAAATGTGGCTGTTGATTGTCGTTCTTATAGTGATTAGTTAATTTGTTTTGTAGGTTCCTGGCTTTCTTGATGACAAATTCCGTGGCAAGCCGTCTGACATGTCAGAAACTGACGGAGAGGTTGAATTGATAGCCAGCCGGTGATTATCTAAATATTAGAAAACGATTGTCCTTTTTTCTTTTTTTTTACATATCATTTTTTTGTGCTCATATGTTTTAGTGGTGTAATAAGGGAAAAATTGAGGCTTAAAAGAATCCAAATAAAGATCTCGTGGATGTCTATTTATATAAAAGCAATCCAAATAAAGGTAAATTATGTTTATTCTTCTTTTAATCATGGGCTATAGTTAAAGAAATATAGGGGAGGGGGCCAAGTTTTTTCTATTTTAAAGATGCAAATGAAGATCTTCGAAATCTATGGGTCGGGTTTTTTTTTAATGAAAATGCCAAAAAGACGATCTTCAAAATTTAGAAGGGATGATTGTCCCTCTACCTCTCCCTCCCCCTCCTTAATTGGTGTCCCTACTTTAACTGCTAAAGGAAAATTTTAATACATTAAAAAAATGTTTTGATAATTGGATTGGTTTTTAAATTAATCAATGACTTCACTGACATTCTTCTCTAAAAATTGACTTCAAGAATTATGCCTTATTTATTTGGAACTATTAGCCTCAGTTTTTTTTATCGAAAAATTTAGTTCTGATTTAGTATATTTATATCTGTCCAATTAGGACTCGGAATTTTAGTCTGTTTATCATTTAGTATTTTATTCTACGATTTTTAGATATATTTCTGTGAAGAAACAGGCATGATAAATTCGATTTTAATTTGATCGTAGAACCATCTGAATTTTGAAAACTATTATCTGACTGATAATGCGACATTTTATGTTTTTGACAAGTTGTCCATAATAAAACAACATTTACAAAAAGATGCAGAAAGGATAACGTTTTGTTTTTTCATGGGGGGGGGGGGTCATCCCTACAATTGGTTGACAATTTCACGTAACGTGTACAGGTATTTCCTAGGTTTAAACGAAAATATGGATTATACCGTTAGGCAATATCTTCTTAAACTAATCGCGGGATTTTGTTGAGTAATACCGTTCGGTATAACTTCAAAAAATGCAAATGGAAGACCATTTCAACTAAAGTTTACTTGACGTGGCATCCTGGGGTGTGTTGGTAAATGCTCTGGTATAATCATTTAAAATATTTTAAGATAGAAATTGCTTAAAATCTTGTGGTCAAAGATGTTTTATTGCGCTTGATAATCTCAAGCTAATCAACCGGTCCATAATCCACTCGTGCCATATAGTCACTTGTGCCTAGAGATCATACGTGATCTTCAAATTTTTTAGATGATTGTCAAAATTCGTTTGTTATACTGTTCTCAGCTGAGGCAGATATAGAGCAAAATCTCAGAGGAGGCCCAATGTGACAAGGGCGCCAATAAGCACATCGTGGGGGGGGGATATGACAAAATTGCCAATAGTTGACCAAATTGACAAATTTATTCTAAAAAAAAATGAATAAAAAAGAAGAAATAAACAAGGAATAAGACACAAAAAAAATTGTCCCTTGGATCCGCCAATGTTCTCAGGGAGGATTTGCAGAACCTTGTACCTTCGGTCACACTTTGGTTATCATAATCCATATTATCCTATAAATTAATCATCTTTAAGTCAACCTCCTGAAACTCCCTCGGCATTAAACCTCTTTGAGAAAAGATTGATAATCGATTTTTAGTAATTATTTCAAATGTGAAAAAGGTAGATATGACCCTTTTCCGTGACAAGGATTTAGCGTAATGTACATTGTGGTATAGTAAAGTGTGTCTTCTAAAATGTGTTTATTGAGTGGGGATATATATTCCGTTGATCCGAGAAATAGCACACAACTTATACCGGTCTTTATTTTTGATTCAGCATGTGGATGAAAAAATGGGATGCGAAACTATTTAGCAGTGTTGCAATCCAACTTTTTATTCTGTTTTTGTTTAGACCAAAATTTGCCAAAACTTTTTAAATTTAGCTTCGTATTTCGGCCATTCGCAGTCAAAACATTGGTGTAAGCAGATTGTAGGCAAGTTTTGAACTCGGAAAGCCAATTTTATAGTAAAGCAATTTCCAACTTTTGAGATTGGTGAATTTTCTTATTTATAGTAACGTACCTTCTAAGATTCCTAGTAAAGTAGTTCCATGTAAAATTAGTTTATTGTAGAAGATTAGAGCTGAGATTTAATTTTATATACGCAAAGTTGGTGCTGTTAAGATTAGGGGCGTTATACATATGGTAGCATCAATAGCGTGTCCAAGCCTTGTTCGGGAGGGGAGGAGGGGTCAAAAAAGAACTTTACAGAACGCTTCATAATTTGGGTGGATGAAAAATAATTTTCTTTTCCTCAGAAAAAAGCATTCCGGAGGGGGTGGGGTTAAAAATCCGTACCTCCTCCGTATGGATACGACCTTGATTAGCAGTATCTCCAGGGTTCTCATCAGAAATAGTATATAAGCCAATTGCAAAAATACTAAGCCTGCATACATGAACATGCCTTTATGTATTTTCCCCAGGTACTGGAGAACTCTTTCCTTATTCTCCATCAGCACAACCCGTCGTTGGGTCTTCACTGATAGCCCTTCAAATTGAATTGAGAAATCCTGAAGTCAATAAATCTTTTTGGCTGAGTAGTCACGGAAGATGAATTTTGAAATTTCTTTCAAGTTTGTTCCAAAACATTGACCCCTCGCCCTCTTAAAAAAAGTTTGGACGATGTCCCACTGTAATACAATTCATCTCCAATGATTATGTGTATTGGCGCCTCGGGTCTATAATTTTGTAGAACGGCAATTTATGACACCACTTTTCTGAAAAGTTAAATTAAGAATTTTTATTACCTATTGTTTTAAATAGGCCTATTCTTGACTGAATCTCAGCAGTTCATAGTTTTTTAAGGCTGTGGTTTTATCTTTATGAATAAAAGTAAATTAGTTTTAATGTGAATTTTTTTTTAGAAACCTCAGTAGGGTTATGGTCGATATAGGTCGATATGATGGTCTTAGAAACGTTAGTAGGGTGATGGTCAATACATTTACTGATTTTTTTTTTCTTTTCAGAATGGGATAACTTAATTTGACTTAAAAAAATTGGTCCGGTCGGGGGACAAAAATGGACGCTTTTTTATCATAAATTTAGAATTTTTCAGCAAGTTCAAAGCGATAGACGAATATATTTATCCCCTTACTTCCATCCCTGCGTTTAACAATTAGGTCGAGGCTTGTATGCTTTTGCCTAAAATATCGTCAGTTTTTATCAAAACTCAGAGAAACAGAAATAATTTAAGAAGTTCTTAGTAGTGGAATGCCTCCGTGACACAATCATTCAAATGTTTATTCGTAAGTAAAGGTTTGGTGTCAGTGAAAGAACTATAGCCTAAATTTAGCCAGAAATTGATTGGAGAGGAATCGAACTCCACTACTACCACTACCATCCATTCTAACACCAATTCGCCAGAGGCCAACGTAGCAGCACAAGATCCTACTCACCTATTCTACTCAAAGCTCTACTAATCGTAGGGAGCTCCAATTTTATTTATATTTTGCCTTAGCACCTCTTTCCATCACATTTTGAAAACAACATCCATCCGTTTGGTTCCTCATACATGGCCAAAAAGCATGATTTTTGTCAATCTTATTATCCACAAAATAGGGTTTAACCACCTTATACGTTTTTATTTTAGACCTAGAGATCAGGATCAAACTAAATTCTCGCACAGCTCATTGTTTGATATACGGACAGTCAAAGTCGATTTGAAATTTTCAAGAATTTTTTTGGGGGAAGGAGTTTAAGTGGACAAAAAAAAAATCTACTCTGACACTCACAACTAAGTACACGCTACGTTTGTTTGTCTTATTGGTGTCTCATTTAAAAGTTGCTAGTATACAACATAATGATGACATTTTAGAAATTTTTGGTCAATGTCACGTTCAGTATATTTAAGTTTATCTAGCATATGATAATGCTCATGTTCAAATCCCTAAAAAGGGTACGGGTACCTAAAACTGTCCTTAGATAGTTCCTCTGAAAAATATTTAGCGTATCTTCAGGCAGGATCAGACATGTAGGATGTTGATAAAAAATGAAATGATTCCTATAAGGTATTCCAGAAAGGCCAAAAGGGGTTTTGAGTCTAAATTTGTTTAACAAAACAACTATAAGGTTGATATGGCTTTTTGCTTTTGCAAGAGGAAACCTTTATATTGCTACAATAATAATGAAATGATAAAGATCATTAAAAAAAATTTCAAATCAGGTTACGAAAAATGACTGAGCAAAGCTAGCCAATTAGAACGCACCTAAAAATTGCAACATATGTAGATTCATTTTGCGATTAGACAGCTTTTAAATTGAGACAGCCGATTTGATTTGAATCTAAGCTGTGATCTGAATCTAAAAGTTGGAGCAATTCACAGCTTAGATACCAATAGTTCAGAGCTGGTGTTCCCGCCTATGGTGTTGTAGTACGATCTACGCGTCGGAGCGCAGGCTTGGAGGAGGCGCCAAGTTCAGAGCTCTGTACCAAAAGCTTCTCATGGTCAAGATAGGAGTTTTCATAACTGTATTGGTATCTAAGCTGTGGTTTAGACACAGTCTTGTATTTGGCTACAGGGACACGCATCTCTATCATCACATAAAGAACCCTTAATTACTATATCTAGAATTACAAGTATCACTTGGTAAAATTTTTCACATTAATATAATCTTTATGAAAATTAATATTAGAACCAGGTGCGTAATTTGCTATGTGGCAAGGGGGCCCCTTCCAGATCTCAGTTTACCCCCCCCCCTTCCAGCTGAAATTTTGTTTCTCAAAAATCTTGTCAAAACTAAGATAAGCCTGCACAATTCAAGCATCCACAGAAATGGGTCAGTTTTTTTTTAGTATATCTACCTTTCATTTTTCATTTTTTACAGTCATTTTCACTTGATATGGAAAAATTGGCTCCAACTTTGCCCCCCCCCCCAGGATTTTAATAAAATTATGCCACTGATTAGAATTATCGATATTTTGCTCTTCTTATAATAATTTGGAGGGAGTATATATAAATAGATGGGGGAGGGATTGAAGCTTCATGTTGGAAAATCCGCCTCTACGACTAAGCATATTTTCTTCCATACTTTAAGGATTTCCTTCCAACCTTCAGCAAAATTTTATATGTCTGATCATATATTTTGTGAGGGTTTCAAAGTTCTCGTACTTAAGAACCTTATGGATCTATTATTTTAATCTTAGTTAGACTTAGCTTCCTATTCTTACAAACTTTTTTCAACTGAAATCACTACAGCTTTGCTGTTCTATTTCTTACATTTTCGAAGCAGTCCTGTTTTCACTCGTAATGAAAAAAAAAAACAAGTTTCTTTGAAGGAAATTCATGAACATTGTTAAAGCTTAAACGAACAGACACTATTCCACATATGAGCAAACTACTGGTTAGCATGCTAGCCTTGTAATCCTTTGTCCTTGAGGACAGGGGTTTGAGTCTTGATGCTGCTGGTGATTTGGTTTGAAAGGGGGGTCAGTTGGATGACTGTAAGTTCAGCCAGTGTTGACCCAGCTCTAAGTGTGTACCCAGAGAAGTCTGGGGAATGTAAACACGAAGGATGTGCAAAAGCACAGGATGGCTAGCTCCCTACCTCCCTTGTACTTCATATATGAAGGGCATGAAACGGAGATCCGCACCGCTGATAGGGACAGTAAAATCCAACACCGTAATCATCATTTTTTTTTATTATTCTCTACCTTTACACTTATTTATAGAGTCCTTTTTTAGAAGCGCTTATGAGCGCAAAGAATGTTGCTAATATGTAATTGGAAGTATTTCAATTACCGGCTACCATTAGACATTTACATGAAATTTCTACTGCTTAAATGGACCGCACGTCTATAGCTCTTTCATACTTAATGGAATAGAATTTATTTAAAAATTTTCTATCACAGCATGGTTGCCAAATTTCAATTTTACGTTAAAAAGGCACTAGTATATATATATGTATATATATATATATATATATATATATATATATATATATATATATATATATATATATATATATATATATATATATATATATATCATAGGAAGAACTTGAAGTTCACGTCAAACATAATTTATTGTACAAAATACATAAAAAAAAGATCCAATGGTTAGTTAAAAAGTCAAAAATAAATAGATAACAATATAATTAATGAAAGTACATACAAAATATGATGAGTCAAAGCTTAGATAAAAAGTCAAAAAGAAAAACATAAAAACATAAACATAAATAGATAACACTAAAATAATGACTAATTTTCCTGGCTATTATATAACTCAATAAAACTCTTCCGATACCTTTTACGTTTAGCAGGGATGGAAGTCAGTTTGGGAACTTTTTGGGATTTTATAAAATTTTATTTCGGGACGGTCTTTTACGGGCAGGAAGATAGGGTTCGGGGATGTTGTAAATCAATCGAGGAACAGACAGGGTCTTGGTACCGAAATGAAGGCATAGGAGGTTCCTTCTCTTGGCCAACATGGTGAGTTTCAACTTGCCAAGTAGATGATGATATGGAACCTTCCCTTCGCCATTTATGATTCTAAGTGCTCTTTTTTGGACATTTTCAATCTTATAAATATGCTCTAAAGAAAGACCGAAAGCAAACTCCAGTATTGGCCGAATAAAAGAACAATAAAGTTAGAGAAGATCCTTAAGGGGGCAAGAAAAGTTTAACAAAAGTCTTAGAAGGGCATCTTAATTCAAGCCAGCAATAATTGTTACCCCAAGTAGTTTAATGCATGTGACATTAAGATTTTTGGAGGAAGGGGGTGATTTTAAAAAATTAACTGTCATAACTGACGATTTATTAGTGCTAACTTTCATCTTCGACAAAGAAGCCTCCTGTGGGACATTGTCAAGTAATGTCATAGTCGAGCTTTTAAAATTTCATCGACAAACCTGAAGTGCAGACAGGTCGTCCACATACTTCCATCGCTCTATGTGTCAGTCATTAGGCTATTAACCATTATAAGGAATAAAATGGGAGCCATCAGGGTTCCTTGGTGGACTCCACAAAAGATAGGAAGGGGATTTGAATAAAAAAAATTATATTTACTCACTTGAGAAAGATTTGTTAAAAACGAGGCAACAATTTTAACTAAAAAGTGTCTCACTTGAAACTCAGTCAGTAGTTTATTTACAAGAATATTTTGTTCCATTAGGTCAAACGCTTTCTGGAAATCAATTAATAAAAGATTCAAGCAAGTATCAGGGTTTTCAAGGTTTTTAAGAATGGTATCAATAAGACTAACAAGATAGTGTGAAGTAGATGTCTCCCTAATGTTTCCAAACTGTTGTAAATCAATAAGTTCAAGAATATCTGCCATTAACCAATTAGCTAAGAAACTTTCGTATATTTTTGAGGAAACTAAGGTCAAGGTGATTGGTCGTACTTCAGTAAAATCATTCAGGCCTTCCTTCTTTTGGATTGGAGTAATGTAGCCCAGCTTTCAGCACAACATCTGAAATTACTCATATCATTAAAATTACTAGCAAGGGAGGGGGGTTGATAGTTTTTCAGGGAATAGTTTTATTAGATCAATTGGGATATCAATGGGACAAACACTAGTTTTTTCAGTTTATGTATTTTTTCTATTATTTACTTTGCTGAAATTTCTGGGATTTCGTCTTTTGATGTTTCAGGGATTAGATGATTTTCCGAGAGAGGGGGGAATGTTTGCACAATACTAGCTAAGTGATTATTATGCTCATTGGCTGCCTGTTCAGGCGGTTCATCCAGAAGAAAATCTAGGTTCTTGCATAAGCGACCCCCTGTTTCTTTCACTTTCTTAAGCCATTGCTGAGGTTTGCTCTGTTTAAGCATTTTAATTTATTCTTACCATAACAAGAAGCAGTAAGACGTATTTCCCTCTTTATTTGTTTATGGAGAGTTAAGGCATCATCTTTCTTTCCATGGTAAGAAGTTAAGGTTGAAATGTATTAGTCCTTTTGCCTTTTACTTGAGGTATTATGAAAAATAATTTATATCTTGACTCCAACTGTCTTGTGTTTGAGCATTTTTAAAGCATTGGTGACAATATTTCAAATTTTAGAGATAAGAGCTTGGAGCAAAATGTGTTAGCTATGATTATTCTGCATTTTCTAAAGTAAGAACTGTTCTCTTAACATGCGTATTTGCAGTGGTCAACATATTATACAAGTAAAAATAATATTAGAAAAGTTACTACCATCTAGTCCGATAGGAAAACCAGGTTGCCTTATAAAATTAGTTTGGCAAAGATGGTACGGCCCATAGAGTCCAGTGAAATAAGTTATCTAAGAACGTGTGTTACGAAGCTTAAATATTCAAAATGGTGTAAGAATAGTAAGCAAAAAAATCACATGAATTTGGATACAAGCTTTCGTATTAAGGCCAAAATGTTATGCGAACTTAGAAAATATTACACTTACGAAAATCTTAAACGCAACGTTGTATGCTAAATTACTTTTGCAGACCTTTTTAGTGCTACGTAGAGCACGCTTTTAATTTCGAAGAAAGATGGCAATTTAATCGTCTTATCCTTACAGAAGAAAAGACTATACCTACTCAGATGGAAATTGTTTGATAGGCCTTATAGCATACTGTGCTTGTGTCCTCAATACTTGGTAAATTGCCTAGTTGTCTAGAAGATCTGAAGCTCTGGTAAAAATAAGGATAAAGGGATTGCTGTTGTCTTGGAAAGTACCTGAGCTAGGTAAGCTAGGCTAGAGCTTTCAGGAATGTTTTCAGAGCCTAAACCAGCCTTTTTTTCCAAAGAAAGGAGCTTGTTCCCCTTCCCTCCCCCAAGGCACTGGTTCTTATGAATGGATATAAACATTATAATTTCCAATATACATTTCTAAGAATGGATTTAGGCTATAATAGGCTATTGCACTGCAAAGCCCATGGATAGAGTGAGTTTTCCTTTTTGAAAAGTTGGTAGGCTATAGCCTATACTGAATTTGAATCTTGACCATTATCCATCTTTTCATAATAGTAGCAGCAGGGTCCAGGTTATAAATGATGAGGTTAATGTTATAATAGGTAATCTAACCTAATGTAGGTTAGAAAAAATAAAACTCTCAGGGATGAGTCTACAGACTAAAGTATGTCCCAGGAAGATATTTTGAAGCACCTTCCTCCACTCCTGTCTCTAGAGGGCAATGACCTTTGATGGCTTTAAAAATCTTTGTGTTATGAAAGTAAAACCTCACAAAATATATCTTCTGCTTAAATGAATTACATGGAAACTTTTCAGTTTCACAATTAGGTATGAAAAAGTTCCAAAGCTGCCAGTAGCAGAATTTGACAGAATTCAAAAACCTGCCAACACTTAAGCAGCACAACTTATGTTTTGAATATCTTTATATGTAAAATAGTATTTTCAAACAATCTGCCAACAATTTTCACTAGGCTGGGCAAACTGCCAAGTAGCATTGCTACTATGCTACCTTACTTTTTACATGATGGTTCACTACTTTGCTCCATCCCAATCTATGAGGTTTCAAAGATCTGGAAATACATTTCCTAAATTTTAGGAAAAAAACCACTGATATGACTTAGAACAACAGGAATTGCATTTTCAGAACTAAAACCAGAGAAGAAGAAACTGATAACTTAAAACTAAGGTAAAATGTTGTTGTGTCAAAATTTCAATTGGTATAGACCTGTGAAGTAGACACATTTCTAAGACTTAACAGTTGGAAGAGGGTTAACATGGAAGCTTGGCAATACTTCCCAGAGTATGTTTTTTGGCCCTGGATTCTTTACTGAAAGTTTCATTTTTGCAACCTAGCCCCTTTCCAAGATAGCAAAAAGTAGCCAAACTAGAATTTTACCAAGATTAAGACTGTCTTTAATTTAGGTGCTTTGTTCAAACTTTAAAATCTACATTCAGGATTGGACCACATTTTCCAAGATGAAGTTTAAGCTTTAAATGTATTTCCAAGACCAAGCTCTACTGTTTCCTATTAGCACATTTCAAGTTGGAATTATTGTATATAGTCAGTTATATTTAGGCTAATTTTAGCCTATAAGATTTTGACAAATCCAATGGCAAAACAATCCACTTTCTAGGTGTGTTAATAGAGATTTTATAGTACCCTAATTTTGCTGTTAAAGTAGGGATTAGCTGTCTGAGTATACCCTATCCTTTCTTCACTGTTCTGTTGAATCTCAGGATGATGTTCTTCTTCTTTGTTATAATGGGTTTGTTTATTCTTGATTTAGATACAAGTTTAATTTTATGTAAATGAGAACAATACAACTATGAGAAGGCCAGTAAATATAGCTCATGCAGTTGTTCTTTTGCACATAAATGACCATTTTACAGATTTTCCAAGATACTGTCTGTTTTTTCCTGTAAGTGTATTTGTGATGTCTGTGTAACAACTTCTTTGAAATAATACAACTGAATTGCTGCAAACCACATCTATGGAAAAATGGTTTTCTACTAAATTCCATGTTTTTACTTATCCCAATGTTTTTAAATTCTATTTTTTATTTGTATTTCAACAAATAAAAGGGACTAATTTGAGATGAATAATTCTGTGTTTTAATATATCTACTTTGCATGAGAGATTTGACACTAGAAGAAAACCACAGCCAGCAATTAAAGCTTTTGTATCTTTGCCCTGAGCTCAAACAATTGTGGTTTTTTTCTGTTGCAAAAATCTTCATGCTTAGAAAATACATCAAAAATGTAGAACTGTTCCTTTAAGATCAATTCTGCATATCTGTTAAAGTGTAAAGAGCAAAAGTAGAAGCTCAGATCAGGAATGTGTCAGTGAAGTTGTTGCACTGCCATGACACATTGCAGCTTCCAAGACACATGACACATTGGAACTTACAGCAAAAACAAATGACATCTGACAAAAAAAAAATGGGCTGTGTGAAGTTGCAGCTGAGTGAATCTGGGCTGCATATTGCCAGCCCACAGCGTAAAGAGCGGGGTGTTGAGGAGGAAAAGCCCTTTTCATATATGGAGTAATTTTTGTTCATTTCAAGTTTTAATGTTGCTCCTTACTTTCATTTATAAAAAACTTGATTTCAAATTTAAAAAAATTTAAAAATAATGTGATTCATAAGAAGCATTCAGAGCTGCTGCTGTTCTGTAGAATAAGGCAATTAAATCAAGAAATTAAGCAAAATTTGCTGGCATTTGTAATTTACAGTAAGGCAAAATTGATAAATAATCTGAGCAAATTTCTATCAAGAAAATCTCCCTCAAAAATTCTTACAAATATAGAATGCAAAAGTTACACCCAGTAGCTGATTAGGCAGTGGTGAACTCACTGCTCTTTCAGTTCAATTCAGTGTTCTTTTCAAATCTAATTATAGCCATAGGCTGTTTACAAAACTTTGCTCATTTGGTATGTTTTGGTATTTTTGATCCTTCATAGAAACCCCTGATTGTAAAAAAATTAAATAAAACACACAAATAACCTTAAGTTTACACTTTTGTGCTTTTGTAAAAAATGACCATTTTTACACACTGTTATCCCTCAGGTATTGTCTGGTTTTTGCTGCAAGTGTATCTTTTATGACTACATCTTCTTTAAATAGTTAAACTGAACTTTTGAAAACCATATTTACCCCCCCCCCCCCAAAAAAAAAAAGAAGAAAACAATGGTTTCTTACTAAATTCTATGTTATAGTGCTGCCTTTTTTTTCTTTGACAAATAAATTTTTTTGTATTTTTGGTATATATGCATTGCATGAGGAGTTTGACATAAAAAACACAACTGTGTGTGCTCAGGGTAACATCCACAAATGAGCAAAACTGAAAACTATAATTAAGAATATGTCAATGAAAACTGTTGGACTGCCATGACACCTGCACTTACAGCAAACACAGGTGAAATCTAACTAAAAATTATGTTTTGGGTGTGTAAAATTGCAGTTGTGTGACCCTGGGCTGTATACTGCCTGCTATTAGTCAAAGACAGTATTCAGAGCTGCTGCTGTTTTATAAAAGACTATTAAATTATGAAATTAAAAAAAATGATTATAATGTTAACAACTACATTTTCTGAAAAATAGCCACAAAAGCAAGTGGCTAGTTTGGCAAAAGGTAAACTTCTTTCAGTTCACTTCTCGAGTCAATGCTCCTGCCAAGTGTTAAAACTGCGACTTTCAAAAACGCATATAAGTCTTGCCTCAAATGGGACCACTGAAAATTTCTTCTAGACAATTCCCTCAGAATGTCTCTATGTGTAAAATTGAGTTTGCAAAGAGAAAGTAAGATAAAAATAAAAATAATTTAACATAGGAATTTCAGCAAATTCTAACAATGTAAAATTTCCCATGGAAAGTTCATTGTCAGAAACTTTCCTCCCCACAGAAAATTCTCCCATTGACCCCCCCTGAAAATATGGTGACTTTGATAGTGACCACTCTCTTATAATGTCTAACTTCAGAATGAGGCTTAAAACAACCTCAAAGCTGTCTAGGAAGCTCCCCAGATTTCGAGTAGATCTCCTGAATGACAAAGCAACTTGAATAGCCTACATAGCCAGTTAGCCAGTATATCTGACAAGATATTGAAGTTCACTTCAAACTCTCCACTACCTCTGCATGAGAGGGACATTGACAACCTGGCAACTAGCACCACACGAATTATCTATGAAGTTGCTCTCTTCACACTAGATGTCCAGAAAAATAAGAAGGAGTGCTTGATCTCTGCAACCAAAAGCACAACATCACCAACAAGCTTGACAGAGAAAGCAGAGACCAATACAAGCAACTCAAAAGGGCTGTAGAGAAAGTAATATGCTGGAATTTATCTGAGCAATAAGCTCAGCAGTCATTCTAGAATACCAAGTAAGTTTTAAACCAAATAGGTCAGTGGATGATCAGATCTTCACAGCCTGTCAGGTAATGGAAAAATCAACCAGCTCTTCAAAAACTCAAAACGGGGCTTGGACCTCATTTGGAGAGAAGGCTTATGGCACATTCTTCTTCACTTCGGAATTTCCACCTAATTTAGTCTCCCTCATAAGGGACGTCTATGCAAAGTTCAGGAGCTGTTGTATAACTGGAGAAGTCTCCTATAACTGGAGAAAAGCTTTGCAACATCAGCTGGAGTTGTACAAGGCTGCATGTAATCACTGGAGCTCTCCCATCTCTTTCTAACTGTATTCCTTTCAGGAACCGATTGCCCATCCAGTGCCCTCTCACATAAACATCTTGCACTTACGAATTTCAACTTTAAAAGTCTGATGCCCATCTGAAGGAACAGGAACTTATCGACAATGCTTAAAGTGAGGCTATTTAACTCGCTTAACACCCCTATTGCCCTTTATATCTGTGAATCTGGGACTCTAAAAACAGATGATAAGTATTATCTTGCTGGGTTCAAGACAACGTCACTGTGATGTATAGCTGGTATCACTTATCATTGTAGATTTTCCAACATCAACCTTCTCTGTAATTTCAAGGTCAAACTAACAATCCTTGATAGAATAAAAATACAACAGCTTAGATGACTGGGAAAGATATAACATATGGATAGCACTTGTCTCCCAAAGATAGCCTCTAAAGGGCTGGGTACATGGTTCTTGACCCAGAGGGCGTCCCCCTCCCAAAGAGATGGAAGGACAACTTAACGTTGCTTGGCCTACTGCACCCTCTCCGCCTTCCAGAAGATAGACGTGCATACAGGAGTTATCTCAAGATGTTGTTGAAAGAAGATGCCCCAAAACTTCCAAGGATGGATAGTACTTAAGTCGAGTCAGAAAAATGCCTGTATACTTCCCAATAACAAATACTGTATGGAAAGTATGGACAAATTTTGTAACTTACAGCCCATTCCCTTGGGATTGTGGGGGTCATATTATCCACAAGGTATAGTTATTGGACCTTTTAACACAACAAAGGACATGGGAGGGGGGCTAGTTGCCCTCTAACCTTTTTGGTCACTTAAAAAGGACATTGAATCTTTTAGGTTCAATTCAAATGAGTCCTCTCCCAATATTCTAGGACCTTTGGTTTGATAGGATCACTCCTGGAAAAACAGCAATAAACAACAAACTTGTATCCCTGATCTTTCTTCTTGCAAAAATATAAAATTCCACATTTTGCAGATGGGAGCTGGAAACATCTACAGTATGGTTCTTGGATTTACTGAATCTGATGGTGCTATTTTCATTAAGGCTCTTGACTTTTTGGGGAGTGTTTCCTCCCTTTTTTTAAAATTAGGGAAATTTTGTCTCCAATTGGCTTGAAAATAGGATTCATAGATTTCTTGGCCACTCAACCTCTATGCTGAGAACAAATTTGAAACTAATTTTGGCTATATTAGTTTGTGACCTTTGAAAATGGATTTGATTATTTTTTTTTTATCTCTGATTAGCTTTTGATTTACAGGGCCTGTAATTAGGATCAGGTGACCTGAATTATGGGTGAATTGGAACTATAAGCTTTTTTCTAAGGGCCTGTATGCTATTAGGTGTTTTTGAAAAGTCTTTTTATTAGACAATGCAAAAGCAATGACAAAAAATCTGGATATTTTGATCACATAATATACAGTGACCCTCGTAAGCAGATAATCTATGTCCAAAATCCAGAGTAGAAGAAAACCAGACTCAACTGAAATTATGGACATATTTAATGTTTCCCAGGATTAAAACAGGTTTAAACTTGTCAACCACTCCTCAAATATATCGTGAAGACAGGCTGTATTTTTATATTTGTTTGCAATACCTGAAACTGTGCCAACAAGTTTCGTTTCTCAGCTTGTGTAAAACTTACAGAGCCTACAGGATGCGAAAAAGGAACCTCAGTGAAGACAAAACCTGCAGAAAAATTTATTATATTGATTGATGTTGTCCTGAATTGGCCCAAATTTGCTTTTTCTCCTATTGGACCAAACAAACCTACAAGGAGAAAAATTTTCTGAAGAAAAATGGATTCGTTTTCTTTTTACAGAACTGTAAAATGGGCCAAACATTGTTATTTTCTGATTGGTATGAAACCTTCAGGGGCCAATAGATTGGACTAAGAAGGTCCAAACAAGGGCAATATTTCTTGAAAGAAGAGTATAGTTTACAAAGCTAGCATAACAAAATTATTTTTAATAAATGACAGTGACATGCATATACTTAGGGAAGCAAATAGTTGTAATAAAAAATAATGTAAAGGAATTCTTTTAATAAAAGTGTGGATTAAAGATGTATATGTATTCAAAGGTGGCTATGAGATGAAGATTAGGATGGCTTTAGCCCTATAGAAGACTAATAGTTACACAGGTTCTAAAGATGAGTATATATTCAAGGCTGTCTATGAGAGGAAGGTCAGGAGGGCTTTAGCACTTGAGAATACTATTAGTTAAGCACAAGCCATCATCCCCCCATTGCACTTCCTGGCTGATGGGCCTTGAGACGGAGATCAGCACCGTTGGTTCTGACCGTAAAGGGTCTAGTGCCACATCCTTTACCTTTTTTCTCTTTTTTAAAGGTGTCTGTATATTCAAGGGTGTCTATGAGATGAAGGTCAGGAGGGCTTTAGCCCTATACAAGACTAAAAGTCGCACATGCTTTAAATTAATATGAGTAATAACCCCCTTTCCATCTACAAAAAATTCTGCTGTAAAGCTGTTAATACAATCTATTTTACA
The DNA here is from genome assembly GCF_032884065.1 of Artemia franciscana. NCBI lineage: Eukaryota > Metazoa > Arthropoda > Branchiopoda > Anostraca > Artemiidae > Artemia > Artemia franciscana. Next base: position 13,306,771 of record NC_088863.1, read on the forward strand.
TAACTTCTGATGACCAAATATTTGTAGCAGAAATACTTAAAAGTAACAAATATTTCTAACATGAGCTAAAGTAAAACTGTGTTAAAAAAAAGAAAAATCAAAAAATGTAATTAAAAAAAAGGAAGTTCTTTGAAGAAAATGAAAGAGCCATATTAAAACCTAAGGCAATCAGGCACAAAGTCATAATAATTCAAACTTAGAATAAATTGAAATTACAATCAATAGATAAATTAGATACAATCTGAACAGAAATTAAAATGAAGAGCCACATCAATCATAAAAAACTACACATATTAGATAGATAGGATATTTATTTTAAAAAATTGGTATCACAAGTCCCAGAGGGCCAAATTCAAATTTCTGGCTCAATAAACAAAAACAGGATAAAAGTATAAAGAAATCTTAAAAAGAATCGGCTTACTATGATGGTTCCAAATATACAAGACTCAGTCAAGTTTAGTGTTGCTTATCAAAAGTGAGGAACCTTAGAAAATTTGCCCGATTTTTGAAAAAAGGGTGAAACACCCCCTAAAAGTCAAGGAATCTTGATGAAAATCACACCATCAGTTTCAGCGTATCAGAAAACTTTATTGTAGAAGTTTCTAGCTCCTATATACAAAATGAGATATTTTGCAGTTTTTATCAGAAGAAAGATCACAGATGTGTTTTTACCTTGCTCTTTACGCTAAATTTTTACTATTTGTCCCAATTTTTAAGAACATCTCCTGAAAAACCAGAGCCGTTCAATTAGAATAGGAAGCTTTTCAAAATTGCTAAAGACTAGCATGAAGAGCAAGGTATTGAGGAGGGGGTAACCCTTTCTTGTATGGAATATTATCTCTTCGTTTTGTGTTGTAATGTTGCTCTTTACTTTTGGTTGAAATAACTTTTTTTTTTTTTAATTTAATTTAAATTGTCAGAATGAAGAAATCATTCACTAGTCATTATTCAAAAGTGTCATTTCATCAAATTGGTTTTTCGCCCAGAAGTGACAAAAAAAAATTAAGATATTAAAATTTCACCCTTCTTTAAACTAGAAATTAAAAGTTTTAGTGCCCTTTTTAAGTGACCAAAAAGACTGGATCTTTCAACTGAAAGATCTAATAACTATTTCTTTAAGGGTAAGATACCCCCCTCCCCTACAACCACAGGGAAAGGGCTGCAAGTTTTCAAATTTTCCCAATGTTGACATATAGTATTTGTTATTGGGAAGTATACAGAGTTTTTTCGGGGGGATTTTGTGTTTGGGGTAGGTATCCACGGAAGAAATTTCCAGATGTGAACTTTTAAGGGGAAAATCTACACTGGGGTGATTCAACGAATTCCTGTACGAAATTATTTTTATTTGTCTTGCTTTCTCTTTGCCAAGTCAATTTTGCATTTGGATACTTCTGTGGGATTTCTCCAAGAGAAATTTTTGGCGGATTTGGATTTTGGGAAGAAATTCCACAGATGTGGGGATTTCCAGAGTGATCGGAAACACGATTAGAAATGCAAGTATGCCGTGGAGAATTTTCGGGCTGTGTCGTCCACAAGAAATTTTAAGGAGGGGAGAATTTTCAGTGGTTTAGAATCATATGGATAGAATTTTCTGCTGGGGGATGGTGTATTTAACGAGGGAGGAACTTTTCACGGAGAATTTTCGCGTGTGGGGAGGGAATTTTTTATGTAGGGGAGCAGATTTACCAGCATTATTTGACAAATGATCAGGAACTAAATAAAAACAATTTTTTTAGCAATTAAAAGTAAGGAGCAACATCAAACTCAAAACGCGTAGAAACTATTTTGTATATGAAGGGGCTGCCCTCCTCCTCAATACCTTGCTGTGTCCTCTAAAGTATGACTGTTTGTCCCAATTTTTAAGAACAACTCCTGAAACAGTGGCCGTTTAATTAGAATAGGAAGCATAATTTGAAAAAAGTGCCAAAGATTTCAGCGCGAAGAGCAGGGTATTGAAGAGGGGGCAATCCTTGCCCTTGAGTCTCGGAACCACCACAGTTGCCTTTGAGCCTCAGGCCGAACCTTTTTTTCTCAAGCATCAGCCCTCCCCCCTACTGGAACAAATTAAAAGTTGCATTTCCTAATAAGATTACGTCACGTTTTTAACAGGTCCTAAAATTACACTTTTAAGGAATTCAACCCCCTTCCATCCCAGGAACATAGGTATTTCGTTCCTCTTCGGGGGTTTTAACCTTATGCACCCTAGTGTTAACGTACTTCGAGTCTATTGTTTGCAGTAACCATTTTTTGCTCTCTGTAGTCCAATTTTATTAACAATCTTCTTGATTTTAGCATACAGATTTAAAGCAATGGCGCAAATACAGGGTTTGCCCCCTGTTCATATACCAGCTGGAATTCCTCGAGTTCCTGGATTTCTACCAAATGCAGGCCTAAGACCAGTGGCACAGTTTCAACCAGGGGTTATGCCCCCTGGACATTTTCAACGAACTCCACAACAGCCTACATCTTTCTATAGGCCATTTAAACCTATGATGATTGGTATGGAAGTAGATTATGAAGGAAAGAAACTGAGGAAGTCGATGATGCGAAAGACAGTGGATTATAATTCATCAGTGGTCCGTTATCTTAATGTAAGTGGATTTGTTTATTCTAATGACTGTAAGAGCAATCTCTTTAATATTTAATGTGTTTAGGCCGTTATTTAAAATTATTTCTTCTTTCTCTTCTTTATTTCCTTCATTTACCAAGTGATTTTTCCTGATAAGTACCTCAGTCAAGTCTTAGATCAGATGTTCCCCTAGAGGTGAAAGTTTTGAGTGGCGAAACTGAGTTAAACTAACCCACCTTCAATAGTTCCTATTGCAATTAACCTCTGCTGTTTTTAGCATTCAATAAGACATCCGGTTGCTGCAGTGTATTCTAAAGCTTCATCTTAATATAAGATTAATTCTTATATCTTAATATAAGTATAATTGTCGGTTGCAATACTTGTAAAATCAATCTTTTTAATATTCAATATATTTCAAAAGGTTGATTTTTTTTTTATTAGCTCTGAATAAGGCTTGGAGGAGGCTTTGTCAAAATATCTCTTATTTTCGCTTCATTTTGTTCCACTGGCTGACATTACCCTCGTTTTTCTTGGCTATTTGATTTTGTTGTTCATTTATTGTTTTCTCTTCTTTTTCCTATGCTGAGCTTCTCTTTCATGAGCTTCTCTTTCAATATACTTGAGATTAATTAAAATTTATGTAAAATTAATTTCTTTCATCCTCTTCAAGAATCCTTAGCTTCTGGTTTAAGTAAAGATTTAATCTTGTTTAATGTTTATTTTTTATAATTATTATTAATCTTATATTTATATTTTCATTATTTATCATTATTTTTTCTTCTTTTTCCTACGCTATTGCTTCTTATCTTAACATGAACTTCTCTCTCAATATATTTGAGATCTTGTTTAAGGTTGATTTTTTATTATTATTATTTTTATGTTTATATTTTTATTATTTTTTTCTTTTTCCTACGCTATTGCTTCTTATCTTAACATGAGCTTCTCATTCAATATGTTTGAGATTAATTAAAATTTATGTAACATTAATCTCTTTCATTCTCTTCAAGGCTCCTTAGCAATTGGTTTAAGTGAAGATTGAATCTTGTTTAATGTTTTCTTTGTTATTATTATTAATCTTATATTTATATTTTTATTATTTTTTTCTTCTTTTCCTATGCTATTGTTTCTTATCTTAACATGAGCTTCTCTTTCAATATATTTGTGATTAATTAACATTTATGTAAAATTAATGTCTTTCATTCTCTTCAAGACTTCTTGGCTACTGGTTTAAGTAGAGATTTAATCTTGTTTAATATTTATTTTTTTTATTGTTGTTATTATTTTTATGTTTATATTTTTATTATTTATTATTACTTTTCTTCTTTTTCCTACGCCGTTGCTTCTTATCTTAATATGAGCTTCTCTTTCAATATATTTGTGATTAATTAACATTTATGTAAAATTAATCTCTTTCATTCTCTTTAAGACTCCTTGGCTACTGGTTTAAGAAAAGATTTAATCTTGTTTAATATTTATTTTTTTATTACTATTATCATTTTTACATTTATATTTTTATTATTTATTATTATTTTTTCTTCTTTTTCCTACGCTATTGCTTCTTATCTTAATATGAGCTTCTCTTTCAATATATGTGTGATTCACTAAAATTTATGTAAAATTAATCTCTTTCATTCTCTACAAGACTCCTTAGCTACTGGTTTAAGTAAAGAGTTAATCTTGTTTGATGTTTTTTTCATTAATGTTATTTATTTATATTCTTATTATTATTTATTATTTTTTCTTCTTTTTCCTACGCTATTGCTTCTTATCTTGACATGGGCTTCTCTTTCAATACATTTGCGATTAATTAAAATTTATGTAAAATTAATCTCATTCTCTACAAGACTACTTAGCTACTGGTTTAAGCAAAGAGTTAATCTTGTTTAATGTTTTTTCATTATTATTATTTATTTATATTTTTATTATTATTTATTATTATTTTTTCTTCTTTTTCCTACGCCGTTGCTTCTTATCTTGACATGGGCTTCTCTTTCAATACATTTGCGATTAATTAAAATTTATGTAAAATTAATCTCGTTCTTTACAAGACTCCTTTGCCACTGGTTTAAGTAAAGAGTTAATCTTGTTTAATGTTTTTTTCATTAATGTTATTTATTTATATTTTTATTATTATTTATTATTTTTTTTTCTTTTTTCTACGCTATTACTTCTTATCTTGACATGGGCTTCTCTTTCAATACATTTGCGATTAATTAAAATTTATGTAAAATTAATCTCATTCTCTACAAGACTACTTAGCTACTGGTTTAAGTAAAGAGTTAATCTTGTTTAATGTAAAACAAGCAATTTTGAAAAAAGGTTTGTCAGCTTTGCCTCTCATTCAGACTATCTCCTCCAATTAGACTTCTCCTCCAATTAGACTTCTCCTTCAATTAGCCATGGCTCCTAACTTTTTCATCAGATTCCATCAACTTGATTTTAATTCAAAAATCTATGGAATCAGAAATCATTACTACGGTAGCTATTCATGGAATAAGGATAATTTAAAATTTAATTAAGTTTAATTTTAATTAATTAATGCTAATACTTATATTAACATTATTAAGATATTAATTTAATTTAATAATAATATGTTAAATTAGCTACATTTAATATACGGTTCTATATTAAACATTGTTAATGTTTTACTGTTAGTAATCTTAATATTAATGATAATTATAATAATACCAAATGTAACTAAGGAAAATTCAATCAATCGAATTAAATTGAGATCTATATAAAGACTAAGTCATGCGCACTATGAGCTACTCTTAGCAAAATTCTTGATTGTTAAAGAAGTCAACACTACGACAGTAAATAAACGAACTCTTACAGCAATAGTAAAACCCATTTTTGTCATGAGTTTGTAAAAAATTATCTGCTCCCCCTATTGGCCAAAGAAACGATGCTAGTAGGTAAAAATTGAAAAATAAAGTTACAACATTTGTACCAGAGCAGTAAGAATCACTGTAATAGTAGTTGTTGATTACAGAACTACAATTAGTCACTACTGCCCATGCCATTAAATCCATGCCATTTTTATGTATTTTTTTATCTCCCCCCTCCGAACAAAAATCCCCCGAAACGAAAATTTTGGATACGCCCTTACCTACAGCAGATTTTTAGAAATTAAAGCAGGAAAAATGCTGAAGATTGAAAGGTAAATTTTATATTTTACTCCTAAAAAGAAAAACAAATGTATAAAATTCAAGAAACAAAATAAATTTCCCAAAATACTTGTTGAACCTAAAGTTTCTATTGAACGTTCCATTGTATCTAACGAAAGGCGTTTGTGTTTGAAAAGTACCACATCTAAGACCCTTTTTTGTTTGTCCCTCAAGTCAGGGCCGTATCCAGGATTTTGGTTTGAGGGGGGGGGGGTATTTTTTTCGGGTGGTTTATAAAATTCAACCTAAAAAACGCATCAAAAGTTTGTTGATGGGGATTTTTGTTACGTATTTACGTGTCGGACAAATATTTCAGTGTGTAGGGAGTAGAAATCCCTAACCTTCCCCTGGATACGGCATTTCTTGAAGTAGTAAACGGTCGGCAGAAATGCACTGAATCGTGTCTTTTGACATGCAGTGGATGTTCTTCCTTGAGGTTTGATGTTCTTCATAGTCATGGTTGGACTAACTGCCATTACCAATAAAAATACACTATATCATTATTTCGTCAAGAACAATTACAATAAAAGCACAAGATAATCCACATGATGACTTTTCCTGCATTTGATTAGCTGTGTTCGGTTTTTGTGACGGGCTTAGCCATCAATGTCTGATAATTTCTAGTTTTAATATCACTTTAACGTTCTCATAATCTCAAGTTTTTGTTTCAAATTATGCTTTTTTAAATGCATATGTACTGTCAAATATGCATATTCCAAATGCATTTTCAAATTTTCTTAGGATCGCATTTGGCAGCGTGATTATCGGGACAGAAGAGCACTGCAGCCAGATGTCACTTATTACCCTGATATCTACCCACCATCTGCATACCCAGATAATGCTGTCAATACAGTCACAACCCGATATACAAAAGTAGCCACTAACAAAATGCGATGTCCCATCTTTTGTCTTTCTTGGACTCCGGAGGGGCGTCGTTTGATCACTGGGGCATCTAGCGGAGAGTTCACATTGTGGAATGGATTGACTTACAATTTTGAAACTATTCTTCAGGTATTTCTTAAGTTCTTTTCTTATTAAAGGAACATCAGGAAGATGAAATGTCATTTTAATGAGAAAGTTGAGATTATAGGGGTTTTTCCATTTCCAGCCTGAAGACCCCTCCCTTCCTCGATTTATAGAAAAAAATGGTAAGAATTTGGAAAGATTAGACATTAAGGATTTCAACCGAACTCTTCTATTTATGCAATGCCTCTGAAATATAAATCTAAAAATACACACCCCCCCTTTATTTTTTTTCTGTATACTTAAGATAGTATTTGCTTCCATGTCTAGTATTTCCCATCCTTACTAATAATTTTCTTTCCAAAATTTCAGCTTCAAGTAAACTAGACACTGCTAGATATTGATCTTGCTATTTTTCGGAATTTCCATAAGTTTGTTTTGTAATGAACTTTTACAATTAAAATTAATCGAAATCATAGTTACCATATCTGAATCAGCTTGAAACGGCGGTTCTTTTTCACTTCGGCAGTTTTTTTTTTCAAAACGCTTTTTAAATTTTCGGCCAATTTGGCTGCAGAGACGCCTGGAATATGAGTGTCTTTTTTAATCTTAATTAAATTTGAGTATGTTAAAAATAAGAGTAATTAAAAAATATCTAACAAAATATTTTAATACACCAATTTATAATAGTATTGAACCAGTTACAAAAATGTCTTTGCAGCAAGCTGCCAAAAAGAAGGATTAGCTGTGAAAACTTTTATTTAATTATTTTGTTCTGTTTAGTTTGAATGAATTTATCATCTCACGTTTATTTATCAGTCCTGGTTGAACTTCGTTGAAGTAAGGATGCTAGGGCTGTTCTAAAAAGTTTTTTTAAAAATCCTTTAGTTTTAATTTTCACATTTTAGTGAAGTTTATATATATATATATATATATATATATATATATATATATATATATATATATATATATATATATATATATATATATATATATATATATATATATATATATATATATATATATATATATATATATATATATATATATATATCTTCCAAGAACTGACCAACAAAAAAAAACTACTTTCAAGTTATTCTTATAATAGTTTTTTGATTTTGTTTTCTAGTCTGTAATTAAATAATTTCTTAGACCACACTGCTTTTCCATTTACGAAACAAATAATTGAAGAAAAAACGGGTTTAATTTTCTTATAATAAAGCAGTGACAACAAAATAAAAACTACACTTTAACTAACAAAAAATAAAAATACTCCGAATATTTCGGCCCCACCTCCGGGAGCCTTTCTCAACGAAAAAAACAAAAAACAAAAAGGAGAAGATTACAACAATTTAAGACTATTTATAAGACGTTATAAAAATACCACGACAACTAAACCAAATTAAAAATATAAACAATCAAATATAAAAGAAACAAGAACTCACATTTTAAAACAAACACTCCCGCACTTGACTGTAACTTTAGAAATAAACTGCAATAATTATTTCTATTGGCACTTTCCTCTGCCACAATCGCTGTATAAATGGGGATCTATCAAAAATGAAAAATATAAATACTTGTAACAATACGAAAAAAGAGGTCACCCAACCCCCAAGCCCAATCAAAATCTTACAGGTTAATGAAACACAATTATGAATTGTAAATTGAATGGATTTTTTCATTTGCTATTTTAGCTGCCGTCCGTTGACTTCTTACAGCATTGACCATGCTTTGACCTCCGTTCGCAAGGTTATTACTTGTTTCAGGACAATTATGCAAATCAATACTCATTGAAGTTTTTGACTGGTCTTTAATTAAACTATTATAAATTGAATTTATTTTAAATTCCCCCTCATCTCTATTTATACTAATACCCCCATAGATAATCTTTTTTATTTCTATAATTTCTCTGAAACTTTGTAAAAGTCCTACAGACTTATCAATAATTTTTGTCTGATCAAATAAAATACTATGATGAGGAAAATTATACACGTGACCAGCTATAGCGGATTCAAAAGTATCAGGTTTTTTATTTTGTCTTTTAATTAAAGACCAGTCAAAAACTTCAATGAGTATTGATTTGCATAATTGTCCTGAAACAAGTAATAACCTTGCGAACGGAGGTCAAAGCATGGTCAATGCTGTAAGAAGTCAACGGACGGCAGCTAAAATAGCAAATGAAAAAATCCATTCAATTTATAATTCATAATTGTGTTTCATTAACCTGTAAGATTTTGATTGGATTTGGGGGTTGGGTGACCTCTTTTTCGTATTGTTACAAGTATTTATATTTTTCATTTTTGATAGATCCCCATTTATACAGCGATTGTGGCAGAGGAAAGTGCCAATAGAAACAATTATTGCAGTTTTTTTCTGAAGTTACAGTCAAGTGCGGGAGTGTTTGTTTTAAAATGTGAGTTCTTGTTTCTTTTATATTTGATTGTTTATATTTTTAGTTTGGTTTAGTTGTCGTGGTATTTTTATAATGTCTTAAAAATAGTCTTAAATTGTTGTAATTTTCTCCTTTTTTGTTTTTTTTCCCCCGTTGAGAAAGGCTCCCGGAGGTGGGGCCGAAATATTCGGAGTATTTTTATTTTTTGTTAGTTAAAGTGTAGTTTTTATTTTATTTTGTTGTCACTGCTTTATTATAAAAAAATTAAACCCGTTTTTTCTTCAATTATTTGTTTCGTAGTCTGTAATTAGTGATTTTACCTAAGGAAGAATGAGAAAACTAGAAAGAGAAATGTCTTTTTTTTTGTTGGTGATTATTTTTATGGTCATTTTATCTTTATTCATATTATTGTTACTAATGTCATCATTTTATGAATATTATTATTATTGTTTATTTTATCATTATTATTATTTAATCGTGGTCAATTAGTTAAAAAAAGAAAATCAATACTTTGTTTCTAATAAAGTACTTTTAATCCGATATAGTTGCTCATTATGGGCTCATTCGTAGGCATAGGAGTTCGCTTATAGTCTGATAATGAGAAAGAGGAGTTTATTTGTAGGCTCATAATGGCTCATTTATATGATGGTTCAGATATAGTTGCTCATTGTAGGCTTATTTATAGGCATATGAGTTCATTTATAGGGTGATAATAAGAAAGAGGAGTTTATTTATAGGCTCATAATGGCTCATTTATATGATGGCTCAGATATAGTTGCTCATTGTAGGCTCATTTATAGGCATAGGAGTTCATTTATAGGCTGATAATGAGAAATAGTAGTTTATTTATAGGCTCATAATAGCACAGATATAGTTGCTCATTATAGGCTCATTTATAGGCATAAGAGTTCATTTCTGGGCCGATAATGAGGAAGAGGAGTTTATTTGTAGGCTCATGATACTTCTGTACGTACTATGGTGTGGAGTCATGATGATTCATGGATGATAACTGGTGATCAAAATGGCTTTGTTAAGTACTGGCAGTCAAATATGAACAATGTGAAAATGTTCCAAGCCCACAAGGAACCGCTCCGAGGAATATCGTAAGACTTTTAATCTGTTTAGGCTAATCAAAAAGAAACCCAGCTATTGTTATTTCCAGTTGGGGACTTCCTCAGTTTGACATGAACGTTAGTGTGTCAGTGGACCATTAAGCCTCGTTTGTTCTAAGAAACATGTTGACAGAGCAGAGAATTTGTGTTTTTAATTCCTATTTTTGTCAACAGTCTCAACGCTTGATTCACGGTATTTTCATATTACGCCATGGATCCTTTCAAACTAGCATTTCTTAAACTTTAAGTTCCATTGTGTAATCTTTCTGAGCGAATTTTGTCCATGAAGTTGGCAATTCCAATTAGACCCGAGTTCTACGTAGAATTTTATGTTGTGTAAGCTTATATTATGTTGTTGAAAACTCAGCATAGTAGGAATAAAATAGAAATTCTTGATGAGCAATTAATAAATTTGAAAGTAAATTAATTTATCATTCTTTTAAAGCCTTTAATACCGTCTTTGTATCACATAAAATGATCATCACAGCTTGAATTCCCTTCTCCGTTCACTATTTTGAAATATGGTTGCTTATGTTTACAATTTGTTTGCTTATGATGATTGTATCAAACATATTGATGATTTTAGATAATCATCTTGATGATATAATGGATTCTTACGTTAGTCTAGCGTGAGGGGAAATGTTTAAGTGTGCAAAACTGGACCTAAAATACTTAACCACTTATACTTAATATACTTCAATACTTAAAATACTTAAACATAGAAAATTATGTACGTAAGGGGAAAGCTGCTTCATTCTCTGTCTACGTTAATGTTGTCTTTTGATGGATAGAAAAATTTATTGTCTCTGGATGACACAGAAATTATAGATTCTATCCTCTGTTGTCGTAGATGATGAACACTGTATATGTGTTTGAAATACCCAGTTAAAAATTGTATATCTGTTCACTGTCGATTAAAAGGTTTTATCCCTATTTTGAACTGTTATACTTTCCTCTGTTGTCATTTTGTTCTGTCGACAGAAACGATGAATCGAACACCATATTTGGAAAGTATCAACATTTATGGCGACAAAGAAAGCTAGAACTGAACGAAATTCTAATTTTATCTCAGTTAGATTATCATCTGTACCATAAGATTTAACCCTAATAAACAGCTATTGTAATGCTGTGACGTATATTGTCGAAAGATCTCACCTTATTTTTTTATATAGTTTACCTGTTTTTGTGGCTCTCATACAATTTTGCGCGTTTTCACCGAAATCACTTTTTAATATTTCGATATAGCACTATTTCTAGCTATCTCTGCTTTGTGCCACGCCAACCCTTGAAATCTCTAAGATCTTTTAAGGTCATTTTCAGATTTTTCATAACTTCCATCCATTTTTGTCGTTTTCATATAATTCACTTATTTGAGGAAATATTTGAGGAGAAGGAATAAATAATTAAAGGAAGAAAAACGTCGGAGGGAATGCGATACGGAGGAAAGAAAATCCCAAAGAATAAATCCTTAGGATTTATTCACACTGGAAATAATACTATATTATATGTTAACAAATGCATGCTATATTATATACTATACTATATAGTGTGCTATATACGATATTATGTACTATATCATAAGTTAAAACAAATGCAATCCTTCAGACTTCAAGTCTTGTATATAGTAATATTTATTACAAAAAAAACCGGCTATTATAGTTTTTTTGCTTTTTATAATTATAGTTAAATTAATGAAATATGGTATATATATGATATACTATAATAATGTAATATATATATATATATATATATATATATATATATATATATATATATATATATATATATATATATATATATATATATAGTTAAATTTAATGAATTGTTGTGATGATACATAATAGGAGTGCTTTCGAGTACTAACTTATTTCTTTTTTTTCTTCATCAAGATAATTTTACTTAGGAAAATTTAACTTGATTTCAATTATAAGTCTTTTATTATTATTAAATTAAAAACAACAAGTTTTTCAGCTGAAAGTAAGGAGCAACATCAAAACTTAAAACGAACAGAAATTATTAATAATGTGATGGGAGCTACCGCCTTCTCAATACCTCGCTCTTTGTGCTAAAGTTTCTATTACTTTTAAAAAAGTTTATTATTCTAATTAAACGACCCTTGTGTTTCAGGAGTCGTTCTTAAAGAATCGGGACAAAAAGTCAAACTTTGGGGTAAAGAGTGAAATGTTGAGAAGGGGTAGCTCCCCTCATATAATTAGTAATTTCTGTTTGTCTTGAGTTTTGATGTTGCTCCTTACATTCAGTTGAAAAACTTTTTATATTTAATTTCTGATCGTTTTTAAATAATGCCGGGAAATCCGTCTTCCCCTCCATGGAAAATTCCTTCCCGAAGACAATCCCTCCATTAAAAGTTATTTTCACGTAAAACTATCTGCCCGCGCCAGGAAATTTCCTCCCAGACAATTCCACTCTTCCTGAGAATTCCCGCCGAAAAAATTCTTGCGGACGGTTCCAGGTGAAAATCTTTCTTAGCGCTTTTATATTTGAAAACATTGTTTAAATTTTTTTTTTTGGAAATCCCCTCCTCCGTAGAAAAGTTTTCCCACAAATACGTCACCCCCCAGTATAAAGTTGAACCTTCAGAAAATTTCCTCCGGAGAATTTATCCCGTGGAAAACTCCCCCATTGCGAATTTCTCCCCTGAAAAATACCCCTTTCTACGGAAAGATACTCTAAGCAACTCCAACTCGCTAAAAGTTGAGTTAAATCTAGTTGACGTCCAATTTTTTGGTCACTTAAAAGGGCACTACAACTCTTAATTTCCGTTCAAATAAGCCGTTTAACGATATTATAGGACTGTTGGTTCGATGCGATCACCCCTGAAAAAACAAAAAAAAAACAAAAAAACAAACAAATAAACACGCATCCGTGATCTTTCTTCTGGCAAAAACAAAATACAAATTCCACATTTTCGCAGATTCGAGCTTGAAACTTATACAAAAGGGTCGAATCAGCATAGCAAGCCAATCTCTTTCGATATATCTGTTGATATCAAGATTCCGTTTTTTAGAGTTTTGGTTACTATTAAGCCGGGTTGCTCTTTACTTACGGTTCGTTACCACATACTGTTTGATTTTAATATCGATTGTATAATTTTATTTCAATTTTATTATAAATATCTTTTTAAATTTGTACAATTTGTCCTTGTCAAACCTGAATAAACATCTGTAAGTGTATAAAATGTACTTTATGAGAAACCAGATCACCCATGCCTGGAAACACCCTCTCCCAAGGGTTGTGTGTGTGGTGTCACATACCTTCCTTAAGTTTTTTTTTATTCCTTCTTTTTTTAAGTCTGTTGTTTTTAATTTTAGATTTCAAAATTATCATATTCCTCTTCTTTTGACAAATGCTGTCAAATAATCAAATAAATTTCACAATTAATTTTTGTTCTTCGTTGTGTTCATAATTGTGTCACAAATATATTTTTTTAAAATTAAGTCGTTTCCATCTCTGAAATTGTTCTGATATTCTTAGGATTGGCAGCGAAATTTTTGAATTTCTTATCTATTGTCATATAAGAGGCGATGCCATTAAAAAAAATGTCGTGATTTTTGATGATAGAGCTAAGCTTGAATGAGATTTTAAATCATCTGTAAGCCTTATGTTCGTACATCCAGAACCGTTCAAATGACGGCCAACGGGGCAATCTGCCCGGTAGCATGGCTGGGGGGGGGGCAAGACTGAGAGTCGCCCATTTCAATCATATTTTTCACTTTGATTCGGATTTTTTTGTTTATGTTTGAGAAGGGAGTAGGGCGCTGTAGTTAATTTAGCCCCGGGCACAAACAACCATAGGAAAGGCTCTCCGTACATTCTGTTAATATGTGACATATTATTAAGGAATATATAATATGTGACATATTATATATTCTGTTAATATTCTGTAAATGTGCTTCTTCTTTAAGGTAGTCATACTTTCTTACTGTACATCTAAATTTGACTTTCAATTTTCTATTTCCGATAGATAATTTACCTGTCACACAACGAGTAGACGGTGTTATATGTGCAGCAAAAAATACATTCTTGGCTAAGATATTATGGAATGGGTCAAAAATTTCAGAAAAGTAGCATGTGAAAACTTCTTTCCTATTGGCAGATTTGGTGCGTGAAGTTTAGTACAATAAAAGGCCAATCTTTGGATCAAGATATTCCGAAATCAGTCGATGATTTCAGAAAAAAAAAAAAAACGTGCGAAAAATGACATTAAATTTACCTGCTAAATTTGTTCTTATGGGGAGATTTATTCCATGAAGATTGGTGGAAAAAAGGGCATTTTTGCTAAGATGCTCCGAAATCAGTCGAAACCTCTGAAAACCAGTATGTGGAAATGCTAAATTCTTTCATATAGGCAGATTTGCTGCGTGAAGGTTAGTACAAAAAGGGCGATCTCTGGATCAAGATATTCCGAAATAAGTCGATGATTTCAGAAAAAAAACGTGCAAAAAATGAGATTAAATTTGTCTGCCAAATTTGTTCTTATGGGGAGATTTATTCTATGAAGATTGGTGGAAAAAAAGGGCATTTTTGCTAAGATGCTCCGAAATCAGTCGAAACCTCTGAAAACCAGTAAGTGGAAATGCTATTAAATGCATATGCTAAATTCGTTCATATAGACAGATTAGGTGCGTGAAGTTTAGTACAAGAAAAGGTCAATCTTTGGATCAAGATATTCCGAAATCAGTCGATGATTTCAGAAAACGTGCGAAAAATTAGATTAAATTTGTCTACTAAATTTGCTCTTATGGGGAGATTTATTCCGTGAAGATTGGTGGAAAAAAGGGCATTTTTGCTAAGATGCTCCGAAATCAGTCGAAACCTATGAAAACCAGCATGTGGAAATGCGATTAAATCCATCTGCTAAATTCTTTCATATAGGCAGATTTGCTGCGTGAAGTTTAGTACAGAAAGGGCAATCTCTGGATCAAGATATTCCGAAATCAGTCGATGACTTCAGAAAAGAACCATGCGAAAAATGAGATTAAACTTGTCTGCTAGATTCGTTCTTATGGGGAGATTTATTCCGTGACGTTTACTACTACTACTACTACTACTAACAACTCACCGCAGCACCAAGCCGTCTGAGGCCAACACAGATACGCACACTCCTCCATCCCAATCTATTCAAAGCCTCCCTCTTTACACCCTCCGAGGAAGCTCTAATTTCCTTCAAATCTTTCTTTATGACATTCTCCCACCCAAGCGTGGACGGCCTGCTTTCCGTTTAGCCCTAGACGGTTTGCCGAAAAGGACAATCATTGGCAATCTATCGTCGTTCATTCACAGAACGTGCCCTAGCCATCTCAACTTTTCTCTCATTATAGCCTTACAAAGCGGGATTGAGCCACACTTTTCATACAGCCTACCGTTTGAACTACGGTCAGTCAGCCGGGTACCCAGAACAATCCGTAGGCAATTCCTATGGAAAATATCTAGCAAATCTTCATCTGCTTTTGAGAGCGCCCATGCTTCAGAGCTATACTTGACAACTGCCATCACTGTAGCTTCATATATTCTAATCTTGGTTTGCACATTTATCTTCATATTCTTCCAAACTTTTTTTTAACTCTGGAAAAATCCCTAAGCCTTGGCTATTCTACTTATAACATCTTCACTGCTCTTACTATCTTTACTAATAATGCTACCCAGCTAAATGAAGCTGTTCCCCTGATCAATAATTTCGTTGCCCAACGTCACCTTTTCATCTTCACTTATTCCTAGCCTTAGTGGCTTTGTCTTCTTGACATTTATTAAACATATTCTAGCACCCTGAACTCGCAAAACCTCTAAAATTTCATTCATTTTGCTCACACTTTCATCTAGGATGCTTGAATCGTCAGCATAATCTAAGCCCAGGAGAGTTTTTCCTCTCCATTTGATTCCTTGGTCTCCCATTGCCTTTCCTGTGCTTCTTAAGATAAAATCCATTAAAATGATCCATATAAAGGGCAATAAAACACAACCCTGCTTAATTCCTGATTTAATACAAAACCAGCTACTGACCTCATTTCCTACCTTAACCGCAACAGTATTATTCTCATACATAGCACTAACCACTTTGATGCATTTGTCTGATATACCATATAAGGATAAGATCTTTGCTAAAGCTCTTGTATCAACAGAATTCAACGCTTGTTCATAATCTATAAAACTGAGGACCAAAGGTGTTTGACAACTAAGGCACTTCTCAATTATTAACCCAAGAGTAAAAATTTGGTCGACACATCCTCTACCTTTTCTAAAACCGCACTTTTCTTCTCTTAAAACTTCGTCTACAGCATCTCACCTTAACCGCAGCAATGTTATTCTCCTACATAGCACTAATCACTTTAATGTATTTGTCTGGTATAGGTAGAAAGTAGAATCTATTGCTTGTCCTGTGTGTGGATCTCAGGATGAAAGGTTGATACATTTTTTATGGGAATGTGTCGAATTGAATAAATAGAGGCAAGAGAAGTATGGTAAAGAAAAATTGAATAAGGTATAATGGTAGACAGAATGAAAGAGACAAATTTGTATTTTCGTTTTAGTAAAAAGAAATAAAATTTCTTTTTTCCTCTTTTTGTACTTCATCATTTTCACTTTGTGTGTTGGTGGGTAATAAAATATTTCATTCATAAAAAATAAGTATTTTTCAAAATTGAGGTTTAACAAAAAGTTGTTTTTCTAAAAACACCAATAAATTTATTTTAAAATCTTAGGGGAAGGGATAATTGCAACCTCCTTCCCCCCTAATTGGTGCCCCTGCTCTTTCATTTTCAAGTTTACACAAGGATATGGCGATGCTTTGTACGCAAACATAATCATTCATATTATGAATTACGTTAGAAGTATTTTCTCTTTTAAATGGTAACCCTCTCTTCAATCAGGTAACATAATATAGAATAAGGAACCAAAAAACAGGGCTGGATAATACGGTTCTACCCACCGGGCTTCAGTAGCAACACTGACTTCAATTACTTGGAACAGAGCTGAGGGAAATTTCTCAGCTAAATGACGCCGCGACTCCTGAAGATCAGTGCTTACATCCATGTGAATAACATTGAAATATAGAGCGATTGAAAATTATTAGCTATTGTTTTTTTTTTGAATACTAAAGAATAATTTGAAACAATAGAATTTTTCTTCTTTTGAATGGTAACGTTCTCCAATAAGGTTACATAATACAAAAAATAAGGAACCAAAAAGAAGGTTGGACAGCACGGTTTTGTTCTGCAGACTTCACGGACAACAGGATTCAACTATTTGAAGTTCAACTATGAAGTTGAACTTCACAGCTACGTCACAGTGCTTACGTCCATGTGTATAACGTTGAAATAAAGTGCAATTGAAAATTGTTTATTTATTGTTTGGTTGTTTTCCTTTTTTTGAATATTTATATAAATTGCGCGGCAGATATTGTTTAGTTTATTGTCTGGCTGTTTAGTCTTATTTTTTTGCGTAAAATTATTTTAGCTTTTATTTAATTGCAATAAGATTTTAGTATTTTGTTTCTGCACTTTTAAATAAAGAATTAAATAGGTAGTGTCTCTTTATTGTGTCTTTGTTATATTTTTATTATGTCTTGTTTTCAGCCAAGTTCAAACAATGTTCTGGTGTTCAGAGCTGGGGAATTTAATGTCTAGGGAGTGTAGACAGAGTTTGTTTTAGGGGGATGACAGAGGGGGCACTTGCCTCGGGTGCAGAAATTTTAGGGGTGGAAAATTTGGTGTGAATATCTAACGGTCATAATCATTTTGTAATTTCTGAAATTATATTCTTGTTAAAATAAAGGAGAGTAAGCGGTTAGTAAATGAAAATATTTAACAAATTATTAATTATCTCATACAATAACAATGAATTAAAAATAGAAAATAATTAAATAATGATAATTAAATAATTTAAATAACTAAATAAAACAATAAAAAGATAAATTATTAGTTAATTAATAAATTGAGAATATTTTTGTTAACAAATGATAATTTGGCTACAATTTTGCGTGAAAATTTTGTGGGACAATGGGGGGGAGGGGGCTAATCAATATTTTGCCTCGGGCCCAAGGGATGCCAGAACTGCCTCTAAATTTAGAGCTTTTTTATTTTATTCTTTTGGTGCAAACCCATTTCTTATCTTTTGTATTGATATTTAGTTGTTGTTATTTTTTACCAATCTTTTTTGTGTTTTCTTTCTGCACTTTTTTTTTATGTAAATCTCATTTTGAATCATTAATATTTTTAATAAATAACATAAAGCATAATTGTAAAAATATAACATGAATTTTCACTTCACTCTCTAAATTTGTGCCAAATAAGTAGGACTGTTTTCCCTCTCAACCTGCTCTAATTAATTTTTAGGAGAGTACAGCGTTTTGTCACTGTTGTCACGTTGAACTATGAACATAAATAAGCACAATTAATTAGTTAAACCTGACAATGCTTTTGTGTGTATAAATTCAAAAAAATGATAATTTGGTGATTCTCAAAAGGAACTAACTTTCAAAGGAAGGTTAAGCCTTCTTAAGCTGTTCAGTGCCATTTGTTATAGCTTTTTTTGATGATTTTCACCCATATTTTTTTTTTAATTTCTGGCACCTACCACGACTTAATTTTCTACTACCTACTTAAACTTAGTTCGAATAAAAATTAACTATTTCTATTGTAAGGGCAGCATTTTTCTTTGCATATTTTTCAAGGTTTTAAGAAATGGTTTAAGCCCGTGAGATTTTTTTCGTTCTATCGTCTTTTTTCTACTTTGCAGGTTTAGCCCAAGTGACCAAAAATTTGCTACTTGTTCTGATGATGGCACTGTCAGAATTTGGGATTTCATTCGGTGTGAAGAAGAAAGAATTCTTAGAGGTAATTATTATCTTCTTTTTTAAAATAACTTTTTTCTTTCGAAATATTAATCGCAATCACCTCTTTATTTCTGTGTTCAGGGAGAACGTCCTAGGAATAGGTGAGGAAGAGGTTATAAGAAAATCTGGAGAAAATAGAACGACAACAGAAAGAGTGATGCTCTGAATGGAGAAGGGGGGGGGGATGCATATCCGTGTTGGCTGACGTTGTGCTGCAGTTAGTTGTTAATAGTATTAGATAGAGGTATTTTGTAGGGATAGACGAGGAAGATGTTATGAGAAAAGCTGGAGGAAAAAAGAGAAAAAATATAGAGCGGTGTTCTTCTTTCCTTCTTTCGAACCGTTAATGGTAAGCACCTCTTTATTCCCGTATTCAAGGAAGATGTCTTAGGAATAGATAAGGAAGAGGCTATAAGAAAAGCTAAAGAAAAACGGGAAAGAATACAGAGGGACACTCTGGATAGAGAAGAAGGGAGGAGGGACTTGCGCAGTGGTGTTGGCTGTCGTTGTGCTGCAGTGAGTTGTTAGTAGTAGTAGGTTGGTGCATTATGTGTGTTTAAATTTTCTAAAAAAAGGAATAACAGGTGACTGGATGGATTTTCGATTTTTGATGGGGTTTTTGATTTTTAACGGCTTCCATCTTTACTAAAATAATATGTTACTTCTGTTACTTAGGTAATAATTCAGACCTAGGTCTTTTCAAATCCAGTGAATATTTAGCTATGTAAGTTTGTAGTTCTTTCCTTTCTACTTTTTTTTTAATTACTACTTCAACATTTTTGATATGGTCAAACGATCTTCAACGTGATCAAACAGGGTATCAAATAGCCATTGAAGTTCAACTGCTTCTATTTGAATTAAGGTACTAATATACTTTATTACAACTTATTATACCAATTGATACTAGTATTTCGTATAATTTAAATATTGTAGAAAAACCTGGAAAACTGGCTGATTTTTTAGGATAGCGTAGCAAATTCCTCTAAAAAAAAACACTTTTTTCCCTTTCTTTTGTACTTCTCTAAGGAGAACGTTTTACTTTTTCTTAGCCATCTAGTGTAACAATGTGCATATTTTCATTTTTTTTTTAATCAGCAATAACTAACTAATTACATCGTCATCGAATTGTTTGTTTTTACTTTGTTTACAAGAAAACTGATCGATCCATGTTTCTTAATGGTATTAACTACAGTCTATTTAAAAAAAAAATTTTATTTTTTGGTCAAACATATATAAACGCACACAAACACACAAATATATATATATATATATATATATATATATATATATATATATATATATATATATATATATATATATATATATATATATATATATATATATATATATATATATATATATATTATATATATATGTGAATATTTTAAGCATAAACAAGCCCTGGGAACATGTACCTCTATTTGGACGACTGAACTGTGCCAAAGAGTTAAATAAAACTGACTTGCCTGATAATGCCTTTGCATAATACTAATCTAAAAGCTAAAATATGATGACATTTATTTTAATGTAAGATTAAATCCACTCATAGTGCTATGTAGTACATAGTGATACATAGTACGTTTTGCTATTCTACATTCTGTACATTTTGCTCTTGTGCCTCGTGAAATTTGTCATAATACATAGTAATTCGGAATTAGATAGCAAAATTTCTAATGATGTTCAAAATTTCTAATGATGTTTCATGATTCTAAGAAAAACACATTATTTGGGGCTTTGTTTTGCAGTTGCTGGCATTCCCCGGATCAGTGTCGGGATTCCATTTGGATCGGCTCTGCTGGTGGATTTGTTTGTTGTTTCTGAAATATATTCCATTTCCTCTAAAAATGTAAATGAACTTTGTTGTGTACTATTTTTTGAAAATAAAAATAGATTGTTTGAGTTGAATTGGCGTATAGTGGTATAGTTTTTTTCTTCTTCAAAATACCGGGAATAAATTTTGCGGAAGTTATTTCGTTTTGTTCTTTTTTTGTTCGAAGGAATAGGCTGATTTTATTGTGCTATTACGTTTGCACAAAATCTATTTATTCAAGATTTTTAATAAAGTCCATCACCTTCAAATTTTAAAGCTTTTTATTTTTTTTGTTTTTTTTTCACGACAATGTTAGAAACTCGGAAGTGGCTTTGTTTTTATCAAGATTGGTTTATCGTTGTTTGAAAAACATCAGTTTAGAGCTGGATGTGGTATATCCTTGATTAGGTTTGGCATTCAAGACCATTTTTATTGCACTAGGGAACTCCAGGTAACACTGGGTCCCCTAGTGCCCCCTTTGGCTGCTTGAGTTTGCTTACAATGTCAAATTGAAATGGTCTCTATATTGTTGTTACCCTATACCCTTTGGACTGATGGACAAGTTACATTTGGGTCCTTAAATTTTTAACGAAAACTTTTTAAGGTTTGTATACTTTTTTTGCCTACATTGTTGAATCAAAAACTAAAGAAAGTACACTTAAACTAGTAAATTATACCCGATTTTTAGAAATATAATTAAATGTTTTTGGAATTTTCTTAGCAATTGTGTCCGTTGTACGCTGAAATTGTATCGGACAAAGTTTATTATTAGAAAGTTTCAAGCAGAAACGTGATATGGAGGAGATCGGGAGCATCCTCCCCCTAATGCTAAAATATTTACGAAATATGGCCAGAAAGAGGAAACTGGGTGAAAATAGATGTATTCTTGCTGTTTGGAAAAACTTATACCCCTCGTCTCCCCCAAAGAAAAACTGGAATGGCGTCTCTGGTTTCAATTTGCTTTTGTCTTTCTTCGCAACAACTAGTAATGAATATAGTTAGATTAAAACGGTAGCAAAATCACCAACCGAAACTTATGTTTAAGAAATAGGCTTTACTATTTTTGAAACGCAGTAACTGAAAAAAACAAAACAAAAAAACTTTGTAGATATATTGCAAGCTGGATTTTGTGTAAAGCTATTATTTAGCGTTCTCTGACTATCGACAAATAATAAAAGAGGAAGTTTGAGTAGGTTTATTCGTCCATGGTGATTCTTGTTCGTTCCTGGGGGGGGGGGAGGCTGAAAGGCTGCAATGTTTGGCAGAAAATTGACTTAATTATATATTCTATCGTCCTGAAAACCGAGTCTTAAATAGATGACTAAGAATTACCAAAACTCATTTTGGTAAAAAAAACATATGGATTTTGAATATGGTCTTCAAAAAATTTCGCTTCTCTCTTCTCCCTTATTGGATGTCCTTGATCTGGTCTCAACCCTCTAAATATGATGTCACGAAATTCATGTTTACAATAAGTCAGTCGATTGTTTGTATCTAATTAGTAGCATCCTGGAAAAAAATAGTGGAAAAAAGAAATATCTTGTTTTCCTATCTAGGAAGAATGGGGGAAAATTCCTGTAGAAAATACTAAGGAAATAAAAAAGAGGCTGTAAGGATGCTTATAGGATGTAACCACATGTCGAAAACGTTGAGATTTTCAAGGTTGTAACATAATTACTGGGATGTAAAGTTTTGTAGGTTTTCACTTTGGGGAAAAAAAAAAATCAGATTTCACAATAAACTAACTTTCAGACGTATTGAACTGAAAGAAGAAAAAAAAAAATTCTACGATGCATCACAAGATTGAATATTTCTTGAGAAAGAAAAATTGTCACAGTTTGCGAGAACAGGTTACCTCTGAAGACAGAAAATTAATGATGATTGTTTTGCTAGGATACTACAATTTTGCTAATTGATCGTGTTTTTAATATTATAATCATTAACTAGTTAATTATTAGTACATTAGTTGTACTAGTATATTATATTAGGCGTCTTTCCGTTGTTTATTTTCTAATTCTGTTTTGGGAAAAAGAGATACCAATTATCAGCTGATGTTGTAACATGTTTTGTAGTAACACCTGTCTTGGCCAAAGCCATTTATCTCCACTATGTTTAAACCATCCTTTAAATGCATTGGAAACATTGTATATTACCTCGGTAATCTGTTCATGGCGCAAGGTGGTGCAAGGTGCATGGTGCCAACAAGATTCATGGTGCCATCAATTAGCTTACGAAATGCTGCTATATCTGGAAATTGGATGATATTCGGCTATATATGCGGCTAATCCATACAATTTCCTAAATATTTAGAGATGTCCCAAGCAGGCACGTACGGAGAGGTTTTTTTTCTCTGGGGGACAAAAAAGATTTGGTACTTTGAATAAGTGCCCAGAAATTCGAAAAAATGAAAGATTCTGTGGAGGGAGAACCCTGAGTCCACTCACCTGTGTCCCTGAAAACAAAACCTTAGTACTTGAGGAACTTTGATACAATAAGAAGCTGATTTGCACTCATTTTTATCAAACATTTTTGTAACCTACTTTAGTTGCATTCAGAGTCTATATGAATCTATTCAGACTATAAACTCAGGTGGACCTCTCAGAGAAATCGCCTGGCACGTTCCACATTGCCTCAGAATATAGTCATAGGTTGATAGCTTTTCCAAATTAATTCATATGACTGTAGGTTTTTAAAACGTAAAGGCAAATTTATACGAAGAAATTCTAAAATTTTAAAAAGGGGCTCGAGCCCAGAACCCCCTTTCCTTTTGTCACTACCCCTAGGTGGACCAGAGGCGAATCTAGAGCAAAATCTTGGTGGGTCAATGTGACAAAGGTGCCAATAATTGACCAAATTGACAAATTTATTCTAAAAAAGAATGAAAAAAACTGGGGGCCATAAAAAATCTTGGGGGTAGAGGACAGGGCTCCCTGGATCCGGCGGTGAGGTGGGTGAATTCCTACGAGTTTCTCTTTCTCACACCATCATCATTCATTTCGTTCCTCTTTTTAGAACTCAATATATAAAAGACAACTTTTATATATTGAACTTTTTAAATTGACCTTTCTGTACTGGATTAAATTTTTGTCATTATTTTAAGGAAAGTGCATCCCTTTATTTGTGAACTTTTACAATAGTTGATGATTCTGATGAAACAGGAGGATAAGTCTAAACTATTCCGCATGTAGCGCTGATCTGATCCATGTGGGTCGTTTGTGAAAACCCATCTGAACACATCTCTAGTGCTTGTGATCCCACATTTGATTAAATGTGGTTAACAATAATTACATAAAATAACTAAAAATAAAAATATAATAAAAATATAAAAAAACTAAAATAAATACATAAAATAACATAAAATTTGATTAAATGTTTAATCAATATTTGATTAAACTCACGTGAAATTATTTTCAGAGTTTTAGATTTTCCCTAGATTCCAAGTCCTTTGTTTTAGTCTAAACTGCGTGACAATTATTTCTTAACCTTAGCTCTCCATTGAGATAATATCATCTGTTTTCAATTGAAAGATTTTGGGATATACTTAAGCCAAGCACTTCTTCTTAGCTCCGCCTTCGTGTGCAAGCCATGATGCAATTAGGTAATCAAATTCTTCGGACCAAAATCTAATTTAATAGTTCCTACACCTATCACTTCCTTCTGTGCCGCTAGTGCTGCTGCGTCCCACTTTTAAAATAAACTTGTATTACCTCGTAAATCTAAGCTATGTTAGCGGCGTGCTTAGTCTGATTAGAAATCTGGCAACACTGGTGTTATTTATGAGCGCTATGGTATGCTCATTTCGAATGTTGTGTATGTATTGAACATTTTCTTCAATATGGACATGCTAAAACAAGAACGTTTGGCTTTCTTTCAGATATTGTTTCTTTTTTTCATTTCAGTTGTTAAGCAAATTTTCTTTTTCTATTAAATATTTTGGAGGCTTAAATAATTTTTTAAACTGCACTGGCTTCGACTAGTAAAAAAAACCCGGAAGAGTGAATAAAACAGGCAACGTGTAGATATTTCGGCAAAGACATTCGCTAAGCCGTCAGACGACTTAGTAGATGTCTCTGGAGAAATAACATTGTACTCGCCTTTTTGGCTTTGTCTTTTGATTGTTGTTTATTGAGGCTAGTATCGTGTGGCTAAGTCTTCGCGTATTTTTTTTGGAATCGGGTCGGGTATCCACTCAAGACCAAGGGTTCGTTGATCCGTTGTTGGATCAGTATTTTGTGTGCACTTCGCTTGTGATGTAAAATGCTTGCCCGCACTATGTTTCGGATCGAAAAGAAGAAGCAGTTCCGCAAGCATATGTAATCGACACATTACTACTGATAGCCTTAGTCGGTTCACCTAAATGAGAAAAAGAAATATGTTTTGGCTTTGGAGGGTCAATTTCTGTGATCTCCATTTAGTTATTTAATCACAAAAAATTGAAGAGTGACCTTTTTAAATTGTCTGTCTAATTTTTGTATCTTTTTTTAAATAAATATGTTGGTGAAGTGCACGTTGTTTAACCTACTATCATTTTGTCATTGCTAGGTCATGGTGCTGACGTGAAATGTGTTGATTGGCATCCTCATAAGGGCTTAATAGTATCAGGGTCCAAAGACAACCAACAACCCATCAAGCTTTGGGATCCAAGGACTGGAAATTCATTGACAACATTGTAAGTTTTGATATATTTTTGTTGGTAAATGAGACATAGAGTAGTGGATCTAAATTCTATTCCTGGGTTGGAACTGGTGGTGGAGCTAAATTCTATTCTTGGGTTGGAACTGGAGGTGGAGCTAAATTCTATTCCTGGGTTGGAACTGGTGGTGGAGCTAAATTCCATTGCGTAGTGCAACTAAATGCTAAACTTTATTTGACTACACTGTCCAGGTCTAGAATAAAAGAATGGTTAAGATCATCTTTGCTAGGTCACGTTTTACAGATGGTAGTTGATGTTTTACAGATGGTAGATAACGTTTTACAGATGGTAGATTACGTTTTACAGATGGTAGATCACGTTTCACAGATAATCGGTCACGTTTTACAGATGGAAGATCCCGTTTTACAGATGGAAGATCCCGTTTTACAGATGGGCCATCACGATTTACTGATGGTAGATAGTGTTTTAGAGATGGTAGATCATGTTTTAAATATTGTAGATTACGTTTTACACATGGTAGACCATGTTTTACAGAATGTAGATCACGTTTCACAGATTGTAAATCACGCTTTACATATTGTAGATCACGTTTTACACATGGTACATCACGTTTTACTGATGGTAGATAGTGTTTTAGACATGGTAGATCATGTTTTAAATATCGTAGATTCCGTCTTACACATGGTAGATCATGTTTTACAGATAGTAGATCATGTTTTACAGATGGTAGATTACGTTTTACAGATGGTAGGTCACGTTTCACAGACAATCGGTCACTTTACAGATGGAAGATCCCGTTTTACAGATGGGTGATCACGATTTATAGATGGTGGATCACGTCTTACAGATTGTAAATCACGCTTTACATATTGTAGATCACGTTTTACACATGGTACATCACGTTTTACTGATGGTAGATAGTGTTTTAGAGATGGTAGATCATGTTTTAAATATTGTAGATTACGTTTTACACATGGTAGACCATGTTTTACAGAATGTAGATCACGTTTCACAGATGATGAAAAGTGAGTCAAAATTATGGCACCTCACATGGGCCCAAACCAAAAGCAAGATAGTCACAAAGAGCAAATGTCATTGAACAGTTTTAACACAAGCTCCTGAGTAGAGCTGGGTGGAGGAAGAGCATGCGCAGCTGAGTCAACCTCATGTGTCTTGGTGGTGTGAGGTTATTTTTGTAGGAGTATTAATTAGCAGTAGTTTAACTCATCTATTGGAGGAGTAATACATTTCGTACAAGCGAATATAAATTATTTATATGCTCAAAACATAAAATTTAACGTACTTTTGTTGATTTTGATGAAACTTCTCCTCCCACTAAGCTGCTGGTTGTGTGAAGTTTGGGTTCTGGCTAAGTGCCTAAACCTGTGTTCTACAGCTTAGGAAGCAAACTCTTCTTGATGAAACTTATTGCTGAAGTTCTATTTAAAATAATGAAATCTCCGGTGTGAAGAAAAAATTATGATACTTTTTACAGCAACATAAATATCAAATTTTTACATTTGAAAGTATCTGTAAATGAGGAAACCAAGTTGTCCTTAGAATTATTTATTTCTATTGCTTAATACGTCAGTGTCTTGTTTAAGTTTTTCATCTGATGATCCTTTCAAAAACCAGTTGCATTTTTATCATTTTTTTTTTTTACATTAAGATCAAAATGATGAAAATAAGTCGTTCTTCATATTGCTTATATTTGCTGCTTTAACTAGGAATTTATTGAAAAGTAAATTATATATCCTACCGTATTGTTCAAATAATAAGCAGCGGAATTAATAATTTTGTCTATGATAAATTCTTCACACCTGGTAGCCAGCTCGGGACTGTTTCTTACTCATTAATACATAAAAAAAGTACTTTTTTAAACTGAAAGTAAGGAGCGACATTAAAACTTAAAACGAACAGAAATTAATCCGTATATGAAATGGGTTGTCCCCTCCACAATCCCTTGCTCTTTACGCTAAAGCTTTTAATTGCTTTAAAAAGCAGAATTGTGGCAAAGAGTCAAACTTTAGCTTACAGAGCGAGGGACTGCGGAGAGGACAACCCATTTCATATACGGAGTAATTCCTGTTCGTTTTAAGTTTTAATGTCGCTCCTTACTTTCAGTTAAAAAAACTATTTATTTTTATGTAATTTCTGAACGTTTTTGAATTAATGCATGTTTGATTTTGGCTCTCTACACATTATTAAAATGTGTATTATTAAAATGAATCATTAAAATGTTTATTAAATCATTCAAATGATTTAATGATTATATAAATCATTTTTTTAAATGATTACTAAAAAAATTATTAAAATGAAATTTGCACATCAATTTCTTTTTTGGCCGAATGGCTTTCTCTTAGTTTTGATCAGACGATTTTGAGAAGTAAGGGGTGGGAAAGGAGGCCTAGTTGCCGTGCAATTTTTCGATTACATAAAAAGGCAACTATAAATTTTAATTTTTAACGAATGTTTTTATTAGTAAAAAATATACGTAACTTAAGAATTAACTTACGTAACAAACTTTTATATTCTTAAATTTTTATTATGTATATGAGGGGGTTTGTGCCCACGTTAATACCTCTCTCTTTACACTAGTTCGTAAGTTTTGTCCCAATTCTTTAAGAATGACCCCTGAATCAGAAAGGCCATAGAATAAATAGTTGAAATTACTAAAAATAATATAGCATAATGAGCGAGGTATTTATCTCCTCCTAAATATGTCGCTCTTTATACTAAAGTATTTTTAGAACCCCTCATATGCGTAATAATCTCTGTTCGTTTTAAGTTTCAATGCTACTCCTTACTTTCAATTGAAAACACTTTTCCATGTTTATTTTTTCATAGTTTTTTTTATAGTTTAAAATTAAATCTTTTTTAATTTATTAAATAAAAAAGTTTAGACAATCCTGCGCCCTTTTCATTGAATTTCTGTTCCCCCATGACATATTTCTCCAAGGAAAGATCCTCCCACATAGCCCCCTCTTCTCAATCCCACCCCCAAAACCAAAAAAAATCCCCTGAAAACGTCTGTACACTTCCCAATAACCATTATTTTATGTAAACACTGGTCGAAGTTTGTAACTTGCAGCCCCTCCCCCAGGGACTGTGGGGGAGTAAGTCATCCCCAAAGACATAGTTATTATAGTTTTCGACGATGCGGAACAAAATGGCTATCTCGAAATTTTGATTCGTTGACTTTGGGGAAAAAATGAGCGAGGTGCCTTCGAATTTTTTTGTTCACTTAAAAAGGGCACTAGAACTTTTCAATTCGGTTGGAATGAGCCATCTTTCGACATTCTATTACCACTTGGTCGATACGATGACCCCTGGAAAAAAAAAAAAAAAACAAATAATAATGCACCCGTGATCTGTCTTCTGGTAAAAAATATGAAATCCCACATTTTTGTAGATAGGAGCTTGAAAATAAGTGTTATCCCCTATTTTCCGAAATAAGGCAAATGTTCTCAGGCTCGTAACTTTTGATGACAAAGACTAAATTTGATGAAAGTTACATATTTAAAATCAGCATTAAAAGTCGATTCTTTTGATGTATCTTTTAGCATCAAAATTCCGTTTTTTAGAGTTTCGTTTACTATTGAGCCGGGTCGCTCCTTACTACAGTTCGTTACCACGAACTGTTTGATTACCATGAACTGTTTGATCCAACCCAATTTCTTGCTCTCAGGCCTGCTATTTCTGAAAGTTATTGTAATTTTATTAAATTGTTATTATAGGTTGCTATTACTGCTACTACTAACAGCTCACCGGAACACCAAACCACATGGGGTCAAAACAGTAGCGTACGCTCCTCCATCCTAGTCTATTCAATATATGTATTATTTTATCTATATATAACCAGATCTACATAATTTGATAACTCAATGCATACATTAGCTTACCGTATTTTGGTATTCATAATTTAGTTTAGAACAAATGTAAGACAAGTCTCTCTGGTTGAAATTTTCAAGGAGTGTTGAGGGGAGTTTTGAACTAAATCAAAATACACTATATTTGTTCAGGTTGTTAAGATGGCGTTTCTGCAACTCAGGAGTGGCTTTGGATATTAATTTGGAACTTTAGTGTCTATGTAAAAGGATTTATATGTAGTTATGTGCATTGCATCCATAACGGAAATAGATCAATGAAACCGAAAATTAAAAATTATAGTGCCCATTTCAAGATTTGAAAGTGATTGGAGGATAATTATACATATTTTACAATTTTAACATATATGCTTTTTATGTATGCTTTTACATATGCTTTTTCTCTAACACAACCCTAAAGACATCCGATGAAAATTTTGGGATAACGACTTTGTTCAAATAGTCAAAAGACTCAACTATTTTGTCACCTGGGATAACAAGACCTTAACAAACCCCTGGTTGTATATTATGCAAGTTGCACATTATTTACACATGTATTTTACAATGGAAAGGGGGGGGGGGGAGTGCAGCTGTTATTCTGGATGTCTGATTAGTTTGGAACTTACGGAGATCTTCTTTGGACCAGATAATCATACATTTTGTTGAGAGTAGGGGGAGGGGTATTAAAATCGGCTAAAAAACTCTTTGTTCCTTATTAGTTGTATTTCAATTGAGCTTTCACGGATCTTTCGCTAGGCTAAGATTACAAGTTTCCCATAAGGGTATTCTGGAAACAGAACGCATACCAGAGTAAATCAAAAGACGTTGTAGGTCCCTGTTTTTCCAAATTATTTACAGTATCTTGGGAATGGCCTACGGGATCGGGTTGAAATTTTGAGGGAGAATTCAAGGATCAAGTGTATTTATAATTTTGATTTGGATGGGGGTGGAGGTAAATCAAAAGACACTACAGGTATTCTGATCTTCGAAATAGGATCAATGCATAAATAACATTTTGAACTTAGAGCTCCTATGAGAATCATAATTCATGCATAGCTAAGTAGTCAGATAAATCAAAAGGCACTTTTGGCTATAAGCTATAAGAATCTTATCGTATTTCATTTTGTTTCAACTGTTTGTTTGTTTAAATGAATGGATTTAGAATGGATTTATCAAAAATCAATGCAACCAGTTTTGTTTCTTGGTCGAAGTTTTCTTGGTTCTGAAATTTTGTTCATGGCCTAAAATTTTAAACCAGATTAGCATAAGAAAAATAGAATATTTCGCACTAAGAGTCAATCTAACCACACTTTCTTTAAAGTTCATTGTCCGCAATAAACTCCCATTGTCCCCACCCTGAGTCAAAATTTAAAATATGTTTGAACCCCTTCCTCGTCCAATATTCACTCAAAGTTTCAAATCGGTTCCTAAAGTGTGAAACCAAGAAAGGAAATAATAAAATAAACGAAAATTGATATCAGATAGGTGAGAAAACAAGGATTTTGTCAGCCAATAACAGAATATGAAGACGAAAAACGAGTATCTGTTCATAAGATATTGCAGATATCATAATTCAGAGTATACTTGCCCTCATCCCCCCACCACATTCAATAAAGTTTCAATTTAATACCTTGAGCCGTTCCTGAGATAATGGATATACGCAATAATTATAACCTGGCACCCAAAAGTGCCTTTTGATTTATCTGGCTACTTAGCCATGCATGGATTATGATTCTCATAGGAGCTTTAAGTTCAAAATATTATTTATGCATTGATCTGAGATGAAAATTGGTAAGGTCTTCCCTTCCCCCAAATAAATGTTAATTTCCCTTGCCCAACCCTCTCCCGTCCATTGTTCAACATTGCCTGAAAGTTTCAACTCCGCCCCCCAAGCTGTTCTCAAAATATTGTAGGCATCCTATTTCGAAGTTCAGAATACATGTAGTGTCTTTTGGTTTACCTCCACCCCCCATCCAAACGAAAATTGTAAATACACTTGATCCTTGAATTCTCCCTCAAAATTTCAACCCGAACCCGTGGGCCATTCCCAAGATACTGTAAATAATTTGAAAAATCAAGTACCTACAACGTCTTTTGATTTACTCTGGCATGCGTTCCGTTTCCAGAATACCCTTATGGGAAATTTGTAATCTTGGCCTAGCGAAAGATCTGTGAAAGCTCAATTGAAATACAACTAATAAGGAACAAACAGTTTTTTAGCCGATTTTAATACCCCTCCCCCTACTCTCAACAAAATGTATGATTATCTGGTCCAAAGAATGATCTCCGTAAGTTCCAAATTAATCATACATCCAGAATAACAGCTGCACCCTCCCCCCTTTCCATTGTAAAATGCATGCGTAAATAATGTGCAACTTGCATTATATACAACCATTGTCCCAGGTTTTTTTTTAAGGTCTTGTTATCCCAGGCGACAAAATAGTTGAGTCTTTTGACTATTTGAACAAAGTCGTTATCCCAAAGTTTTCATCGGATGTCTTTAGGGTTGTTTTAGAGACAATAGAACATGTTTCATTAAGATCTGATCACCCACTGGCGAGTTAAACATACCTCAATTTTTCTAATTTTTCCTCTCCCTTCAGCTCCCCAAATGTTCGAATCGGGGAAAACGACTTTATCAAGTCAATTTGTACAGCTCCCTGGCACGCCTACCAATTTTCATCTTCCTAGCACGTCCAGAAGCACCAAACTCGCCAAAGCACTGTACCCCACCATCTAACTCCCCCAAAGAGAGCGGATCCAGTCCGGTTACGTCAGTCACGTATCCACATCATTTATAAGCATTTTCCAAGATCTCTGGTTCCCCTTCCAGCTCCCCCCCAATGTCAACAGATCTGGTCGGGATATGAAATAAGAGCTCTGAGACATGAGTTCCTTCTAAATATCAAATTTCATTAAGATCTGGTCCTCCGCTCTTAAGTTAAAAATGCCTCAATTTTTCTAACTTTTCCAAATTAACAACCCCCAGCTCCCCCAAAGAGAACGGATCTGTACCAATTATTTCAATCTCGTATCCATAACTTGTGCTTATTCTTCCCATCAAGTTTTATCCCGATATCTCCACTCTAAGCGTTTTCCAAGATTTCCGGTCTCCAAGATTTCTGTTTCCCCCCTCCAACCCTCTATGTCCCCGGATCCGATTCCAATTGGAAAAGGAGCATCTGAGACATAAGATTCTTCTATATATAAAGTTTCATCGAGATCCGATCACCCATTCGTAAGATACCTCGATTTCACTTTTTCCAAGAATTCTGGCTTCCCCTTCCGGCTCACTTCAATGTCACCGGATCTGGTCGGGATTTAAAATGAGAGTTTTAAAGCACAAGGTCCTTCTAGATATCAAGTTTCATTAAGATCTGACCCTCCGTTCTTAAGTTACAAATAACTCATTTTTTCTAATTTTTCCGAATTAATCCCACCCCCCTACTCCACCAAAGAGAGCGGACCTGGTCTGGTTATGTCAGTCACCTATCTTAGACTTGTGCTTATTCTTTCCTCCAAGTTTCATCCTGAATCTCTCCGCTTTAAGCGTTTTCCAAGATTTTCGTCCCCCCCCCCCTAATGACACTGGACCCGGTCGGGATAAAAAATAAGAGATCTGAGTTTCAAGGTCCTTCTAAATATGAAATTTCGTTAAGATACGATCACTCTTTTACAATTTAAAAATACCTCATTTTTCTATTTTTTTAGAATTAACACCCCCCCCCACACTCCTCCAAAGAGAACGGATCCGTTCTGGTTATGTCAATCCCGTATCTAGGACTTATGCTTATTTTTCCCAACAAGTTTCATCCCGATCCCTCCACTCTAAGCATTTTTCGAGAGTTTAGGTTCCCCCTTTAACATCCCCTTCACCGGATAAGGTTGAAATTTAATATAATAGCTCTGAGACATGATATCCTTCCAAACATCAAATTTCATTAAGATCCGATCACTCCTTCGTAAGTTAAAAATACCTCATTTTTCTAATTTTTCAGAATTAACTCTCCCCCACCCTCACTCCCCCAAAGAGAGCAGATCCGTCCCAGTAATGTCAATCACGTATCTAGGACTTGTGCTTATTTTTCCCCACTAAGTTTCATCCTGAACCCCCCACTCTAAGCGTTTTCCAAGATTTTAGGTTCCCCCCTCAATTCCCACCAATGTCACCGGATCCAAGCGGAATTTAAAATAAGAGCTTTGAGACACGATGTCCTTCCAATCATCAGATTTCATTAAGATCCCATAATCCGTTCGTAAGTTGAAAATACTGCTTTTTTTTCTATTTTCTCTGAATTAACCGGCCCCCACTCCCCCCCAAATGGTCAAATTGGAAAAAAGACTATTTCTAATTTAATCTGGTCCGGTTCCTGATACACATGCCTGGTTTCATCGTCCTAGCTTGCCTGGAAGTGCCTGAAGTAGCAAAACCGGGACAGACAGACAGATCATTTGGTTAATACCAAGTGCCATAGAAAGCGTGGAGCATTAAGATCAAACCTTAGGGAAATGTCGCGAAGAATACCAAAAACAATTAATTTTTTTTCCTTTATTGGTCGTGAAAACGAAATACTAGCAACATCTACAATGAATGATGGTATCAGCCGTCATATCGTTCGGAAAATGTTTATCAGCATCTTCAACTAAATCAAGAGGTTTTTTTGTGCATCCAGTTTTTCAAGACGACGTGTCTGCAATGTGTCAAGAACAGCTGAGGGTATAAACCTGAGGGTATTAAGTTTAAACTCTCAGAGTATGTTGAAGGAATGTCGAAAGAAAAAAAACAATCCTCCTCCCATATCCTTTTTAGCTGCAATCTCCTCAAAGACATTTGATCAAAATTCGTCATCTAGATTCTCAAAGGTTAAATATTTTCAACACTTATGTTTATTACTTAATGTCCAGAAAGTTCTGATTCGTCTGAAAAAAGAGAAATAAGTCAGTTTTAATGGTTTGTGACATCGAGTTTTCTTTCTTTTTTTTATGAATGCTTTTTTTTATATAAATGATCTTGACAGACTTTTATATCATGACTTGAAGAAACAAACAATTTCAACAAGGTTTAACATAAATTCCAATTTATGTTTTACTCAATGATACTGCCTCATATTTTTAGAATACTGAAAAACTGAGTTTTGTTGTTCCGTTGCACGATGGTTCAGTTACACGAGGGTTCATTTGCAAGGTGCTAAATCGTGTGGTGGTTCAGTTGTACGGTGGTTCATTTGCACGGGGGTTCAGTTAAATTGGATTGAGTTGCACGGGGGTTTAGTGACACGAGGGTTTAGTTAAGTGGGGTTCAGTTGCCCGATGGCTCAGTTACGCGAGGGTTCAGTTGAAAGGGGGTTCGGTCATACAGGGGCTCAGTTGTAAGGTGGTTCTGTTACATGGCGTTTCAGTTATAGGGGTTCAGTTGCTTGTGGTCCAGTTACATGGTGGTTCAGTTACACGCACACTACCTACTATGATCCCTGTTTTCTCCCATAAGATTGATGACGGAGGAGCGTAGCGTGTTCAACCAGAATTCGTTTGACTTTTTCCTCACTTTGTTGAATGGTTGTGACTCGCAAAATGACAAGTTCGATGTGAAGACTGCAAGGTTTACAATTTTCCTTGTAGGCTTCGTCATATCTTTATAGTATTTTCTTAATAATGTATTTATATAAATTACCTTAAAAGGATATCTGAGATAGTTCGAAATTGTTGTCAGTTGAATTTAAGATGTTTCCTTTATCGTATCCAACCCTCTCGACTTCGTATGAATCCTTGTATTGACTGAGTTACGAGTTTTTCTTTGGTAACTTCATTTAGGAGGTATTTCTTATCTTATTTAACCGTCTCGGCTACATATGAATCCTTGTATTTGTCGATTTGGGAGGTTTTCTCTGATTAGTTTACTTAGGAGTTATTTCTTATTATATTTAACCGTGTTAGACTCGTATATATCCTTGTATTCATTGATAAGTCGAAATGTCGATCAATCCTATAAGCACAATTGTATTTAATACGATTTCCTTATTTTGAAAGACAATTTATCGTACTTTTATATTTAAAACTAATAAATACAAAATAATGGTGGTACATCCCAGCTGCCTTAAGCCTCTTAAAATTGCAAGCCTTTATAAAAAATAAAACTACAGTTTGTCTAAAAAAAAAAAAAAAAAAAAAAAAAAAAACAGGAACATAGCGTTTCCCTTCAAAATCGTAAAGTTAATTATTAAAATCAAAATTATGAAATTTTTTTTTTTTGTTTTTTTTTTAGTTTGTTTATGCTGGCTGGAGGTAAAAAAAAAAGAAAGAAAATATTTACTCCAAAAGCAAACCAAAAATATTTTCTCTAAATGTTTACCTCAATTCTTCATTTTTGTTCACGTTTGCTGTTGATATACACTGGCCAAAGGTAAAGAGGCTTATTTATGCCAAAAGGGAACAAGAGATTTTTTTTTAATATTTACATCAATTTCTTAATTGTGCTTCACCTAGGCTTTTCAAATTTTATTTTTATGTTGCTTTTAGTTCACTTTTTGCCTTTGTTTTTGGCCTGGAGTTAACAATCTGAATTTTATTAAATTAAATTCAAGCTGAATTCTCATTTGTAATTTTCCAGTCTGTTTGGCAAGTCCACTCTGTCTGCATAACCATTAATTCAATTAAAAATTAATATAATTAATTCAAGTTTTAAATAAACTTGAATTAATTAATATAAATAATTAACTTTAAATTAAACTTTAAATTAACTTTTAATTAATATAATAATTAATATAAATTATTAACTTTAAATTAATTAATATAATTAATTCCAGTTTGAATTAAAAAATAATTTTTTAATTCAAGTTTTGACCCAATTTAAGGTATCAACGATTTCTTTCTGTTCATGACTTCTTTTTCCTTTTTTTTTTGGTTGGGGTTGTTCCTGCCTACCTTAGTTTAAAAGTAGACAACGTGTCTGGGTTAAAAAAATAATACACAGTAATATAATATAATAACAGTATAATAATATTATAATAGTAGTAATGATAACAAATGATAATATTTATAGGCATTCTCATAAAAGTACAGTCATGGATATCAAATGGAATCAAAATGGCAATTGGCTTTTAACAGCCTCCCGGGATCATTTGGTGAAAGTGTTTGATATAAGGCACCTTGGAACAGAGATGCAAATCTTTCGAGGTCATAAAAAAGAAGCTTCCTGTCTTTCCTGGAATCCAGTCCATGAAGCCCTTTTTGCCAGTGGAGGCTCCGATGGTTCAATCTTGTTTTGGCATGTTGGGTAAGATGATCAATTCACATATAATTGAGGAAGCTCATATTCAGATATTTTAGGAAAATGAATTCTGAGAATAGGCTGATACAAATGAAAACTTTTTTGATATTGCTGCTAAAATTGGCTTTTATTTGACTCCTATGTCTGAAAGTTAAATAAATTTCGCTTTTTGTTGGAGTGCCCAAATTATTCCATACTTTTTTCTTGAATTCCTATTTCCAGAATTTCCAAATTTATCAAAATTCATTTTAAAAAAATGAGAAATGGCACAATTTGGGGGTTGAGTTAGATATCCCTATAAAACACACACAAAAATACGACATAATACTAGGTGCTTTCATAGTAAAGACAGTAAATAATAATAATAATAATTTATAACCTACTTTAACCGGTTTTAAACAAAACAAGTGGAGTAAATTACACTAAAAAGGAATAAAAACAAATGCATAGTTCTTGTCATTGTGAATTTTGGAAGTTTGAGCAAAACATTTTTTTTAATATTGTGATTTAAATAACATGTCTACAATGTATTTTGTTTTCAGTAAACAACTTATCAAAATTTACCCTGTAATAGGTTTGGGGTGGAGTGGGGGTGGTAGTCTGGCTTATATTTGTGGCATTTTCTCTTAGTTCCGAGTTGTCGTTATGTTATAAAGAGCTGTTTTTTTGTTGTGTTTAATTTTTAGCATTGCCATTTATTTTCCTGTTTCCATAGCTATAAAAAGGCCGTAATAATACATCATATTTTATGCGGGCCTTTTTCCTATGATATCCTCTACTGTTGTTTCGTTCAGTGATTAGATACTTTGTCATTTGTCTCATTTCAAAGGCCATAAAAGTGGTCACAATTTTTAAATCATTAATTTTTCTATCCGAGGTCATGAAAAGATCACAACAACCTATGTAATTTTTTATGTGTATGTTTTTTCTATAAGTCTTTGCGTTCTATATTTAAATGCTCACATAAATTTCATATTCCAAAGGCCATAAAAGTGGCCACAATTTTTAAATCATAAATTTTTCTATCCTAGATCATGAAAATGTCACAACGACCCATGTCATTTTTATGTCGATGTTTTTCCCATAAGTCTTTGTGTTCTATATCTAAATGCTCCCATAAATTTCATAATCCAAAGGCCATAAAAGTGGCCACAATTTTTAAATCATTAATTTGTCTATCCCAGGTCATGAAAAGGTCACAACAATCTATGTCATTTTTTATGTGTGCGTTTTTCCTATAAGTTTTTGTGTTCTATATTTAAATGCTCCCATAAATTTCATAATCCAAAGGCCATAAATGTGGCCACGATTTTTAAATCATTAATTTTTCTATCCCAGGTCATGAAAAGATCACAACAACCTATGTCATTTTTTATGTGTGTGTTTTCCTATAAGTCTTTGTGTTCTATATTTAAATGTTCCCATAAATTTCATATTCCAAAGGCCATAAATGTGGCCACAATATTTAAATCATTAATTTTTTTATCCCAGGTCATGAAAAGATCACAACAACCATTTAATTTTGTATGTGGATGTTTCCCCTGTAAGTCTTTGTGCTCTATATTTAAATGCTCCCATAAATTTCATATTCCAAAGTCCATAATATTAGCCACAATTTTTAAATCATTAATTTGTCTATCCCCGATTATGAAAAGATTACAACAACCTATGTCATTTTTATGTGTATGTTTTTCCTATAAGTTTTTGTGTTCTATATTTAAGTACTTCCATAAATTTCATATTCCATAGGCCATAAAGGTGGCCACAATTTTTAAATCATAAATTTTTCTATCCCAAGTCATGAAAAGATCACAACAACCTATGTCATTTTTTATGTGTGTGTTTTCCTATAAGTCTTTGTGTTCTATATTTAAATGTTCCCATAAATTTCATATTCCAAAGGCCATAAATGTGGCCACAATATTTAAATCATTAATTTTTTTATCCCAGGTCATGAAAAGATCACAACAACCATTTAATTTTTTATGTGGATATTTCCCCTGTAAGTCTTTGTGTTCTATATTTAAATGCTCCCATAAATTTCATATTCCAAAGTCCATAATATTAGCCACAATTTTTAAATCATTAATTTATCTATCCCCGATCATGAAAAGATCACAACAACCTATGTCATTTTTATGTGTATGTTTTTCCTATAAGTTTTTGTGTTCTATATTTAAGTGCTTCCATAAATTTCATATTCCATAGGCCATAAAGGTGGCCACAATTTTTAAATCATAAATTTTTCTATCCCAAGTCATGAAAAGATCACAACAACCTATGTCATTTTTTATGTGTGTGTTTTCCTATAAGTCTTTGTGTTCTATATTTAAATGTTCCCATAAATTTCATATTCCAAAGGCCATAAATGTGGCCACAATATTTAAATCATTAATTTTTTTTATCCCAGGTCATGAAAAGATCACAACAACCATTTAATTTTTTATGTGGATGTTTCCCCTGTAAGTCTTTGTGTTCTATATTTAAATGCTCCCATAAATTTCATGTTCCAAAGTCCATAATATTAGCCACAATTTTTAAATCATTAATTTGTCTATCACCGATCATGAAAAGATCACAACAACCTATGTCATTTTTATGTGTATGTTTTTCCTATAAGTTTTTGTGTTCTATATTTAAGTGCTTCCATAAATTTCATATTCCATAGGCCATAAAGGTGGCCACAATTTTTAAATCATAAATTTTTCTATCCCAAGTCATGAAAAGATCACAACAACCTATGTCATTTTTTATGTGTATGTTTTTCCTTTAAGTCTTTGCGTTCCATATTTAAATGCTCTCATAAATTTCATGTTCTCAAGGCCATAAAAATGGCCACAATTCTTCGTCACATTTTATGCAAACCTTTGCCCTAGGACGCTCATCTCTTCGTGTCTTAATATTACTCCCTTAATTTGTTTGAAAAGTATTTTTTGTAATAGTTTTTATACAGAATGTACCTGCCTTGCGACCTTTGGCCTTAATTACAACTCTACCATATTAAAAAAAAAGAAAAAATATATCTCTTCAACTATTTTGTCACCTACCTTCGTAAGGAGCCCAGTATGAATCATGAGGTAAAATTTACGAATTTAAGCAATAAATTAGCTATAAATTGAAGGATTGAGTAATAAAAATTAAATCAATAAAATTTTGATAATAAAAATTTTAATTTGATAAAAATATTTGAAATATTGAATATTACCTGCTTGGCAATGCGGGGCCCATGGATTGATCCCTGCTGCAGAAAGGTTGGGTGACAAGGTCATTGGCCCACAAGGTTGGGTCACCTTTCTCGGTGAAAAAGATTCAGCAACCGAAACGTCTGTGTGCCACCCTTTGCACCAGCAAATTGCTCTAGAGGATCTTATTCTTTTCTTTTAATGATATATTTGATATTATTTAATATAATATTGAGTAATGTTGAAGAAATATATATAATAATATTTAATATATTTAATACTAATACAAATTAAAACAAAATAATAAAAAAATTATTGGATGGAACATAGACAATTATCCATAAGGTTTCATTGGTGTCTCCCATCTTTGCAAATATGACGTTTTACTAATATATAATTTTTTTTTTCAGAATCGACAAAGAAGTGGGTGCCATTGAAAATGCGCATGATAATATGATTTGGTCACTCAGTTGGCATCCAATTGGCCATGTGCTTGCATCTGGAGCTAATGATCATACAACTAAATTTTGGACTCGGAATAGACCCGGGGATAAAATGAAGGACAAATATAACTTAAACCTTTTACCACCAACAATAGCTCCTGAAGATGCAGAATGGGGTTTGTTTTTTTAATGTATTAAATTATAAGGTTGTTGAAAGCGTTGATCCTTCAGGCCACTACACTCTGGCCACTACACTCTGTTTCTCTGGCCACTACACTCTCCCCCGGGAATTAACACCTGGAATACCAACCACTAGCATGTACTAAAGTTACTTTTTTGTTCAGATTATACTATTTGCATTCTTCATTATCACTGTTTTGGTATTTCTAACTCCAATTAGGGATTATCTATTAAATAGAATTTGCATTTTATATTCCTTAATTTTTACATGTAATTACAAGGAAACGCTAAAAAACCTATCAAAACTTTTGTATATGCATTTTTGTTACATTTTAAAGAGTTGGAATTATTTTTGGGAGATAGGGGGAGGGGGTTCAAACTTCTGGATCAGTGTGTTTCTCTAGCCAATACACCCTCCCCCGAAAATGAACGTCCGGAACATCAACCACTAGCATATTCTAATGCTACTTTTTTTCCTGATTATATTATTTGCATTCTTCATTATCATCATTTTGGTATTTAATCGATTCTGAAAAAAAAGAATTGTATATTAGTAAAGCTTCATCTCTCCATAGGAGGGAGAACCCTGTCTGAAACCTTATGACTGATCATCTCAGTTCCATCCAATTATTTTTTTATTATTTTAAGTTTTAATTTTAATTAGTATTAAAATTAAATGTTATTATACACGTTCTTAAACATTATTAAATATTTTATTAAATAATATCAAATTTATTATTGAAATAATATTAAATATTATTATATATGTTCTTAAACATTATTAAATCTGTTATTAAATAATGTCAAACTCCGTTAGGTGTTTTTCCGCCTACATAAATTTTGAAAGTTTTTGATGTTAATCAACCCTAATAAGAATGTAAATATGCATAAAAAAATTTAATATATTTAACTCCAGTGAGATGTTAGTAGTAGTTATGATGAAAACAGCTTGTATGATGGAACCAATTTATAATGAGACCACTTTATGTTTAAACCACTTTTCCATTTGGATGACACCACTTAGTAAATCACTTAGTTTAGTTATCTAAAACAAACTACAAAGCTTTTCTGCCATTGTCATTCGTAATTCTTTTCTGAACATGAGTCATTGTGCGGCACATTTGTACCTCTTGCAGCACATATTGTGGTTGGTCACAGATCTGTGACTATTTGAGCTTTTCTTCTTTGATCAAGTGACTAGGTACGTGTTGTACGTGTACGTGTTGTGGATGTACGTGTATGTACGTGTTGTGAAGCATCCAATAATAATAAAAAAAAGTGGTTTTCTTATTCAGTTTTGTTCGAAGTCTTTTTTTAGTAGAAAACAAGTTCCAAGATTTCATTTGGGGATGGGGGGTTCAGAGGGCGTTTACCGATTTACAGAGAACGAGTCAAATTTTTTTTTATGTGCATTTTCGTTACGTTTTTACGAGTCGGAACGTTTTTTTGAGGGGGGGGGACAGTGTTGAAATCCTAACCCCTTCATGGATACGGTCTTGCCTGGAGCTGTGAAGTATGTCTTAAAACAAGAGAGAATAAATAACTCCCAGTACACATTTAATTCTGAATTTCAATTCTTTTTTTTAGAAGACAAGTCCAGTTTTATCCTTCCAACGAAAATAAGTCACGCGATGAAAGAGGAAAAAGTTAGTATTTTCACGTCTCAAGATGATTCTGTTCTCCCTGGCTTGGATTTCTTGGAAAAAGCTACAGATGTTACTAGAAGCAAAGTAAGACTGTTTCAAATTATAGGAATAAATT
The DNA here is from genome assembly GCF_032884065.1 of Artemia franciscana. Taxonomy (NCBI): domain Eukaryota; kingdom Metazoa; phylum Arthropoda; class Branchiopoda; order Anostraca; family Artemiidae; genus Artemia; species Artemia franciscana. Next base: position 13,348,988 of record NC_088863.1, read on the forward strand.
CGTGGTTCGTAGAAGCTATTCTAGTAAATAAATAGGTTGAAAAAATATGGCAATAGAAATAACAGTAAGTAAATAATAGTACATAATCTTATGATAAACACAAGCACCCTAAACGCAAATCATTGTATTTGGTTGTCTCAGATTATTTATATTTTCACTCCTTCTGGTCAAATATATTTGTTTTGTCGTGCACCAAAGATGTTGGCCTAAATCTCTCCGGTTCATGCCTTTTATAAAAGATTATGGTAAATTTCGTATTCCTTTGGTCGAGATAACGGTAACTAGTATGGTATAACATTGGTAAAACGGTAAAGATACGTTTTTTACGGTTTTACAAATATACATTTTTGACTGTAATGCAAAATTTTAGTTACCGCTTCAGGAATGTCTGTCGGCAGGACTGCATCCAGGGTGGGGGCAGTTCAGGATTTGAACCCTCTTCCCCCGAAATTTTTCGAAAAAATACCCAAAAAATGCCCCTCCCCCTCCCAAGCAAAAATCCTGGATACGCACTTGTCTGTCAGTATAGAAATTGACTATTTAGAGTATTCTCAGTTTTATGTCCCAATTTATTTGCACATTAGATGTAGAGAATTGGGCCTTTCTCGGTTTCTTGAACCTTTCATAAACGAATAAAGTGACTGTTTTGCTTTGATTTAATAATTGAAGCTAAATTTCAAATTTTAAAGCAAAAACATCAAATGTTTACGAAAATTTTCGATTTTGCTGATGGTTTTTTATGAAGGTTTTTTGAGTAATTGTCGTCAAAATCTACTGATTAGTAGAGTAGGAAGAAGGCAACTGAATCACTACTTTGCATAATTTTATTATCCTTTTTTATTGTCTCGTAAGGCAATAAGAACACTAAGAAGAGAAGGATAAGACTTACAGACAAGGCAGGATCTATTTTCCTTAATTTGAGTAAATTTGACCTTCTTAAGTAAAACTTTCTTAAGTAATGAGTTTTGTTGCACTAGTCATGGAAATATCCGAGTCTTACTTACTTCTCGTGCGAATTTATCCCTGATCTCTTTCACATCTGTGTACCTTAACAAGCCAAAGGGCACATATTTGTGTGCCTTAGAAAGCTTTAAAGTTTGAAAATCCGAGACACCCCAATTTCTTTTCGAAACCTGGACTTTAAAGGTCAAGAGTCGAGAATTTCTTAGAAATTTTTGGATTTTGGGTAATAATTGAAACTTCAAATTTTAAAACAAAAGATCAAATATTTATGTAATTTTTAAGTTTTGCTGTCGTATTATTTTATTTTCTTCTTTATCTAAAGCTAATTTTAATGCAAAGAATATGTTGAAAGTAGAATGAACAAGGTCCAGAGTTTTTTTTTTGCTGCAGAAAAAAGTTTGGAAGAATAGAAAGAAGAATAGAAAAAGAATAGAAAGAATAGAATGTAGTTAGAATGTAGAATGTAGTAGTTAGAGATTTCTTGAAGTGTATTAGAAGTTTTTAGTCATAAGAGTCATTTACTGTTATTTATAGTCATGAACATGCCCAATTTATATTATAACTTAGAAAATATATTATCTTGAGTTTTAAAAATGACAGCCTTGTTTCAATAAAATAAAACAAATAAAAAACACATACAAAGTTATGAAATTCGGAAACATAATAAAAATTCGACAAATTCATGCCGCTTTCAATTCATGTCCGTGTACATACTATTTTATGCAAAAACAGCTTGTGTAATCAAAATTTCTGTAGACTTGGATTTGTTTGGAAATTTACCCCTCCCCCATCTAAATGACTGGGATTTAACAGTGAAAGTGAATCCATTTATTTTTAAATCGATCATACAGCGTACTAAATAAATATTCTACACAAGAACTAGAGCTTGTACATGAGGTGTGAAATACTTATCGAAAGAGAAAGAATAGGAAAACGCCTATAAATACAGCGGAAACTTCACATTCTTTGCATCGTTTTGCATATGGCTTGATATTCTCCTCTCCCAGAGTCGTTCAAAGATCTCTGAACCAAGATTAAAATATTGGAAGCTTTAGTGCTGACAATGATCGAGCATAGTTTAAAACGGTGCTCTGAAAGACGGGGTGGGGGGGTGGGGGTCGTAAAATTGTTTTTTGAGTAAATGTCGACAAATTTGGCACCCGTTCGACTGTAGGGTTATAATGAGAGAAAAGTTGAGATGGACAGGAGACGTTTTTTTGATAAAGATTATACATTTCCACAGATCGTCTTTTTCGGGTATCTATCTAGGACCAAATGAAAAGCAGGTCTTTCCCGAATGGAGTGGGAAGCGATTGTAGGGGTGAATTAAATGAAGTTGGGACTCCTTGGGACAGGGTAAAGAGTCAAACTTTAAATAGAATAGAGTAGGAAAGAGCGTGAGCAGCTGCGAAAGAGCGTGAGCAGCTCAGGCAGCCTGATACTGCAATGAATTGCAAGTAGTGGTACAATATAATAGTAATATTAATAATAATAATCAGGATTGCAGGGATAGTGGCAACCTAGTAAGAGACGATCTCGTCCCATGCTAAGAAATATAATCGCCCATAACTCCTAAAAATAATGTCAGATCGAACTGGAAAGTACACTATTAGAACTGCCTTGTCCGAGACCCCCCTACAAAGGGAACTTAGAGTTCCATGACCTGAATAACAAGGGAAATCCATTTACTTAAAAAACATGAAAAGTGACTACAACCACGATGTTTCGCATCGACAGGATTTTTTTTTTCGCTTTTTCCTTCTCCCAAGCTAGCTGGGTAGTGGAACATCATAGAGAGCTATGTAGCGACTCATTTTAAAAGAAACTGCCACATCTAGTACTTTTTGCAATTAACAAAACAAATATTTAAAATAAAATCAATATATGTGCAAAAACTGCATTTTCATGTAAAAGATGATGAATGACGTCAAAATTGTATATATGACGTAACAAGTAAAACCTATATTATGATGTTAGCTATAATGACGTCAGTTTGTTTTTGCATAAACGATCGGTATACCTCATGATAAATTGGGAGTATGTAAGTTTAATTGGCATCATGACAATAGTTGACACCTAATACAGAACAAACCTCGGGATATAGTGACAGAAAGTTAAGATAATACAACCATCTTTTGAAAAGGTGCTTTTCTAGAGTATGGTGTCATATTTGACTTACTTATTTTATAATCTAAGCTATACTACTTTTATATCTGTGTTGATGAAATCAGCTCTCACAAAAAACTTACAAGTCTATCATATCGAACTGTATAAAGGACCTTTGTTAAAGTCATAATCATATATTGCCAATTCGAAAGCAGAAACCCTCGATCTCTCTGTTTCTAAATATTTTGATGGGTAATTTAATTTAATTGGTGATTGAAATTGATAAATAAAAATATTTCGGCTAATATTGGGCTTTATCGCTCCTTAATTAAAGTTTGTTACCACGAATTGTTTGATAAAACCCCCTCCCTCTCTTCCAAAACCCTCTCCCACAAACCCAATTCCTTTGCCCTTTCTCTTAGCAGGGGATAACAAAAATGATTAGTAGATATTTGGGGTGTAGGAGGAAAGGGAGGAATCCAGATTTTCGTTCGTTTTGTCAATGAAAATACTAAGAAAAGCCGTTTTTCAGTGGAAATACAAAAAAAGTATTTTCGAAATCGCTGTCAGTCAGGACCAAATTTGAATATTATTTTTTAGGTCACGTCTTCTGGTTCGTATAAAGGTGGTCCTACGGAGTACATAGAATTTGACGAAAAAAGTAAGTAGCTGACTTTTTTGTTACATTTTGGAAAATTCTGTGATTTTAACAATTCTGGGTAGAAAAAGAAAAAGAATAACTATCATTACCTCTGAACTACCAAGGACAGTGAAAACTCAGTTTGATTGTTTGAAATGCCCCCCCTCCTCCAAAAAAAAAAACAAATCTAGAAATTGAAGTTTTAATGAAGGAAATCCGATCTACCCTCCACCCCCGAAAAAAAATTCTGGAAATTGGAAGTTTTAATAAAGGGAACCTTCGTATGTAGTTTTTGGTAGTAGCAGGTGCCAAATTAAAAGAAAAAGAAACAGGGGTGAAATATCCACCAAAAATTAGCTAAAACATGTCAACCATGGCTATATCCAGGGGGAGGGGTTAGGGGGTTTGAACCCCCCTCTTCCGAAATTTTGTCGGACTCGTTCAAACCTAACACAAATACATATAATTTTTTGACGCGTTTTTGTAAAGTTTTTTTTATTACATCTCTCCCTCCCCCGAGAAAATAACTAGTTAGTTTCGTTTATTTATTTTCACAGTTTAACCTCGCAACACTGATGGAAATGTGGTACTGTCTTAAAAACTTCATTTTGAAATAGCCAAAAGAAAGATATTAGATAGTTGTAGTTTTTTTTATATAAAATGACTTAAAATGGGTCAAGGGCAGGGCCGTATCCAGGATTTTGTCGGCGGGAGAGGGGGTGTGTACAAAAATACTTTAAGAACCGCATCAAAAATTTGTTTAAATGCATTTTTATTACGTTTTTTCGAGCCAGACAAACATTTTTTTTTTGGGGGGGGGGCTCAAACCTTCTATAAATTTCCACGATTCATTCTTCCCTTCTTACTTTCAAAATACTCCGTACTGTATTTTATTTTATGATGAGGGGGGGGGGGGGTTGTTTCATTATCAGTTAAAACAAGTGAGACAATTAGCTTTTTACATTCCCAAAATTCCCCGTGAAATTTTTACATAGGTAAAATCTCGTCTCCAGTGAATATTTGCCACACACACACATTTTGAGAAAATACCCTCTGTTCTTTTTTGTGTGTGTATGTGGGGGGGGGGGTATCTTCATAGAAAAAAAATTTAATCGAGAAATAAAAGATCCCCTCTGCTTTTATTTTCAAAATAGATTTTACTTCCTTCCTACTTGTAAATCTGTCGATGGATAGTAATTCTGCTTTCTATTTATTATCTTTCCTGTTACAATGTTTGGAAATATTTAGCAATTTTCTGTGAAGCCCGGAAATCTTCTAAGATAAATTATAAGTCACAGGGGATTCTGATCTCCCTGAAGGTTATTTACCCATTTTGGTTTTATTATACTACTAAAATTTGGATATCTAAATATTAATTTTAAAGTCTGTTAATTTGATCTTAAAATTAACTGCAAAAACCGATTAATTTTAGCTATACATTTAAAAATAACTTATTATTATTAAATTTAAATTCAAAATTTGTAATCTAAGTATCAAATTTAAAAAATGAATATCACTTTTTCAAAAATTTAGCGCACCACTACATAATTTACTCACACGAAGTTAGAATAATTGTTTTTACTTAGATTATTTAATTTCAGTGTTAGATTTTCTAACATCTTGTTAGAATACCTTTTCGCAAGGGGATTCATTCGGAAGTTAAATCGGGAGCGATAAACCTCTCCAACATAAAACAAGACTTAGGTATTCTCCTTGATGAAGGACGCCAAGCCTCTGAGGCTCTCCGTAACCTGAACCAACGGTGATGTTAATATTTTCTTTCCCAAAACGAGAAGATGCTCAGTTAAAACTACAACTATAACTGTACATTATAACTCTCTATAACTCAAACTCTCACTCTAACTATATTCCTATCCCTTTAACTACTCTCTCTCTCTCTCTCTCTCTCTCTCTCTCTCTCTCTCTCTCTCTCTCTCTCTCTCTCTCTCTCTCTCTCTCTCTCTCTCTCTCTCTCTCTCTCGCTGTAACCCTCTATATTATACTAAAACTATAAATCTACGGTAGCTGAGAGTACAAAAGGAACAGAAATTATAAGAGCTGGAACTGGCGCTAGTGTCGACAAAACCACCTAGACCATACCATCTAGCGTTTGGCGTTTTTTGGCATTATTTCAGCGTAACAACAAGGCAAAATTAGTATGATTGGTAAAATTTATGTTTTAATAAATGTCTAACCTCAGTTTCTGGAAAGTCGCAAAGCATGGAAAAAAATCAATGAAAACAGGAAGATACAGGGCTGGACGTAATGTGCCATGATTTAATGGCCAGTTAGTACAGGCTGACAATACGTAAGAAACATAAGGTACACACAGTAACTGACCAACATATCCAACATAAGTCACTATAGTGGTCCTTATAATTAGTTTTCTAAACATCTTTATTTGATCTAAGTTTTTGAGTGTGCAAGATTTTGTTTCTCCCTTTTTAGGAACTTTTTTGCTTTTTGTTCTTTTTTCTTTTTCCTTTTATTTTTTAAGTTAGTTTCATTTTTTTAATTGTTCCTTTCTCCTTATCCATTTTTTTCTGATTTTTGCCGAACACGCTTATTGGTCATGTAGCTGAAATGTTTGCTTAGGGTGTATTTCGACCACTGTCTTCTCAAAATTACTCATTCCTCTTAACCTCCATTTTTAAAAACGTTCTAAAAAAGGTCTCCATTTTTTTAGAGTGCCAAAGTCTCGTTTTATGTTGGAGAGGTTTATCTCTTCAGGTTTTACTTCCGACCACGCTTGCTATACATAGCGTTTGAAAAAAACGATAGAATAGAGAAAACCATTTTTTTTCCTGTGGTTGAAAAACACCCTCGTTTTCTTATTCGTTTTTAATTATATTTGTTTTCTTTTTCTTATGTCAAACACCTTAGTCGATAAAGTTTTTTTGCTAATCATTTTGAGCCGTTTTTTTTTTCTCATTTTTCTCGTTTTCATGTCTGATCTCATAGCTGATAAAGTTCCATTAAGCGCTTCTATCCAGACGCACTTAATGAAGTGAGCTTGCGATTCAATTTAGCTTAATTTACGATTACATAGTATATGCAAATAAAGTAACAACGAAACAATTAAACAAAGGAGTGACAGTAGCTTTATTGTGTAATAAATCATAGTGAATCACCGGGAAGAAGAGGAACAAGAAGGAAGAAGCAGAAGGAATAAAATAAAGAAAAGTCCAAAGCGCAATACAAAAAGACAAACTGATGAAAAAACAACTGAATAGAAAAATGTAATAAATGTTGAGTGACGAATTTAATTTTGTAATTGCGAATTGATTTTTTATAAGACTATTTTTAGTGGTAATATCTACTAGGTTTAGTATTGTCACAATTTTCATTGGCTGATAAAAGTGTAATGATATGAAAAATATAAAAAATCAGGAATAATAAGAGCATTGTTACATCCACAAACTACGCAGCAAGTTCGCCTTTAAAATTTTTTAGTTACTACAAGTTTATTTACCTGTTTTCAAAGATATTAGAAAAAAAGAGATAAGAAATTATTAAAAGGACAAAGCTATTTTTTAACACTGAGAGGGGAGTTGCAGAAATGTATTACAGGGGAGGATTAAGAACCAAAAAAATTCGTTTGTACAAATAGCCGGTGTTTCAAAACTCAAAAGACTTTTTCAGTTTTATTTTCTCCTGCAATGTTTATCCAGGTAACAAGGAATAAAAAAGGAATTTGTCAAACAAACAGATATTCAAAAAAAACACTAGAGTTATTACAATTAATGTAAAAATTCTTGAAACAAAATATAAAGATTGAAGTTCATCCCATTCTTCAGGATTTTGAGGCATATGAATATGTGAAATTCTATTGTTTTCAACGTGGAGCATTATGGGAAATTGAAAAAGAAAACATTTGAGTTCTTATTTATTAGGTTTCACTGGATATCGTTGTGTCATGTCTCTGATGTTGAAACGGTATTGATGTTAGGTGAGAGGTACATTGACCATCGGAATCAAAATATTTATACAGTTCATAAGACTGATCCATTTTAAATGACCGTGCTATATTGACGTATGCTAATACCATGGATCTTGGGTAATATCTTTTCAATGAAGCTGTTGATTTAACTCAGGCACGTCATTAGGGCTGGAGCTTTTGGTCCTTGTCTCCCCAAAATTCAAAATTCTATGATTTTTTCAATTTCGTCATACATTGCCATATAATTCGCCTTTTTTTAAATCTGAGCCTTCCTTTCATCTATGTCAGACCAACTTCGAAATATTTACTTGTATATATGCCTAATAAATACTTCCCTGTGGAAAGTGGAATCGAAGCTCTAATGTTGAAACGGTGCCCTCCTGTACTCGTTTCTGCTGTCCGCCTTACATAACTTCCATTATGTTAGATAATAATTTTGAGTTATTTTTTTTTTTTCAAAAACGTCGAAAGATGTAGTAAGATTGCCTACAGGTAATCTTTATTTGTAAGTAACTTGTTTGAAATGTCGGCTTATTTAATAACAATTTTAATTTTCTATACAATGTGGTGTGCAATATTTTATCCTTTTCCGAAATGTAGTAGAAATTATGTTAATGATGGCTTTTACTCTATGCACTTAATGATGGCTTTCACTCTGTGCACTTAATAGGAAATATGTCTTTTTTTGGCTAATAATTTTGTTTTTTTCTAGTTGGTTAGTGATTTTTCTATTCAGGAACTCTTATAATATATGGCTTTCACTCTATGCACTTAATATGATGATGATGGCTTTCACTCTATCCACTTAATGATGGCTTTCACTCTATGCACTTAATAGGAAATATGTCTTTTTTGGCTTGTAATTTTGTTTTTTTTTTCTAGTTGGTTAGTGATTTTTCTATTCAGGAATTTGTTACTCCTCAACCTTATAATATATGAAAACTAAAAAACCCAAAAATGGACAGAACGTTTACGTCAAGCTGAGGAGTCAATGTGGGAGGAAGGAATGAAAGAATTTTGAAGAATTTCCCTTCCCTAGCATTTCGACCCTACTCAAAGTACTTAGATACCAAGAATTAGCGTTTCTTAGAAGAAAAAAAATCACGGATCTTACTTAATCTAACCGTTTTTTTACTCTTAAGAAGGGCACTAGAACTTTTAACCTCAATTGAATGGGTCCTCTCGCAAACTTCTACGACCATCCCTTCTATGCAAAGTGGCTGGAGGAAAAAAGTAAACACATGGGGGCCTAAATTATCTTTACTAAATGCGCCCGACAAGGTGAGCTTTGATTAAAAAGGAGATGTAAAGCATTTTAAGAAAAATAGGAATTCATAATTAATTCGAGACCCAAGTACGAATTTATTTTGAAACGACTATTCACAAGATCCAATCACTTTATGGTCAAATGAATATAAAATGTAAGAATAGCATGGTCAATAGCTACATAAATACTCATCGTAGGTTCATCATTTTAATATTCAGGTAAAATAATTTACGTACAAAAGTATACTGTCTTTGATACTGAGAACATTAAGAAAGAGAAAAAAAAGATAGTTGGAGACAACATGCTTCTTCAAGTACCTGCTTCTGCTGTGCAACTTGACAATAAGCGCAATAAGGGCATAAAAGATTTCCAATACCCGCCAGGGATAGAAAGTCAAGGTTTACGGTGCATTTACGGTGAATAAAATCACCCTATAAAATCACCAATAAAATCACTGCATTTACGACTATTACAAATTGTCGTGAATTTATGGTAATTTTGGGAGCGAGTAGTAATGTGAAGTCTAGAAAAAATGCCGAAAATTGGCCGATCAGAATGAACCCTAAGTCTGCATCCCTCCTTACAACCAGAGCGGAGAATTGCGGTGCAGTCTCTAGTAGAATGGTGTGATGTTGAAAGAGCAGTGTTGAGTAGCCTTAAACTGACCATAAGCGCCGCAAAGTGGCCGCAAAAGTGGCCATAACTGACACGCCGCAAAGTGGAATTTACTTTTAACTGTTAAAAAAAGTGCAGAATTATCGCAAAGAAGGAAAACGAATCCCAGGGAGTACTTAATTTCTGCCACCTAGTGTACATCTCAAAAGCCTCGTGTGCCGCACAGTTCCGCCAAATGTTTCAAAACGTTCTGCCACGCTTACCACATTTCCACCACACTTGGCACGTGGAACCGGGTGTACGTTATTTCTGAAAACGGGTTCCCCTCGAATAAATCTGTCAAAATTTTGTTTTAATTTTAATTTAATTTGTTTTAATCTCACTGTCAAAATAGTTTCGACAGTGAAGTTTCTTTCTTCCTTGCGATATCTTGGCAATTTACTGTAGTTCTTGAAAGATCTGCTCCTAATAGTCCTTCTTTTTCATCACCATTATAAAAATATATCCTTTTGATATCGTCAGTTTTACTTGCTAATCTTCAGATATTGATTTTTATTAAATGTACCTTCTTATCATTATTTGTTGTAAAATGTAATTTCATATGGCTATTTGTCAGTTTTGATAATAATTGGGCAATTGGAGGTTGATCCAAGTAAGTCAATAACTAACACCAATTCAGTCAAGGTTCAATAAATGGTAGTTGTTACTTTTATTTTCTTCTAGACATTCCAAAAGAACCAGTCCCATTAACAAATGAGACAAAAGTAGCCATTAAATTGCTAGAAAGAAGCTTCAAGGTCATGTATGGTTATTCAAGGTTATTCAAGGTTATTTTCTTCTAGACATTCCAAAAGAACCAGTCCCATTAACAAATGAGACAAAAGTAGCCATTAAATTGCTAGAAAGAAGCTTCAAGGTCATGTATGGCGTTAAAGAACCCAAAATGGACCCTAGTTTATCTGAGGCAGAGTTTACAAGACTTGGCTTCCCCGACTATGTCGAAAATCCGAATGACGAAAGCGAGCCTCTTGATGTCAAACTTCTGCCGTTCGTCACGCATATCATTGCTGCTGGAGATATTATTAAATCTGAAGGTTTGTATTGAATAACTCTATTTATAGTTTTGATTTGCCAGGGAGGGAGGGCGGCGCACACCACTCCTTATTTTTACAAGAAAGAAGACGTTTTTTGATAATATCTGTCATTACAGTCAGCCTAAAATGGCAGGTAATAGCAAACTTAGCCCTTAGCAAACTCCCAAAATACTTGTAAAATTAGCTAATTTACAGTCTCTTCTACACTTATTCTAATGACTATTCCTGATAAATTCGCTTTATCTGTTGCGTTAGCTCGAAAACAATTATAAATAATTAATTATCGTTCATAATAATTAAGTTCCAAAACCTATCCATTGTTTCAACCTTATAATAAAAATAGTTTGACTTGCAGGCCACTATATTTCAAGGAAGATATGCCATTTTAAAATATACACCCAAGAGATTTTGAAAATTTACAGTTTCTACGTAAAAAATTTGGTTTTTTAGTTATATTTTTGTTTAAAATGTGGTTATTTGGTTTCAATAGTAATCACTAACAAAACTGATAAATCTTAATTGCTAATAGTTTGTTGTTAGTAACTGACAATAATTGACAATTGACAATAATTTGACAATTGACAAAAATTGACAATAATTTACTGATTTGTAGATAAACATGACAGTAAGACAGTGTTGGTGAATTGATAGCCCGCAGGGAATAAGTAATCAGGGCTATAATGAGAAAAAAAGGGTTAAGCTGGCCACCATATACGGATAAAAGATAATAGACTGCCAAAAATGTAGCTGTATGATAATTCCCCTACCCTTCAAGTTGTTCATTCATTTACGCATTGCAGAACCGTTTTTTTTTTCGTTAGTTTCTCTCACTTAGCGTGAGACAAGACAAAGAGAAGTGACGAAATAGGTGGAAAATATATAATTTATGTTTTATATTCGAACATAACAGGGGGGGGGGTGAGGGGTAGGAGTAAAGTATTTGGACAGTATGAGATTAAAAAACAATTATTACAATATAATATGCAAAATAATTGCACCTAAAACATTAGGCATGCAAACCCGCCATACTTCAGCCCCTCTGCAAATATAAAGCCCAATTTTATTTCTAAAGTATTATATTTTTGCCATACTTAGGTGCATTTCGTTAGGATTGAGTGTTAGAGAAACATATTAGAAGAATAATAGGTAGGGGGTGTATCATACAAGTACCAAAATTGTGTTTTATGGTCATGCATCTGGGGCCAAAGATTTTTCTTAGCTGGAACAGAGTAAAGAACGAACCACGGGGAATGAGGCAAAAGAGTCAACTAAATAAAATATAAAATCAATACTCCAAGGAGAGCAATTTTTGAAAAGATACGTGTGTTACACCATCTTTTGTCAAATTATCCATTTACAATCAGCACAAAAAAACCTTACATTTATTTGTAAGACATATATGTGTTATTTCTTCTTGTCTAATCTTTGCCAAAGGATATAAACCCTTATATGACGAAGATGCGGTTTTTGTCAAAAATTACATTTTCCTTTAGTAATATATTTTGGAACTAACAAAAAAGAAAGTATATGAAGCGATTTCCTTTCAAATGAGCTGGCAGACATCTCTAAATGATTTTTCAGTGCCCCAGTAGCGTCGAAAGATAAAAAGTCTGCATACCAAGTAAAGAGTGTTTTTCCTTGTTGCTTAAGATGGGGGACTGTAATTCAGGGATGGAGGTGGAGCGTGCGCTGCTGTTATAGCCCAAGTGCCTTGGTACTGCAAATAATTGCTATTGGTAGTGGTTGTACTAGTAGTAGTAGCGGCAATACATTCATCAGTGAGAGGAATTGTTAAATTTAGCACTAAAATCTAATAGTTGAAAACACTTTCTACTATGTGCTTTGGAATCGCTTTCTATGTTGAGCTAAATCTCACCAGCCTGCAAAAAATTGCCCCGTAGCTTTCTAATGTTCGTGAAGGCTGATGGAAAGCAAAGCCGTTCTCCGTTACTAGCCTATGAATATACCATATCAGGTATCCGTCAATAGCCTATGAATAAAAAAAACAGCCCTGGTTCGCCACTTCTTAGGAATGGTGAACCAGGGCCTGACGAACCTGGACGGTCACGTTCTCGCAACAAACCGAGGGAGTACTTAACCGGGAAGTACATGTTGTGATTATTGTTCAAATGACCTTTCTTCTTATACTTTGTGACCAACTGTCGACACCATTAACCCCGAGAAAAAAAAACACTCCTGAATCAGCTCCTGAATCAGCTTCAGATGATGATTCTTCCTCCCTTGGCAGTTTTTTTCCCAAACACGTTTAAAATTTTTGGCTGGTATGGTGGTTGTGGTGGAAGCGTCAACCATGAAAAAAACTGATGGTTCCAAGTTGTGCTTTTCCTTTTTGTTAAATGTGTGGGACTTTAAGTCCTCAATCGAGGATTTTCAAAAATTTTGATTTTCAATGGTGTGCTTTTTATTTCAAGTTGACATCATTTTTGATGTGTTTCTGGCTTCTTTTGAAATTCTCAAAAATTTGTCTCACATATGACAATTTACTGTTCCTTTAAATCAAATTATAGCTATTATTTTGTATCAACGTTCATTGGGAAATGTTTCTCACAATACAGCTCTATTTGTTTTAAGATTACGTTGAAAATAAGTCGTGTTTCACTCTTTACTAAGATGTAACTAGTGCTGCACTGATGATTAGAGAAACACTAACCGTCGGTATTCTGCTCAAACTTATCTGTTCGTAAAACCAGATGTGATTCATGCACTAAGAAGATTTTTTTATAGGATTCCTTATAGGGTTATATTTCTCCCTTTTAGAGCTGTACTTTTCATTCAATCAGAGGGAGAGGATAGATGACGGACTTACCCCGAGCACAAAAATTTTAGAGGTGCAAAATTTCAAATAAATAATCTAACGGTTATAATCAATTTGTAATTTTTAATTTTATTTTAGTTAAAACAAAGTAGAGGGTGGAGTTGGCAGTAAGTATAAGCAACTAAATCCAAAATTTTCGTTTTTCTCATATCTTAATGACCGTGTCAACGAGATCATTAATAATATTACAGAGGCTAAAATAAGAAAAGTCAGAATTATATGAACAAAAATATTTTTTAATAAATGAAAGTTTTGTTAATCAACAAAAATTTTGTTAAAACTTGGCCTGGAAAATTTGGGAGACAGGGGAATGCGGGGCTAATCAAAATTTTGCCCGGGCACAAGAGTTGGCAGGATCACCACTGCAGTCATTAGTTGACAAAACTACAGAATAATAAAAATGAACTATTAGCCAACAATTATAAAATTATCTACTAGCTTGTTTTCTTATTTCTGATAGACTAACATTCATTTACGTTGAAAAGAATTGAAAAAAAAAAGTATATTCACGTGTAGAATTTTTTTCTCTTTTCAGCTTTTCTTTACCTTTTCTAAATTCGCTAGAACTTATTTGTAGAATTGTACAATTCCCGAAATCTTTTGTTCTTTATAGGTAAAGCGGAACTTTTTGGAGCAGCACGTAATTCAGTTGAAAGATTCTATGAAAGTCTCGCAAAGAAGGGCTATATTTATGAACATCGTCCTTTGCCTGGTGAAAGAAATGCAATGCACAATTTAACAGAAGGAGAAATAGCAACATATAAGGGCTTTGGGCCACTGCCAGAAAGACATGTGCCAAGCCCACCTTTTGCCCCTTCGCCTGAAGTTCCTTCAGAAGCTGTGAGAATGGACAGAAAATCTGCAATCGTGGAGAATTTTGAATTTTTGGGAAAACGTAGTAGGTTTGAGCAACAGGATGACGAATTTAGTAGAAGAATGATGGGAAATAATGGGAATGAAAACCGAAAACCACAGCGTGATTATGGAGAACGGTATGCTGAAGAAAATTATTTTAGAGAGGAGAGAGTGTTTCTGAGGGATGGAGCTGGTCAGGTCGAACCGCAGGCCGTGGGTGGTTTTTCTCAGCAGGGACTGCCACCAAATCCGCCAGGTCCTATGATGGGTGAAGAAGACTACTATCAAGAAGACGAATATATGCCATCTAGATATCCAGTTGATAATAGTTTTGACGATGATGTCATGCAAGACCCACTGCAAAACCAGTACGTTGGGCCATCTCCAGGAGTGAATCCTATGAGGCTTCCTGGCCCTCAATATGGCTTCCGTGGGCCAAGACCTCCTATGCAGCAATTTGGTGTAAATCCAGTGAGATCTGCAGCCCTTCCGCCAAGCATGCAAAGATTTGCGCGACCAGAGCTTCAACGACCTGGTTTACCGCAAAACCAGCAGAGGTTTCAGAGACCAGAACCTCCTGCTCCAAGAGGCTCTATTCAGAATATGCAAAGATTTCAGCGGCCAGAAATTTCTGGTCCCCGACAGTTTCTGAGACCAGGACTTCTACCTCAACCTCCGTTACCTGTAGGTGACATGGCTCGTCATCCGAGGCCTTTTCAACCTTTTGGTAGAGATAGAGGTCGTGGAAGAGGTGGATTTTCTGGTCGTGATTTTGAAGGTACGCGACAATTTAGAGATGATTTCAGTAGTGAAAACCAGGAAAGGAACTGGGGGCCGGAAGAAGGAATGGATTTTGTAGAGCCAAGACTAACAGATGGACCTCCACAAGACATGATGGAGCCTCGTGAAAATGGGTCTTTTAGAAATAGAATGCACGAAGAAATGGACTTTGAAGAATACAGGGAGGATGATCAAGATAGATCATATAAACCCCATGTCGATAATCGGGAACATTATAATCATGAAAGCCGGTGGGCTAATAGAGATATGAAACCACAACATCGAGAAGAGAGAGGTGGCTTTAGAGGAAGATTTATGAGAGGTCGTGGACGAGGGAGGTAAACACAAAAAGGGTTTTAAATTTCTACAGTTAGATTACGGGAAGAATTAAATTCACATGTTGATGATTGTGTAAGTTTTTAGCCGTGATTTCATTATGGTTAGTCACTTTGGTATGTTTTCAAGAAATTAAAGAATACGTGTTCTTTTTAGTCTTTCTAAGTTGGCTAAATATGCTAAGTTGGCAACACTAAGTTGGTTAAGTTTGCTAAGCAAGTGGCTAAATTCACAACGAAATTTCTTGACTATTTTTGTGCTAGTTAGTATAGTGTGAACAGACGGCAGGTGTACAAAAGGCATGTGACGTCGTTGTGGGAAAAATTGCTAATCCTGAATTTCTGTGTCAAGCTTATGTACAGCAAGCAGAAATAGTGCACGTTTTGTATTTTGGAAATTTTGGGTTTATAAATTCAAAAAATAGAAATTTTGGAAATTACAAGATAAACATACGATTTGTTGAATGAGTAAAAGTTTGTCATTTATTTCTTTTAAGATTTTCACATGCTAGATCGTTAATTTTTCTAGGTTTTATTAGTTGCTAGAGAATCTAAGCTAGCTTTCTAATTTGCTAGTTTTCTATTACAGTTCTTATAATAAGATTTCTAATTTAGGCTTTTAATTTGCTAGACTTTTATATTTCTCTGTGATAGATGGCGAATTTCTCTAGATTTGCATGGCTTTCCAGAGAATCAAAACCCGATTTTCAATTTGTTAGTTTTCTAATTACATTTCTATTCTAGAATTATGTTTCCAATTTGCTTATAATTGATATTTCTCCATGCTAGATCGGTAATGCTAGAACGTTATTTTGCCACATATTATCTTATTTTTCATTTCGAATTATTTCTGTTTGTAAGTTGTAGCTTAAAATCCTTTTCGGGGTTTATCTGAAATAGCACTATTCAGAGGAATGATCGTTATAAAATGTTTACATATTCTTTTATATTTTCACTTTTCAAGTGATTTAAGGTGAGAATAGAAGGGATAGGTACTGATACCTGGGCTCCTCTGTCTGCTTAGCCACCCCTAGAACTCTCTCACTAGAGCAGATTGCTGATCTCTCGATAGATTGCTCTGGGTTCAGATTTTCACCAGTCTTTGCAATTTCAGTATGTTCATCACGTTAATGTGGAAGAAAAATTCAAGACCCAGACTGCCACTGACAGTTTAATATCAAGAAAATGCCTGAAAAAGTACACAGAATCGGTTGGAATAGGCTTAGGAATATGAATAGGCATATTCTATCTATCAGGTTCATTGTATAATTGGAATAGGCGTATTCTATCTATCAGGTTCATTGCATAATATGAATAGGTATATTCTATCTATCAGGTTCATTGCATAATAGGAATAAGCATTTTCTATCTATCAGGCTCAATGAGGAACTTGTTCGAATTTTTTAGTCCAAACTCCTTTTCATTTTAGCAAACATTTGGTGAACAAAGTTATGTTGTCTCTTTGTGTTGGATCGGCGCAGGGTGTAGATAGGGAGGCTTTGAATAGATTGGAATGAAAGAAGAGTCTGCATGTCAGTGTGCTGACAATTTATAGGCTGAGCACCAGAAAAATATGAAAAGGGTGGTGACTAGATTTGACCTTCTTTGGTCAACTCATATATTCTATTAGTTGTACAACTTGCGATTTCTAAAAATCCCCAAAGACGAAGTTGTCTATTTGAAAGTTATTTAAAAGTGTTTTAGATATCCATAAAGAGTTCGACTACGTTTTTGGAGGCAGTACTGGAAAATCAGTATCAGAAGCACTCCTGACAGTTTCACTTGTGTAAACTCCAGGGCTGCCACCCTTAGTGATTTATCACTAGCTCTAGTGATTTTTTTATATTGCTTAAACCAAAGAATCATTAAATTTGCAAATAAATCACTAGACTATTGAAGAAGATCACTAAAAAAAAACAACTAGAATTTAGTGATTTTTTGTCATCGGGTGGCATCCATCGTTGACACACTGCTGATTTTAATTTTAATTCGCTGTATTTAGCTCTTTTCTATTTAAAAATGTTTAGTAATTTTGCGTTACTATAAAGACAATTATAAAGGCTGCTACCACTACTACTGCTAACAACTCACTCCAGCACGAAGCCGCCTGAGGCCAACACAGCTACGCACGCTCCTTCTTCATCTCAATATGTTCAAAGCCTCCCTCTTTACACCCTCCCAAGAAGTTCCAATTTCCTTTAAATCTTTCTTTATGACATCTTCCCACCTCAGACGAGGATGACCTGCTTTCCGTTTAGCCCTAGATGGTTGGCCGAAAACCTTTGGTAATCTGTCATCCTTCATCCGTAGAACGTGGATTTCACTAATTCTCTTTTTGATCTTTCCATCTCAACGTTTCTTTCATTATAGCCCTAGAAAACGGGATTGAACCACGCTTTTCGTACAGCCTACTGTTTGAAATACGATCAGTCAGCCGGGTACCCAGAACAATCCGTAGGCAATTTCTCTGGAAAAGTTCTGGTAAATTTTCAGCCGCATTTCGGAGCGCTCATGCTTCACAGCCATTTTGACAACTGTCAGCAATGTACCTTCCAATATTCTTATCTTGGTTTGCAGACTTATCTTCCTATTCTTCCAAACTTTTTTTAATTGTGAAAAAAACAAAACACCATGAGCCTTGGCTATTCTACTTTTAATATCTTCACTGCTCCCACGGTCTTTATAAAAAATAGAATTAAGTGAAGCTGCCACCTGATTAATCTTTCCGTTACCCAACGTCACCCTTTCATCTTCACTTATTCCTGGCCTTAGTGACTTAGTCTTCTTAACATTAATTTTCAAACCCATTCCAGCACCCTGAATTCGCAAAACCTCTAGAAGTTCATTCATTTTCTTCACACTTTCGTAAGTATAATCTAAGTCAAGGAGAGTTTTTCCTCTCCATTTGATTCCGTGGTCTCTCATTGCCTTTCCTGTGCTTCTTAAGGCAAAGTCCATCAAAATGATCCGTATAAAGGGGATATAACAGAACCCTGCTTAATTCCTGATTTAATACAAAACCAGCTACTAACCTGGTTTTCTATCTTAACCGCAGCAGTATTATCCTCGTACATAACACTAATCACTTTAATGCATTTGTCTGATTTACCATATAAGGATAAGACCTTTGCTAAAGCCCTTCTATGAAAAAAAAATTAAACGCTTGCTCATAATCTATAAAACTGATAACCAAAGGTGTTTGACTACTAAGGCGCTTCTCAATTTTAAACCTAATAGTAAATATATGGTCGGCACATTCTCCACCTTTTCTAAAACTGCTCTATTCTTCTCCAAAGACTTTTGTCTACAGCATCCTCAGTCTAAACAGTATCATATTACTAAGTAATTTGCTACTTACAGAGATCAGACTAATGCCTCGATAATTACGACACTCACTCTTATCACCTTTCTATACAGTGGTTGGATTAATTTTTTTTAAATCGATAGGTACTTCCCCTTCTTCAAAATCATATTCATAATCTTCCGCAACTTATTTCTAACCTCGGAGCTACCATATTTAAGAAGCTCACTATCAGCACCTCGAGCCTTATTATTTTTAGTACTGTTGCTAATTCTTCCTCACAAAAAAAAAGTCTAACTTCACATCCAAGGTATCACATACTTTTTCATTTTCCGCTATATCTTTTCCTGCAACTGTATCTCGGTTTAGCACATTCTCAAAATGTTCAACCCATCTATCTTTAACTCTTTCCTCTTATCACTAATTGTGGCCCCATTCCTATCAACATGCCAGTACAATATTTTACTGTTATGCCGTCTAGCTGCATCTTCAAAATTTTTGGAATTTTATTCATGGCCTCCACTTCACACCTCCTTAGTTCATATTTTAATCCTTTCTCCACTTCCTTTACATTCCTTTTGTTTTCATTTGATCTATCACTCTGATAATTATCGTACGAACCTCTTCTCTCTATTAAACATAAAGCTTTTTCACTAATATTCCTAGCTGCAGTCTTAACTTTCTTCCTTAAGACAACATCAGCAACTTCACAAATTATTTTTCTAAAATTATTCCAACCATCTTCCACATTGTCAAATTTTAAACTCTCAAGTTTAGTATTCAACTGTTTCTGGAAAGTATCTCTAAAGTTCTCATCCCGGAGTCTACCAATATCATAAATTCCCAGGAGGTAGTTACCCCTCCAAAATTTCAGTTTTAAATTAACCCTAGACACTACTAAATGGTAATCTTTACTTTTAAAATCAATAACAACACTCCCATATACCCTAGTATCTTGTATTGATCCTGCCAGTCTTCGGTTTACTATGACATAATCAGTAAGGTTTGCTGTCTTACCATCATGTGAGTACCATGGCAACTTATGGGCCATTTTATGACCATTTTATAAAGGCTGCGATTGTCGTTACTTCAATGTGAAGCTAAAACAAAAGCGCAAGAAATATCGGTCGTTATTTGCTTTATATTTTGAATATGTAACATGTTCCGTGTTGCGTTCCGTGTCAATTCATATATCCTTTTTAAGTAATAAAGAGGTGCTGCCACAGCAGCCGTTTTCTGCCACAATACATCGATTTTTGGCCAAAGAGGGACAAAATGCCAGGGAATACAAATTCTAAGAGAATCAATTGGTTTCTCATCATATATAAACGTCAATGGGCTTTTAAGCCCACTGTCGTGGAAAACGAGCCAAACGAGGTGAATTACGATCCAGACTGGAATGCCACAGTTCCGTGTTGTGTTCCGTGTCTATTCATATATCCTTTTTAAGTAATAAAGAGGTACTGCCACAGCAGCCGTTTTCTGCCACAATACACCGATTTTCGGCCAAAGAGGGACAAAATGCCAGGGAATACAAATGCTAGGAGATTTAATTGGTTTCTCATGGTATAAAAACTTCAATGAGATTTTAAGCCCACTATTTTGGAAAACGAGGTAAATTGCGATCTAGACGGGAATGCCACAGTTCCGTGTTGAGTTTTGTGTCTATTCATATATCATCTGATCTGAGCAGGAAAAGTTAATTACGAAAATACTTTTCCGGATATTTTGAAAAAGAAAGCTGAAATGTGTAACCAAGTGAAGTTCTCTCAATTAGGATTTATTGCCCTTACTCCTTCAAGCTAATCATGAATTGATCACTTGATTTGACTTCACGCATAGGCCCCTTATTTGGGGGTAAGGGGGTTGCTGCCTCTTGAATTAGGGGAATTTTCTTGTTGTATTCTTCCTGTATTCTTCGTGATTGTTTAATTTCAGTGTAGGCTAGGCCTAAGTGACGTCAATTAACAAAAATTTTGTGATGCGGTGAACGTGCAAAAAGTGATTTTTCAAAACCTAGGACGGCAAATTTGTTGTTTTCTCAATTTTGTTTCTCTGAAACACCGGAAAAGGAATTTTAAAATGAAAATACCTCCCAAAAAAAGTATTTTTCAGAATCTAAAGGGTGGGAGAAATCCAGGTGAGGGGGGGGGGGCGGTAAGTGTCTCCTTACACCCAAATGGACGTCCGTATCTAATGATCAGTTTTTCAAAAACCGTTGAATTCAAAAAGTAAAAACAACCGCTAGTGTTTTTCCGAAAACTGAAAAAAAAACTAGTGCTTTTCTGGTCCAAAAGACTATTGGTAGCCTGATAAATTAGTCTTATTTTCAGCAAAATCTAGAAGACCTCTTGGCACATAATCCTGTTTGTTACTTCGGTTTTGAGTTTTCAGTAAACCGCTAGCTTTTCAGGATTCCACAAATTTAGGGACGTGTCACGAGTTAGTTTATTTGAACTAGTTTGGCAGATATATGTTGCAAACACTGCTGAGTAATAATTTTTTGTTCGTTTAAGTTTTAACTTCGCTCTTCTTTTCCATCAGAATTTTTTTTCTTTATTAATTTATTATCATTATTTATTACTATTATTATTACTTTTTATCATTATTAGCTTATTAATTATTATTTTTCTTTAAACTTAATTATTCATCATAGAAACTTTATTATTTCTAAACTTTTTTTCTTCTTAATCAATATTTACAAACAATTTACAAAAATTTCTGCATACCCTGAAGAACCAAATATAGCAGATAAAATCGATTAATACTGGGGTTTCCGACGCTTTCTGTTGATAAACGTTGACAATACTAATAATTTTTGGAGCATTGTATATTTTTTGATTGTGAGTTCTATCGACTGGAAAGATTAGAAAAACAAGCTATTTGAAAGAAACATGAATATCTTTTCTATGATACCGAATAGAGTTCAAGTTAGAAAAGGTTCGAGTTCGATTAGTTTAATGAGTCGCGAAAACTTAAACTTCTAATAATCTGAATTACCTAATAAGATATACGAGAGCGGATTAAGCAATTGATGGAACGTATTTTCAGAAGTGGTGTAAATTCATGAAAATGCAGGGGAGGCGGCAAAACGTATTTTTCAAAATATAGGGGGCAATGTTTTTTTTTTCAAATTTCCAAATGTAAATGACAAAAAAAAAGACATTTTTCGGTGAAAATGCCCTATGATTTTTCTAATAATGCCTCTTAATTTAAGATGTCGGACATTCCTTAATTGAGTAGCTATTTCTACCCCAGTAAGTAAAAATTGAACGTAAAATCCAGGAAAGATACATGATATCACAAGAAAAGGTATTTCCTTTTTTTAGCTTGTTTTTCCAAATTTCTGAATTGGTAGAGCTGGCTTAATTTGATTGAGTATCAAATGGTTGTCCATCCGAGTTTTGCGAAACGGGTACGGGTAGCATTTTTTGAATTGTCACAACCAATTTTTCCCACTGCTTTCGAAGATTTTTTCCCTTGTAAATTCAGTTGGCTCAGTGCAAGGCTGTAGTCAGTGGTATTTATCGAAAAATTTTTTCAACTGGTAAAAACGTAAAAAAATACACATAAACAAATTTTTATGTGTTTTTTAAAGGGGATTGTCGTTGTGACCCCCTCCCCTTCGAACCCAAATACTGGATACGCCCTTGGCTCAGTGCGAGTTTATACTTTAGAATTAGGACATCAAATTTTTAAACCTTTTCTACTAACCCTTGTTATTTAAACGGGGGTCAGTATTAAACGCATCGTTGAGTTTGTTTCAGAGCTCAATTATCATTAATTATCATTTCTTCAACCTAAAATGGCAGAAAACGACAATTTTAGCCCCTGCCATGCTTATTATACACAATACATATAAAAATATAAAACATATTGTAATATAATACATTATTCATAATATAATACATATAATAATATGCACATAATAGTACAACATATATAACAATATAATACAATACATTATATGTACATATACCACATAATACATATGATTCGTAATACATATAATACATAAACAGTTCGTGGTAACGAACTGTAGTAAGGAGCGACCCGGCTAAATAGTAACCGAAACTCTAAAAAACTGAAATTTTGATACCAATAGCTACATCAAAAGAATTGCATTCTAATGCTGATCTTAAATATATAAGTTTCATCAAGTTTAGTCTAATTCATCAAAAGTTACGAGCCTGAAAATTTTTTCCCTATTTTAGAAAATAGGGGGAAAGACCTCTTAAAATTCATAGAATCTAAGTTTTTGCCACAAGACAGATTACGGATGCATGTTTATTTTTTTTTTTTTTTTTTTTTTTTTTTTTTTTCCAGGGGTGATCGTACTGACCCAGTGGTCCTAGAATGTCACGAGAGGGTTCATTCTAACGAAAATTAAAAGTTCTAGTGCTCTTTCAAAGTGACCAAAAAATTGGAAGGCAACTAGGCCCCCTCTCACGCTCATTTTTTCCCAAAGTCACCGGATAAAAATTCTGAGATAGCCATGTCATTCAGCATAGATGAAAAACCTAATAACTATGTCTTTGGGGACGAGTTACACCCCCACAGTCCCCGTGGGAGGGGCTGCATGTTACAAACTTTGACCAGTGTTTACATATAGTAACGGTTATTGGGAAATGTACAGGCGTTTTCAGGGGGATTTTTTCTGGGTTTTTGGGGGAGGGGTTATGTGGGGGGAACTTTCCATGGAGGAATTTGTCATCGGGGAAGAGAATTTTCATGAATGGGGGCGTAGGATTTTCTAGTATTAAAAAAAATAGATATGAAAAAGTTTTTTTTCAACTGAAAGTAAGGAGCAGTATTAAAACTTGGAACGAACAGAAACTATTAGGCATATGAGGGGTTTGCCTCCTCCTAATACCTTCCTCTTTACGCTAAAGTATTTTAGCAATTTCAACTATTGACTCCACGTCAAACAACTATTTGTGATTCAGGGGTCATTCTTAAGGAATTGGGACAAAAGTTAAGCTTAAGTGTAAAGAGAGAGGTATTGTACATTAAGGGGAGAACCCCCTCATGTACATAGTAAAAACATACGAATATAGAAGTTTGTTACGTAAGTTAATTCATAAGTTACGTATATTTTTACCAATAATAACGTTCGAAAAAAATTAGAAGTTCTAGTTGCCTTTTTAAGTAACCAAAAAAATTGGAGGGTAACCTGGTCTCCTCCCCCGCCTTTTTCTCAAAATTGTCCGATCAAAACTATGAGAAAGCCATTCAGCCAAAAAAAAAAAAAAAAATATGCGAATCTCGTTTTAATGATTCATCTGCGGAGAGCCAAAATCAAAACGTGCATCAGTTCAAAAACGTTCAGAAATTAAAGAAAAAAACGAGTTTTTTTTAACGGAAAGTAATAAGCATTTTAAGTTTTTAGTTCGTAAGTTTCAAGTTCGTTTTAAGTTTTAATGTCGCTCCTTACTTTCAGTAAAAAAACTTTTTTTTGTGTTTAATACATAAAAGGGTCTACTATTGAAGCACGTTATGCACTTTAATAAAACTAAATGCTTATAATTTCGTGCTATTGCTGTTTTGTAACGAAGATTATAATACATATTTTTCATTAACTATAATTGAGCTCTGAAAACAACTCTTTATTTTTATTGCTTTTTTTTTATTTTTATTTGCCATTGCTAGCACACATTTTATTTATTTTTTTATTTTTATTTGGGCAACCTCCGAAATTGACGTTTTGGGAATTAACTCTTATCCATAGATTTATTATCTGCATCAATTGCCAATGCTTTGAAATTCACTTTACCAGTTTTCCAATTAAAATTGTATCGCAAAAGATTAATTTGTACGATCTGAACGACAGATTAAAATTTTGCCGTAACAAGACGAGATATATGATACGGAAGAGATAAATGAGTCGAAAAGGAGCCATTAAAACCGAAATGTACTGGAAAATTTGATTGGATCATACCAAAAATAGCACAGTTGTACCGTGTTGGCAACGCTGATCAGCATACCAGCCAGTTTTTAATTTTTTTCTGATTTTAGCACAAAGCATGCGATTGGCTGCAAACGTGTGATTGGCTAAATCTATGGAATTGTTCATGGATTTACGTACCTACATAGATACCAGATAATATTGAAAAAGCATTGTACTGCGCGATCACTGCGAGCGGCTAGCACGCTATACTTAGAACAGGGGTTCGAGTCCTGGTGGCGCTGGTTATTTGATTTGGAATGCGGGTCAGTGGCGTGACTGTAAGCTCAACCAGAGTTAATCTAGCTCTGAATGGGTACGTGGAGAAATCTGGGAGAAGATAAACAGGAAGGGCGTGCGAAAGCACAGGATGGCTAGTCCCCTACCCCGCCTTGTACGTTCCTGGCTGAGGGGCTATGAAACGGAGATCAGCACTGCTGATTGGAGCTATAAAGTCCAATTCCGTATTCTTTACGTTTACCTGTGTGATCAGGCAGACAACCACAAGGCATCAACAAGAAGAGCTGCAATCAATGGGGGTAATAGAGAAGAAAATTTATGTAGCCGGGTTTTCTTGCTTAAAACGCCTTTTTTTGTTTTTTTTTGTTTAATGAAAATACCAAAAAAGGCATTTTTCGATAAAATACATAAAAAGGTATTTTCAAAATATAGTGGAGGCAAATGTTTACTCCGCAATCAGCCATCCTCAAGCTTTTACAGTGATTTTTTGGGTATTCAGGTGCTATTCTTGCAAAAAAACATAGTTTTTGGATTTTTTGGCTTTTCCATAGACTTCATTACTGGTGGCATAAAAGGAAAAGAAGCGGTAAACCTTTGATAAACCTTTGCTGGTGGCATAAAAGGAAAAAAAATAGGTAAACTTTTGATAAACCAGTCGTTAAACCTTTGATAAACCTTTGCTGGTAACATCAAACAGTTCGTGGTAACGAACTGTAGTAAGGAGCGAACCGACTCAATAGTAACAGAAACTCTAAAAAATGGAATTTTGATACCAACAGTTACATCAAAAGAATTGCATTTTAATGCTGAGTATTAAATGCTGCATTTAATGCTCACTTTTTCACCACGGCGCATGCTCCAGGATGTTCAAAATATTGCCTGTTTAGCTGTTATCGAGGTAAAAGATGAAGATGCTTGATGGATACCTCAAGAGCTGTGCTGACTTGGTCCAGGGCTTTTAGGAATCACGCTTACCTCTATCACCTAGATTTCAACGAAATAAGAAATAAAAAGAAGGTGATTAAATTTTGGTTTATGTTTAACACCTTACTGCTACAAGTACAAGCAAGTGCCCTATCGCCAAGGTTGTTGTGACCCAATACTGTTTCCAGGGGACGAAAATCGTCACAGACCTCTTTACTTTTTTGGTTTTGAGAAATACGGTACAAATAATAATTTAGTATGTCAATTTGTATTAGTGATTCTACGCATTTTAAGAGGAGGGCTGCATCAAATATTCTTCTAGCTCTATCCAGTAATTTTTTTTAGCTATTTCGTTAAGTTCCTCAAAAAATGTAAAAATAGATTCTGTTTGATTTTCAGTTTTTGATTCAATTGAAAAAAAGAAGTCATAAAGATTCTAAAATTAAAATAAAATATTTGATTACGAATTAAATAAATAAAATCAAATTTCTTAAAGTAAGTTTCTGCCTAATAATTGTAATTTACGCCAATGAGACTGGAATTCCGGTGATCAAGCCCTCTCCTCCATGGCACTACTTGTCTCTGTCCACGAACGAAGATACCCCGTTTGAAAATAGCTATGAAAAAAACATTCTAAAATTATATAAAATTGTCAAAAAATATATTTCTTTTCAGACTTATGACCACCTCTGGAAGCTTTGTTTTGCCCCTCATCCTTTCCCTGGACAAACTGCCTACACCCTTGGGACCTAGCCCAGAATGTAATTATGTTACGATGAAAAGGACACGTCACTTAAGGCTAATTATAATGAACAATTTCGTCATTCATTCTCATATCAGAGGCGCCATTTGGGGGGGGGGCAGGGGTGGGCAAATGCCCACCCCAGATTTTCCAGGGGGCCCAAGCTTCCACCAAAAAGGGTCCTTTGCCGGCCATAATAATAACACTATTATCTATTAACCATTGTTAACTTTGAAAGCAGGTTAGATACATAATCTAATTCTCAAGTTATGTCAAATGCCCGTTTCCTAGATGATTATATTAATATTATAAATTCTGAATATTTGCAGTAATTCCTCCAAGTTGATAGACTAAAATAGGTCAGTTCCTGGCCTATCATTTCTTGATGGAATCGTTCCTTGTTGTCTTCCAATTGCACTACATAGAAGCAATTACGCGAGCGACGAAATCGCTGTCTCAGCAATTCCATGCCGTCGCCGTCGACTTGGTTATTTCTCGATCGCGCACCCTGATTCATGCCACAAGAAGCAAACCCACCGACCTACGTTCGGATGCTTCATTTGTATCGCTTTTCAAGAAGGCTAAAGAGTTTGCAACAGAACTCGAAATTGAAGTACCTGCTGTGAATGGACCCGCGACTAGACCCCCCTCTGTTGGTCAGAAAGGACGACCTTGAAGAATTCAAAATATCACCAAGCATCGGAAACAATTTGTGACAACTTTGACGGTAGGAAAGAATTTCATCGAATCTGGAAATCGGACTACTACTTTGGCGGATGAAATGAAGCAAGAATACTTCAAAACTTTTGACCGTCTACTAGCCAAATTTGACAGAAGGTTCACAGATAACTTGCCAGTGCTGAGTACGCTCGAAGCCTTGGATCCAAGCTCAACCAAGTTTATGGACACAGAGCTGCTCAAGCTTTTCTCTTCTGTTTACGGCGAGCTGGATATCGACAGCATTCTTCTCGAATCTCAAGCTGGTATTGCCAAGCGTTTCTTGCTCAATGAGGAGAAAAAGCCGGAAAACTTACTAGACATTGTCGACCATCTTCAGGCATTACCAGTGGCTTACTCATAAGTAATTAAAGTACTTCGTATTGCTGCCACACTTCCTGAGACAACAGCGAGCAATGAGCGTTTGTTTTCGAGCCTAGAAATAGTGAAAAACTACCTGCGGTCTACAACAGGAGATGATCGTCTTAGTCACCTCCTTTTGATATTTGCAGAGAAGGATTTAGTAAAAAATTTGGACTACAACCAGCTTGTTGACGATTTTGCAAAGATGAAAGCTCGGCGGTTCCCCTTGTTACCTTGAATGTTGTTATATTTATTTTTTCTTGTTATGTTTTTCCTTTTTATAAATATATTTGATCTGGAAGATTTTTGCTGAAGGGACACTGAGATTTTGGTTACAACCCTCAGAATAATAATGAAGGTTACTTTCACAAACGTATTGTTTACTTAAATAAGAAAGTTTCTCGCTGAGGAATGCCAGCCTGTAGTCTGGTTGAATTTTCCACTTTCAGTTTTTAATCACTTAACCTCATTGATCGTATTTTTCGTTGTTATAATTAATCTTAGAGGTCAGTGTGGCTGAGTTCCACATTTGGTTACAGTACATTTTCAAGCAACACACGGGTGCTGAAAATGTATTTTTACTTAGAATATTCGGTCATTGTGCTGCCAAAACCCGGACTTTTCTTACGCGACACAAAGTGAATCGGGGGGGGGGGCAGATGGAGTTCATGCCCACCCCAAGATATCGCCCAAATGGCGGCTCTGTCTCATATGGGTCAAATTTTCAGGATGATGCCTTAATTTAGCTCTCCTCAGCAGCGTAGAAAAAATTCGAAAATTAAAAAAAGCTAAAAGTAAAAAATAAAACGTTTGCAACTAAATTTAACTTAACGATTTTTATACGTTCATGATGTTGCAATACTTGTTCTATGACGAAATAGACTATCCTCATATGACAAACCATTTTGTGGTTTTTCAAAATTATTTCCAAATTATTTGCAAAACAGGATACCACAAAAAGCCGAAAATTTTGTAACAGGAAGAATTGAAAATTTACCTAAGAAAATCCATATAATACATTCTAGTAATGGGAAAGACAAAAAGGACCAAATTCTGTGGCAAAGAATGCTAATTTCTTGAATTTTTTATGATCCACAGTTGTTTTATCCAGAATTTAGCTTTTATGACTCTAATGGGTACTTAGTGCTGAATGTGTATTTCAAGTTTTAACATTAAATTGTTTAGTGCATGTTTGCGTTTGAAAGGTTGGATCAAAAGTATTTCCGTAATCATATTGTAGTTTATCATACAATAACATCTGAAGTGAAGCTATAAGGTGCAATTTTCGGGATTTCATTCTATGGAATTTGTAAGTATAAGTATCAAGGATATAAAATGCAAGGGATATAAATTTCGTCTTTCAGTATTAAATCGTGTTATATGCTTACTTCAGAAAGGGTATATTGAGAACATTTTCATAGTCATATTGCAGAATTGTATCTCAATTAGTGATCTACCACTACTTCTACTAATAACTCACTGCAGCAACAAGCCACCTGAGGCCAACACAGCTACGCACGCTCCTCCTCCAACCTAATCTGTTCAGGGCCTCCCTCCTTACACCCTCCCAGGATGTTCCCATTCCTTTAAATCTTTATTTATGATATCTTCCCACCCCAGACGAGGACGACCTGCTTTCCGTGTAGCCCCAGACGGTTGTCCAAAAAGGATAATCTTCGGCAATCCATCCTTCTTCATCCGCAGAACGTGGCCTAGCCATCTCAACCTTTCTTTCGTTACAGCCCTAGAAAGTGACATTTAACCATATTGTGGACTGAACCGTATTGTACGAAAACCACGGTTCAATCCTGTTTTCTAGGGCTATTGTGAGCGAAAGGATGAGATGGCTAGAAAACGTTCTGCGGATAAAAGATGAAAGATTGTCTTTGCTGGCTGACTGTCTAGGGCCAGGTGAGAAAATAGGTCGTCCCGATTGAGGTGGGAGGATATCGTAGGGAAAGATTTAAGGGAAATAGACACTTCTTGGGAGAGCGTAAAGAGGGGGGTTTTGAACAGATTGGAATGGAGGAGGAGTGTGCGCAGCTGTGTTGGGCTCAAGCAGCTTGGTGGTGCAATAAGTTATTAGTAGTAGTAGTAGTAGTGTATTGTAGTTTATTGTATAATAACATTTGAAGTGAAGCTTCAGTGTGTAATTCCTAAGATTTCTTTTATGGAATTTGTAAGTTTTCTGGTTTCTAGTGTCTTTTAAGAAACTAATTGAAGTATACTACCACTTTTGTGCCAATACTACTCCTTTTATATTAATACTAACTCTTTTATCTCAATAATACCCCCTTTATATTCAATACTAGGGGACCGGCCTTAGCTCGGTGAAAAGAAATACAGTTCTTTTTTAAATCTCTTTCGCAAAACAACTTTAATTTTATTTCATTCGCTGTAGGAAGTATTAAATAAAAAAAACAAGTTTTTTAAACTGCAAGTAAGGAGCGACAGTAAAACTTAAAACGAACAGAAATTACTTCGTATATGAAAGAGGCTGCTTCCTCATCAACGCCCCGCTCTTTACGCTAAAGTTTTTTACTGTTTTAGACAGAAGAATTGAGAGAAAGAGTCAAACTTTAGCGTAAAGAGCGGGGCGTTGATGAGGAAGCAGCCTCTTTCATATACGAAGTAATTTCTGTTCGTTTTAAGTTTTACTGTCGCTCCTTACTTGCAGTTTAAAAAACTTGTTTTTTTTATTTAATTTCTGAACGTTTTTGAAGTAATGCATGTTATTATTTTCCAGCTGTACTTTTTAAATTAAAAAAATACTTTAGTGTAAAGAGTGAGGAGTTGCGCAGGGGACAACCTCTTTCATTTACGGAATAATTTTGTTCGCTTTAAGTTTTAATGTCGCTCCTTACTTTCCGTTTAATTTTTCTTTTATTTAATTTCTGAACGTTTTTGAATTAATGCATGTTTTATTTTGTCTCTCCACAATAATTAATTCATGAATAATTAATTATTAATTGTTAGTAATAATTAAGTAAAAAAATTAAGATCAATAATCATCTCAAAATTAACACAAGCAAATATTATCATAAATCAAAGTGTAGCTAATTTCACGTGTAAAGCTTAGAGTATTAAGATGAAAAGGGTGTCAAATGCACACATCAACAATATTTTTGGAACGGCTTAACGTGTCAAGGCGAAATTTCCGGGGCATCATGAAAGTGATGTTCAACTGAACAAATATGCACATTTTAATATGCACAATCTAATTTCAGGCATGTGGTCAATTTTCGGGGTGATTTTTGGAGCTTCCATCTGTATGTTCGCCATAGATTGGCCCAAAGTTGAAATATTTAAACTTTTATATCTAAACTGACCTACCAAATAATGCTAGTAAATCCTGCTCTCCCTTCATGGAAATTTTCTTCTCCCATTACAAATTCTCGAAGGAAAGTTCCCCCAGCATATCCCCCTCTTCTCAACCCCTCCCCCAAACCAAAAAAATCCTCCTGAAAACGCCTGTATACTTCCCAATAACCATTACTATATGTAAGCACAGGTCAAAGTTTGTAACTTGTTGCCCCTCCCACGGGGACTGTGGGGGAGTAAGTCGTCCCCAAAGACATAGTTATAAGGTTTTTCGACTACGCTGAATAAAATGGCTATCTCAGAATTTTGATCCGTTGACTTTGGGAAAATAATTAGCGTGGGAGGGGGCCTAGGTGCCCTCCGATTTTTTTGGTCACTTAAAAAGGGCACTAGAACTTTTCATTTCCGTTAGAATGAGCCCTCTTGCAACATTCTAGGACAACTGGGTCGATACGATCACCCCTGGGGAAAAAAAAAAAAAAAAAAAACAAAAAAACAAATAAACACGCATCCGTGATCTGCCTTCTGGCAAAAAATGCAAAATTCCACATTTTTGTAGATAGGAGCTCGAAACTTCTACAATAGGGTTCTCTGATACGCTGAATCTGATGGCGTGATTTTCGTTAAGATTCTATGACTTTTAGGGGGCGTTTCCCCCTATTTTCTAAAATAACGCAAATTTTCTCAGGCTCGTAACTTTTGATGGGTAAGACTAAACTTGATGAAACTTATATATTTAAAACCAGCATTGAAATGCGATTCTTTTGATATAGCTATTGGTATCAAAATTCCATTTTTTAGAGTTTTGGTTACTATTGAGCCGGGTCGCTCCTTACTACAGTTCGTTACCACGAACTGTTTGAAAACCATTAGGGTTTTTGACGCCTTTTGATGTTTTTGACCGTCATTCCTATGAATTTTGTTTTCGAGAATTAAGGTCATAGACGAATTCATCTAATGTCGTGACCTATCTAGATCGTTTTTTTTTCACAATGAAAAGCGGACAATTATCATATTAAAAAATATTATTATTACCGAGCGAAGCTCGGTCTCTTGCGTATACAAATTATATTTTTTTCTGCCACAATGCGAAGCAATTACAAATCAAAGGCTCAATTCACAGCTATCCAACGGGAATGTTTTTCTCTAAATGCTCGGAATCAACACTTTGCCGACAAACAAATTGTGTTTTGAAACTTCTCCCATAAATATATATATTTATATATATATAAAAATATATATATATATATACATATATATATATATATATATATATATATATATATATATATATATATATATATATATATATATATATATATATATATACATATATATATATATATATATATATATATATATATATATATATATATATATATATATATATATATATATATATGTATATAGATATATATATATATATGTATATGAAGTAGTTTTCATGAGTTCAACAAAATTAACGACTATTTTTAACCACTGACAATCGGAAGCAATGGGCCCCTGTAGCCTCAGCCTCGACTCAGTTTGGTCAGGCCACCCATAGTAATACCCACTGACAGTATATATATATATATATATATATATACATATATTATATATATATATATATATATATATATATATATATATATATATATATATATATATATATATATATATATATATAAGTTGTTTGTTTGTGTGTGTGTTGACTGACGTCATGTTTGTGTGTCGACTGACGTCATGTTTGTCGACTGACGTCATTATAAGGATTGAGCTGTATGTCGTCATGAAGTTGTTTGTCGACTCACGTCATGTTTGTCGACTGACGAAATTACAGACCGGGACACCGGGACACAAATGACGACCGGGACACAGGGGATATAAACGAAAACCGGGACACTCAAAGAGAAATTACAGACTGGGACACCGGGAAACAAATAACGACCGGGACACAGGGAATATAAATGACGACCGGGACACAACTACAACGGGGACCCCGGGGGATATATAAATGGCGACTGGGACACAGGGAATGTTCGATTAGCAATCACCATCAACAAAGCTCAAGGGCAATCATTATAACAATGAGGTATAGATCTGAATACAGATTGTTTTTCCCATGGACAATTATATGTTGCATGTTCAAGAGTCGGTAAACCTGACAATCTATTTATATGCACAGACAGACAGTGGGACAGCGAATAATGTTGTATATTCGCAAGTTTTACAAAAATATATATATATATATATATATATATATATATATATATATATATATATATATATATATATATATATATATATATATATATATATATATATATATATATATATATATATATATATATATATATTCACAGGTGGTACACAGGGACACAACTACAATGGCGCGTAACTAATATGGCGCGAAAAAAGCTAAAAAAAGAAAAACCTAAAAAGAAAAAACTTAAAAAAAGGTAAAAAAACTAAAAAGGAAAAAACACCGGGACACAGGGAATATAAATGACGACCGGGACACGGGGACACAACTACAACGGGGACGCCGGGGGGCACAGGGGGCTATATAAATGACGACGGGGACACAGGGAATGTTCGATTAGCAATCACCATCAACAAAGCTCAAGGGCAATCATTAGAATAATGAGGCATAGATCTGAATACGGATTGTTTTTCCCATGGACAATTATATATTGCATGTTCAAGAGTCGGTAAATCCGACAATCTATTTATATGCACAAACAATGGGACAGCGAAGAATGTTGTATATTCGCAAGTTTTACGTAGTTAAAAACATATATATATATAGATATATCTATCTATATTCACAGGTGGGACACAGGGACACGACTACAATGGCGCGTAACTAATATGGCGCGTAACGACTTACGCGCGTGGGGGGGCTTGGGGGCTAGCGCGAAGCCGCCCGACCAACTAGGTGTTATGGTGGCGCGAAGCGCCACCCCAACAGCTAGTATATATATATATATATATATATATATATATATACTAGCTGTTGGGGTGGCGCTTCGCGCCACCCCAACACCTAGTTGGTGGGGGCGCTTCGCGCCCCCCCAAGCCCCCCCGCGCGCGTAAGTCGTTACGCGCCATAATAGTTACGCGCCATTGTAGTTGTGTCCCTATGTCCCACCTGTGAATATATATATATATATATATATATATATGGTTTTAACTACGTAAAACTTGCGAATATACAACATTCTTTGCTGTCCCATTGTCTTTGCATATAAATAGATTGTCAGGTTTACCGACTCTTGAACATGCAACATATAATGGTCCATGGGAAAACAATCTGTATTCAGATCTATACCTCATGATTCTAATGATTGCCCTTGAGCTTTGTTGATGGTGATTGCTAATCGACCATTCCCTGTCCCGGTGTCCCGGTCGTCATTTACATCCCCCTGTTTCCCCCGGTGTCCCCGTTGTAGTTGTGTCCCTGTGTCCCGGTCGTCATTTATATTCCCTGTGTCCCGGGTCCCGGTCATCATTTGTATCCCGGTGTCCCGGTCTGTATATACATTCGTTTTTTAGTTTTGTTTTTCTCCTTTATTTTTTTCCTTTTTTTTTCTTTTTTAGCTTATTTAGATTTTTAGATTTTTTAGTTTTTTTTATTAGTTTTTAGTTTTTATTTCTTTTTAGTTTTTTTGTCCCGGTCGTCATTTATATCCCCCTGTTTCTCCCGGTGTCCCCGTTGTAGTTGTGTCCCTGTGTCCCGGTCGTTATTTATATTCCCTGTGTCCCGGTCGTCATTTGTATCCCCGTGTACATGTCCTGGTCGCTTTCTCTTTGAGTGTCGTCATTTATTAGTTTTTTCCTTTTTTTTTTAGTTTTTTATTGGTTTTTACCTTTATTTTAGCTTATTTTTCAGTTTTTTCCTTTTTTTTAGTTTTTTTTTATTTTTTATTTTTTTTATTTTTTATTTTTTTTAGTTTTTTACCTTTTTTTAGTTTTTTTAGTTTTTTTAGTTTTTTAGCTTTTTTACTTTTTTTATTAGTTTTTAGTTTTTTTTTGTAGTTTTTGCCTTTTTTTAGTTTTTTCACTTTTTTTTTTAGTTTTTTATTGGTTTTTACCTTTATAGTTTTTTTAGTTTTTTAGCTTTTTTATTTTTTTTATTAGTTTTTAGTTTTTTTTTGTAGTTTTTGCCTTTTTTTAGTTTTTTCAGTTTTGACGTCACCTAATCCAGTTTTTTCAGGTGACGTCACCTGACACATCCATCCACACATCCACAGACAGACAGACAACTTATTTTTATAATATTTTTATAATATAGATATATATATGTATATATATATATATATATATATATATATATATATATATATATATATATATATATATATATATAAGGTAAAGGTAAAAGGTAAAGGATACGGCATTAGACTTTACAGTCCCTACCGGCGGTGCTGATCTCCGTTTCTTGGCCCTTCAGCCAGGAAGTGCAATGGGGGGTTGGGGGCCAACCATCCTGTGCTTTCGCACACCCTTCCTGTTTACCTTCCCCAGATTTCTCCAGGTACCCATTTAAAGCTGGGTCGACTCTGGCTAAGCTATATATATATATATATATATATATATATATATATATATATATATATATATATATATATATAATAACTTAGCCTACCTTTTAGCGTAAATTTCTGCATAATAAGAAATAGGAGACTTCACTCTGGTCCTCTATCTTTGAGTATTAGGCCCTAAGGGTTTTGCTCCCCTGCCGACGACCCTGGCCGAGAAATGATCAAGTTAATAATAAGGCTTATGTCAGAGGTATAATTCATGAGGGAAACTTGAAAGGCTGAAGCGCCACCTCTAAACAACATACGTGTTGCAAAAGTTTCTGAAATACCATAAACAAAGCAGGTGAGATTCAAAACAACTACACTATTCTAATTTTCAGTTCTGTCTTCTTAAGTTCTGGCCTCGTGTATTGTTCACTGTTGCCTATACTACTAGTAGTACTACTGACAACACACTGCAGCACTAAGCCAGCTGATGCTAACACAACTACGCGTACTCCTCCATCATAATCTATTTGAAGCCTCCCTCCTTATACCCTCTCAAGAAGTTTCAACTTCCCTTAAATCCTTCCTTAAAACCTCCAGAAGCCGGGGACGACCGACTTTTCGTTTGGACCTAGATGATTGGCCGAAAAGGATGATCTTTGTTAATCTGTCATCCTTCATCAGCGGAATGGCGTCTCATCCATTTCAACCTTCCTGTCATCATAGTCCTAGAGAGCTGGACAGAACCATACTTTTCGAACAGCTTACTGTTTGAATCTATTGCGTATTCTTGGCAGAATAATTAAATATCTCATTAAAATGAACATCTGTTAATTCGATGCTGGCTCTGTTTTTTTTTTTTCGTTTTTAAATGAGCGTATGTTAGCTTATGAACTATTATATTAATGGAAATCATCTATATAACTTGTGAACATTAAAAAAAAAAAAAAAAAAAAAAAAAAAAAAAAAAAAAAAAAAAAAAAAAAAAAAAAAAAAGCACCTGCTCTCCGAGAAATATGGACGAGTAGCATTTGACTGGAGACTGCCAGAATGTTTCTCAAGTATTCGTACCTGAATCATGAGCGTGAGAGGTGCAAGGACTGGGATTTTTTCTTCGTCTTTTTAGTGAGCCACAATATTTTACAATTTTATTAAAAGGATTTCTGATACTACAGGAAAGATACGCACTACGCTGAGGTTTCTTATTTATGGTAAGTAAGCAGAAGTTAGTGCTTGCCATCCTTTGCAATTTATCAATATTTCTAGTGACTAAATCACTAATAAAAAATCAATATAAAAATAAATATTCCTAGTGACTAAGAAATCACTAAATCAGCACATAGATCACTAGCTTATTTGAGGAAATCACGAAATAAACCATACAAATAACTGCTATGTAGTGATTTCTTCTCACCGGGTGGCAACCCTGATTGGCAGTCGCGAAGCGAAGCTGGCTTATAAGACAGGCTAGAGAAAATTATAGCGGCTAATTGCGGATAACGAGAAAAAAAAGCAAGTTATGTAAAAGCTGGCCGAGCTTCCATGATTATAACCATTTTTTATGTATAAACCAGCATTAATAGTTGGTCATAGTAATTATATTGAAAAAATTTCAATAATACTTTTCATTCCTTGAAATAATCGATAATAACATGAAACAAAGTCAAAATTGGAAGTTTATTGTATTCATGAGCGCGCAGAAAAAGAAACAACACCAAAAACCATTAGCAAGAATCACTTTCCATTAACATTCTGAATTCTGTTTCCAAGTCTCATCAATTCTTGTCTTCTTATGAATAATGGTTTGGCAGTTTTTGCTAGTCCCGAATAATGGAAAGTTTTACTGAAAACCTAACCTGGCTTTGCTTTCTAGCTCCTGAAAAAAGGCCTATGCAAAACACACTGAGCGGAAAAGGACATGAGGTAAGTTATTTAGCAAAAGATAGTTTTTTTGGGGCCCTTAGAAGGAAGTTTCGGGAGTAAAGGCTGGCTCCTGCACCCCCTTGACCTTCTGTTCTTAACCATAAAGGAGTTTTTCTAACCTTCTGCTTCGGTTGCTAACCTTCCCCGGAGCTCGAGGGAAGGGTTGTAACTTATGCCTTGGGGCATATAAAGGTTTTATGGAAAAAGTGGTCGTATTAACCTTGGAGGGGACTCAAACAATCAGAAATTGAGAGTTCTTAATCCTTTTTTTAAGAGTCAAAAGTAGTCTGATTGCAACTAGCCATCCCGTCAACCCTCCTTTTCCTAAATGCGTCAGATTGAATTTTGTTCAAAATAGTTCTTTTGTTCAAATAGTTTTGTTCAAAATAGCTGAACAAAATGTTCAGCCATTTTGTTCAAAATAGACGAAAGATTGTATAGCAAAGGCCCAAGGGATAACATGGCCCATCTGAACCTGGGGGCAAGTGTTGTAAATTATGCCTCAGGGGCATGTAAGGCTCTTATGGAAGGGATGGTAATATAAACTACCGATAGGGCTCATTCGATTGTAAATAAGAATTTCTAATGCCCTTTTTAAGATTCAAAACTGATTGGAGAAGTACGAGCCCCCACCCAAAGCCTTTTCCCCCAAATGCGTCTGATTAAAATTTTGATATTGCCATTTGGTTCAAAATAGTTTAAAGATAAAATAATAAAAACTTCGGGTTTGACACAAACCCCAAAGTCAGTGGGCAAGTGTTGTAAGTTATGCACCGCGGGCATTTAAGGTTTTTATGTAAGGAGTGGTCGTATAACAGACGTGGCACATTTGATTGGAAAATGAAAGTTCTAGCTACCTTTTTAGTAGTCAAAAGTGAACGGAGGGGATATACCCCCCCCCCTCACACACAATTCCTTTTTCCCAAACTTATTCAATCAAAATTTTGAGATAGGCTTTTTTTTAAATAGTCCAACAGTCAAATATAAAAGACTTCGAGGTCAACATAACCCTCCCTCCGGGACCCGTGAGAAGGAATTTAAATTATCCTCGGAGGCATATGAGGTTCTTATGGAAGAGATAAACTTCGGAGGAGACTCAAATGACAGGAAGAGAGAAACTAGCCACCTCCCACCAACTATCTTTACCCCAAATGTATCCGATCAAAATTTTGAGATTTTTGTTTTGTCTAAGATAGACCAAAGATCATATAGTAAAAACTCCGGGGTTTAAAGAGCCACCCTGGGAAAAGGAAAGGTTTTTATGGGAGAAATGATCGTGTAATTTCGTTGGGCGCTCATTCTATTGGAAATTGAAAGTTCTAGTTCCCTTTTTAAGAGTCATTTTATCTTAGAAGAGATAAAATTCGGAGGGGACTCAAATGACTGAAAGAGATAATCTAGCCATCTCCAACCAACCGTCTTTACCCCAAATGCATCCGATCAAAACTTTCAGATTTTTGCTTTGTCTAAAATAGACCAAAGATCATATAGTAAAAACTCCGGGGTTTACAGAGCCACCCCGGGAAAAGGAAAGGTTTTTATGGAAGAAATGATCGTATAACTTCGTCGGGTGCTCATTCTATTGGAAATTGAGAGTTTTAGTTCCATTTTTAAGAGTCAATAGGGACCAGAAGACAACTAGCCCTCCTGCTTTCTTTACATAAAATCCATCCGATCGAATTTTTTAGATAGCCACTTTGTTAAATTAAGTCAAAAGATCGGTTAACAAAACACCAGGTCAACACAAACCCCCAGAGTCCTGGGTCAAGTGTTATGTGCTATATTGAGGGTGCGTTGAAGGTTCTTATACGAGGGTTTTGAAGATAGTTCAAAGATCAGATAAGCCAAACCCCTACCCTACTTAAGAAACTTGTGAACAACATTTTATTCAAAAACTTAAGCGACCTGACCCCTGGCCTTCTCTGCATGGCCTGACTCCTATCCCCAAAAAACTTGTTAACGATATTTTATTTCAAAAATTATGGCGAATCGCCCCTGGATCTCCATGGCCCAACCCCCTCCGTTGAAAAAAACAACTTATTAACAATATTTTTTTACAAAACTTATGGGAGTTGAACCCTGGTCCCCCTTGGATCGATACCCCTTCTTTCTGTCAAAAATTATCAATTAAAATCATGGAAAGTGACTCCTAGCCCTCCCTTTATGGCCTGATCCCCCTCCAAAGAAAGAACAATTTATTAACGATATTTTATTTCAAAACTTAAGTGACCTGAACCCTGGCCTTCTCTGCATGGCCTGACTCCTATCCCCAAAAAAACTTGTTAACGATATTTTGTTCCATAAATTATGGCAAATCGCACCTGGCTCTCCATGCCCCCCCCCCTCCGTCGAAAAAACAACTTCTTAACAATATTTTATTTTCAGACTTATGAGAGCTGACCCCTGGTCCCCCTTGAGCCCTCCCAGCATGACCTGACCTGCCTCCCTTCAAAAAAGAAAAACTTGTCAACGATATTTTATTCCAAAAATCATAGGAGCTGACACATTGCCCTTCTTCCATCCCCCTCCTACCAGAAAAATTATTAACGACATTCTATTCCAGAGTCATTGGGATTTCGTTTAATTTTATTAGCTCTTTCCAAAACTTCTTCACTACAAGCAAGAGCAAGGCTACTGCCCGTTTTCTTAATGGTAAAAGCATAAGGCCTACTACTTATTTGGTGCTTTACTAAAACGAATTATATTACAAACATTTTGTTTTGTACTTATTACAACATTGACAATAAAGTAAAAATTGAAGTGGAACTAGATCAGGATTTACCAATAGGCCCACTAGGCCCTACGGCTTTCACTATTCCCGAAGTTTTGAGGATTTCCCCGAAAATCTTGCAAAAACGGAGCGGCGAAGACATTTGGGTATAGAAGCGTCAAAGCTTTAAATTCGGCCCTGGGTGAAACAAAATCTTGAGGTGGTGAGTTCTCAACAATTAATATAATTATATATAAAATATTCAGTTTAATTTTATTAGTTATTGCCAAAACTGTTAATTTATTTTGGAATAAGAAACTATTTTAAAATAGGGAATTTTGAAAAACTTGAAACTCTGGCAGTAAAAAATGAACAGAAATTAATTAAAAAAAAATTGCGAAAAAGAAGTTTTCTAAAGAAAAGTAAAGGCCATAAACCTACAATGCGTACAATCCCTACAATAATTAAATAAACCTTCAATAAATCAAACTAAAAAAGACCGGAAAGTACTATTTAAGAAGAAATGAAAAATTAAAGAACAAACCATAGCAAAATAAGATACAACAGGTACTAATATAAATGAATAAATAAATCTTATACGAGGAAAGCTTAAGCTAAATATGTAAATCAAGCTTAAAACGAACAAAAATACTTTGCTATTGAAATATAAATGAAACCCAAACGAGCAGTAATTAAATATACAATAATAGCAAACAAACATACAATAGGTACTAATATAAATTAGTAAATGAATCTTAAAACGAGATCATTTTGATGGACTTAGTCTTAAGGAGCACAGGAAAGGCAATTGGAGACCATGGAATCAAATGGGGAGTAAGAACGCTCCTGGACTTAGATTATGCTGATGATTTAAGCATATTAGATGAAAGTGTGAGCAAAATGAATGAATTTTTAGAAGTTTCACGAGTTCAGGGTGCTAAAATAGGTTTGAAAATTAATGTTAAGAAGACTAAGTCACTAAGGCTAGGAATAAGTGAAGATGAACAGGTGACATTAGGTAACGAAAAGATTGATCAGGTTGGGAGCTTCAGTTACCTTGGTAGTATTATTAGTAAAGATGGTGGGAGCAATGAAGATGTTAAAAGTAGAATAGCTAAGGCTCAGGGTGTTTTTTCACAGTTAAAAAAAGTTTGGAAGAATAGAAAGATAAGTCTACAAAGCAAGATTAGAATATTGGAAGCTACAGTGATGACAGTGGTCAAATATGGCTCTGAAGCATGGGCACTCCGAAAAACAGATGAAAATTTACTAGATGCTTTCCAGAGAAGTTGCCTACGGATTGTTCTGGGTACCCGGCTGACTGACCGTATTTCAAACAGTAGGTTGTACGAAAAGTGTGGTTCAATCCCGCTTTCTGGGGCTATAATGAAAGAAAGGTTGAGATGGCTAGGCCACGTTCTACGGATGAAGGATGACAGATTACCGAAGATTGTCCTTTTTGGCCAACCGTCTGGGGCTACACGGAAAGCAGGTCGTCCTTGTCTGGGTTGGGAGGATGTCATAAATAAAGATTTAAAGGAAATGGGAACTTCCTGGGAGGGTGTAAAGAGGGAGGTTTTAATAGATTAGGTTGGAGGAGGAGCGTGCGTAGCTGTGTTGGTCTCAGGCGGCTTGGTGCTGCAGTGAGTTATTAGTAGTAGTAGTAGTAGTAGTTACTGCAGCATTGAAAACAAAAATAAAATTGCGGTAAAATAAATCTTGAATTGATGATCTTCCAGCAATTAATATCATTATATATCAAACATTAAGTTTTATTTTATTTTTACTTTCCAAGACTGTTTAAAACACATTTAGTTTTCAGTAAAGCGACAATGATGCAGAAGGTTTCAGAATTTTACAGTGAGAGAAGGAGGCATAGCCCAAATTCTTGTTTGTAGAGATTTTTGTTCGTTTTAAGTTTGATTTGCACATTCGATTGAAGTTTCACTCCTTTTAAGATTTATTTATCCATTTAGATTAGTACCTGTTGTATGTTTTTCGCTATGATTGTTTATTTAATTTCTGTTCATTTTGGGTTTCATTAGTTCTTTAGTTTCATTAGTTAATTTTTAGTCTTTTTGGGTTTGAGTTATTGTAGGTTTCTATTTCTCTTAATTTTAAGTTTATCACTTTTCTTTAGAAAACTTACTTTTTGAAAGTTTTTTTTTTAATTAATAACCTACAAAAATAATTTTTTTCGCATTATGTAATTAAATAATTTAATAAAATAGAAACAATACTTTGGAAAAGCCGCCCAGAATCATAACTAAGACCAAAGTAATAATTCCAAATTACCGAGACAAATTGATTAGGACAGTGGAAACATGGCTGATTTTTAAATACCTTGCCTTTTTCAGTTATGTCTTGCATTTAACGTAAGTTGCATTTAAGCTACGTTTTTGGTACTCTGGGCA
Source organism: Artemia franciscana (assembly GCF_032884065.1). Taxonomy (NCBI): domain Eukaryota; kingdom Metazoa; phylum Arthropoda; class Branchiopoda; order Anostraca; family Artemiidae; genus Artemia; species Artemia franciscana. Next base: position 13,391,529 of record NC_088863.1, read on the forward strand.
AAGTCATGCGTTGCTATTGAAAATTGGGACAGCACCAGACATTCTGTACTTCACAGAAATAGTTAATTTCCCTATACCGCAGGGCTTGTTAGTTCAAGGTAATTGGATCTTGTTTCCACTTCAGTAAAATTGTACTGAAGTGACCTGGCTGTTACCAGTTTTAGTAAGGAGACTATCTCTCTTTTAAGAGTTATTAAACAAAAAAAAACAAGTTTTTGTAACGGAAAGTAAGGAGCGACATTAAAACTTAAAACGAACAGAAATTACTCCGTATATGAAAGGGACTTTTCCTCCTCAACGCCCCGCTCTTTACGCTAAAGTTTGACCCTTTCTCTTAACTCTACTTTTTAAAACAGTAAGAAACTTTAGCGTAAAGAGCGGGGCGTCGAGGAGGAAAAGCCCCTTTCATATACGGAGTAATTTCTGTTCGTTTTAAGTTTTAATGTCGCTCCTTACTTTCCGTTACAAAAACTTGTTTTTTTTATTTAATTTCTGGACATTTTTGAATTAATGCATGTTTTGATCTTGGCTCTCCGCAGATAAATAATTAAAAAAAAAATTGCATATTAATTAATTGCAATTAATTGGAAGATTTTGAGAAAAAAGAAGCGAAGGAGGAGGCCTAGTTGCCCTCCAAGTTTTTGATTACTTAAAATAGCAACTAGAACTTTTAATTTTTTACAAACATTTTCATTGGTAAAAAATATACGTAACTTACGAATTAACTTACGTAACGAACTTCTAAATTCGTAGGTTTGTATTGCGTATATGAAGGGGTTCAACCCTCGTCGATACCTCACTCTTTACACTAAAGCTTAGATTGTGTCCCAATTCCTTAAGAATGACCTCTGAATCACAAAAGCCGTAGAATAAATAGTTGAAATTACTAAAAATACTTTAGCGTAAAGAGCGACGTATAACGAGGAGGTAAACCCCTCATATGCGTAATATTTTTTTCGTTTTAAGTTTTAATGCTGCTCCTTACTTTCAATAGAAAAACTTTTCATATTTATTTTTCATTGTTTTTTTCAAATAAAGCTAGAAAACCCTGCGCCCCCTTCATTGAAATTCTATTCCACCATGAGAAGTTTCTCCATGGAAATATCCTCCCATGTACCCCCCAACTCTCCCCCTAAACCAAAAAATCCCCCTGAAAACGTCTGTACACTTCCCAGTAACCATTACTATATGTAAATACAGGTCAAAGTTTTCAACTTGCAGCTCCTCCCACGGGAACTGCGGGGGAGTAAGTCGCCCCTAAAGACATAGTTATTAGGTTTTTCGACTATGGTGAATAAAATAGATACCTCAGATTTTTGATCTGGTGACTTTGGGGAAAAATGAGGGTGGGAGGGGGCCTAGGTGCTCTCCAATATTTTTGTCACTTAAAAAGGGCACTATAACTTTTAATTTCCGTTAGAATGAGCCCTCTCGCAAGATTCTAGGACCACTCAGTCGATACGATCACCCCTGGGGAAAAAAACAAACAAAAAAACAACAACAAATAAACACGCATCCGTGATCTGTCTTCTGGCAAAAAATGTGAAATTCCACATTTTTGTAGATAGGAGCTTGAAACTTCTACAATTAGGTTCTCTGATACGTTGAATCTGATGGTGTGATTTTCGTTAAGATTGTATGACTTTTAGGGGGTGTTTCCCCCATTTTTTAAAATGAGGCAAATTTTCTCAGGCTCGTAACTTTTGATGGGTACAACTTATCTTGATTAAACTTGTATATCTAAAATCAGCATTAAAATGCGATTATTTTGATGTAGCTATTGGTATCAAAATTCCATTTTCTAGAGTTTCGGTTACTATTGAGCCGGGTCGCTCCTTACTACAGTTCGTTACCACGAACTGTTTGATCCCATGATCTCAAAATTGGTCGCGAGAGCATGTCCTTATAAGCTAGCAAGGCCGACTAGAATAATCATAATAAGGGGAATATCCTGCAGAGTCTTAAAGAGGAAGAATTAGGTATTTTCTTGATTATATTTACTCGCTCTGAGAATACAAACGGGAATATGGCTTGTCTAAGGTTTTACGGGCAAACAATATCAACAATTGATCACAACATTACAAATAATGCTATTTGTATGATATGCGCTCTACCTAATGTTCTTCTAATATGTTTCTCTGATGCTCAATCCTAATGAAACATATAAAAGTAAAATAAAAGTAAAACACTTTAGAAACAAGTTTGGGCTATATATTTGCGCATTAGGGGGTGCGGGTAAAGTAAAGCGGGTCTGCATGCCTACTGTGTTAGGCACAATTATTCTGCATATTATGTATTAAGGATTGTTTTCTAACTTCACTCTGTCCAAATACATTAATCCCATCCCCCTAATTTGCAAATATATAGCTTAAATTATATATTTTCCACCTATTAAGTCACTTCTCTTTGTCTTGTCTGACGTTAAGCTGAAAGGAACTAACAAAAAAAAAAAAAAAACGGTTTCTATAATGCGTCAATGAATGAACAACTTAAGCATTAGGGCGTTTATCATACAAGCACTCCAATAATAAATAAATCAATCATCAACAGAATTTACAATCAAATCAATCTGGTATGTGCAAAATCAGATAAAAGTAACTTATAATTAACAATTGCTACAGCTAAGAGCTACGAATGTTAAGAGAACTCTGTTATAGCTCTTTCTTTCTATATTTAACTTCCTCTTCAAAACCCAAAATTTCTTTAGCTCTTACATCCCTGTTTACCACAATCTATCCAGTGTTTCGACTCTATCTGTCTATCTGATAAGCTTCCTTTATTATTCATATCAGATGTTAATGTTTACTTTTTGAAGGACTAAAGAGATATTGACTTAATTCATAGGACTAAGGGGCTAAACGACTATTAATATAATTGTGCATTACAAAGTGTCCTCATAAACAAAAACGACGAAAATATAGTTTAGATTCACTTTTACTCACTCACAAAATTTTCCCAAACCTGTGAGTGTAACTTTTTTTTATCGAATGGTGCTCAAAAGCCAGTGAAATCGAACAAGTATTCGAAGACCACAGTAAGGTATATCGAATTCTTTCACTCACTCACAAAATTTTCTCAAAGCTGTGAGTGTAACTCGTTTTTTATCGAATGGTGCTCAAAAGCCAGCAAAATCGAATAAGTGTTCGAAGACTACAATAAGGCATATCGAATTCTTTCACTCACTCACAAAATTTTCCCAAACCTGTAAGTGTAACTTGTTTTTGATCGAATGGTGCTCATAAGGCAGCGAAATTGAATAAGTATTTTAAGACCACAGTAAGGCATATAGAATTATTTCACTCACTCACAAAATTTTCCCAAACCTGTGAGTGTAACTTGTTTTTTATCGAATGGTGCTCAAAAGTCAGGGAAATCGGACAAGTATTCGAAGACCACAGTAAGGCATATCGAATTCTTTCACTCACTCACAAAATTTTCTCAAACCTATGAGTGTAATTTGTTTTTTATCGAATGGTGCTCAAAAGCCAGCGAAACCGAAAAATTCGAAGACCGCAGTAAGGCATATCGAATTCTTTGAAAGACAGCTGTGTCAAAGTAGATCTATAATTGATGACCGATATAAGTTCTAATATAGAAAAAGCCATTGAAGCATCGGATCGCGTATCGTTGCTTGTTGCCAAAGTTGGAAAACCGAGCAATCGAAGGAAATTTCATATTACCAAGAATTGAAGAGGTTGTAATTCGATCTTTGGTAAGAAGTCAAGGGAGAAACTAAATAGTTTATCGTCCGATCAGTTAGATATCCAGGTTGTTCTATTATGCACTTTTGGGTATGCTCAATAAAGGCAGAAGAAATGAAAGCTTGGGATAAAGTTTAACCACCCATGCCTAAGTTATATTCTCCGCATAAACAGATGGAGCAGAACTCCAATTTTTAAAGTAGAAAGTCGTTATGGCTAATCAGAAGAACTTTCATTCATTATCAACAGACATCGCTTGAAACTGCCTTGGACATTTTTCGTACGGTCTCCCAGGCACATCATACATCCTTGTCTGAGAATATAGCACCCTCTTAGAAACGAAAACCTGGAAAACAAAAGAAGAGCCTCTGGCACGGAGACATGGGAGGGCTTCTGCAGTTGCCACGATAGACGACCGTCTATCATGGCCGTATTCAGGGGGGGAGATGGTTTGAACCCCCCTCCCGAAATGTTTGTCCGGCTTGTATAAACGTAAAAGCCATGAATATAAAAAAAAGTTTGAGGTTTTTTTTCCGCCCCCCTAAGAAAATCCTTTTTTGAACCCCTCCCCGAAAATTCTGGATGCGGCCTTGCCGTCTGTCGCGGGGTTTTCATCAAAAGTAAAAAATACAATTGCAAAAACCAATTAGTACAAATCTGGTGTAAAAAAGAATTAGCATCAAATATGCATAGCAGTTGTTATTACACTCTGCTAATGAATCTGCTAATGAATAAATGAATGAAATATCCACAGATATTTTCGACTTATACATATATTGAAGAGATTTGACAGATATTGGAATGACAGATTGAACAGAAATGACAGATATTGTATCTACATATATTTCCGACAAAGTGAATACTGTTATTTTTGTCAAACATGTAAACAACAAAGTTATTCACAGAGACGTATTGCTATGTAAAACTTTGCATAAGCAAACAATTACAGATTTTACTCTTAATTTTCTAAATGCCTTCATTAAGAGAAACAGCACAATATGATGTTTATTAACGCTTAGAGCCTTTACGGGCCATGGTTAATAACAAAAATATAACATTATACAAATCATGAACAAGTACAATCCCTAAAATTAACACTAAATTACAAATAAATTACAGGAAATGGTCCCTATATATCATACCTGTGCTCATGAACTTACCCTACTTCTTAATCCGCATAAAACTTCTATCACTTAATGATATTTCCACCATTTCCTCCTTTGTATTCCACCCTTGAAAAACTTCCTCCCCGCAGACCCAGGGGCGTAGCTCCAACATTTTTATTGGGAGGGCAGGAGGTGTCTTGATCTGGGGAGTCAAGGGAATGGGCTATAAAATAATGTTCTCTCCAAAATAATCCAGGGATGACTGCCCCTTGCCCCCTCCCCGAAACGACACCACTGCACAGACCACAGGTTGGCAAAAACTGTTTTTGTAAAATTATTGAAGGAGCGAGAGCTACGGCAGGTCCTGATAACGGTGCTATTCCGAGGATAACAAAAATTTGCACCAAATACGAATTTACTCAATGCTGTATTAATAAAGAAGCGCCTGTAGAAAATTAAATAAAAAAAAAACAAGTTTTTTTTTAACTGAAAGTAAGGAGCGACATTCAAACTTAAAACGCACAGAAATTACTTCGTATATGAAAGAGGCTGCTTCCTCATCAGCGCCCCGTTCTTTACGCTAAAGTTTGTCTCTTTCTCTCAATTCTTCTTTTTAAAACAGTAAAAAACTTTAGAGTAAAGAGCGGGGCGTTGATGAGGAAGCAGCCTCTTTCATATACGAAGTAATTTCTGTGCGTTTTAAGTTTTAATGTCGCTCCTTACTTTAAGTTAAAAAAACTTGTTTTTTTTTTATTTAATTTCTGAACGTTTTTGAATCAATGCATGTTTTGATTTTGGCTCTCCGCAGAGGAACAATCAAAACGAAATTTGCATATTTTTTTTTTTGGCTAAATGGCTTTCTCATAATTTTGATCGAATGATTTTGAGAAAAAAAGAGCGGGGGACAAAGCCTAGTTGCCCTCCGATTTTTTGGTTAATTAAAAAGGCAACTAGAACTTTTAATTTTTTACGAATCTTTTTATTGGTAAAAGATTTACGTAACTTATAAATTAGCTTACGTAAAGAACTTTTGTATTCTCATGTTTTTATATACTGACGCCCCATCGTCAGTACCTCGCTCTTTACACTAAAGCTTAAATTTTATCTCAATTCATTAAGAATGACCCCTGAATCACAAAAGCCGTAGAATAAATAGTTGAAATTACTAAAAATACTTTAGCGTAAAGAGCGAGATATTAGAAGGAGGTGAGCCCCTCATATGGGTAATAATTTCTGTTTGTTTTAAGTTTTATTGCTGTTCCTTAATTCCAGCTGAAAAAGCTTTTTCACATTATTTTTTAACTGTTTTTTTTTTTAAATAATGCTAGTAAATCCTGCTCTCCCTTCATGGAAATTTTCTTCTCCCATGATAAATTCTCGAGGTAAAGTTCCCCCAGCATATCCCCTCTTCTCAACCCCTCCCCCCAAACGAAAAAATCCTCCTGAAAACGCCTGTATACTTCCCAATATCCATTGCTATATGTAAGCACAGGTCAAAGTTTGTAACTTGTTGCCCCTCCCACGGGGACTGTGGGGGAGTAAGTCGTCCCCAAAGACATAGTTATAAGGTTTTTCGACTACGCTGAATAAAATGGCTATCTCAGAATTTTGATCCGTTGACTTTGGGAAAATAATTAGCGTGGGAGGGGGCCTAGGTGCCCTCCATTTTTTTGGTCACTTAAAAAGGGCACTAGAACTTTTCATTTCCGTTAGAATGAGCCCTATTGCAACATTCTAGGACAACTGGGTCGATACGATCACCCCTGGGAAAAAAAACAAAACAAAAAAAAAAAACAACGAAAAAACAAAAAAACAAATAAACACGCATCTGTGATCTGCCTTCTGGCAAAAAATGCAAAATTCCACATTTTTGTAGATAGGAGTTCGAAACATCTACAGTAGGGTTCTCTGATACTCTGAATCTGATGGTGTGATTTTCGTTAAGATTCTATGACTTTTAGGGGGTGTTTCCCCCTATTTTCTAAAATAATGCAAATTTTCTCAGGCTCGTAACTTTTGATGGGTAAGACTAAACTTGATGAACCTTATATATTTAAAACCAGCATTAAAATACGATTCTTTTGATGTAGCTATTGATATCAAAATTCCATTTTTTAGAGTTTTGGTTACTATTGAGCCGGGTCGCTCCTTACTACAGTTCGTTACCACGAACTGTTTGACAAGAGAAAAAGAGAGTGAATTACGAGAAATACATTAGTGAGAATTGAACATTTTATAAAGACTCATTTTTTGAGTTCAAGAATTTTTCCGGTCCAATGCAATGAAATCGGTAGGAATCGAATATAGGGAGTATTAGCAGGACATAGAGGCACGTTGGCTGTCAGGCAGAAGGTTTTTGTGCTTACTCTGAACTAAGGAATGAAGTAACGTTTTTTTTTCCATTTGTTACGGAATTGCAAATTCACATTGCCTAACTGTTTTTTAGTCGATTAGTAAAATTAGCACACTTAAATGATCTTTAATTTTTATTAAGCATTTAAATTCAACTAACCACTCGCTTGTGGGAAGTAGTGTATCTGTTTTTAATGTACCAGATAAAACTCAGTCATGCCAAATGAATTTCTTGTTATAGCTGAAGCTCTGTTGTAATCAGGGACGAACACAGAACTAATGCTTGGGGAGGGGGATAACAATGAAACCTGGATTCCCTCATTAGTCTTTTTCACTCCTGTTTCCTATAGTTAGCGGAACTTTAGACATTCTGGGTGGGGGACAAGTGCCCTTAGTCTAACACCGTAGATCCAACCCTAAAGAATCAGAAATCAATATAAAGATGACAAAACGGATCAATGGTCAGTAAATGAAAACGAAGAGAAAGAAAAAAATCTAAACATTATTTCGCCCGTAAACAACAAGGCGTCTTCAGCGTAAAAAACAAAAACAAACTAGAATCTGATGCTAAAATATATATACATATATATATAAATATATATGGTTTTTCTGCAAATAAATTAACTTGGCAATTTAAAAAATTTAGTTTTCATTATAACGAACTTTTAAATAAATATCAAAAGAATTATCTAGAAATACTTAAAGAAATTTTCAACTAATTTCGGAGGTTTGAGAAATGTTGTTGCAGCACCATTTATTTTGAATTGTGTTTCTAATTGAGCGGATTTTTTTTTTTAAATTAGCCACATGGTAAAGATGAATTCTATAATTGTTTAGTTCATTCAGGTTTTTTGCAATGTGTTAATATTTGTAATTTGGTAAAATTTATTATATTTAGTTTACCTATTGTTGCTAAAAAGAGGGATATATTAACAGGATAAGCTTGTTTTGGTGTTACTTGGTTGTTTTACATTTGCTGTTTTTTTTTCTTTCATAGGCATGTATTTTGGGGGTGATACCTGACACGGGGATGCCATGGATATTCTGTGGTAGCCACAACACTTGGCTGGGCAGAGAATTTAATGTGGCGAAACCCTATAGACAAGTCCTGATGAGCCCTTGTGTTGGGTTGTTGCCTCTGAATTATTTGTCTTTATTATTTTTTTTATTGTTTGGTAAATGACGACTTATACTTATTGACGACATGACTGCCTGTCCATGGATTATTCTTTATGGTTGATTGTGTTTGGCTATGCTGTTTGACCTATGTGATTGTATGGATGAGTAGGGTTAAGGCCTCATTCAAGTGCTTGTCTATATTAATCACTAACTTAGGAAAACAGTCTTCCTTTTCTCCTTCTGTCTCTTTTTTTTTGTGCTTGTGCTGTTGCATTGGTGATTTCTCTTTTCATGATATATATATATATATATATATATATATATATATATATATATATATATATATATATATATATATATATATATATGTATATATATATATATATATATATATATATATATATATATATATATATATATATATATATATAAAACAAAAATAGACTAACATAAAATATATAATGTAGAGTTACTTATATATATAATTAGTTACATTTAGGTCTTTTATTGATCCATCCTTTTTTTAATAAAAGCAACATTTTACAGCTCATAAAAAAAATTTCAGTACTAAAGATTTGCTAATTTCATAAAAAGTTCCCGAAAATCTGAGGTAATTTAGGATGTTGAAGTGAGCCCCAAGATCCCATTGCGCATGTCTCTGTATAATAACAAACTTTTCCTTTTAATGTTATCATTTGAGCTGGTACATTTTTCATTTTCGTTTTATGCTTTGTCATTTTATCCCTTAAGTTAACTCCTAGTGGTAGTACCTTATTTTAATTTGTGAGATGTGTAAGGTAATGCAACATTTTTAACCTTTGTTTAAAAAGTATATGGATTTTAAAGACTTTTTTTATGTTAAATCAACACAGACAACCGCAGTTGTACTTATTTGCTGTATAATACACAATCGAGAACTCATACTGCGAACATGAGACCTAACCCAGTTTTCACGCTGTTTATACTAAACAGTTAGCTTCGGCTTGGGGGAAACTATATTTTAACTGTGTTTGAATCGAATATTTAGTTGGTATTTGGTTACGTTAGGACAGCCTAATTTAGGTTACGTATTTGATATAATGGGCTCTCCCCCTCAATAATTCTTTGTTGTAATTTTCAAAGTTCTGTTATAAAGTATTGTATTTTCATTATATTTTGTTTAATTTCATTAGCGTTCACCAAACTTCACTTTTCGAGTGTTTATTATGTAACACATAAGTACCATCGTTTTTTTTAGAATCCACATTCAGTTAACTGACTATCCTCATTTCTACATTATGCATTTATGCTATTATCTGTATCTATGCAATTTTCTTTTCGTGTATCTTTTGCTCTAAGGGGTCTGCATAATATGTTATGAGTTTAGAGTTCCATTATGGCACAAAAAGTTTGGATACGATTGCCATTCATAAAATTCAAAAAGTTCAAGTAATTGGACAGGGTCTAAATCCTAAATAAGCTAAAAGTTTGCCTCCACTGAGGATTGAACTCAGGACCCCTGGTTTACAAGACCAGTGCTCTGCCACTGAGCTATAGAGGCTCAAGTCTAGATAGAGCTAAAAAAAATTCTGTCCAACATTTTTCTTCTTGACGTAAAAGAACGACCAGGCACCATTGGAACCAATTCATTAATTTTCTGCTCTGGCTCTAGTGTTTAATCACTCTTCATCAGAAGAAAAGGCTATGAAATTCTGAAAACAACTTAGTATTATAGTCAATTATATTTTTATATAATTGATATTTTATATAACTTCTTTATATAAAAAAGGAAACATGTTAAAAAATAATTCTTACTTCATAATATGCAAAATTTTTTTAGTTAATACATTTTGAGGGCGTTTCGACAATACTTTACCCCCAACCCCCCTGATGTGCAAATATATAGTGTCACTCTTGTTTCAACTTAATACCTGTAAATTGAATCAACGCTGTGGAAATTAATAAACGGGAAAACGTTGGGGAATTACTTAATTTGGGCGATATATTTTCACATTAGGAGGGGGGAGGGCAGGTAGTAGAAGTAACCTCAAAAAGTGTTAACTATAATTGGTATTTATATATTATAGACACCATGTAGAACCGGTTTCTTTCTGTATTTGAGTATGTACTCGGTGATAATCAGCTCAGCGCGAGAGAGATGAACTACAGTTTGGTTATATCCTAATTAAATATTTTAGTTGGTATTTTGGAGAGGTTAGAAACCGTTTAATATAATGCGTTTTTGGGGAGCCTGATTTCCATAATTTTCTATCGTAGTTTCAGTAATTTTGTTACAACAGTATGTTTTTTCATCATGCCTATTTATATTTCATTAGCATTAACCTAACTGCACTTCTTGAGCGCAGTGGCTATAAGAGATAAGATAAATACTTGTCGATTATTCGAAACACATTCAAGAACTACGCTTAGGTTGCATCTCAGAAAACCGGATTCATAGTTACAAAAACAAATGACGGATCGAAGAAACTTCGACAGCATGCATTTGACTTGTGTAATTTGGGCTATATATTTGTGGATTAATGGTTTGGAGGGGGTTAGGTTGGGTTAAGTTAGGTTTCCATAATTTTTGTTTCTAAAGTATTATTCTATCATCATATTTTGTTATATTCCATTAGAATCAATCTAACTTCACTTCTTGGGCGTGTTTCCAGAAACCGACAAGTACTGGGGGCTCTTCTGAACAGAAGCGGTACAATTAGATTCATTAATCCCCCCTCCCTGATGATCTCTTACATAGCCCTTATAATATATTCCTTTGTTTTTCGCCCCGTATTACGGGTAGCCCCATCTTTTACTCGATAAAAATTCAGGTTCACGCGAGTGCAATAAAAAAGAATGTGGATAAAATATCAAGTGATTTTGAAACGTTGATAACAATGGAAGTAATTTCATAATCGTATTAAAAGAAACATGCTGCATATGATAAAGTAAGAATTTCATTGTTTTATGGACGGCTCAGATGGGGTTCGTAAAGTTCGTAAAGTCGTTCGCAAAGTATGTTTCTGTAAAGTTTTCACCACTCATATGAGTCTTGAACTATACGTGCGTTTTGAGCAGCAAACTATTCAAATTTCTGAAGCATTTCATACTTCAGAGAAAAAGTCTTAAAGAAACAAAAAGCTTGGGGCGTGAGTATAGTTAAATGAGGCATAAGGGCTTGTTACATATTCTTTTTTTAAGATCAAGCATATCAAGATTCCCTGGTTTTCCTATTTTCTTGTGAAGGTGACAGCAGTGCCAAAACTCCTGGCAAGAATTCAGTCCCATAGCACCCTAGATATTTAGTGCAAAATATTGAGACTAAATTCCAAACCGCTGATGTCTACTACACTTGAAATCGGCATATCTTCAGTTTCCTGATTCCATATTTCCAAATCTGTTCAAAAGTTTTGCTCTGGAACTCTTTCCCTATTGGTCAACTTTATGAGTTTTTCGAAAACGAAGCAACTTTACGAACACCGTCTGAGCTGTCTATTAGTGTTTTCGGTACTTGTGTGTTAATACGCCACTCACTCAAGTTTATGCTGTGTAAAACTTGAGAAAACCGGTCTCTTCGTCAGTATAGAGACAAATTTGGGATATATATTTGCATATTAGGGGGGGGGGGTAAAGTATAGCGGGTCTGCATGCAAAATGTGTTAGGTACAATTATTCAGCATATTAAGATATAAGAATTGTTTTCTAACTTCAAATTGTCCAAGTACTTTATACCCCCGTCCTCTAATGTGCAAATATATAGCCCAAATTATATATTTCCCTTCTATTCTGTCACTTGTCTTTGTCTTGTCTCACGCTAAACTGAAAGAACCTTCTGAAGAAACCGGATTGTTCTCGAGTTTTACACAGCGTAAACTCGAGTGAGTGGCGCATAATACACACATACCATGTTTTTTTTTATAGTTTTGCTCATATAGGGCTTTATCTGGAGGTATCAGGGGAGGGACTGAAGTGCATTGTCAGAACCTCGTGTAGATAGATAGAAAGATAGATAAGTGTATTTCAAAAGCCCATGGGCCATATACACACAAAAATATAAATAAATAACAAACAAGCAAGGAAATTAAACAACAGTACAAATTACAAACACGTGCAGAAACAGAATACAACTTGGAAATACCTAATCTAACAACATAAGAAATTAATCATATAAACTTTTCGTTCTTACTAAGGATTTATTTATATACACTCCCACTTGAAATGTTGTGGTTGGGTTACTATTTTGCAGAATACCAGGAAGCATCAAATTAAGCCCATGCAAATAATTTTCCAGCAAATCAAAGAGCCCCGGGCATTTCCGGAAAAGATGATCCAAGTCTTGATCCTCATCTTCACAAAGGGGACAAACATACCGATTATCAGGACCAACTATCATTTTTTTTGTCAAACATTTTTTGCCTGTTCTGGATTGGATGAAAATTCACCCTAAGCTGAATCCACCGACGTAGAATCATAGCCGGTAAATTAAATTTAAAATGACACTGGATCCGGTCGGGATTTAAAATAAGAGATCTGAGCTACGAGTTCCTTCTAAATATGAAGTTTCATTAAGATCCGATATCCGATCACCCCTTCATAAGTTAAAAATACCTCATTTTTTCTAATTTTAAGAATTAACCCTCCCCCAAACTCCCCCAAAGAGAGGAGATCCGTTCCGGTTATGTCAATCACATATCTAGAACTTGTACTTAGTTTTTCCACCAAGTTTCATCCCGATCCCTCCACTCTGAGTGTTTTCCAAGATTTTAGGCTTCCCTTCCAACTCCCCCCAGTGCCACCGGATCCAGTTAGGATTTAAAATAAGAGCTCTGAGACACGATATCAAACAGTTCGTGGTAAGGAACTGTAGTAAGGAGCAACCCGACTCATTAGTAACCAAAACTCTAAAAAATGGAATTTTGATACCAATAGCTACATCCAAAGAATCGCATTTTAATGCTTATTTTAAATATATAAGTTTCATCAAGTTTAATCTTACCTATCAAAAGTTACGAGCCTGAGAAAATTTGCCTTATTTTTAGAAAATAGGAGGAAACACCCCCTAAAAGTCATAGAATCTTAACGAAAATCACACCATCAGATTCAACGCATCGGAGAACCCTATTGTAGAAGTTTCAAGCTCCTATCTACAAAAATGTGGAATTTTGTATTTTTTGCCAGAAGGCAGATCACGGATGCGTGTTTATTTGTTTGTTTGTTTTTTTCTCCAGGGGTGATCGCATCGATCCAGTTGTCCTACAATGTTGCGAGAGGGCTCATTCTAACGGAAATGAAAAGTTCTAGTACCCCTTTTAAGTGACCAAAAAATTTGGAGGGCACCTAGGCCCCCTCCCGCGCTAATTATTTTCCCAACGTCAACGGATCAAAATTCTGAGATAGCCATTTTAATCAGCGTAGTAAAAAATCTTATAGCTATGTCTTTGGGGACCACTTACTCCCCCACAGTCCCCGTGGGAGGGGCTACAAGTTACAAACTTTGACCAGTGCTTACATATAGTAATAGGTATTGGGAAATGTACAGCCGTTTTCAGGGGGTTTTCTTCGTTAGGGGGAGGGTTTGAGAAGAAGGGGTATGTTGGGGGATATATTTGGGGAACTTTCCATCGAGGAATTTGTCATGGGGAAGAAAATTTCCATGAAGGGAGTGCGGAACTTTCTAGCATTATTTAAAAAAAAAAACACTATGAAAAAATAAATATGAAAAAGTTTTTTCAACTGGAAGTAAGGAGTAGCATTAAAACTTAAAACGAATAGAAATTATTACGCATATGAGGGGTTCACGCTCACCTCCTCCTAATACTTTGCTCTTTACGCTAAAGCATTTTTAGTAATTTCAACTATTTATTCTACGGCTTTTTTTTATTCAGGGTTCATTCTTAATGAATTAGGACACAATTTAGGCTTTAGTGCAAAGAGCGAGGTACCGACGAGGGGGTGAACCCCCTCATATATGTAATAAAAACATGAGGATACAAAAGTTCGTTACGTAAGCTAATTTATAAGCTGGGTATATCTTTTACTAATAAAAAAATTCGCAAAAAATTAGAAGAGGGCAACTAGGCTTCCTCCCCCACTTCTCTTTTCTCAAAATCAGTCGATCAAAACTATGAGAAAGCCATTTAGCCAAAAAAAAAAAAAAAAAAAAAAAAAAAAAAAAAAAAAAAAAAAAAAAAAAAAAATGCAAATTTGGTTTTAATTATTCCTCTGCGGAGAGCCAAAATAAAAACATGCATTGATTCAAAAACGTTCAGAAATTAAATAAAAAAAACAAGTTTTTTCAACTCAAAGTAAGGAGCGACATTAAAACTTAAAACGAACAGAAATTACTTCGTATATGAAAGGGGCTGCTTCCTCATCAACGTCCCGCTCTTTACACTAAAGTTTTTTACTTTTTAAAAAGTAGAGTTGGGAGAAAGAGCCAAAATTTAGCGTAGAGACCGGAACGTTGATGAAGAAGCAGCCCTATTCATATCTGGCAGCACCGGAGCAGCTGCAGCCTTTTCTAATTATCCTATTCTCTTCAGGGCATTTATAATGATAAAAGTAATAATAATATTTATAATAATATTATTATCATTATTATTTTATATCAGAGCTTTTAAGCCATATACAAATTTTCTAGATATCAAACAGATCTTGGTAACAAACTGTAGTAAAGAGCGATCCGGCTCAATAGTAACCAAAACTCTAAAAAATGGAGTTTTGATACCAATAGCTACATCAAAAGAATTGCATTTTAATGCTGATATTAAATATATAAGTTTCATCAAGGTTAGTCTTACCCATCAAAAGTTACGAGCCTGATAAAATTTGCGTTATTTTAGAAAATAGGGAAAAACACCCCCTAAAAGTCATAAAATCTTAACGAAAAACACACCATCAGATTCAGCGTATTAGAGAACCCTACTGTAGAAGTTTCAAGCTCCTATCTACAAAAATGTGAAATTTTTTATTTTTTGCCAGAAGGCAGATCACGGATGCGTGTTTATTTGTTTGTTTGTTTTTTTTATCCCAGGGGTGATCGTATCGACCCAGTTGTCCTAGAATGTTGCAAGAGGGCTCATTCTAACGAAAATGAAAAGTTATAGTTCCCTTTTTAAGTGAGCAAAAAATTGGAGGACACCTAGGCCCCCTCCCACGCTAATTATTTTCCCAAAGTCAACGGATCAAAATTCTGAGATAGCCATTTTATTCAGCATAGTCGAAAAACCTTATAACTATGTCATTGGGGACGACTTAATCCCCCACAGTACCCGTGGGAGGGGCAACAAGTTACAAACTTTGACCAGTGCTTACATATAGTAATGGTTATTGGGAAGTGTACAGGCGTTTTCAGGAGGATTTTTTGGTTGGGGGGAGGGGTTGAGAAGAGGGGGATATGCTGGGGGAACTTTCCATGGAGAATTTGTCATGGGGGAAGAACATTTCCATGCAGGGAGCGCAGGATTTACTAGCATTATTTAAAAAAGCAATGAAAAAATAAATATGAAAAAGTTTTTTCAGCTGGACGTAAGGAACAGCATTAAAACTTAAAACAAACAGACATTGTTACCCATATGAGGGGCTCACCTCCTCCTAATACCTCACTCTTTACGCTAAAATATTCTTAGTAATTTCAACTATTTATTCTACGGCTTTTGTGATTCAGGGGTCATTCTTAATGAATGAGGACAACATTTAAGCTTTAATGTAAAGAGCGAGGTGCTGAAGAGGGGACGAACCCCCTCACATATGTAATAAAAACATGAAAATACAAAAGTTCTTTACGTAATCTAATTTATAAGTTACGTAAATCTTTTACTAATAAAAAGATTCGTATAAAATTAAAAGTTCTAGTTGCCTTTTTAACTGGCCAAAAACTCGGAGGCCAGCTAGGCTTCCTCCACCGCTCTTTCTTTCTCAAAATCATTCGATCAAAATTATGAGAAAGCCATTAAGCCAAAAAAAAAAAAAAAAAAAAAAAAAAATTCAGGTTTCGTTTTAATTATTCCTCTGCGGAGAGCCAAAATCAAAACATGCATTGATTCAAAAACGTTCAGAAATTAAATGAAAAAACAAGTTTTTTTAACTGAAAGTAAGGAGCGACATTAACACTTAAAACGAACAGAAATTACTTCGTATATGAAAGAGGCTGCTTCCTCATCAACGCCCCGCTCTTTACGCTAAAGTTTTTTACTGTTTCAAAAAGAAGAATTGAGAGAAAGAGTCAAACTTTAGCGTAAAGAGCGGGGCGTTGATGAGGAAGCGGCCTCTTTCATATACGAAGTAATTTCTGTTCGTTTTAAGTTTTAATGTCGCTCCT
Organism: Artemia franciscana; assembly: GCF_032884065.1. Taxonomy (NCBI): domain Eukaryota; kingdom Metazoa; phylum Arthropoda; class Branchiopoda; order Anostraca; family Artemiidae; genus Artemia; species Artemia franciscana. Next base: position 13,408,106 of record NC_088863.1, read on the forward strand.
TACTTTCAGTTAAAAAAACTTGTTTTTTTATTTAATAACATTAAGACTGGTAGCACAACATGCATTTAAAAATCAATAAAATCGAATCTGTTATTACTTTTGGAATGTTGTTAATATTCTCCTCCTAATATTCTACTTTTCTTCCCAGATATCATCCGATGTCTAAGTCGTGCGATTCGAGAGATGACTGTCAGCTATCAATACGAAGTAGCCTCATCCACATCTGGAGGATTCACTCGACTTCTTCTTAAGTGGAAAGGATCACTCTATAAGTTAATATATAGAGAGATGATTGCCTTTCTACTTCTATTTATTACCGTAAGCCTGATTTATAGAATGGCGCTGAATGAAAGCCAGCAAAGGTAAGCACTGAATGTGTTGCAAGGTTGCAAGGGTCTTAATAAAAACCCATTGGGCGACTGTCTAAAGAGTTGTTTCTAATTCTACTACTTTTTGTATCAAACAGTTCGTGGTAACGAACTGTAGTAAGGAGCGACCCGGCTCAATAGTAAACGAAACATTTAAAAACGAAATTTTGATGCTGAAAGATATATCAAAAGAATCTGATTTTTACGCTGATTTTAAATATATAAGTTTCATCAAATTTAGTCTTTGTCATCAAATATTACGAGCCTGAGAAAATTTGCCTTATTTTTGAAGATAGGGGGTAACACCCCCTAAAAGTCATAGGATCTACAAAAATGTGGAATTTCGTATTTTTTGCCAGAAGACAAATCACGGGTGCGTGTTTATTTTTTTTCCCAGGGGTCATCGTATCGACCAAGTGGTCCTAGAGTGTTGCAAGAGGGCTCATTCTAACGGAAATGAAATGTTATAGTGCTCTTTTTAAGTGACCAAAAAAATTGGAGGGCACCTAGGCCCCCTTCCCACGCTCATTTTTTTTCAAAGTCAGCAGATCAAAATTTTGAGATAGCCATTTTGTTCCGCATAGTCAAAAACAATAATAACTATGTCTTTGGGGATGACTTACCCCCCAAAGTCCCTGGGGGAGGGGCTGCAAGTTACAAACTTTAACCAATGTTTACATACAGTAATAGTTACTGGGAAGTGTACCGACGTTATCAGGGGGATTTCTTTGGTTTGGGTGTGGGGTTCAGGGGAGGGGGCTATATGGGAGGATCTTTCCTTGGAGGAATATTTCATGGGGGAAGAGAAATTCAATGAAAAGGGTGCAGGATTTTCTAGCATTACTATTAAAAAAAAAACAATGAAAATATAAACATGAAAAGGTTTGTTTAATTGAAAGTAAGGACAAGCATTAAAACTTAAAACGAAAAAGCGAGGTATTTAGGAGGAGATAAATACTTCGCTCTTTATGCTAAACAATTTTTAAGTAATTTCAACTATTTATTCTACGGCCTTTCCGATTCAGGGGTCATTCTTAAAGAATTGGGACAAAACAAGATTTAGTGTGAAGAGCGAGGTATTAACGAGGGGACCAACCCCCTCATATATATAATCAAAAAATAAGAATATAAAAGTTTGTTACGTAATTTAATTCTTAAGTTACGTATATTTTTTACTAATAAAAACGTTCATTAAAAATTAAAAGATCTAGTTGCCTTTTTAAGTAACCGAAAAATTGGAGGGCAGCTAGCCCTCCTTCCCCACCCCTCATTTCTCAAAATCGTCTGATCAAAACTAAGAGAAAGCCATTTATCCAAAAAAAGAATTAATATGCAAATTTCATTTTAATAATTTATGTATGGAGAGCCAAAATCAGACAGGCATTAATTCAAAAACTTTTAGAAATTAAATAAAAAAAACAAGTTTTTTGAAATGAAAGTAAGGAGCGAAATTAAAACTTAAAACGAACAGAAATTACTCTGTATATGAAAGGAGCTTTTCCTCCTCGACACCCCGCTCCTTGCGCTAAAGTTTGATTCTTTCTCGCAACTCTACTTTTTAAAACAATAAAAAACTTTAGCGTAAGGAGCGGGGTGTCGAGGAGGAAAAGCCCCTTTCATATACGGAGTAATTTCTGTTCGTTTTAAGTTTTAATGTCGCTCCTTACTTTCATTTCAAAAAACTTGTTTTTTTTATATTTAATCTACTGAAAGATATATTATGATCTTTTCTTGTCTGGCTACCATTCAAATATTCACGAACACGAAGTGGCGCTTCCCAAGCTTGGTGGAAGTGTGCCAAGCGTGGCAGACACTGTACAAAGCTCGGCAGAACTGTGTGTCACACGTGGTGTTATGAGACGTAAACCAGGGACTGAAGATGCGTGTGCGTTCTGTTGAACTGAATATGCAAGAACTGGAAAAAATGCTCTGAGTGCATCGAATAGAAGTTCAGTCCTTTTTTATGCAAGCATTCAATCACGAACCTTGAAAAATGCAAAATTTGTATCTGAAGTCTAAAATCGGTCCAAATATTTTATTCGAAGGGCTTGAGAAGGATCTTGCTACTATAAAAAACTTTTTGACATACTAACTCGATTTTGGATATATTAAACAGATTATCAGATTTACGCAACACACAACTAATACATTTTATAACGTACTAAGCGAAGCATAATAACTAACTGCTCATAACCAGGCAATTACGATAATTGGACTTGATTAATTTGCTAAATTGTTTCAAGGATGTGTAAGAATTATGTCGTCAACTTTAGTCCTCCAATAGATTTTTAGAAATATCGTAGGTCTTTTGTTTTTCGTTTTTTATCATAACTCTACATTTTGTAACAGTAAGAAACTTTAGCATAAAGACTTCTTTTTTCTCTACATCTTCTCTTAACTCTACATTTTGAAACAGTAAGAAACTTTAGCATAAAGAGCGGGGCGTTGAGAAGGAAAAGCCCCTTTCATATACGGAGTAATTTCTGTTCGTTTTAAGTTTTAATGTCGCTCCTTACTTTCATTTAAAAAACTTCTTTTTTTTCATTTAATTTCTGAACGTTTTTGAATCAATGCATGTTTTGATTTTGGCTCTCCGCAGAGGAATACTTAAAACGAAATTTGTATATTTATTTTTTTTGGCTAAATGGCTATCTCGGAATTTTGATCCGTTGACTTTGGGAAAATAATTAGTGTGGGAGGGTGCCCAGGTTCCCTCCAGTTTTTTTGTCACTTAAAAAGGGCACTGGAACTTTTTATTTCCGTTAGAATGAGCCCTCTCGCAACATTCTAGGACAACTGGGTCGATACGATCACCCCTGGAAAAAAAAACAAAAAAAAAACAAACAAATAATCACGCATCCGTGATCTGCCGTTAAGATTCTATGACTTTTAGGGGGTGTTTCCCCCCATTTTCTAAAATAACGCAAATTTTCTCAGGCTCTTAAATTTTGATGGGTAAGACTAAACTTGATGAAACCTATATATTTAAAATCTTTAAAAGATTCTTTTGATGTAGCTATTGGTATCAAAATTCCATTTTTTAGAGTTTTGGTTACCATTGAGCCGGGTCGCTCCTTTTACAGTTCGTTACCACGAACTGTTTGATAGCCCGACTTAATATTCTTCAATTAAGTAGAACCTGTTTCCCTGACACTGAATCCTAATGAAATGTATCAAACAAAATAAAATATAATAATTTAAGAACCAATTTGAGCTACATATTTGCATACCAAAGGGGGGGGGGAGTAAAGTATAGCGGGTCTGCATGCCTAATGTGTTAGGTATAATTATTCTGCATATTATGAAGTAAGAATTGTTTTCTAACTTCACACTGGGCAAATACCATACCCCCCCCTAGTGTGCAAATATATAGCCCAAATTATATATATCCCATCTATTCTATCACTTCCTTTTGTCTTGTCTCACGCTAAGCTGAAAGAAACAAACAACAACAAAACTGGCTCTACAATGCGTCAACGGATGAACAACTTGAGTGGTCGGGGCTGTATCATACAAGTATGGAAAAACTTTGCAAAACAAGAATAAAAAGAACATCATATAGAGCCGTTAAAGGCGCTTAGCGCGTCAACTTTTCAGACGCTCTCAGCACACTTTCTCAGGAGTCTCTTTTTTCTGGGACAGGTGGAAAGCATGTTTGCCTAGTCCTGCATCACCAGGGTTACTGCATCGTTAAAATAATGAAGGGCATGCTTAGTAGCTTTCTGATGGATACTAAACTAAGAAGTGTATCTGATGGGGTATGGGTGAGCCCCTCCCCCAACTAATTTTTTTCCCTGTGTACCTATTGGAAGGTTATTTTCTACTGTCTTACGTTTTAATATCAAACAGTTCGTGGTAACGAACTGTAGTAAGGAGCGACCCGGCTCAATAGTAATCAAAACTCTAAAAAATGGAATTTTGATACCAATAGCTACATCAAAAGAATCGCATTTTAATGCTGGTTTTAAATATATAAGTTTCATCAAGTTTAGTCTTACCCATCAAAAGTTACGAGCCTGAGAAAATTTGCGTTATTTTAGAAAATAGGGGGACACAATCCCCTAAAAGTCATAGAATCTTAACGAAAATCACACCATCAGATTCAGCGTATCAGAGAACCCTACTGTAGAAGTTTCGAGCTCCTATCTACAAAAATGTAGAATTTTGCATTTTTTGCCAGAAGGCAGATCACGGATGCGTGTTTATTTGTTTTTTTGTTTTGTTTTTTTTTTTTTTCCAGGGGTGATCGTATCGATCCAGTTGTCCTAGAATGTTGCAAGAGGGCTCATTCTAACGGGAATGAAAAGTTCTAGTGCCCTTTTTAAGTGACCAAAAAAATTGGAGGGCACCTAGGCCCCCTCCCACGCTAATTATTTTCCCAAAGTCAACGGATCAAAATTCTGAGATAGCCATTTTATTCACCGTAGTCGAAAAACCTTATAACTATGTCTTTGGGGACGACTTACTCCCCCACAGTCCCCGTGGGAGGGGCAACAAGTTACAAACTTTGACCTGTGCTTACATATAGTAATGGTTATTGGGAAGTATACAGGCGTTTTCAGGAGGATTTTTTTGGTTTGGGGGAGGGGTTGAGAAGAGGGGGATATGCTGGGGGAACTTTCCTTCGAGAATTTGTAATGGGAGAAGAAAATTTCCATGAAGGGAGAGCAGGATTTACTAGCATTATTTAAAAAAAAAACAATTACAAAATAAAAGTGAAAAAGCTTTTTCAGCTGGAAGTAAGGAATAGCAATAAAACTTAAAACAAACAGAAATTATTACCCATATGAGGGGCTCAACTCCTTCTAATACCTCGCTCTTTACACTAAAGTATTTTCAGTAATTTCAACTACTTATTCTACGGCTTTTGTGATTCAGGGGGTCATTCTTAATGAATTGGGATAAAATTTAAGCTTTAGTGTAAAGAGCGAGGTACTGACGATGGGGCGAATCCCCTCATATATGTAATAAAAACATGAGAATACAAAAGTTCTTTACGTAAGCTAATTTATAAGTTACGTAAATCTTTTACCAATAAAAAGATTCGTAAAAAATTAAAAGTTCTAGTTGCCTTTTTAATTAACCAAAAAATCGGGGGGCAACTAGGCTTCGTCCCCCGCTCTTTTTTTCTCAAAATGATTCGATCAAAATTATGAGAAAGCCATTGAGCCAAAAAAAAAAAATATGCAAATTTCGTTTTGATTATTCCTCTGCGGAGAGCCAAAATCAAAACATGCATTGATTCAAAAACGTTCAGAAATTAAATAAAAAAAAACAAGTTTTTTTAACTGAAAGTAAGGAGCGACATTAAAACTTAAAACGCACAGAAATTACTTCGTATATGAAAGAGGCTGCTTCCTCATCAACGCCCCGCTCTTTACGCTAAAGTTTTTTACTGTTTTAAAAAGAAGAATTGAGAGAAAGAGTCAAACTTTAGCGTAAAGAGCGGGGCGTTGATGAGGAAGCAGCCTCTTTCATATACGAAGTAATTTCTGTGCGTTTTAAGTTTTAATGTCGCTCCTTACTTTCAGTTAAAAAAACTTGTTTTTTTTATTTAATACCAACAAAAGATAGGAAGCTTAAACCTACTTTTCTTGGATCAATTTTGAAAATCATTTTTCACTGCTTCATCCAACCTTTTGTTTCTTATTGTCCAATAGTAACAATGTCGACTTTTGCTTTTCTTTTAAAACTGCTTTCTAAAATTTACAATAACGCTAGAAACCTTATCCAGGAAACGAATTGCTTAGAAATTATTCCCTTACTCTATCTTGAATTTATTTTTTCTTGTACATGTTTTACTTTTTCTCAGCTTTATGGTGACCTTCCCCTGCCCTTAAATGTTCCACCGTCTTTTATCTCGGATCAAAATAATTATCTCCGCAATATAAAAGAATCATATTCAAATTCCTTTTACTCATTGTGTAAGGTCAGATTTCAGTTCTTGAATCATGTTATATTGAATAAGTTGCCTGAATCAGCCGGAAGGTGCCACTCTTTCAGGTTGTTCAAAGATTGTTAATTTTCTTTTTGATTCTTTGAAGCTATTTTAATCTACTTACTTATTACTATATTTTTTTATTGGAGTCTATTTAACCTACCTAATTTATTTAATCTATCCAATCTATCTAGCTTTTCCACTCTGTATTTTTTATTTTTTTTGTATTTGTTTATTTTTTTCTTTTTGTTCTTCTCTCTGTGAGTAAGCGATTATTTTTTCTCCAAGTAAGTGACTACTTTGTCTTCCCCCTTCTTTACAGGCCAAAGAGCCTTTCGAGGGAATAGTAAAGTGCAATAATTTATGAGAATTTTATAATGAATAAATCTTATTTTATGTTAAAAATTTTGCAATCACTCAGTAGTTGAGATTCAGTCCTATCCATCTACAAAATAAATTTTTGAAGTCTTGTGTACATTAAGTTTAGATTAAAAATATGTTAAAATTGGTTGAAGTTTATTTAAAAAAGGATAATTGTCCTATTTTTAAGCAAGTTTATACCATTCTCTAAGAGATAAATCTAGATAATATAAAAAATGAGGCTGGGGAAATGGATGGATCCGAAACTAGCAATTCAATTGACATAATGTCGTAAACTGGTAAAAACTGGGAAAATATCGTAGAAGATTGTCGTAAAATTGCGTGTTTCGTAGGAAACATTTATCTTAAGTACCAAAGAAAAATTTAACATTTTGCTTTTGCAATAGTTTGTTTTACTTTGACAAAAGAAATGGTAAGAAACAGCAAACTTGCTATTTTAAAATAGCGACATGAGTTTTTGTTCATCCTGCATATTTATAATTCTAAGGGAAACTGCTCGTACACTTATTCTATTCACCAAGAGGCTATAGCCCATTATAGAGGGTGATAGCCCTCAATATGAACAATTCGAAATTTTGTTTCCGCCAAACGAAAATTAAATTTATGACATCTTTCACGATATTTTATCAATTTATTTGTTGCTTTATTTTGTTGTTGAAATTTTCATTTTATCTTAATATTTCGGCTCCTATGGCCTAGAGTTTCTTCTTTATAATATATCGTTCTCTAAGATTTTCTATAGTTTTCTTCCATTTAGCATTATTCGGATTTCTTTCGGATTTCATTATGTCTATAAGTGTCTTCACGAATAAAAAACATTTATTGTGAAGTAAAATTATACGTTTACCCTTTATATTGACATCATTGCAACTCACGTCCTCGTATAGTTTAACAATAGTCATTGATGGCTTTAACCTATGATTGTGACGTTATTCATCATTTTGTACACTTGGATTTTGTCCTCCCAAGACCTTCCACTTTTGTCAGTTTTTACCCTGTCTAGGATGAAATGACACCCTCTCAGCGCCTCCCGGCACCGGCACCTGGTGTACACGGGCTTGGGGAGTGAGCAACCCATCTTCCCATCCCCAATTAAGGACTAAACATAAAATTTATCCAATCGTGGGCATTTTGAGTCGTGGGCATTTTGAGTCGTGGGCATTTTGAGTCGTGGGCATTCTGAGCGTGGGCATTGTGAGCGTGGGTAAAAGGATCGTGGTGATTTGGGAACCACCCGAAAGCAGAATTGAACCGCATTTTTCGGACAGTCTCCTGTATGAAATATTGTCAGTCAGCGGGATACCCAGAACAAACATAGACATTTTCTCTGGAAAACATCTTACAAATCTTTATCCGCTTTTCGAAGTGCCAATGCTTCAGAACCAGATTTGATCACTGTCATCACTGTAGCTTCCAAAATTCTAATCTTGGTTTGTTAGCTTGAAACAGCACGTATTTTGAGGGGTGTGTTTGTTTCTGTCAAAACATCAATAACAAGACAACAAAAAACAATACAGCAAAGCTAATAAAAGTTTACAATCAAGAGTGGTGCCACTCACCCACCCTCCTAGACCTTCTAAATGGCCTGAGTGTGATTTACATTTTATTGAGGATGATATCTATTTGTCATAATGTTGACAAAAACGAGTAAATCATGGTAAAAATCAAGAAATCTGGTGAGAAACGTATATATATATATATATATATATATATATATATATATATATATATATATATATATATATATATATATATATATATATTAATTCCTGAAAATCTTATCAATATTTGATTTTGTCATCTTCTGATTGTAAAAAAAAATTGAAGTTTAAAACGTATTTTGTTTTCGCTAAAGTGAAAATAGCGCTATATCATCTAGAAATCTGTGGTAGCAGTGGACTCACTCCTCTTTGTGGTAATCTTTGTGATAAAATTTTCTTTGTTTAAGGATTAATATATTCATCTACAATTGAATTTGTTATCTTTGCGTTTATTGTGACTGTACTTTTATTTCTCCTTGTTTTGGGTTTTATTTCTTCATTAATGACAATATCAATTTTTAAATTGGGATTAGAACTTCCAAATTCCAATCGAATGAGCCCTTTACAAGGTTTCTATGACCCCATCCTTCCTTGTAAAGTGATCGGGGAAAAAGAGAAAGAACAAACTACATTGATGGTTAATGGCTGTTTACTAGACGTAACGCTAGAACGTTGCCACCAATACCACACATCCTTAGTAGGTATTTTATATATACCTTGTTGAGGTTGTGACAGAATACTAACTCTTAAGACCTGGCTAAAACACCAGGAGTAACACTAGAACGTTGCCTGCAATGCCACACACTCTTAGTAGGTATTTGTACATTCCTTGGTGAGGTTGTGATAGAATGCTAATTCTTACAGCTTAGCTAAAATACTAGGAGTAACGCTAGAACGTATCCTTATACCACATACCCTTACTAAGTATTTTATATAAATTGCCGATCATTCAGCTTTTATAATTTTTCTTGGGTGGATGCAGAATTTTTTTAGGACACCGATGAAAGTTTGGCTCTCTCATCGGTATTTTCACCCCTTCAATCCTGTAATAGTTCATTTTCCGACCTTCTGGGGGGGGCAGGTGTCCATTTTGTGTGGCCAATGGAGTAGTTTTTTCTGTTTTTAAGTAGGTGCGCTCGCGATTACTCTCGGTGCTCGACCGTGATGGAGCTTGGCTTTGTGCCAGTTGGGACGGTTCTTAGATTGACCCTTCTGCATAAACTGTTCTTCTGAAGTGATAACTTTACATACAGGTCAATCAAGCATGTACACTGGAGGAGGAATAGGGATTGTACTCCATATATCTTTGATTGTTTTCTCCAAATTTCTAATAGCTTCTTATATTTTTCACATACTTCACATTTTTTTTATTTATCCTTCCCCCTCCTATGGAGCATTGGGTCTCCGAAATAGAATTTTGTATACACGTGCTTGTTTTTAAGAACAATTCAAAGACTTCTTTCAATAAATTTTTGATAATAGGCCAATAGAGCCCAAGAGTTCACAGTCATTATTTCTTTGATTATTTCCGTCATAGTATTTCATATTTATTATGCGGACTATGTCCCATTTTATTTGACTAGATATCAGAAGGTTCTATATAGAATAAGTTAAGGATATATCTAATAGAATAAGTTAAGGATATATCTAATTCCCATACTCCTGGTGCTTTAGCCAGCCCTTAAGATTTAGCATTCTGTCATAACCTCAACAAGATATATATAAATACCTAGCGAAGGCATGTGGTATTGTAGGCAACGTTCTAGCGTTACTCTTGGTGTTTTAGCCAAGCTTTAAGAGTTAGCATTCTATCACAACCTCAACAAGGTATATATAAAATGTATACAAAGGGTTTCCGGTATTGCAGGGAACGTTCTAGCGTTATTCCTGGTGTTTTAGCCAAGCTTTAAGAATTAGTATTCTGTCACAACCTCAACAGGGTATATGCAAATAACTACAATGGGTGTGTAGTATTGCAGGCGACGTTCTAGTGTTACTCCTGGTGTTTTAGTCAGGCCTTAAGAATTAGTATTTTGTCACAACCTCTACAAGGTATATATGAATGCCTACAACGGGTATGTAGTATTGCAGGGAACGTTCTAGACTTACTCCTGGAGCTTTAGCCAGGCCTTAAGAATTAGCATTTTATCACAACCTCAACAAGGTATATACAAATAACTACTAAGGGTGTGTGGTATTGCAGGCAACGTTCTAGCGTTACTCCTGGTGTTTTATCCAGGCCTTTAGAATTAGCATTCTGTCAAAACCTCGACAAATATATATAAAATACCTAGTAAGGGTATGTGGTATTGCAGGCAACGTTTGAGGGTTACTCCTGATGTTTTAGCCAAGCTTTAAGAATTAGCAATATGTCACAACGTCAACAAGGTATATATAAATTGCCTACAAAGGGTATGTGGTATTGCAGGTAACTTTCTAGCGTTATTCCTGGTGTTTTAGCCAAGCTTTAAGAATTAGCATTCTGTCACAACCTCAACAAGGTATATGTAAATACGTACTATGGGTATTTTGTTTTAACCAGGCCTTGAGAATTAGCATTCTGTCATGTGATCGTTGTTTGTGGCATTGCAGTCAACGTTCTAGCGTTACTCCTGTGTTTTAGCCAAGCTTTAAGAATTAGAATTCTGTCACAAACTCAACAAGGTGTATGTAAATACGTACAATGGGTATTTGGTTTTAGCCAGGCCTTGAGAATTAGCATTCTGTCACAGCCTCAACAAGGTATGTATAAAATACCTAGTAAAGGCATGTGGTATTGCAGGCAACGTTCTAGCGTTACTCCTGGTGAACAAAGTATATATAAAATGCCTTCAAAAGGTATTTGGTTTTGCAGGGAACGTTCTAGCGTTACTCCTGGTGTTTTAGTCTGGCCTTAAGAATTAGCAGTCTATCACAACTCAACAAGGAATATACAAATACCTACTAAGGGCGTGTGACAATGCATGCAATGTTCTATATTTACTCCTGGTGTTTTAGTCAGGCCTTAAAAATTAGCATTCTGTCAAAACATCAACAAGGTATATATAAAATACCTACTAAGGGTATGTGGTATTCGTGGCAACGTTCTAGCGTTAAGGCCTCGCGAACGTCCGAATATGATATTCTCTGTTCAATTCTTTTTCAATCGCGGCAAATCAGACAAACGCTCAAGGTTATCAGATTTCACTGCCATCATTAAACTCAAGGGGTTTCTCACTGAAAATTACGATTATTGCATTGTTATTCTTCGTAATTTGGCAAGTAAATAGGAATATTTATTTGCAAAAGAACTATTATTCGAGGAGAAAATTAAAGAAATTATTATTCGAGATTTTTTTTGGGAGGAGGGGGGTTCAACTCATATGAAAGAAATACCAGGAAAACGCGGGAAAACAAACATTTCGCTGAGAAAATTAAGCATTTTACAAAGTTGAGGTGGATGAAGCCCTCCCCTGCGTGCGTGCCTGTGGTCTGGTCATCATTATTTGCCAGGGTGCGGTATAAAATTGTGGAAATTACAAATAAAAAGTACATATTTTCGGGTTTTTAATTCATGCAGACCTATTTACAAAAATAAAATTTAAATAATTGCTCGTAGCGAAGTGACCAATTTACTTCATTTTATCAAACAGTTCGTGGTAACGAACTGTAGTAAGGAGCGACCCGGCTCAATAGTAACCAAAATTCTAAAAAACGCATTTTTGATATCAATAGCTACATGAAAAAAATCGCATTTTAATGCTGACTTTAAATATATCAGTTTTACCTATCTAAAATTACGAGTCTAAGAAAAATTGCCTTATTTAGAAAATAGAGGGAAACACCCGCTAAAAGTAATAAAACCAAAATTACATCCATCCGATTCAGCATATCAGGGAACCCTACCGTGGAAGTTTCAAGCTCCTATCTGCAAAAATGTGGATTTTTTTCCAGGGGTGATCTTATCGAACCAGTTGTCCTAGAATGTTGCGAGCGAGCTCATTCCAACGGAAATGAAGTTATATATAAGTGAATTATATATAACAAATGAAGTACATAGTACCCTTTTTAAGTGATCCAACAAAAATTGGAGGGCACCTAGGCCCCCTCCCACGCCAATTATTTTCCCACAGTCACCAGATCAAAATTCTGAGATAGCCATTTTATTCAGCATAGTCGAAAAACCTTAAAACTATGTCTTTGGGGACGACTTACTCCACCAGAATCCCCGTGGAAGGGGCTACAAGTTACAAACTTTGATCAGTGTTTATGTAGTAATGGTTATTGGGAAGTGTACAGACGTTTTCAGGGAGATTTTTGGTTGGGGGGAAAGGTTGAGAACAGGGGGTTATGTTGGGGGAACCTTCCAAGGAGGATTTTCTCATGGGGGAAGAAAATTTCCATGAAGGGAGTGCAAGATTTTCTAGCATTATTTAAAAATAAAACAATACAAAAATAAATATGAAACAGTTTATTCAACTGAAAGTAAGGAGCAGCATTAAAATTTAAAACTAACAGAATACAGAAGTTCGTTACGTAAGCTAACTCGTAAGTTACGTATATCTTTTACTAGTAAAAACGTTCATAAAAAATTAAAAGTTCGAGTTTCCTTTTTAAGTAACCAAACAATGGAGGGCAACTCCCCCGCTCCTTTTTTCTCAAAGTGATTCGATCAAAACTATGAGAAAGCCATATAAATATGCAAATTTCGTTTTAATTATTCATCTGTGGAGAGCCAAAATCAAGACATGCATTAGTTCAAAAATGTCCAGAAATTAAATAAAAAAAGACATGTTTTTAACTGAAAGTAAGGAGCAACATTCAAACTTAAAACGAATATAAATTAATTCGTATATGAAAGGGGCTGCTCCCTCCTCAACGCCCCGCTCTTTACGCTAAAGTTTGACTCTTTCTCTCAACTCTACTTTTTAAAATAGTAAAAAACTTTAGTGTAAAGAGCGGGGCGTTGAGGAGGGAGCAGCCCCTTTCATATACGAAGTAATTTCTGTTCAGTTTAAGTTTTAATGTCGCTACTTACTTACAGTTAAAAAAAAAATGTTTTTTTTATTTAATTTATCCATACGGGTTCATTAAAAATATTCTAAAGGTCGAGTGTTGCTTGTGTATCTGTATATCTGAATTTGTATTCGGATAAGACTGTAATGACACATGACAACTACCTATACCTAGCAAAGTTGGATTTATACGGTTCTCGTATCTCCCTACTTCTTGGCAACCTTCCGTCGACAATTTCTGGTAACAGTGCCTCAAAATAAAATTTTTGTAGATTTGGTAGCATTTTGTTAGACTAGAATTCTCGGTCACGACCAATCTTTTCATAATATAATTGCTCTTCCCCTAAAAATATTACAAAGTGTACAAAATCAATGTCAGAACATTCCAATTGCATTTGAATTTGGTAATAGTAGTCATGTGTTCTTTTCAGCTTTGTTTCACTATCAACTTTCTTTTCAAGACAGGTATTTTTTTTTAAGCGCTATCCACTCTTCCAATGTAAGCCCTTTTGCTGTCAAAGGGCACTTTACCTCCAAAAGAGCCTTCTCACCCGAAGGAAAAATTGCTATCCCGTTCGGACTGACCCCTAGAAACCCATATTCCTTGTGAATGAAAAGCCCAGCAGAGTTCACAATGCAACCCGTTTTCTTTGCAAAAGCTGCAATAGCTACAGGCTCATACATCTGACCATGCTCCATTGCCTTTGTTTGGCGGTTTCTGGGATACAGCAGCTGCCGAACTAATGAGCCCACAGTCTTCAACCGCCTTTTACAAACAGCACCAGCTACGGAAGCGGTAATTCTGTTGTCTCTGTATTGTATCCAGTTATTATCGATAGGATTTTTCTGAAGCATAGTAGCTTTTTCGATACTGAGGACTTCCGTTGCAGTACATTGGAGGCGGGTCAAAAAATCTGTTTTTGCGATTTCGAGCGCACTGCAATCAAGATCCGGAGCGGTTGCGTTCGAGCCGTAGTTTTGTCTGCTCCGGTTGGCTCCCTGATTTCTTTTGAAGGGAGTTTTGTGGAAGTATTGGTGAAAAGGCGCTTTCTAGCAGACAGTTTTTTACGTCGAGCAGTAGTCATAGCCCTCTGCTGTGCAAGATTTTTAACTGCCTACTTGGTGTAGATCCTACAGTTCTTCGAAATATTTCAAGGCGAACTGAGTGACCTTTCGTAAATCGGATTCCTGCTGCTTTAACACGGGTGGTATATCGTGCACTTTGGCTAACCATGATGTTTTTGCCACCTATAAGCCTTGCAACTATGCTCATAAAACATTCTGCCAGGTTGCTCGTGTTATTTCCTGACAGTAGACAGGCCCTTCTGGTCAGCGTGTCAAAGGCTGAATACACATGGCTGAGAAAGATGTTGCTAGAAGCGTCATCAGGATTAACCTGTAGAACTTTCCCAGAGAACGAGCAGTGGGTAGGACAAAATCTATGGTCACCACGGAAAATGCAGAGGAATTGCCTTCAGCACACTGATGAGATCCTTTACGCTTTTCTTCTCTGTGGTGGCAAATGCAATTGCATTTCTGGCAAAATCACACATTTTCTTTATTATTGCGGCACTAAGAAATCTTTTGCGTTCGGCATTTTTATGCTGCTTCTTATATAGTCTGTTTTCAAGCATTTGCACGCATGATTAGCACACTCAATTTTCTTCTACATTTCTGCCATATGGTACCCTTGCTATAATTTCAGAATGGGTACTCGAATCGCCGTCGGCAACAAATCGAACATATCTTAGATTGTGCATGGATGTTGCTATTCAGAATGCGTCAACTAATATATCTGACTCCATACCTGTACTAGGCCCCTTCCAGTTCATAAGATATGTATGGTTAGAAAAAGATCTATTTACTTGATCCCTGTATTTCACGCAAGTACTGCAATATTTATTTCTAATTCCTAGATTTAAGAGTTTCTTCGAATAGAAACCTATCACCACTCCACAGCCTGAGAGTGCACGATACCTATTCCCATAACTTCGTGTACACCAGCTTCCATCAACTATAACACATGTCTCTACAGCTCCATTGAGTAAATTTTCTCACCTGCTTCCAGTGCCATCCTTCGCTCGGTTTTCCTATTTTCGATAAAATAGTCATAGAGAACTTTTTCCAATTCTACACAAATTTCTTTCTCAAGTTTCGTAAAGACTTTATGAGACGGAGTATTTATTCCAATCATAGAGAAAAGTTCTTGAACCTGGGCGTGAGTCATTCTACCATTTATTGCACCAACCACTATCTCTTTGTTGACACTTACTGTTCCTGTTTCTGTTTTGTGTTTCTTTCTGATAGTATTCACACTATCAAAACCAGTCCTTTTCCGTTTTTTGACTACGGTATCCATTGAGTCTGTTTTTTTAGCCTTCGAGGAGCAAGGGGCTTTTCTGTGGGAATTGTGGCCTCCTCATGACATGATTCGCATTTGAAGATGAGTCTTGAGCGCAATCCAGCTCTATATTCTTTAGAAAATATCATATTCGAAACCAACTTGATGTCTTGGCACCTGTAAATAAAAAGCTAATTGGTTGTGAGGGAGTAAAATAGTAAAGTAGCGATTTTATTGTTTTGGTAGAAGGGAAAGTGCTTTAGCTTCAAAAAGGATAGGTAGTATATAGAGTAGTGAGCGATGTAGCGTTATTAAATGTGAAATAAAATATAAAATATAGCTAGAAATGGGCGAGAAGTGGAAATTATACGATCTAACCGAAAGTTTGTTGTATTTCATTGTCAGATTAAACCACCAAATTTAATTTATGTATTTAAGCAACCCAAAAACTGTCCTGAAACTACCAATCAGGAAAGTCAAGTGTTTCGAAACTTTACAAAATCATTTGGGGCATGACAGGAAATGCCCTCTAAATCGACCCGTGTCGATTTACCAAATTTCAAGAAAAATCACTAACCGAATTCCAAGAAAAATTAAGTCTCACTTGACTCCCTAAAATCAAATTCAAAGTAAAAATCCTTGCCCCAAATTCAGTTGCATCTCAACTATCATTTAGATTTTTATTCGAGTAATCCACAAAGTGTTTATTAGTACGATTAAAAATACCAGTATGCTTTTATGAGTTAGGAGGATCAAATTAGCTCCTTAGTTTCTCAAATCCTTTTAAGCCATTGCAGACATTCTTCCAGAACCTTTATCCGTACTTTTTAATGATTAAATAAAAAACAAGTTTTTTTTAAATGAAAGTAAGGAGCAACATTAAAACTTAGAACGAACAGAAATTATCCCGTATATGAAAGAGGCTGTTCCCTCCTCAACGCCCCGCTCTTTACTCTAATGTTTGACTCTTTCTCTCAACTCTACTTTTTAATACTGCAAAAACTGTAGCGTAAAGAGCAGGGTGTTGAGGAGGGAACAATCTCTTTCATATACGGGGCAATTTCTGTTCGTTTTAAGTTTTAATGTTACTCCTTACTTTCCTTTAAAAAATTCGTTTTTTTACGTAATTTCTGACCGCTTTTTAGTTAATCCATGTTTTGATTTCGGCTCTCCGCAGATGAATAATTAAAACGAAATTTGCATATTTTTTTTTTGCCGAATGGCTTTCTCATAGTTTTGATCGAACGATTTTGAGAAAAAATGTTCGGGGGAGGAGGCCCAGCTGCTCTCCAATTTTTTGTTACTTAAAAAGGCAACTAGAGCTTTTAGTTTTTTTTCAATGGTTTCAATTAGTAAAGATATACGAAACTTACGAATTAGCTTACCTAACGAACTTCTATATTTGCATATTTCTATTACGTATATGAGGGGGGTTCGCCCACTTGTCAATACCTCGCTCATTACACTAAAGCTTAAATTAAAGCCTAAATCCTTAAGAAATACCCCTGAATCACAAAGGCCGTAGAATAAATAGTTGAAATTACTAAAAATACTTTAGCATAAAGAGTGAGGGATTAGGAGGAAATGAACCCCTTATATGTGTAATATTTTTTGTTTGTTTTAAGTTTTAACGCTGGTCCTTACTTTCAGTTGAAAACACTTTCATATTTATTTTTTCATTGTTTTTTTTTAAAATCATGCTAGAAAATCCTGCCCCCTCCCCTTCATGGAAATTTTTCCTCCCCATGACAAATTCCTCCATGGAAAGCTTCCCCCACATAACCCCCTCTTCTCAACCCCTCCTTCCAACCAAAAAATTCCCCTGAAAACGTCTTTACACTTCCCAATAATCATTACTATGTGCAAACACTGGTCAAAGTTTGTAACTTGCAGCTTCTCCCACGGGGACTGTGGGGGAGTAAGTCGTCCCGAAAGACATAGTTATAAGGTTTTTCAACTATTCTGAATAAAATGGATATATCAGGATTTTGATTGGACGACTTTTGGAAAAAATGAGCGTGGGAGGGGGCTTAGGTGCCCTCCAATTTTTTTGGTCAATTAGAAAGGGCGCTAGAACTTTTCATTTCCATTTGAATGAGCCCTCTCACAAAATTTTAAGACCACTGGATCGATACGATCACCTCTGGAAAAAAAAATGAAAAATAAATAAATAAACACGCATCCGGGATTTGTGTTCTGGCAAAATATACAACATTCTACATGTTTGTAGATGGGAGCTTGAAACTTGTACAGTAAGGTTCTCTGATACGCTCTATCTGATGGTGTAATTTTCTTCAAGATCAAATGACTTTTAGGGGTGTTTTCCCCATTTTCTAAAATAAGGTAAATTTTCCCAGGCTCGTAACTTTAGATGGGTATGTTTTTTAGAGTTTTGGTTACTATTGAGCCGGGTCGCTCCTTACCACAGTTCTGTAGTAACTGTTTGAAATTACCTCTACTGTTAAGTTGGCTTTATTTCGGAAACAAAATGAAAAAAAGAAGTTTTTTAGCTGAAAATAAGGAGCGACATTAACGAAATGGAATTACTCCGTATATCAAAGGGGCTTTTCCATCCTCAACGCCTTGCTCTTTACGCTAAAGTTTGACTATTTTTCTCAAGTTTTCTTTTTAAAAAAGCAAAAAATTTTAGCGTAAGGAGCGGGCCGTTGAGGAGGGAAAAACCCTTTTAATATACAGAGTAATTTCTGCTTGTTTTAAGCTTTAATGTCGCTCCTTACTTTCAGTTAAAAAACTTGTTTTCTTTTCTTTTTATTTGTGAACGTTTTTGAATTAATAAATTTTTTTCTGTTTTTTTTCTGTTTCTCTGTTTGCCATCCTGGCATGTCCAATGAATTGTGGAACAGAATAGAAGCAGTTCAAAAAAACGTGTCTAAGAATTATTTTCAAACAGGGTTAAGGACCTTACATTTCCCTTCTTCGGAGAGCAAATCTAGTCACCCTTAAGGAAATTACATAAAAAAAACTAGTTTTTTTTAACTGAAAGTAAGGAGCGACATTAAAACTTAAAACGAACAGAAATTACTCCGTATATGGAATGGGTTGTCCCCTCCGCAATGCCTTGCTCTTTACGCTAAAGTTTTTAATTGCTTTAAAAAGCAGAATTGTGGCAAAGAGTCAAACGAAATAATTGTTGGCTTTAAGATTCGATTAGGCCAAAATATTCACCAGATTTTTTTTACTTCTATTGACATAAAAACCGCCAAAATCACTAATTCAGGAACGTCAGGCAAACTCCAAATGTTTAACATGGGAGGTATAGGAAGATTCTTTGAGAGTCCGTCCTGCCTTAAGTCTAGTAAACAGCCATAAACAATCGATTTAATTTTTCTTTTTCCTTTTCCCCGGTGACTTTGCAAGGAGGGACGGGGTCATAGAAACCATGTAAAGGGCTCATTCGATTGGAATTTGGAAGTTCAAATTCCAATTTTAAAAATCGATGTAGCCATTAATGAATAAATGAAACCCAAAACGAGGAGAAATAAAAGCCAACAGTCACAATAAACCTAAGAATAGTAGATTTAATTGTAAATGAATAAATAAATCCTTAAACAAACAAAAATTAAAGTTAACAATCAGGTCTGTTACCTAAGATTTCTAGAGGATATAACGTTATTTCCACTTTAGTGAAAACAAAATACATTTTAAACCTTATTTTTTTTACAATCAGAAGATTAAAAATCAAATATTGGTGAGATTTCCAGGAATCAAAATCAATATATATATATATATATATATATATATATATATATATATATATATATATATATATATATAAATATATATATATATATATATATATATATAAATATATATATATATATATATATATATATATATATATATATATATATATATATATATATATATATATATATATATATATATATATATATATATGTATATATATATATATATATATATATATATATATATATATATATATGTATATATATATATATATATATATATATATATATATATATATATATACATATATATATATATATATATATATATATATATATATATATATATATACATATATATATATATATATATATATATATATATATATATATATATATATATATATATATATATATATATATATATATATATATATATATATATATAGAAACCAATATATTAGAAGTAATTTTATATGAGAAACTAAATATATATGTAACAATCAGTTTACGTTTCTCACCAGTAATCTTGATTACTTTCTTGATTACTTGATTACTTACCTTGATTTACTTGTTTTCGTCAACCTTATGACAAATAGATATCATCCTCAATAAAATTTACATCACACTCGGGCCGTTTAGAAAGTCTAGTAGGGTGGGTGAGTGGCACCACTCTTGACTGTAAACCTTTATTAGCTTTGCGTTATTGTTGTCTTGTTATTGATGTTTTGACAAACAATGTCCGAAAAATGCGGTTCAATCCTGCTTTCAAGGCTATACTGAGAGAAAAGTTGAGATGGCTTAGGCACGTTTGTGGATGAAGGATGACCAATTGCCGAAGATTGTCTTTTTTGACCAACCGTCAAAGGCTAAAGTGAAAGCAGGCCGTCCACGGTTGCTGTGGGAGGATGTCATAAAGAAAGATTTAAAGGAAATGGGAACTTCCTGGAAGGGTGTAAAGAGGGAGGTTTTGAATAGACTGAGATGGAGAAGAAGCGTTCGTAGCGTTGTTGAACTCAGGCAGCTAGGTACTGCAGTGAGCTATTAGTAGTAGTAGTAGTAGTAGTTTTAAGCAAATCACAAGTGACGTTATGACCAGAAAAAGGCTTACTGGTAATTTCTGTTCGTTGTAAGTATGACTGAATTATCAATTTTAATTTCTGTTCGTTTTAAATTTCATTTATTAATTAATAGTGATCTCTGTTCAATTTCAGCTTTGTTCATATCACCCTTGTGTCCCTTTTGACCAGCAGATAAACAAACCCTAGAGGAACATTAAGGGCAAATTAAGTGATTTTTCGAGAAACTGTGAAATATTATCTTTGGTCTCAGACCCAGATATACTCTTCCTATCAGGGATTTCCAAAATGTTCCCAAATTTCTTGGCGCAAATGTCGGGGCATAGGTTATATTTTCGGTGAAAATTCTTGTTTCTTATTGGTTAAAAGTAAAAAAAGGAAATAACAACTTCTTGGAAGGGAAAATTAATTATATAGACTAATAAAACCTGAAAATGGTACAGATGGGTGCTAATATTTTGGTGGTGTTTCTCGTTTCATATTAGCCAAAAGTAAAAACAAAAGAAAAGAAAAACAAACTTCATGGATTCGAAAATTCTGATATAGGCTAATAGAAAAAAAAACCTAAAAAGCGATTCGAAATAAAATGACCATTCAAGTTAATCTTACAACGAACAGAAATTACTACGAAAGGAATTTTGCTACTCTCCCTAACATACCGTTAACCTTCTAAAATATATTGTTTCTTGTGTGCTATACTGAAAAGTAAACATATATTAATGTTTTCTCAATAATTATAACATTGAAAAACAAGCAATTAGTGTTAAGTTTCCTTATCTAAATTCTTGCATTGAAACTTCTGGCCTTCCATGATTTCATTTCTATTTTCTAGCTTCTGTATTTTTTTTATATTAATACTCCTAACTCTTAAGCTGAGTTCAGAACTGGAGTTTAGTTGTATTTGGCTCTTTAATAACACTTTCGGCTCTATTGTTGTCATGTTCGAGTGAAATGACCCTCCTCATTGGCAAGGATCTTTCATTTGCTGTTGCGAATACACTTATACATAGAAGAACGATTTTCTCAATGGTTTTGCTGTGTCCACGTTTTTAATGTTGTGACAAAAGAAGTTTCATTGTTGTCTTTTCTGTTGGCTTTAGGTTCAGGTTCATTTTAGTAATAAATAAGTTACAAAATGTCCAGAGCCCGGCTTTAGAAGACAAATTCGTAATGCACGGGATGGAAATAAACTTCTTTAAATAAATACAACATCCATACTTCACTACATGCAATTCATATAAAAGTAATTAAACATGTTCCCCCGCCCATTGCCAGGTTAACAACACCACCCGTTGATAAGTCCAGCGAAATAAACATAAAAATAAATAAAAGATACCAAGAACCCTGGAGAATGCCCAGGTCCAGTATCATAAAAAAACGGATAAAATTGGAACAAACTTAACATCCCAAAGCCGACCTCCACTAACAAACAACAATTCACTTATCACAAAAAAAATCAATAAATCAACATAAGTTTAAGTTTTCGTTTAGTTGTTTTAGTTGATTTTGAAGTATCCAATTTAGACGTATAAATATTCCAATACCAAATTACCTAGTTTCGAAGAGAAAATTTCGATCTTTCTTCTTGGCTGATATAATTTATTGAAATTGCTAGTTAGTTGTCTGTGGTCAATACTTTTAAGTAGGAAAAGGTTCGAGGAACGAAAAAACGAGGGAAGCAAACCACGGTCATGCTTCAGTTTGAAGAGGATAGATTCAACCGTCACAAGATGTCTTAAAGGAAGAATATTAAGGAAGCAATACAGAGAATCAGCTGATGACTTCGCTGGATATAATTTAGGGGAAGGCAAATAGCTCTTAAGGTTAAAGCTTTGTTCTGTTGTCTCTGAAGTGGCGTAATATGATAACTAAATGTGTTAAGGTAAACAAGTGATGAAAACATTAAATGAGGATGAATAAGTGCATAATAAAGGGGTCCCATTGCTTCAAAGGGAAGGGATGACCTGAGTATTCGAATTATCCCTATATTTCTCCCCAATTTCATCCGCAGATTAGATATATGAGGTTTCAATGATAGATTAGAGTCACGGAGGACTCCGAGGTGTCATAGTTGCTGCTCGTGAAATCTTCATTTTAAAATCACTTGATTCAATTAGTTAAGCTCAGGAACAGCAGCGTTACAACGCGAGAAAACCACAAATTTCGCTATATCAGCGTTAAGAGCTATGTAATTTGACTCAAGCCACAATTGAAGATGGTTGAAAGCTTCTTTCGATGCAAGTTTCAAACAGCTCACATCTTTCCCTGCGACAGTACACACAGTGTCATCCACAAATTGCAAATTTAAACCAAATATTCTCATTGAATTATTCAGGTTGTTCACACAAATTAAGAAAAGTAGGGAGACGAAGCATTGACCCTTGCGGGACACCAGCGGCATTAGATTGACGAGTAATTTCAGATGAAACATCACCTCCATCAACATACTGAGAACGGTCCTTAATATAAGATGCTATTAAGGATTTTAATGGCCCTCTTATACCGTAATGATCCAATCTATGTATTAAATATCATGAGATATTCAATCAAACGCTTTTTTGATATCAAGAAAAATGGAAGCTGATTTTCTCCACGGTCAAGAATATCATGGACATACTGTGTTAGTAATAGAACCACATGAATGGTCGAGTGACATTTGCGAAATCGGAACTGAAGGTGATTTATCATTTCAAAATGATCTAAAAAACGCACTATTCTATTATACAGGCAACGTTCAATTATTTTAGAAAAAGCCGACAGGAGCGATATAGGCCTACAATTTGATGGATTTGTCTTCTCTCCTCCTTTGTAAAGAGCCAATATTCCTGAGTCTTTTAATGACTAAGCAAACGTCCCATTTTTAAATGCCAGGTTTATTAATTAACCCGTCCTCAACGCCTGGCTCTTTGCGCTAAAGTTTGACTCTTTCTCTCATCTATACTTTCTAAAACAATAAAAAAAAACTTTAGCGTAAAGAGTGAGGCGTTAAGGACGGGTCAACCCCCTTTTCTCTCATTGAATAATTTCTGTACATTTTAAGTTTTAATGTCGCTCCTTACTTGAAGTTTAAAAAACTTGTTTTTTTATTTAATTTTGAAAAAAAAAGTCAATTTAGGAAGAATCGCCATTTGAACCTGTTTTAAACTATTATAATATACACTATTAAGATTTGATATCCGATTTAAACCTGAGTAAATTATTTTAACCTGACTTAGCTATATAAATAATATGTAATAAATTATATTTAAAAACAAATTTATGAAAATTTCAAATAATAGAGTGAAACCACGCAAAAATCACGTCGAATCAAAATGAAACAAGACATAAAAGATGAGGGATAAAAGATAAGAGAGAAAGAGGGAGAGAGAGAGAAAGAAACAAAGAGAGAGAGAGAGAGAGAGAGAGAGAGAGAGAGAGAGAGAGAGAGAGAGAGAGAGAGAGAGAGATTGCTGCTTACTGGGTGAATGAATTAGCTCACTTGGATTACAATTGCAGGTATTTCGAGTCTCTAGCTCGCTTCTTCGATCGGTACCTGGAGATGATTCCACTATCCTTTGTATTGGGGTTTTATGTGACCACAATTGCGAACAGATGGTGGCAACAATATGTCGCCTTGCCTTGGCCTGACAAGTAAGTTCCTTTTTTAAATTATACGCTCATGGAAACACGTATAAAAATTTCTGACGGATTCATATTTTGTTCTTTTGACCTTGTATTGATAAACATAGCTATTGAGATTAGAATACATGAGTCCAGTTACTATTTTTTTTTACTTATTTACAGACTTCACTGACGGCAGAAGAACTGAACTAAAAGAAAAAATAAATAGGTCATAAAATCGAGTTGAAGCTCAACTGCTTTATTATATTATATACTTTTTGCCATTATCGTAATGAACGGGAAGTAAAGAACGGCCCTTCTCTATAGTCAATAGGACTAAAAAATGGAAATTTGAAAGGAAGTACACCAAAGGAATGTATCATGATGCTCAGTCTAAATATAGGAAGTCTATTGGGTTTTAAGGCCATACGACACCTAAAATCATCACCCTATCTCATCAATTATAAACCTTTTTAGTATGTGTGGGCAAACTACTTTGAATTGATTGGGAGTGTTGGCATAAGCAAGGTTTGACTTTTTGTTTGAAGCATTTGAGAATGTCTCCTGAAACACAAGGGCCGTTTACTTAAAAAAAATTGTGTAAGAAATAGATTAAAGAGCGAGGTATGAGGAGGGGACAACCCCTCTCATATGCATAATAATTACTGTTAGTTTTAAGTTTTGATGCTGCTTCTTACATTTGTCTGAAAAACTTTCTTTATTGAATATCTGATCTTTTTTTTAAATAGCACCGAGAAATCTGGTTCCTCCTCCATGGAAAACTGCCTTACTCTACGAAAAATTGCCCTACAGAAAAATCCCCCGACGTAAATCCCCCCAGTCAGACTCTCCCTGAAAATTTCTTTATGCTTCCCAATAACAAATACTATATGCAAACAACGGGCAAAGTTCTTAACTTACAGCCCTATCTCTGGGGAATCGGAGGGGTGGGGATCAATTCATCCTCGAAAACATAGCTATTAGACCTTTCGACTATGTTGAACTACATAGCTATCTCAGAATTTGATCAGGCAATTTTGGAGAAAAGGGGCGTGGGAGGAGGACTAACTACACTCCAAAATTTTTGGTCTCTTAAAGAGGGCACTAGAACTTTTGATTTCCGATCAGATGAGCCTTTTTCCGATTTTGAGGACCACTGGCTCGATAAGATCACCCTTGGGGGAAAAAACAAATAAACACACATCCGTGGTCTTTCTTCTGGTAAAAAAATAATTCAGAATTCCATATTCTTGTATATGTATATTCTTACATATATCTTGTACATTATATATATATATATATATATATATATATATATATATATATATATATATATATATATATATATATATATATATATATATATATATATATATATATATATATATATATATATATATATATATATATATATATATATATATATATATATATATATATATATATATATATATATATATATATATATATATATATAAAGTTGTATTTATTTAAATATAATTTCTGTCCGTTTTCAAATCATTCCTGGAGCCCTCTCCCCTGTGTAAATTTCCCCCTACTAATCTACGCACAAGAAATTCTCCCTGTGAACCCTCCCCCCTTAGAAAATTCCACCTAAAAAAATTACGGGTATTTCCCATTAACGATTATTACTATAAGTCAACAATGGGATAATTGCGCGACTTAAAGCTCTTCTTCCAGGGACTCGTTATGCCGGGGGCATGTAATCCCCATAGGCAATGACACTGAACATTTTAACTATGCTGAATCAAGTAGCAATATAAAAATTTTCGTCAGCCATCATTGGGAAAAAAGGAATCTAAAAGGGCTTTAGACGTCCTCCAATCTTTTCGGTAACTTAAAATACGTACTAGGACTTTTTATCTACGTTTGAATGAGATCCTTCTCAATTTTCTAGGACCACTGGTTTGATGCTATTACCCCCTCGGAAAAAACATAAATAAACAAATAAATAAATAAACATGTTGTAATCTTTCTTCTGACAAAACGGATAAAACTCCATGTTTTCTTAGATAGGGGCTTGAAACTTCTACAGTAGGGCTCTTTGAAATATTGGATCTTTTAGTGTGATTTCCATTAATATCACTTAATGTTTTTGTGGTGTTTCTCCTTTTTTGAAAATCAGGTAAAGTTTCTCTGGTTCGTAGCTTTTAAAAGGTTTTTTAGAGTTTCGGTCAACTGTTGGGCCAACTTGCTTCTTACTTAACACTAAATAAGTGATTACAATTTTTTTCTGAGACTAGTGTCAGTTTTCACCCTCTGAGGTTTCCGAGGGGTGTTTTCAAAAGTCAAAACTCATAAATCAAAAGTGTTTCAAAACACTTTCAAAAATCACGTACACCAGGTGACGCGCGCCAAGCATGGGGAAACCTGTACCGTATATGGTAGAAGTGTGCCATGCGTGGCAGAACTGTATGGTATATATGGTGTTAGAATATTTATACCATGTGGTGAAAAGTCAATGCCTCTTCCTAAGTTTCCCTTTTTTTTGGCTGAAAACGAAAAATTAAAGTAAAAAAGGCAGACCAAGCAGAAAACTCATGCAACGTGTTATGTATTGTTAAAGTTATACTTGTCAAGAAGTGTTATAAGACAAGTAACAGAGAAAGCCTTTTTTATTTGCTAAGTCAGTTTCCAAGAATCTTTGCAATTTTGATATTCTCAGAGCTGGAGAAAAGCAAAAAATTTATTCCAAATCTTGGAAAAAACTGGGGCTTTGGAATTGGAGTCGTGGAGTCGAAGTCTTAGCAAATTTTTACTAAATACAGTCAGAGTCAGAGTAACAGAAATTATGTAAGACCCTTTGGAGTTGGAGTCAAAGCTATGGAAACAAATCAAGGCTGGAGTCAAAACAAATACTCCTAATGCTATTTAAAAGTGGCAATAAAGACAAAATTAATATTGTAGGCTAATTATAGTACATAAGATTTTTTTTTCATAGTGCAAAAATACTACTACACAAACAATTTGTTGAATTATTTGTACCACTTTTAAAAAATATACATATAATATTTGCAAATAAATTACGTATAAAGTGTAAAAAGATATAAAACTACTTAATAGATTGCCAGAGATACTTCTTTGGAGTCAAACAACAAAAACTTTGCATATTTGGAGATGAAGGCTAAGAGCATTGGCATCAAGGTTCTCTGATGCGCGGAATTTGATGGTGTAATATTGTTCAAAATCAATGACCTCTTTGGGGGGGGGGTCTCCATTTTTTGAAAATTAGGCAAGTTTTTCATTTATGGGTGGGTAAATTTAAGCTAAACGAATTCTGCGCGTCTAGAGTTGCCAAGATGTTGGTTTTGATGTATTTATTGTTATTAACGCTCCTTTTTTAGATTTTCGATTACCATTAGCACGAGTTGCTAATTGTATGCAGTTCGCTACCACAAACTGTCTGGTTCAAAACTCAGGTTTTTCAAATACAAATAAAAGGCAACATTTAGAGCTTATTAATGCGCATAAATTATCTTATATAAGTGGAGCGCAGGCTCCAACCAGTCTGCAAAAAGACTACAACCAGCTTGAAAAAAGTAGGAGAGTCGCTTTTACGAAGTCCATGGGTGTCACCTCCTTTACGCCATCCCCAGAGGCAGAGTTATGGGACGTTAAACTATGCCTAACAAAATGGCTATCTCAAACTTTGATTGGATGTCTTGGGAGGAAAAGATACGTCACTTAAAATTGGTCACTTTATAAGGGCATTCGAACTTTTAGCACCCCCGTTCAAATGAGCCCTCTCCCGATCTTCCAGGATTATTGGTTTGATAGCGATAACCCTGGTAAAAAAACAAAACAAAACAACAACAAAAATTAAGCACCTCTTTGAGAAAAAATTAACAATGATGATACAACATCGAACCCTTATAGCCTTTATTACTATAGACATCGCTATAGCTTTGCCTGTGATAAAACATTAAATGTGTAAAGGCTCAAACCATTTTTTGAAAAAAATTAGGAGGGTCGCCTTTACTGCATCCCATGGGTGTCATCTCATAAGTTTAACTGTTTGCTTTATTGAGTGGATTAAGCCATAGATATAAGGCAATGCCTTTCGTAGCATTTCTCTTTCAGACTCATGTTAACTGTTTCTCTATACATTCCTGGTAGAGATGAGGAGAGTCGTCTCATTCGTCGTACTCTGCTGCGTTATACAAACCTCATGATGATCCTCGTTCTGAGGTCGATCTCCCTTGCGGTCAAACGCCGGTTTCCTACATTGGAACATGTTGTCGAATCTGGTAAGCAGTTAGATCCCCTATTAGTAATAAACTGATATGTAAAGTAGATATGATAGTCTTAAGGGGCACATACTATTAATAAAATGTGTTTGTTTAACTCAAAACACAGTGTACTTTAAATAAATTACGTCTTTTACTAAAGCAAGCGTTTTTCCAATACGGGAGCTGCCACCCCCTAAATCCTCTTTTCTGGCTTTAAGGCTTAACTCCTGGCTACAATGAATTTTTTTACAACTCTGAAAAGCCTATGCCAGCTTTGCCTTTCTTATAGAGACTATCTGTCTTGGCTTTACTATTTCTATCTGCCTTTGCTTTACTTTCAAGTCTTTGATCACTTTGACCGAATTTTTCACTTAGACCTGACTGGACCAGACTACTCTATACGCTAAAGTAGGTACTGTGGCGTGTCGAATAGGGATTTTAGGGAACGGCTATCTCCCTCGTGCAATAAATGACTAGTTTTTATATTATAATCATCAACATTCTATGCTATCAAATGAACCTATTCTAAAAAAAATGTATAGATTATTACAAAGCCAATAATATAATATTCAATTTGGTGCTAAGAACCCCTTTTACAGAAACACTTTGCGGTAGCAGCCTAGGTATATTTTCTAAACCGTAGCAAATTCTCCCAGCTTGTGAATATTGGTCTTCCAGCTTTCCACTAGTCACAAATATCAATGGGAGATGAAGCCGACATTGTTAGCCAGGTCGCAAACTTCATCCCTTAACTAGCTACGATATCTAGCTAGTACCGAGTTCTAGCCACGTCGGGCACTTCCATTACAAAAGCTTCTGTATTTTCTCGTTCCAACTGCTTAAGACCGCGATACGTCTCAATCTGTTTAAATTTTCGTGTATTTTTTCTATACAGATAAGGATTGATCATGGATCTCTCCAATTGGCTCAAATTATCTAAATTGTAAAGAAGTTCAAACAAGA
The DNA here is from genome assembly GCF_032884065.1 of Artemia franciscana. Lineage (NCBI taxonomy): Eukaryota > Metazoa > Arthropoda > Branchiopoda > Anostraca > Artemiidae > Artemia > Artemia franciscana. Next base: position 13,437,268 of record NC_088863.1, read on the forward strand.
TAAGTTAGTATTCGTTAAGGAAGTTTTGCTAACTTTCAAGAATCCCTTAGATTATTTTGTTCTGCTTGATAAAGTGAAACGGCGTGACTAACTTCTTGGTCATCCAAGCTTCAGCACCAGCAGCTTGGGGAATGATCTTGGGAACACGTCGTTAAAGTCTTGAAGTTGTTTTTAAAAGTTAACTCGGTGAATATTTCTGTTGGTAATTCTGTTGAAGTCGTAATGGAAAATTGTGAGACCCATACTTAAATTTTTAGCGTTTTTAAGAAATGTGAGCATAAGGTGTACAACTAATTTTAAATGGTAAGGTAATAAAGCTGTTAGAGCAATCGGTAGGATTGTTCAGGATGTACATGACATCTGTGCTTGTTTTAGATCCCTGAAGCTCCTTAATGTAGGCCAGATAAGAGATTATCAAGCTGCAGTGTTTGTGTTTCACTGTAAGAATGGTTTAACCCATGATGTTTTCAAGAGTTTTTACCAAATTAATGATGACTTGCATAATTATGGAACTAGGCAAAGTGATAGTATAGTTGTTGATTTGTGTCGTTGTACCAGGTCTTCATTTTCAATGAAACACCTGGGTCTATCTGTATGGAATGAGTTACCGTTGAGTGTTAGGGTTGCAGAAAAGGTACCTCAGTTTAAAAAGAATTTAAAAGATTATTTTTAGGGGGGGGGATTTGTTGAACTTTATTATGGCTGGAAGGTCGGGTACGGGAGGAAGAGGAGCTGGAGAGGTAAGATTGGGTAGGGGCTAAGACGGGTCTGGGGGAAGGGCGGGGGAGAGGAGGGGGACTGAGCGTTAAAGAGTGATGGGGACGGACTGATGGAGAGGGATTTTTTATTATTATTCTTGTTTTATATTTTCAGTTATCTATTATTATTTTTAGTTCAATTATTTATTTATCTTTTTCATGTATATAGTTTATAATTGATCTGTTCTTGGTTTATTTATAGTAGTTTTAACTAAATAGTTGATGTTTAAGTAAACAGTTGAGTTAATAGTTAAATGATTACGTGACCTTTCGTGCGACCACAAACCCTCATAGGTTTTTTTTCAGCACGAAACTGTTGTTTAAGTTATTTATTTGTTTGTTAATGTGGATTAATAAACATACGAACTTAGGGCTTTAAGAATTAAACCTAATTTTAAAGTTTCTCGCTGAGGGATAGAAATTGCAAATTCTTACAGATAACATTTGAATTGTATTAATATTAATAAAAAGGAAAGATCAAATGCTTAGTGCTTCAGTTGTGTTTCTAGCATTGGCTATATTTTTTTTTTCATTATGCATTGGGTCTTGGGCTGGATTTAGCCTGCATGGATAACATTGCTCTTGGTACAAGACGAGTTCGAAATACCTGCTATACACTATAACGAAGAAATCCTATATTAATTGATTAATTGTCTAATTGGCGTATCAGTGAACCCAGCCATGACTATCTGCTAAAAAAGAGTTAGATTCTGTTCATTTCCGTCAATTATAAGCTCATAGTTTATTCATAAACTATGATTTATCATAGTGATTATTATTATATTATTATTATTTATTATATATCATTATTATTATAATTATTTATTTATAATATTTATTACATATCATTATTTATTATTATATCATTATTATTATACAATATATTATAAGTTCATGATTTATTCTTGAAGTTTCATAGTTTATTCTTGTTCTTGTATTTGTTCGTGTATTTCATTTCACTTCGGGGATGCCAGTTTTATCTGTCATTTAGCGGTCAAGCTAAGGGGCAGTAAACTCTTTAATCCTATGCTGACAGTCTTTCTTCTGAGACATTAAAGACAACATTTTAAGATAGAAGGGGATAGGAAGGATAAGGGAGGGACCAGTTTGAATAGTTGTTCCCTAACCCTTAGGTAAAAACAGTTCATATGCGTTTCTACTGGAATTAAATAAGAAAAAACACTAATTTTTTTAGCTGAAAGTAAGGAGCGACATTAAAACTTAAAACGAACAGAAATTACTCCGTATATGAAATGGGTTGTCCCCTCCGCAATCCCTCGCTCTTTACGCTAAAGCTTTTAAATGTTTTAAAAAATAGAATTGTGGCAAAGAGTCAAGCTTCCCGTATCTTTTTCCCCTGATTTCTCCGGGTAACCATTTAGAACGGGATCGACCAGCTGAGATTACAGGGTCACACCATTGACCCCCGTCCCAAAACAAATGACAAGCGACACCAGGAATCTCGGATCCCTGACCCCAGGACTTTAAGTGCAGATTGCTAACCACTCGGCTAGGATGGCTCAGTTTTTTTTTCGGAATCTATTATGGTTTCCTGCAAATGCGCCGCTTTATCAAAAGATCCCTTGAATTCATCTAGAAAAAATAATACAAACAGTAAGTTTTACTGGCGCATAAATACTCATTTGAACATCCATCTAAGAAAACGTTCCTTTCTACTATATAATAACATACCACTAAGAAAGAATGCATATTTTCTAACTGTAATTTGAAAATATTTGAAAATATTTGTAATTTGAAAATAAACTGAAACTAATTGAATATTTTCTCGTCTGGATATTTCGTTCTCTTTATTGGAAGACCAAGAATTCGGCTGTCAAAACAAAATTTGACTCCTGTCAAAATGTAGCTTTATATTAGAAAAACCTCTTTGTTTGCTACACTGGTGAAAAGAAACATTAAAGAAAACTCTAAATAAATAAAAAAAAATGTATTCATTGCGTAAGCCAGAACAAATGTTTTATTAAATCACTAAAGCTCCAGATCTTTTATTTCTAATTTAATTAGAAGTTTCTTCCATGGTAATTGGACTGCGGTCAAATTTGACAAATGGTTAATTTCGACCAGTTTTTTTTCTTAGTGAGTAAACTACGACACAACGTCCCTCCTATTAAAAAAAAAAAATACAAATAGACCAAACCAAAAATAACAATAATCGAAGAAAAAAGCTAATAACACCCTGACCAGACCGGCCACAAACGACTAGATAGTTGCCCAATCCATAGAATAAGATTAATCTTAACGATAAATTTCAATAAAGGGCCCTCAAGCCCTCTAAGGAGAAAAAATGAATCTGAAGGAGTTAGAAATAAGGTCCATTTCTGTCGCACTAAAAAGTGGAAAATTTCACAAGATTTTCTACTCAGTTATCGCTCTAATCAGCACATTTGTTGAGTGTCTCATTGGACAAAGATAGAGTCAATATCTTAAAATGTTTTAATTTACATGTATTTATTTGTTCGTTCATCATTCATGGAATTACTATTCCTCCCCCCCCCCCCATTTTAGGCCTCTTTAAAGTTTGCAAAACCAAAAATGCAATATTTTGTGAAAAAGTACAGTTTGCTTTAACTTAGTCACTTCTGATTCTGAAAAAAGTCACAGAAACTGGAAACCTACGTCATGTACGGAATAAATCTGCCAAATTAACATGCAAGTTTTGTTTTAATTTTCATGTACGGTGAGCTAAATTCGAACCTGCATAACGAATAATGTTGAATAACGTTCAGAAACTAAATAAAAAATTCAAAGTAAGATCTAGCTTAATGGAAAACTTCAAAAAAGGACTTTTTAGCCCTTTAAGGAGAAAAACGAATCTGAAAGAATTAGAAATAAGATCCACTTCCGCCGCACTAAAAAGCGGAAAATTTCACAAGATTTTCCACTTAATTATCGCCCTAATCAGTACTTTCGTTGAGTGTCTCATTGGACAAAGATAGAGTCAATTATTGAAAATGTTTGAATTTATATGTACTGATTTATTTCTCCATCTTTTACGGAAATACTATTTCCCCACCTTTTAAGCCTCTTTAAAGTTTGGAAAACCAAAAATTGCAGTTTTTTGTGAAAAAAGTACATTTTGCTTTAATTCAATCACTTTCAATTCTGATAAAAGTCAAGGAAACTGGAAACCTACGTCATGTACGGAATAAACCTGCCAAATGAAAATTTTGTTTTAATTTTCATGTACGGTGAGCTAAATTCGAACCTGCATAACGAATAATGTTGAATAACATTCAGAAACTAAATAGAAAATTCAAAGTAAGATCTAGCTTAATGAAAAATTTCAAAAAAGAGCCTTTTAGCCGCACTAAAAAAGAGCCACTTCCGCCGCACTAAAAAGGGGAAAATTTCACAAGATTTTATTGATTTATTTCTTCATCTTTTACCGAATTACTATTTCCCCACCTTTTAAGCCTCTTTAAAGTTTGGAAAACCAAAAATTGCAGTTTTTTTGTGAAAAAAGTACATTTTGCTTTAATTCAATCACTTTCGATTTTCATTTCGAGTCACGAAACTGGAAATATACGTCACATACAGAATAAATCTGCCAAATTAGTATATATATTTTTTTTCATGTACGATGAGCTAAATTCGAACTTGCATTAGTTTGATAACGTTTAGAAACAAAAAAAAATTGAATGTAAGATTTATCTTAACTTTTTCGTTTAATTTTAAATTCGCTTAATTTCGTTTTAATTTTAAGCTATAGTCGGACCTGCATTAGTTGAAAAAAAAAATTCAGAAACTAAAAAAAAAAAATTAAAAGTAAGATTTAGCTTAGCACGAAATTTCAAAAAAGGTCCCTCTAGCCCTCCAAGGAGAAAAAACAAATCTGAAGGAGTTAGAAATAAGGTCTACTTCTGCCGCATTAAGAAGCAGATAATTTCACAAGATTGTCAACCCAGGTAATCACTCTAACAAAGATAGAGTCAATAATTGAAAATGGTTGTATTTATTTGTAATTATCCATATCTTCATCTTTCTCCTATGGAGCGGTAAGATATTGTCAATCATACAAAATATCTGCTGAATATTTTGATGGACTTTCCTCACATTCAAATGACATGGGAACAAAGGAATCAGCTTATAATGCTGATTCCAAATATATAAGATTTATCAAGTTTAGTGTTACCAATCAAAATTTACGAGCCTGAGAAAGTTTGATTTATTTTTTAAGCAGGAGGAAAAATATCCCTAAAATACAAGAAATCTTAATGAAAATCATGTCGTCATGTTCAGCGTACCCCATAAGACTGGTCACAGATGTGTGTTTTTTTTCTGGGAATGATCATATTGCAATAATGGTCCTAGGAGATTGGGAGAGGGTGCCTCCAAACCGAAATGAATAGTTCTAGTGCCCTTTTTAAGTGACCAAAAAGATTGGAGAGGAACTGGACCCCTCCTACGCCCTTTTTTCTACAAGGTTATATGATCAAACTTTTTAGATAATCATTTTGTTCAGTATTGTTGGATGATAAAATAACTGTAAGTTTAGGTGTAAAATGTCCCCTAACAGTCTTATTCAAAATAGAATATGCTAAGGAGAATTTTTCAGGCTGAATCGTCGACAAGCACTTTTATAGGAAGGGGGGATTCTCAGCGAGGATGGAACTGTCTGTATGGAATTCGACGGGGGAGAGCTTCTCTTTATGCTGGATGAAATTTACACGGATGAGTTTTCCGTGAGAGGGAGGGGTATATTTTATAGAGGGTGAGCCAGGTTTATTGGCACTATTCGAAAAACTTGCTTATTTTCTTGTCCTTGTAGCAGAACTAAACAAGGACGCCACACCCGACATCTAGATGACTACGTGTGCTTGACTCCTATGTGTCACAATGACTGTTTGTCCCCATTTTTTAAGAGCGGCTACTGAAACATGGGTGCCGTTTAATCAGAACAGGAAGCTTTTTTAAAAGTGGCAATAGCAAGGTATTGAGGAGGGGACAACCGTTCATATACGAAATAAATCTGCCAAAATTAATATTCAAATTTTGTTTCAATTTTTCACGTCCAGTGAGCTAAATTCGAACCTGCATTGGTTTAAAAACGTTCAGAAATTAAATAAAAAACTAACTGAAAGTAAGGAGCGTCATTACAACTTAAAATGAACACAAATAATTCTGTACATGAAATGGGCAGTCCCCTCCTCAAGGATTCGCTCCTTACACTAAATTTTGACTCTTTGTCACAATTCTACCTTTCAAAGCAATAAAAACTTTAGGATAAAGAGCGAGGCATTGAGGAGGGGGCAGCCTCTTTTACAAACGGAATAATTTCTGTTTGTCTTATGTTTTAATGTCACTCCTTACTTTCAGTTTTTAAAAACTTGTTCTTTTTTATTTAATGACTAAATAATACCGTTTACATAGGAAGATCCCACCCCTTTAAAAGCCCTGAGGTACCCCTTATTCTTGCACCAAATCCTTGGTGCAGCCCTGTATTACCCATTATTCTTCTTTTTTCTAACACTGCTGCTAATTTTCGTATAATAGCAAAAGTAAAAATCAGCTCCAAAGGGGGGTTTGACACCCTTTAACCATCTTGGCAATAATAACCCAATGATCATTTTAGTAGTTATATTTTGTATTATATTTTTACCCCTTTTAAATTGTTCTTTGTTTTCTAGGCATCATGACAAAGCGAGAACTGGAAAGTTTCAAGTCTATACAAACTGAGTTCAATACCTATTGGATCCCAAGCTGTTGGTTTGTTGATCTTCTACGAGAATGCCGAACCACAAAAAAATTAATCGATCCCCCAGGAATGAGATTTGTAATGCAGGTATTATTTCAATCTTTAACGTATTCTATTATGATGCATTTTAAAAGCATGTCAAATGTTCAAACAATACATAACTGAGTACCTATTTCCATAGAAAACTTTTCTCTTGTTATTGGTATTGCTATTTTAAAATGTGAAATCAAACAGTTCGCGGTAACGAACTGTAGTAAGGAGCGCCCCGGCTCAATAGTAATCGAAACTCTAAAAGACGGAATTTTGATACAATAGCTACATAAAAAGAATCGCAGTTTAATGCTGATTTTAAATATATAAGTTTCATCAAATTTAGTCTTACCCATCAAAAGTTACGAGCCTGATAAAATTTGCCTTATTTTAAAAAATAGAGGGAAACACCCCTAAATGGCATAGAATCTTAACGAAAGTCACACCATCAGATTTAGCGTATCAGAGAACTCTACTGTAGAAGTTTCAAGCTTCTATCTAAAAAATGTGGAATTCGTATTTTTTGCCGGAAGACAGATCACGGATGCGTGTTTATTTGTTTGTTTTTTCCCAGGGGTGATAATTTGAACCCAGTGGTCCTAGAATATTGATAGAGGGCTCATTCCAACGGAATTGAAAAGTTTTAGTGCCCTTTTTAAGTGACCAAAAAATTGGACGGCATCTAGGTTCCCTCCCACGCACATTTTCCCCCAAAATACTCAGATCAAAATTTTGAGATAGCCATTCTATTCAACGGAGTCAAAAACCTAATAACTATGTCTTTGGGGACGACTTAATCCCCCACAGTCCCCGGGGGAGGGGCTGCAAGTTACAAACTTTGACCATTGTTTACATATAGCAATGGCTATTATGAAGCGTACAGACGTTTTCAGGGTGACTTTTTCGCGATGGGGTGGGAGTGGATGGGTGGGGGGGGGGGTTAAGTAGGAGGATGTTTCCATAGAGGAATCTTCATGAGGGAAGAAAATTTCCATGAAGGGAGCGCGGGATTTTCTAGCACTATTTAAGAAGAAACAATGAGAAAATAATTTTATTCACCTGGAAGTAAAGAGTAGCATAAAAATTTTAAACGAACATCAAATATTACGTACAAAAGAAGGTTTTCTCCTCCACAGTACCTTGCTCTTTACGCTAAAGTATTTTTAGTAGTTTCAACTATTTATTCTACGGCCTTTGTTTTTCACGGGTCATTCTTAAAGATTTGGGATAAAATTCAAGCTTTAGTGCAAAGAGCAAGGTATTGACAAGGGGGCAAACGCCCTCATATACATAATAAAAATACACAAATATAGAAGTTCGTTACGTAAGTTAATTCGTAATTTACGTATGTTTATTACTAACAAAAACGTTCGTGCAAGAAAACAAAAAAATCTAGTTGCATTTTTAAGTAGCCAAAAATTTGAGGGCAACTAGGCCTCCTCCCCCACCCCTTTTTTTATCAAAATCATCCGATCAAAACTATGAGAAAGGTATTTAGCAAAACAAATTAATATACAAGTTTCGTTTTAATTATTCATGTGCGGTGAGCCAAAACCAAGACATGCATTAATTCTCAAAACGTTTAGAAATTAAATAAGAAAACAAGCTTTTTTAACTGAAAGTAAGGAGAGACATTAAAACTTAAGACGAACAGAAATTACTATTATTAAGCATTTAATTTTATTAATGTGCATAACATGCTTCAATAGTACACCCTTTTATGTATTAAATAAAAAAATAATTTTTTTAACTGCAAGTAAGGAGCGACATTAAAAATTAAAACCAACAGAATTTATTCCGTATATGAGAGGGGTTGTCCCCTCCACAACGCCTCGCTCTTTCCGCTAAAGCTTTTTATTGTTTTAAAAAGTAGAGGTGTGAGAAAGAATCAAACTTTAGTGTAAAGAGCGAGGCGTCGTGGAGGGGACAACCCCCCTCATATACGGAATAATTTCTGTTCATTTTAAGTTGTAATGTTGCTCCCTACTTGCAGTTAAAAAAACTTTTTTTTTGTTTAATCTATGTTAAAAGACAAATGACAACGAGTTCCAAAAATGATAATCACTAAACAATTGAATAATTAATAATTTAGTTGGGCGAAAAACGTTATTCCATTTAATCGAATAACCTGGGGATTTAATTCCTATTGGTAATCTAATTGAAAGCTGTATTTTGACATTGGCTTTTTAATCAAAATTACAATGGAATGAAGAACCGTGTTGCTTTAAGGCAGCTCAACAACAAAGTAAAGTACTAGACCTACGTTGCCTGAGCAACGTGAAGTGTTGCGGCAACCTTTCTCCGGCTTCGCCGAATAAAGTATTGCGAGAGCAACACTTTGGTTTTGTTTCTTTGCTATCTGTTAAACGCTGAAATTGTCAGCCTATCGAAGCTTTTAAAACGTTATGTTCAAAGAAGAACACGATCAGTAATCACATGATCAAAGGCTATTCCTCAGCGTTAAAAAAACAACAATAACAAAAGAATATCGAAAGAAGGGACTAAATTGACTTTGCAGCCAGTTGAACTTTATCCTTTTCAATCGTAGACATCGTGACGGATGAAAGCTTGGAACAATATCTTTTATAAGCTAGTTGGTATTATAAAGTTATCCGTAGCTTTTCAGGATTAAAATGCCATAGGTGACACTAATTATTACGAAACTACCTCATTGTTTTAAGTTATCGTTTGTAACCGTTGCGTAAACACCAAATTCTAGGTTACAGTGAGTATGGGTAGGCTACACTAACTAGCAAAAGTTACAAACCCCTCTTCATTGAAGATGATTGTAGCCTAACTAAAAGACAATTATTACTTACAAGTCCCCTGCATGTCTTACCGCTGGAACCAAATTGGTTTTACCATCAAATACACCGGAAACAAATAATAGGTACACCAACTAGCCAAAGTTGCAAACCCCTTATTGCCGAAGACGATTATGGTCTAACAGCCAACTATTGCTTACAAGTCCTCTACTTGTATCACAATCGGTGTCGGCCTATTTTTGGTTTCAGTGTGTACCCTATTATTGAAGTTGTCAATCCCTTGAAACTTTCAAACTAGTATATCTCGTGAAGGAGTTTTTGTACCAAAAAATGGATGACATCTACCTGATCAGCTCATCAAGAGCTATCGATTGCCTTCGAAAAAATTCTATCTGTCTTAGTTCAAAAAGTGATTTTTTTTTTGCCGTAGGCCAACTTTTTAACGTCACCACTTAGAAAGGTGCAAAGGATCAGTTCCAATTTCTTTAGCAATGACAGAACTTCTAAAGTTTAAGAGTTACGTCTGATAACATTTCTCTACCTCAATCCCATGTCAGAAAAAACAAATGATAAACCCAGCCGAAATCACGGCGGCACTTTCGGACCCGTGGGAAAATGCCGCTTTTTTGCTTCTGTAAATTTTTCTATTTATCACTCGAACAAGATATATTGGCTGTGGGGTTGTGTAAACTGCCGCATATATTTAACACTTATAGATCTTAGTCCATCTTCAATTTGAAAGTGGTGCCTGCCTGCTTGCCTGCTAGAACGGAGCTTTCCACTCGAAAGCAGAAACATGGTTTGATGAAATGAGAGCTTGGCTGCACAACTTCAGGTACTCCTGTCTGACATAGGCTATATAACTCCACTTCACTTCGCACACCATAGGCTCTGACTCGTGGACAGACAAACCCATCTTTTTTGGCCCCAGGCAAGAGTTCTGCGGAGCTTTCCAAAATGTAATGTCATATTCATCAGTCCGGCCTTAGGTCCACTCTTTCTGTAAAAACCGCACAGGTTAGACCCTTACCAGTTTCCAGGAATAAGCCGAGATCGGCGGCATAGGAAAAAAAAAAACGGGACAAAACGAAAGTGTTGCTCTGGCAACACAATAATCAATTTTGAGATTGTCGATCGCCTCCCAGGAGAATACAAATCGTATTAAAGCTATAATTCCATGAAGAATAAACAGGAAGAAGGGCTTGAATTCACACTAAAAATATATTAATTCAAATGAAATTTCTGATTTGCCACCCTTTGACCAAAAACTAAAGAATAACACATTCTTTATGTGAATGAGTAATTTAGACATTTCATAAGGTATTGACAATGGAACACGACTGGTTGGTACTCAACTATACAACAATGCAACTAAAGCAAAACAAAACTGGAGAAAAGCTGGAAAAGAAGCTCAGAGTAACAGACAGTTACAAGACAATTGACAGCGAGAATCACATATATACAAGCCTTCCGCGTGTTGAGTACCAGCGTGCGAGCGCAGGTCGGTCTCCTGGTAATTAAAAGTCAACTCTATATTTAATAGCTATTTCCAAAGAAAGATTTTCCTGTTAACATTGCTAATTTCATACTGCAGGGATCTGAGTCTTTTTTCCGGTGATGTGGTTATACGCAATCGTCTCCTTACTAATCCAGACAAGGAAAAAAGAAGAAGGTATATCTATTTTTGATATAGCTGTTGTCCTGCAGCTGTTGTCTGGTTATACGCAATCTTCTCCATACTGATCCAGACAGGGAAAGAAGAAGAAGAAATATTTATTTTTAATGTTGCTGTTGTCTTGAAAACAGTTACCACGAGGAATTTTTTGTGAGAGTGGGGCTAGAATAAAAACAATGCATAAACAGTTGTGAGGGTATTGTGGATGTAAACGGAGCCTTATCCCCGTTTCTAAGCGGATTCCTAAACCACGATTCCATGAAAGTCCTGTCCCTGAATAGGACAGCCAGTAGGTGTGTTAGTTACGTCATACGGAATGTTTTTTAAGAGACGCAGGTGTCTGATACGTCACAGGGAATGTTTACTTTTGGTTTTTACGTAATAGAAGTTTTTAGAGGGCCAGGAAAAAAATCTGTTACGTAATATGGCTTGTTTATATTTGGCTGTTACGTAATAGGGTTTGTTTACTTTTAAATGTTAGTAATAGAGAGTTTTTTCTTAAAATTCCACAAGGGGTAGGAAAAACACCTTCAGAGCCTGGTAATGGGGGACCTTCCAGATGCCAGACCCTTGGTGGGCAGCTCCACTAGCCCCCTATGATCCAATTCCAATGAGACCCTAGCAAGCAACTCCAATGGGATCCTAGCATCCAATTCCATTGGGGGCCCAAGTATTCAATTCTATTGGGGGTCCTAACATCCAATTTCAACGGGGCCCCTAGGATCCAATTTCACTGGAAGACCCAAGCTCAAGCATTTAATTCCCTTGGGCCCCTAATCTAACCACCGGAGGGGGGGGGCTAGCAACTAATTACAACGGAGGCGCTAGTATCAGAATCCGTCGAGGCCCCAGCATCAAATTTCATCGGGAGCTCTAACATAACCAAGAGGAGCCCTAGCATCCAATTCCAATGGAACCCTAACATCAAATTTCATCGGGCTCCTAACCTAGCCAATGGGACCCCAAAACCTATTCTAATGGAAGCCGCAGTATCCGGTTCCATCAAGGGGCCCTATCATCCAATTTAATTAGGACCCTAACCTAACCATTAGGGGCCATAGCATCCAATTCCAGTGGTGCCCCTAGCAACCAATCTTATCGGTCCAATAACCTAACCACTGGGGGTCCTAGCATCCAATTCCATTGGGGGCCCTAACATCTAATACCACTGGGGGACCGTTAGCAATCAATTCCACTAACATGGCGTTTTTCAAGACGTTTCAAGATTTCTTTGGTTGTCATGTTATAGGGAAATGTTTACTTATGTTAAGGATGACGCAATGTCACCTGACATACAAAAATTCAGGGGGCCATGGGCGGTCCCTACTCCCTGCTTGTAGTTCTAGAGGGGGACATGTGGGGTGCTACGTAATGAAAATGCACACATGGCTTCTTACATAGTACTTTAAGAGATTTTTTTCTTTCAATGCCTTTTCTTCTTTTTTTCTCTGGGAACCTTTACAATCTAATGATTTTGTCCACAATAGGGGTCTAAAGAGGCTTCACCTTCAATCGAACTGTGCCTTGGACATCTGGGATCAGCAAACTATCCATAATACTTTTATTGGAGTAATATATTCTACATGTTAACCTATTGCATGAAAGGAGAATCCACTGTGTCCAAATACTAGAACAATTAAATGGCTCGCATGTTTCCAACGCTTTCCACATGAGAGGTTCCACATTTCCCAATGCTATTGATTTTTCTATATTAGATACACCTGTATGTTACAGCTTAGTTAATTTTCCGAGTTGACCTACACAGGTTAGGTTACATAGCAGATGTTATATATCATTGGCGTTTGATATTTCATTGCGTAAATGGCTACGTATTGAAATTTTGTCCTGGAACAAGTAGTATAAGGTATTAAGGCTTTTGTACTTACAAATTCTGCAATATAAAAACGATATAAAATCACAAAATACCAGAAAAAATCCCTTTAAAATCAACACACAGAAAAAAGTGAAAAAACTTATAAACGATAAAATATAAGCAAAAAGAACTATGAAATCACAGAAAAAGAAGTTAAAACTCAATAAACGGGAAAACGAAACGTCAAAAAACTTGATATAGGAAAAATATAAGCAAAAACAAGCGTGAATTAAAGAAGGACGGATGTCCTAGTAACCGATTCCAAACGGGGGGGGGGCTTATGATTACAAGTAAATTTAAGCCATATTAGGAGGCATTTCTGAGAGGTTTTAATGGAATTGTCACGTTGAATTTGAACCAAGGTTATGAATTTCACGTCATCTTAGCCGTTCCAGAGAGGTGGGGTTGTTATTAGAGATAAGTTTAAAGCAAATTAAGAGTTATCTCTCAGAGGTGTTAATGAAAATGCCTCATTTCTTTTACTGGATATTCAATTTCGGTCCTTACAAAGCCGAAACATTCTTTCAACACCTTCCACCTTAAGTTTAAGCTTTAGAATATGTTATTTTAAGCACTTCACGTCACCATGTCCCACTATGGATGGCAGACTGCACTCTAAGCTATCCTTCAAAGTGATGGCCCCCACGGAAATTCAGGCCACATTAACAATACGTGGCTGCACTCGTGACAACCCTGTGATACGCATATCATGCCTAAGACAATTTTCAGACATTTTATTAATAAAATTATGCTTAAAGTCCATTGAATCTGTTTGCAAGCCATCCCTCAATTTGATACCATCCACGGCAATTGGCACCACTAAGCCAATTCATGGCTGAATCCTGGTATCCCAATGATACATATTATCATTCCTAAGACATTTTCCAAATATTTTCTTTTTAAAAATCATGTCTTAAGTCCATTGGTTCGTGTTTTCGCAAGCCAACCATCCGTAGCATACCATGTCATTTCACGACATCGTTTCACACTATATCTGACCCTCTAGCACCCCATCATCATTCCTAAGACATTTTTTTTCAATTTTATTTGTGATAATCAATTTCCACTTTCCCCGCTTCTGACCCCCGGTTACAACGGTTCCACTTCCGATTCTGCTGGTCTACACCCCCGTTCAACCGATTCCAGCTCCCACTATTCCCCCCTTCAACCCAATCCGTGGTAAGCTATGGATGGCACATTGCACCCCCTCTGGCGCACATTATCACACATAAGGGTTTTCCAATCTTTTCCCGCAAAAATAACTTTATAAACTATGAATGACCATTGTTTTGATATTATGAACAGCGGAAACGTGTCCTGTCATTGGTAGATTACAATGTTCCATGCTAATTCATAGTCTTTTACACTGAATGCAAAGAATGTGGCACTTTCTCAAAGAATGTATTATCACACACATGGTATTTTTGGGCATTTTCCTACAAAAATATTCGTTTACACAATAATCAATAGTTAAACTTAATAAAAAAAACATTAGCGTCTCTTCTAATGACTCCTAGGAATTGAGGCTAGTATAGCAGAACGTGCCGCCTCTATCGCACCATCTGGCACACATCTTGAGTTATCTCAAATTCATGTCACAAAATACTCATTACAAAACAAAAATAACTCTTTAAAAACAAAATCTAATAGATCACAAATTCTTCTTACAAAATACTTCTTTCAAAGCAAAAAATAATTCTTACAAAACAGAAAATAGACCGTGTAAAATTACAAAGTCTTGTTACGAAACAAAAATACTTCTATCAAAATATTGCCAAGGTGACATGAATATCCAGATCCTTGGCTTAAAGAAACGCAACATTTCTACTAAAACCTCTCAGAAATAACTATTAAATTAGTTTAAATTTATCTCTAATAACAAACCTATCCTCACTGAAATTGGTTTCTAGGCCCCCGTTAGAATTGCTCACCATGGGGTGAGTCAACCACATATTGGCACGGTGGCATGAAATATGCATAGTTTTGGCTCAAAGAAACGTGGAATTTTCATGAAACCTCTCAGAAATGCATCTTAATATGCCCTAAATTTACCTCTAATAATAACCTCCCTCTAGAATTGGTTGCTAGGGTCCCCGTTATTCTTTAATTCACGTTCGTTTTTTATTTTATTTTATCCTGTATAAGATTTTTTCACGTTTTGTTTTTCCATTTATTGAGTTTTAACTGCTTTTTCTGTGATTTCATGTTCCTTTTGCTTATATTTTATCCTTTATAAGCTTTCTCCCGTTTTATATTTTCTGTTTGGTGAGTTTTAACTGCTTTTTCTGTGATTCCATGATAAAATAAAATTTGCAAACACAAAAGGCTTAATTCTTAGAATTACTTGTTCCAGGATAAACTTCAAAACGTAATCGTTTACTCAATAAATATCCAACTACAATGCTGTATAACATCTATTATGTAACTTAACCTGTCTAGGTCACTTTAGAAAATTTATAATACTATAAAATGTAGGTGCATCTAATATAGCAAAGGCGATAATACTGGGATGGTTGTCCTCTCATGTAAAAAGGGTTAGAAATATATAAGCCATTTAATTGCTCTAGTATACGGGAACACGAGTTTCTTCTTGCCTGCAATAGGTTATCATGTAGAAGGTATTACCTGAACCAAAGTCTAAAGAATATTTTGCAGGTCCAGATATCCATGGCACAGTTCCATTGAGGGGAAGGCCCTTTCAAGCCCTAATGTGGGTAAAAAACTTTAGATTATTAAGGTTCCCCGATAAAAAACGCATAGAAAAAAAAAGACCTATTAAAGTATTGTGTCAGAACCCATGTGTGCATTGTGATTACGTAACACCCCAAGTGTACAAATTCCACAGTAAAAATGGGGACCCCACACAGTACCCTGAAGTCTTGCATGTCAGGTGAGATTGAGTCACCATTAACATAAGTAAACATTATACTTTTATATATCTGCCACAGAAATCTTGAAATTTCTTGAAAAATGTCTTGTTGGTAAAATTGGTTGCTAGGGGTCCCCCCGATTGAATTGGATTATATGCCCCCCTATGGAATTGGATGCTAGGGCCCCCGGTCGTTAGTTTAAAGGCCCTATTAAATTGGAGCTAGGGGTCCAATTGGAATTGGATACTAGGGCCCCCATTGGTTAGGTTAGGGCTCCGATAAAGTTAGATGCTATGACCCCACGATGAAATTTGATGCTAGGGCCTCCATCAGAGTCGGTCTCTACGGCCTGTGGTGATTAGGTTATGGACCCAACGAAATTGGATGTTAGGGCCCAATTGTAATCGGATGTTAGGGCCCTCAGTGGTTAGGTTAGGGCCCAAATGAAATTGGATGACAGGGCCCGATGAAATTGGATACTAGTGCCCCAATTGTAAGATTAATAAGCCCCCCGTTGGCTAAGATAGAGGCCCGATGAAATTGGATGTTAGGACCTCGATGAAATTTCATGCTTGGGCTAGGGCCCCCGGTGAAATTGGATTCTAGGGGTCCCGGTGGTTAGGTTTGACAAACTGCTGAAATTTGATGCTTTGTCCCCTGGTAAAATTGGATGCTAGGTCCCCATTGGAATTGCTTGTCTGGACCCCAATGGAATCGGATGCTAAAGACTGTTGGAATTGGCTCACTAGGGGTCTGGTGCCTTGAGGGTCCCCCACTATTGGGCCCTGAAGGTTTTTTCCTACCCCTGGTGGGTTTTTAGGAAAAACTCTATCTATTATGTAACAACCAAAAGTAAACACACCCTAGTATGTAATAGTTTTTTTCCTGGCTCCCTAAAAAGCCCTATTATTTAAGAACCAAGAGCAAACAAATCCTATTATGTAGCCGCTTTTTTCCTGGCCGTCTAACAACACTTATTACGTAACCACCAAAAGACGCAAATTCATTATGACGTAATAGACACCTGAATCTCTTCGAAAACATTTTCTATGACGTAACTAATACCCGTTAGCTGTCAAGGAGTCCGGGCATACGGTTGTCGTGGAATGGCAGGATAGGGTTTTGCTTAAAAGCAGGGATAGGGCACCGTTTAAAAGCAGGTATAGGGCTACGTTTAAATGCACAATGCCCCCACCACTACAAATACAGGCAAATAGTGTATGAAGTTACAAAAATTGATATTCAGTTTGGTGGAGGTATTAAGTCTGAAGGACTTACCCTGTGCCTAGGTAGGGGGGGGGTAGCCTTGGCTTTTTTTGAAACTGTGTAAAACGGCCATATATCTTCAGAATTTAGAAAAACAAGGTCAAGTTTTGTTAATTTAAAAATAAAAATATAAAAAGGTATTTTTCAAAGAAAACGTTTAACATTTCAACTTTGAAAGTTTTAAAGATATATTTCAAAATCTAGGGGGATGGGGAAATAAAAGAAATATAGGGAGGACTGTTTTGCTTGTCCTAACTCTATTGAAGGCA
Organism: Artemia franciscana; assembly: GCF_032884065.1. Taxonomy (NCBI): domain Eukaryota; kingdom Metazoa; phylum Arthropoda; class Branchiopoda; order Anostraca; family Artemiidae; genus Artemia; species Artemia franciscana. The sequence continues at coordinate 13,454,490 of NC_088863.1, forward strand.
AAAAGTGAAACTATTACCTTCGAATCAAACAGTTCGTAGTAGCGAACTGTAGTAAGGAGCGACCCGGCTCAATAGTAAACGAAACTCTAAAAAACGGAGTTTTGATGCTAAAAAATACATCAAAAGAATTGAATTTTTATGCTGATTCTAAATATATAAGTTTTGTCAAATTTAGTCTTTATCATCAAAAGTTACGAGCCTGAGAAAATTTGCCTTATTTTGGAAAATAGGAGGAAACACCCCCTAAAAGTTATAAAATCTTAACGAAAATCACACCATTGCATTTGGCGTATCAGAGAACCCTATTGCAAAAATTTCAAGCTCCTATCTACAAAAATGTGGAATTTCGTATTTTTTGCCAGAAGACAAATCACGGGTGCGTGTTTATTTTATTTATTTTTTTTCCCCAGGGGTCATTGTATCGACCAAGTGGTTCTAGAATGTAGCAAGAGGGCTCATTCTAACGGAAATGAAAAGTTCTAGTGCCAGTTTCAAGTGACAAAAAACTTGAAGGGCACCTAGGCCCCCTCCCACGCTCATTTTTTCCCAAATTCAACGGGTCAAAATTTTGAGATAGCCATTTTGTTCCGCATAGTCGAAAACCATTAGAACTATGTCTTTGGGAATGAGTTACTCCCCCACAATCCCTGGGGGAGGGGCTGCAAGTTACAAACTTTGACCAGTGTTTACATATAGTAATGGTTATTGGGAAGTGTACAGACGTTTTCAGGGGGATATTTTTGGTTTGGGGGTGGGGTTGAGGGGGGGCTATGTGGGAGGATTTTTCCTTGGAGGAATGTGTCATGAGGGAAGAAAAATTCAATGAAAAGGGCGTAGGATTTTCTAGCATTACTATAAAAAAAAACAATAAAAAAATAAACATAAAAACGCTCTTTCAATTGAAAGTAAGGAGCAGGATTGAAACTTAAAACGAACAGAGATTATTACGCATATGAGGGGTTCTAAAAATACTTTAGCACAAAGAGCGAGGTATTTAGGAGGAGATAAATACATCGCTCTTTATTCTAGAGTATTTTTTAGTGATTTTAACTATTTATTCTACGGCCTTTCTGATTCAGGAGTCATTCTTAAAGAATTGGGACGAAACTTACGATTTAGTGTAAAGAGCGAGGTATTGACGAGGTTACAAACCCCCTCGTATACATAATAAAAATATAAGAATATAAAAGTTTGTTACGTAAGTTAATTCTTAAGTTGCGTATATTTTTTATTAATAAAAACGTTCGTTAAAATTAAAATTTCTAGTTGCCTTTTAAAGTAACCGAAAAATCGGAGGTCAACTAGACCTCCTTCCCCACCCCTTATTTCTCAAAATCGTCTGATCAAAACTAAGAGAAAGCCATTTAGCCAAAAAAGAATCAATATACAAATTTCATTTTAATAATTTATGTGCGGAGAGCCAAAATCAAACATGCATTAATTCAAAAACCCTTAGCAATTAAATAAAAAAACTAGTTTTTTTAACTGAAAGTAAGGAGCGACATTAAAACTTAAAACGAACAGAAATTACTCCGTATATGAAATGCGTTGTCCCCTCCGCAATCCCTCGCTCTTTACGCTAAAGTTTTACTCTTTGCCACAATTCTACTTTTTAAAACAATTAAAAGCTTTAGCGTAAAGAGCGTGGGATTGCGGAGAGGACAATCCATTTCATATATGGAGTAATTTCTGTTCGTTTTAAGTTTTAATGTCGCTCCTTACTTTCAGTTAAAAAAAACTAGTTTCTTTTTATTTAATAAACGTTTAAATTCGCCCTTTTCTTTTTGTTGAAATAGTTTGTTTTTATTTTTAACTCCGTTTATTATTGACGAAGCATTAATGTCGGCAATCGTCGAATTGAACCAAGACTTGTATAAATTACTACTATTTCTAAATAAAAAAAAAACTAAAAATATCTCTATTATTGTTAAGAAGTAAGGCTAGCCCTCAGCGTCAAAATGTAAGGAAACAGTTGTATTAATAGTCTCCTCAGAAATTGTTTTAAATTAAGAATTATAAGGAACCCTAGAAGATTATACAATGGTAATGATGATGATGACCGACTGGGACCTTCAGCATTCTTTCTAGTAACCTAACAAACATACTTAGGGTCAGTTTTTAGTTCTCGGCTCATATTTTGAAATTTACTCAAGTTACTCTAATTCCACAAAAATTACTCTAAATGCAAAATTTACTTTTTCTATCAATTTTTTCTAGAGACTTCTATGAAATGAGACTGTATAGAAGGGCTGCCACTGCTTTTACTATCCCCAAATTTTCAGGGATTTATCCAAAATTCTCTGATTTTTCCGAAAGAAAATTCGTCTGTCCGAAAATCGAGGATCCTTAAATCAAAGGTCTTCCTGAAATTTTATCAAAACTTCATGGGCTGGTAGCAAAAAATGCGCTTGTTTACGTTGCTTTGACATATTTTTATAGCAATCATTTGACAGCAATACAGCAATGGTCTTACTATGTTTGTCCGGTGTTTGTTCTCTTATTTTGGAAAGTAGATTGAAAAATCATTCACAGAGTCTGGCATATTTCCCCCCAGAAAATTGTTCCGGAAGATCCCCAGAAAATTCCCTCGAAAGAAAATCTCCCCCGCAGAGAAATCCCCCGAAGAAAATTCCCTCGCGCAGAAATTTCCACCAGAAAATTTCTTATCCTAAGAAGATCTCCACCGTTGAAAATTTTTCCTAGAAAGGTCCATCCTAGAAAATTTCCCTCGGACAATTCCTCGTGTTGAATTCTATCGCTTGTAAAATTGAGCAAAGACAAAACGAAGAATGAAGAAAAGAAAGGTTTCGGAATATTTTACCTACATTTCAAAATCTATGAAGAATATATGGTGTAGAATCAAACACTTCGTGGTAACAAATTCTAAGCAAAAAGCAACTTGGGCCAACTACAAGACACTAAACAATGAATTTTGATAACAATTTATACATCAAAAGAACTATTTTTGTTTATGCTGATTCAAATATATGAAGTTCATTGAGTTTAATGCTACATATCAAACGCTACGAGGCTGAGAAAAATTTGCCCGACATTCGAAATGGGGAGAAATACCCCCCAAAAGGCAAGTGATCTTAATGCAAATCTTGACGTTACAGTTGGAAGATTTCAGGCTCTTATCTATAAAAATGTGGAATTTTAGCTTTTTCTCAGAAGAAAGATTATGGATGCGTGTTTATTTATTTAATTTTTTCCCCTGGGTGATCTTATCGAACCAATGATCGTAAAAGATTGGTAGAGGCCTCTTTCAAACGGAAATTATAAATTTGAGTGCCCTTTTAAAGGGAACAAAAACCTTCTATGGCGGGAAATAGGCGTTTTCTGCTATTTTGTTGAAACAAACTGCGATTTTGCATCATTTGCAATCGATTAAAAATTCCGAGACAGCAAATCCCTTTAAAAGTATTAAAAAATCTATGCATTGAGTTTCCCGGTTTCCGTAGGGGGTGAAATTGCCGAGAGGAGTTTTCCCTATTACCACTATTCACAAACCAGCAATTGGACGAAGCCCTAAAACAATTTCTCAGCTAATAACGATCATTAATCTGAATTCAATCTGCGACCAAATTTCTACAAAATAAGAGTATATCAGAAAACAAAGTGGTTCAGATCTTTTGATTTTAACTTTATCAAACAAAGTAAATAAAATTATTACCATTTCAATATTTTCTTAAATCCTGTTATTTTCCAACCTCGTTCAAAGCTTTCAACCTCATTCAGCCTCATTTGTCTTCAACCAAGTAAAACTAAACATAAAGTTTACTTTACAAGAACTATAGTTTGCTGAAAACCAATACTTTACTGACTTTACTAACACTTTACTTTAGATACTGACAATTTACTTTACGTACTAGCACTTTACTGAAAACTGGACTAAACTTTACTGAAAACTAAAGGGTTTGTATGCGCTTAAAGTTTTGTCTAGCCCTTAGTTTCTCTACAGGGCTACATGTAAAAGAAATGGAACTAAACGGATGAAAATAGTGACAAAACTAAGGTTTTCTACAACAATAAAACAATAGGAAGGGTCTCAAAATCAAATGTTTGATAAATAGGAATTTCATATTTGATAAAATTTCAGAATTTCAGATTTAAATATTTATATTTTTAAACAAAATCGGATTGATACATGCTCTTGATAAAATGGAAAATTTTGTAGCAAAGAAAAAATGAGGATAATTCTATATAGCAGAGAATGGAAATGTCCTGGGCGAAACCTCCATTCCACCGCGTTCAATACAAAAAGAAATAAAGAGTAAAAAATATAGGTGAAAATCTTTGGAACAAAATGATACAAAACAAAATTTAAAAACAACCAATGATATAAAAGAAGGCCTCTCTATGCTACGGAGAAAGGGTATGTAAATTATTTACAAGATAGTTGATTTCAATAATTTTTCCCATTTCAATGAACCTCCCTGGGCTGCGGCACTTGAATACACTAGCATGAAAAACTTGTATGTTAATAATTGAATATTCATTTTAAGGAGTTCCTTGATATACGATCAAAATGCAGCCTTCTGTGGAGTTATGACTGGATCAGTTTCCCTTTGGTGTATACCCAGGTAAGTTTACAAATAGGCTTAGCTTGGCTTTTTAGCACCGGGGCACGGTGTTGGTTTGGCACCCTCCATCATTACTGCCACAATATAAATAAACAAATATAGTTTGTTTTAAAAAGAACTCAGTTTACCCCCTCCCCCCACAGGCTGGACCCGGTGATTGAATTGGTTAACTGAAAACTTACACAACCATATTTATCTTACAAAGTTAAAAAAAAAATGGGAAGTTCTTTTTTAGTTAAAAAAGACCTCCATTTGCAATTATGCCGATATTCGTATTAGGGGGTGCTAAACAACAGCACAAGAAAAAAAATCGGGAAAGTTAGCAAAAATAAGAAACACCCCAAAACAATGTATTCAATGAAGTGTAAAAGTCTTTGGGAATCGTCAGCTGGTTGGTTATTAGTGTTTGAATTGTTATGGACAAAATGCTTTATCAAATTTGACCAGTTGCTTTTGTATGTTTTTTTTTTTTCACGTGGCAACACAGATTAAAATTTGACAATGCCCTAAAATGGTATAGTTTTTAATCAAAGGAAGAATCTTAGAAAGTCACGTTTTTCAGATATGAATAAACGGTACTTGTGTCTTATAGCCACCACACCCAAGGAGTGAAGTTAATTCTAACGAAAAATCCTTATTTTATAATATTCAGAATACTTATAGCGAACACATTTTGCATGTAGATCCACTATACTTTACCCCCTCCCCACCTAATGTCCCAAAAAAATATATTTTCCAGCTATTCTCGCAATGCGTCTCACTTGTTTCAACCCTGTAAACAACCCTTGTTTCATCTGTAAATTAAATCAACACTGACGAAATAAAAACTAGAAAAACTAATTTACGGGTGAAAAAAAGTGTTGAAAGTATGTAGTAAATTTGGGCTATATATTTGTCCATTAGGGGGAGGGGAGGTTTAATGGACGTAAATGAGTGCCTCCCCCCTATTCCCTTTAAGATTGTCTTTATTGCATTCTTTAACTATTAAAACCGAGTGGCTGTTCTGTCCTCTGTTGCACCCAAGGCATAATATTGATTGGCGTCTCCCTCATCCTGTCTCTCAACAAATTTCAGACCAAATTTTCACATTTCCTTTATTTATTAACAACATTTGAATGCAAATATCACAAAAAAATTATCTAAATTCGGCTACCTATTTTCATTTTCAAGGAATGGCGATGAAAATATGGGAAAAATTAAAATTTTTGATTTAATTTACTTATGCTTTTTCCAACTGTGCCTCCTTATTTATTTTTATAGAAATAAGATAAGCTACAAAGTGATTAAAACCGTTAGATTTTTTATTTGAAATTTCTTACACCTAAGATTTCTGCGCCCGAGACAATTACACCCCCACCTAACCCATTTAAAAATGTCCCTTTGAAAAACTCAAGGATATATGCATTGCCCCACGAAGTGACGTAGTGGGCTATCAACAGTCTAAAGTCTTTTGCCCCTTAAAACACCATATCGTGTTTGCTTGCTTTCCGTTTTGTGAATCCTTTCTGCCTTAGCTGATAATTTGGGAAATACATATACACGGACTTGATTTAAAAAAAAAATCTAGCATAGACTGAAAAAAAAGACCGATTATCTAAAGCTTTAAAAACAGATAGAAAACAAAAAAAGGGTAAGAAAACATCGATCTAAAAGGTCTTTTTTCGTGAGGTGGAAAGCGAAGCTATCTTAGCTTTCAATAGTTCATTTTCATTTATTCGTGACTAACAGAAAGCTGTCAGATCAAACAGTTCGTGGTAACGAACTGTAGGAAGGAGCGACCCGGCTCAATAGTAACCAAAACTCTAAAAAATGGAATTTTGGTACCAATAGCAACATCAAAAGAATCGCATTTTATTGCTGGTTTTAAATATATAAGTTTCATCAAGTTTATTCTTACCCATCAAAAGTTACGAGCCTGAGAAAATTTGTGTTATTTTAGAAAATAGAGGGAAACACCCCCTAATTCTAAAATAACGTATAATTATTAAATTATTAAAATAATTCTAATTCTAATTCTAAAAGTCATAGAATCTTAACGAAAATCACACCATCAGATTCAGCGTATCAGAGAACCTTACTATAGAAGTTTCAAGCTCCTATCTACAAAAATGTGGAATTTTATATTTTTTGCCAGAAGGCAGATCACGGGTGCGTGTTTATTTTTTTTTGTTTTTTTGTTCTTTTTCCCCAGGGGTGATCGTATCGACCCAGTTGTCCTAGAATGTTGCAAGAGGGATCATTCTAACGGAAATGAAAAGTTCTAGTGCCCTTTTAATGTGACCAAAAAAATTGGAGGGCACCTAGGCCCCCTCCCACGCTAATTATTTTACCAAAGTCAACGGATCAAAATTCTGAGATAGCCATTTTATTCAGCGTAGTCGAAAAACCTTATAACTATGTCTTTGGGGACGACTTATTCCCCCACAGTCCCCGTGGGAGGGGTTACAAGTTCAAAACTTCGACCAATGCTTACATATAGTAATGGTTATTGAGAAGTGTACAGGCGTTTTCAGGAGGATTTTTTGGTTGGAGGCAGGGGTTGAGAAGAGGGGGACATGCCGGGGGAACTTTCCACCGAGGAATTTGTCATGGGGGAAGAAAATTTCCATGAAGGTAGCGCAGGATTTACTAGCATTACTTAAAAAAAACAATGAAAAAATAAATATGAAAAAGTTTTTTTTTAGCTGGAAGTAAGCAGCAGCATTAAAACTTAAAACGAACAGAAATTATTACCCATATGAGGGGCTCACCTCCTCCTAATACCTCGCTCTTTACGTTAAAGTATTTTTAGTAATTTCAACTATTTATTCTGCGGCTTTTATGATTCAGGGGTCATTCTTAATGAATTGGGACAAAATTTAAGCTTTAGTCTAAAGAGCGAGGTACTGACGAGGGGGCTAATCCCCTCATATATGTAATAAAAACATGAGAATACAAAAGTTCTTTATGTAAGCTAATTTATAAGTTACGTATATTTTTTACTTATAAAAAGATTCGTAAAAAATTAAAAAGTTCTAGTTGCCTTTTTAATTAACCGGAAATCGGAGGGCAACTAGGCTTCCTCCCCCGCTCTTTTTTTCTCAAAATCATTCGATAAAAATTATGAGAAAGCCATTTAGCCAAAAAAAAATAAAAATTTCGTTTTAATTATTCCTCTGCGAAGAGCCAAAATCAAAACATGCATTGATTCAAAAACGTTCAGAAATTTAATAAAAAAAAAGTTTTTTTAATGAAAGTAAGGAGCGATATTAAAACTTAAAACGAACAGAAATTACTCCGTATATGAAAGAGGCTTTTCCTTCTCAACGCCCCGCTCTTTACGCTAAAGTTTTTTACTGTTTTAAAATGTAGAGTTAAGAGAAAAAGTCAAACTTTAGCATAAAGAGCGGAGCGTTGAGAAGGAAAAGCCCCTTTCATATATGGAGTAATTTCTGTTCATTTTAAGTTTTAATGTCGCTCCTTACTTTCATTTAAAAAACTTTTTTTTTTTTTTATTTAATCGTGATCAGTGACAAGACATCTTTTTGTGAACCTTCCTTCCCCTGAAGCTGTATAGAGTGTAAATACTAGATAGGGTGAAAACATGGACTGAAAGATAAGACGAAGCATAATATGGAATAAAAATACAAGAAGGAAGAGAGAATTGATTGAAATCAATTACCGAATGTGCACAATAATTGGTGATCATAAAGTGAACATAATTACCCAAAAAATCGAAGACAAACTTAAGAAATGAATAATAAGCATAAGCAACAGACGTAAAACCAAATAAAAGCCAGATAAGGATAAAAAATTATACGTTTAAAGCGTTAGAGTGTATATACAAGATGCTGTGCAAACATGCAGGGAAAATAGGGTAAAATCAAGCATTAGGTGGGGTGAAAAATATAAGACATTATCAATTGGACAGTTAAAACTTGACAGTTTCTCATTAATTTTTTCTTCTTCATTTCTGCTTATTTGTTCTTTTCTTTTCCGTCTCTTTTTCATTTTTCCTTCAGGAACCTTCTCATGGATTTCTTTGTTTTTTCTTCTTTTTCATTTCATCTCGTTTGTTCTTTTGTTTTTCGTTTCTTTTTCAATTTCTTCTTCAAGAACCTTTTCAGGGAATTTCTTCTTCTCCTTTTTTCTTAATTTCTTCTCGTGTTTTCTTTTCTTCTACATTTCTTCTTCATCTCTTATTTTCTTTATTTGTTCTCCAACTTTTTCTTCAGGAATCTTTCCATCAATTTCTCAAAAAAAGCAGAGCTTATAACAATAATAAGCTAATTTGCCAAGTAATTCCAACTCACATAATGACCAACTATTAGACATTAACAGAATGAGGAAAGCTAATTTTCATCAATTTCATGTTGGAAGTCTGACAGTTGAACAAAATCAGTTAAAACTATTCCTAAAAATGTTCCCAGATGTTGATATATTCTTAGCAACCTGGTAAAAATAAGCTGCTAGAAATTGTTGCATATCGTCGGTCTGTCAATTTAGAATGACAACGTGACAGGTTTTGAATACAAATAATTCGTTATTTATAGTCGCTCAGATATGAACCTTTCAGAAACGAATTTGTCAAATTTATTTTTAAAAAGTAAATTGTTTTTATTTATTTTGGGGCTATTTTCTGCGAAGGGGGCAGGAGGCTTTAAACCTGGCTGATTAAGCTTTTTACTGCCACAAGTATATTTTCAAAAAGTAGAGGCTTTTTTTCAAAATTGACGAAAGATTTCTTCCCATTGGGTTACTTTTCATTTTCTGCAAACATATAACATAATCATCTTATTGTTTTATTTTTTATTATTCTTTGGATGCCAATTGAACTAAATTTATTGCACAATACATTTTCCCTCTTCAAATGTATTAGAAAAAATTAAAAATTCTTACATTTTTTTCCACAAGGTGATTAATTTAAAAGACAAAAAATAAATTTTCTAAGAAAAAAGGACATCTTTGAGATATTTTCTCCGTTTTAACCTATTTATCTTGCCTCTGAACGATTCATATAGGTGATTATGCTGGGATTAAACAAGTTTAATATAAACAATAGTAGGCCGATCTTCTAGTCAATATATCTGGATAAGAATTTACAAGATATATATTTGTACTCCCCTCTAAAATATTTACCCCAATAAAATTGATTTGGTTTTCTAATTTTAGCAAAATTTTCATTCACAGGGCTTCAAACGAATTAACTAGTACAATAATAACCGTACTAACGATTAAAAATGAATTAGGAGAGAGGCTCAAAAGGCTATTCAACGATTTTGTTCAGTTTTAAAATCCTAAGCTAATAATAACTAAATTATAGACAAATGAATAAGTCACGAAACCAGGGTTGCTACCCGGTGCTAAAACATTAAGATTTTAGTGACTTTTTGATTGATTTGGGGATTTTCTTCAATAAGCTAGCAATTTATGCACTAATTTAGTGTTGTTTTATAGGTAATATAAAAAAACAAGAAATAGGGATTAATCGCTAGTGGCGGCAACCCTGCACAAAACTTAAAGGAAAATTTCAAAAACCTGACAAATTATTTACCAAATAATTAATATCAATTAAAAAAAAATGTTGTCCAGTTGGAAATTTCCAGGTATTTTCATGATTTTGCACTAGTTCATGCTTCTTGTTGAATATGATATCCAAATCAGATGTTTGACAAGTTCTATAGAGAAAACGTCACACACGATGTGAAATTTGCTGGAGGATGTCGTTGCAATCCATCTATAATTAATCGTTACTGTGACTTAGTCATTGAACAAAAATGTTCTTAGTATTAGTTCTTAGTAAATGTTCTTTTCCTCGGAATTAAATAGGCTCCCTCGAAAGTAGTAGCTATTCAAAAATTTAAACATGGTGCACTGTTATTAAATATGTATTGATATTCCTTAGCGGAGGAAGGAGGCACAGGGCTGAAGCCTTCGTCTTTTGTGCAAGTGATTTTAAACTGTAAATTTCAGAATTTCTGTATGTTTTCTGAAAAATGTTGAATAATTTTCTGAAAGTCTGAATAGTTTTTTAGAATTATTAATCTAAAAAAAAATACTTATTTTGTCTCTTATTTTTAGGTCGTCATTTTAGCACTAAGTGTACATTTTACTTAGCTTGTATTGTCGCCTGACAAAATTGAATCGTCAGCGAGGATGATCGACTTGCTATCGTTTATTTTGTCTCTTATTTTTTAGGTCGTCACTTTAGCCACTTATACATTTTACTTAGCTTGTATAGTCGCCCGACAAAATTTACTCGTCAGCGAGGATGATCGACTTGCTGTTGATGACTATTTTCCTATCTTTACCATACTTCAATTATTATTCTACATGGGATTATTAAAAGTAAGGAAAATAAAAAATGTGTTTTGTTACATATTCTCTTCTTTTTCGCTTTATAGTACGTCTGCTTTCTAAAGGTATAAAGTATTTTATCACAAGTATTTTTGGAGCTTACCGCAGTGCATAAACAAGCATAACATAACGAAAATATATCATTTCAAAATAGGGATTAAACATTTTAACTGACAGTGAAACAAATAAAAAAAATTTTAACTGGATATTTCGAACACATATACAGTGCCTATCATCAGCAGTAAAACTAAAAAATATTAATAAAAACAAATAAAATTTATACCCAATAAACTTATAGTTTATTGCTCTTATTTTTTTTTTTTCAATGCAACGGCGGAAACAAATCTCCTCCCCAAAAATTAGGATGTCCTTAAAAAATTTTAATTCCTCCTCCCCATAAATCCATACTAAAAATTATGTCATCCATATATCTCACCCAAAATTTGTGCTTAAAAAAATATAAATTTAACTCTATTGTTTCAATATTTTCTACATAACAATTTACTAATAAAGGATTAAAGGAGCCCCCATGAGTAAAGCACTTACTTGTTTGAAAAAATCCCTTCTGAATTGAAAAAATATGAGAACGTATTGCATAGCCTAACCAAATTCATAGTTGCACCGACTTCATTCGTATACATTCATACTGTGTCGAAACTTGAGATTATAGAATTTGAAGGAATTTCCAATTCTTTTATTTTTTTTTTTCACAAGTTCTGACGAACTCTTAATGTAAGAAATTTGTGTCAGCATGAGTGGTTTACATAATGACACTAACCGATTGCTAAGAGCACTTGTTGGTGACTTTGTACTTGCAACAATTGGTCATAATGGTAGGTTTGGCTTATGTATCTTTGAAAGTCCATATAATTTAGGGCAAAAAGAGCTTCTTGGTAAGCATTTGTAGCAAAGTTGAGGTGTAATCTTCCCTTCTTCCTTCAAACTCTATAAATCATTCCTAAGATTCTTTGTGTACGAGTCTGTCGGGTCAAAAGAAAGTTTTTTGTATGTTTTTTTTTTTCATCTTTCAGTAAAACCTTTAATTTTGAATCGTTGTACTTGGTATCAATTACCACTAAAGTGTTACCCTTGTCTGCTTTTGTAATAATGATAGATTCATCCCTTCTTAAGTTATTAAGAATCTTTATGTCTTTTATTAGAAAATTATTTTGTAGAAAATATTAAAACAATAGCATTTGATTCATATTTTTTAAACACAAATTTTGGGGGAGATATATGGATGACATAATTTCAGTATGGAATTATGGGGAGGAGGAGTTAAAAGGTTTTTAGAACATCTTAATTTTTCGGGAGCTGATTTAAAATTTACATTATAATTAGAAGAGGATAATAAACTCCTTTTTCTGGATGTTCTTCTTTTAAGAAATGAAAATAGTCTGGATTTTAAAATTTATAGAAAACCTACTAACAAGAATAGTTTTTTGTCATTCTTCTCCGGTCACGCTCGCCAAGTAAAAATTGGTTTAATCATATCCTTAACAGACCGTATTTTTAGAATTTGCTCTCCAGATTTATTGAGGAGGAATTATTGTTGTTAAAAGAAATTTTAGTAAGTAATCATTACCCAGGTTGGTTAATTGACCAGACTTTTTCGAAAAGAAGGAAAACATTTCTAGAATTTTCTAACGATATTCTGGAAATAACAGAAAATAAGGATATTTTTGTTCTTTACCATATGTTCCAGGGCTGAGTGAAAAACTTAAAAGAATTTTACAAGATAATGGCCTAAGGTAGCCTTAAGAAGTAGTAATACTTTGGCTAGTTTTTTAAATTCTGGATAGGACCGAACTTCCATAGAGCAACAAAGTGGGGCATAAAATCCCATGTACTTATGGAAGCTCTTATGTGGGATGTACTAACCAAAATTTAAGATTGAGATCACTACAACATCATAATTCTATTTAATCATCCTTAAAGCAAAATTCCAAACCTGATGATTTCAAGCCGGCTCTATCGGTACATATTTATAATTAT